>NC_052088.1:23945334-24597834 GCF_015852505.1 Tachyglossus aculeatus
CATGGACACATCTCTGCCAGAACACCCCACATCCATTGGCAACCTTTCTCACAGAGAATTCCTTGTAGTTTATATTTTTGTTAAAAGAAGAAGAGTTTAAAGCTCAGCAGGGCTCAGGACCCTGGATTTCAGAGACAACTTAGACCCAGGTGTGCCCTGCCCTTGATCCCCACCTTCACTGAATAATAATAATAATAATAATAATAATAATAGTACTTGTAAAGCACTTACTATGTACCAAGAACTGTTCTAGGTGCTGGGGTTGATACCAAGTGGAGCTCACACCTTTAATCCCCATTTTACAGATGAGGTATCTGAGGCCCAGAGAAGTGAAGTGACTTGCCCAGGATCACACAGCAGACATGTGGGAGAGTCAGGATTAGAACCCAGGTCCTTCTGACTCCCAGGTTCCTGCACTATCCACTAAGCCACGCTACTTAGTGTTTAGTGTTTAAGGACACTTGTTTTTTCCAAGAGCTTGGTACAAGAGTACCGCATAGAGTAAGCACTCGATAAGTACGATTGATTGGCTGATTCTTCCATAGCATGGGTTTCAACTGTCTTTGAGAAGCAAAACCTGAACAACTTCTACTCTTAAATAGCTGGACGAGTGTAAAGATTAGTCTGATAGCTAAAATATCTAAAGACTAAAAGAGAAGCAGTGTGGCTTAGTGGAAAGAGCACGGGCTTGGGAGTCAGAGGTCGTGGGTTCTAATCCCGGCTCCGCTATTTATCAGCTGCGTGACTCTGGAAAAGTCACTTAACTTCTCTGGACCTCAGTCACCTCATCTGTAAAATGGGGATTAAGACAGTGAGATGTGGGACAACCTGAATACTTTGTATATACCCTAGCACTTAGAACAGTGCTTTGCACATAGAAAGCGCTTAACAAATACCATCAGCATCATCACTACGTGTTTTGGATAGAATGAGTATTGTCAGAAGAGCATTCCCTGTTTGCCCTAACATCATTCTAGCCAAAACACATAGCAAACACAAACATTAGGGCAGCAGGGTGATACATGACCATAAAGTCATTCAAAGATTTATGACCAGACAATCAATAGAGGAATGGGTAGCAACTAGAATTTTTCACAGGAAGTCATAGTAGGCCTCTGCCCTATTAGCCTAAGTAGATAAGTCTGAAAAGGGAATGCAGTTGTAGTTGGGAAGGACCACGATCCTGAGGTGAGGAAAGAAATAAGCCAAAAGGCCCAGAGAAAGGTTCTACAGTTCCTAGTTTGCAAGACTTCAGAGATTCAAAAATGAGACTTAAGAGAGTCAGAATAGGAATCAAAAGAGGCTGGGAAATCCGAGGAGGATGCAAGGACTAAAGATGAAAGTAATCTAAAGCGATCGAATGATCAAAAAGCTAAACCCAAAGAGTGAAATCTGGAGGAAGAGTCTGTAGTACAGCACAAGTAGGTTGGTAATGTGCATTTTGGTACAATGCAAGCTTTATTTTGGAATAATCTCTGTATTTCAAACTTGAATCTCTGCATCCTGGGCGTGCGGGAGCTGAGAGAGAAAGTAGGTAACAGGAGACAGCAGAGAAGAGTAAAACGCTGAATAAGCCCAGGCTTACGATCTCTTGAAGAATGAAACCATATTGTTAAAAATAAGCCATTCACAAAATAACGCATTTCTCGTCTCTTTATATTTCCGTTCCACAATCATCCTACTAAGAAGAGCTTTCTAGCTTTAACATAGAGAGTAGACACAAGGCTCTCTTGTTACTGCATTAAAAATATTTAGTTTCTATTTGTGATATACAAAAGTCAAATTATAGCTTGGGAATTACTATTACGGGGGAGAAAGAGGCAGAAGTTTTAAAAAAGATGTGCACGCTGTTGAACGATGCCGTCATTAAACTTCACTCCCCTGGTTGTAAGAAAGTGTCTCGGTTTGGTTTTCAAATACATATTTTAAATCACAACAATAGCTCCCCCTGGTGGATAGCTATGGTACATTTAATGTATATTTAATTCTATTTTTTTCTGCTTCCTCTTTTTAGCCCATTACCCTAATTTGGACTGTCAGATTAAACACATGCTCCCACATTCAGAGGACTAGAGCTGGGTATTTAAAGGGGGAAGGGGTTCACTGAACAGTGTGACTATGACACGACTGCCCCTAAGTGAATTCATATATAATAAAGACAGGACTACGGCGATCAAAAATAGCCCCCCCAAAATTTGAAAAAAAAAAAAAGGTTACTTCGGATAAGAGGCTGATGAATTGATATTTTTTAGGTCTCATAATGGAGTTTGCTTTTGCGGTCAGAAATCAGAACTCGAGAATAGAATGTGGCTTCCTAAAAAAGAATATTTAATCTTGAAAAAAATGTAAGATTTGGGTGGGCATAAGGTATGAGATAACTCACATCTTTAATAATAATAATGATGGCATTTGTGAAGCGCTACTATGTGAAAAGCACTGTACTGAGCGCTGGGGGATACAAGGTGATCAGGTGGTCTCATGTGGGGCTCACAATCTTAATCCCCATTTTACAGATGAGGGTACTGAGGCACAGAGAAGTGAAGCGACTTGTCCAACGTCACACAGCTGACAAGTGGCGGAGCCGGGATTAGAACCCATGACCTCTGACTCCCAAGCTTGGGCTCGTTCCACTAGGCCATGCTGCTTCTCTTAAAATTTGTCCTCAAAAATCTGCCCTCATTGCAATACAACAGAATTGCTAATCTCAACAAGTACAGTAACAAAGGCAATGACATTATGATTGTAAAAATATGAAAAGAATGGTAGCCTCTCAGCGTGTGTGGATTTGGGGAGGTTGCCGGGGACCCGTTTACAAAGCAAAGCCTGGGGCAGATCCAAACTGGGTTTTTGCATCTTATCCTGGTTGGGTTGACTGTCTCTATAGTACGCCAGAGATTTTATTCCTGTGAGTGGCGGCGTTCATCTCCATAATAATATCCTTTGTTCAATCACATTGGCCTCTTGAGGAGATTAAAAATCTCTAGGGGCTGAGGCAGCAACAGATTCAAGCCTTCCCAATTGCATGACACTGAGCCCCTCTGAGAAGGGAATGCAATGGATTATTCAAGCTGGAAACGTCTCTCTACCTTCAAACAAAACAAGGATCAGGAGATTTCTGGAACATAATAATAATAATATTTGTGATAATAATTATGGTATTTGTTAAGCACTTACTATGTGCCAGGCATGTGCTATCACTGTACTGTGATATTTCTAGACTGTGAGCCCACTGTTGGGTAGTGACCGTCTCTATATGTTGCCAACTTGTACTTCCCAAGCGTTTAGTACAGTGCTCTGCACACAGTAAGCGCTCAATAAATACGATCGATTGATTTGTTAAGGGTTTATTAGGTGCCAAACACTGTTCTAAGCAAGGGGGAAGATAGAAGACAATCAGGTCAGACACAGTCTGACCAGGGCTCCCAATCTAAGTAGGAAGGGGAACTGGGGAACAGGAGGGGGAAAAGCAGTCAATCACCTCACCCCCTCCTACCTCACCTTGCTACTCTCCTACAACAAGAGAAGCAGTGTGGCTCAGTGGAAAGAGCTTGCCTTGGAGTCAGAGGTCATGGGTTCAAATCCCAGCTCCGGCAATTGTCAGCTGTGTGACTTTGGGCACACTTCACTTAACTTCTCTGTGCCTCAGTTACCTCATCTGTAAAATGGGGATTAAGACTGTGAGTCCCCCGTGGGACAACCTGATCACCTTGTAAGCTCCCCAGTGCTTAGAACAGTGCTTTGCACATAGTACGCATTTAATAAATGCCATTATTATTACAACCCAGCCCACACACTTCGCTTCTCTTTTAGACTTCGTTTTTTAGACTGTGAGCCCACTGTTGGGTAGGGACTGTCTCTATATGTTGCCAACTTGTACTTCCCAAGTGCTTAGTACAGTGCTCTGCACACAGTAAGTGCTCAATAAATACGATTGATTGATGATTGATTGATTCTCTAATACTAACCTTCTCATTGTACTTCAGTCTCATCTACCTCGCCGCCTACCTCTCACCAAGGTCCTGCCTCTGGCCTGGAATGCCCCTCTCTTCATATCTGACAGACAATTGCTCTTCCCCATTTTAAAGCCTTATTGCAGGCTCATCTCCTCCAAGAGGTCTTCCCTAACTAAACCCTCCTTCCCTTTCTCCCACTCCCTTCGGCGTCGTCCTGACTTGCTCCCTTTATTCATCCCCACTCCCAGCCCCATAGCACTTATGCCCATATCTGTAATTTATTTATTTGCATTAATGTCTGTCTCCCCCTCTAGACTTTAAACCTGTTGTGTCAGGGAATGTGTCTGTTTATTGTGATATTGTACTCCCCTAAACTCTTAGCACAGTGCTCTGCATACAGTAAGCGCTCTAGGAGGCCTTCCCAAACTGAGCCCCCTTTTTCCTCTCCTCTTCCCCATCCCCCCCACCCTACCTCCTTCCCCTCCCCACTGCACCTGTATATATGCTTGTTCAGATTTATTACTCTATTTATTTTACTTGTACATATTTACTATTCTATTTATTTTGTTAATGATGTGCATCTAGCTTTACTTCTATTTATTCTGATGACTTGACACCTGTCCACATGTTTTGTTCTGTTGTCTGTCTCCCCCTTCTAGACTGGGGTAGAGATAGACCTTATCTCTACCCCAGCTCCCCCTCCCCTCCTCTTTACCTTGATTCGCTCCCTTTCCTCTACCCTCCTCTCCCCGCCCCACAGCACTTATATTCATATCTATAATTCTATTTATTTATAATTGATGTCTGTTTGTTTTGATGTGTGTATATCTATAATTGTATGTGTTTATATTGATGTCTGTCTCCCCCTTCTAGACTGTAAGCCTGGTGCGGGTGGGGGTTGTCTCTCTTCATTGCTGAATTGTACTTTCCAAGCTCTTAGTACAGTGCTCTGCACACAATAAGCGCACAATAAGTATGATTGAATGAATGATTGATTGAATGAATGAATGAATCCCTATTTTACAGATGAGGGAACTGAGGCCCAGAGAAATGAAGTGACTTGCCCAAGGTCACACAGCAGCCAAGTGGTAGAGTCAGGATTAGAACTCATGACCTTCTGACTCCCAGGCTTGTGCTCTATCCACTATGCCACGCTGCTTGCTTCCCACCATCCTTTTGGTTTTGAACAGTGGCAACTGCCTGCTGAAACAGAAAAGGGTCTCTGGAAATTCTGGTTTGAGAAAGTCACAATCAGAGCTGCCTGAACTTTAAAACTAATGAGAAAATACAAAATGAAAATGCCGATTTTTTTAAGCTACGTTTAGGTCTGTCTGTGGACGAAGATATCACGTACATGAGCACTGAGTCACATCACATGCACTTTTTCATACCCTAATGCCCCAAACCTTTCACCTGCAACCGAATTTAAGTAGACCCCAAAATGTAGGCCAGCGATTTGTATTAGACTATATTTATAACCCAAGTGTCATCTGCCGCATGCTGAATGAGTCTAGCTCTAAAGAGACATTTGTCTGTACCAGGCTTTTATCAGCTAGTCACCTGGATATGAATATATATGCCAGAAATACCTTCTACTCATTTCATTGCTGTCAATTTTACATGGACCTTTCTGAAGAGCCTGGGGACACAGTGAAAATGATGGCCCAGTTCAGAGAGTACAAAGATGATGTAGTGTGAGGGGCATATGTTAGCAGAAAAGCATATTAAAATGAGAAAACTTGAACTCCAGGGAATCTTGTAAATGTCCCTAACTGCCTTCATGTACTAGGGAACAAAGAAACACTTTGTTAAATGCAGTACCGCAAAAAATCTGAGCCAATCGAACTCTAGAATGGAAGTCATCCTAATGATCCTGAATTTTATAATATACCTGCCAGGAGAGGAGGTAGGGTCTGGAGTAGAGAATGTAAGCTTGGAGACCTGAATTCAGAGGGGAGCTGAATTATTGCCCTAAATCTGCTCTGGGACTTGGCACAAGTCTAATCACCATTTTTCCATCTGTAAAATGGGGCACAAAATCCCTACCTCTCCCTCCCCTTCAGGGGCTTTTGAGGATAAGATGAGACAGTTGATGAGAAAGTGCTTTGGAAAATAAAAAAGTGCTTTGCAAATCCTAGGTCTTATTATTACTCTATAATACAGAAATTCACATTCAGAACAGCTGAAGATTGATAGGCTTTTAAAGCCCCACTAAAAAATCCCTTGACGTTTCTGTAGACAAATGATTGGATAACGTCGATCACAATTATACTTAATATTTATGGTTCTGCCATTGGTAAAATTTGAAAAAAAGATGAAGGGATTATGCATTAATAACGTAGATTATTAATATTAACACTGTCTTAGAGGCTTCAGAGACCTCTAACTTGCTACTCCATCTGGATCAAGGAAACCCAGAGAGGAGAACCCAAAAGGGTTATCTGTAATTTCGACTGGAAATTCCATAGATGGTGAGTTCTTTGAGGGCAGGGATAGTATCTATGAACTGAATTGTACTGTCCTAATTGCTTAGTACAGTGCTCTGCACACAGTAAATGCTCGATAAATACTGTTGATTGATTGACTGATTTTACTGGGCATTAGAAAGGTCTTTCACGAATATCTTCTCTTCTCCATTATGGATAAGATTGATATGGGCTGATTTTATTCTAGCAAACTTTAGGTATATACTCTAAGTGGGCTTGGGGTGCTCACTGAAGCATTCTGCTGCTTCTAAGCCCCCTTGCTGTTTCCTCTTTTCTCTCTCCTGTTGTCATGACATTTTGAAAAGATGAGTTCCTTGCTATAGATTCTCTCCTTAGTTGAGAGGGACTGGGTCAGTGAGTTGGTACTGAGCTTGTAATTCTTCCTGTTGACCTTGAGATCAATCAAATTAGCAATAGAATTTATTGAGTGCATACTGGCTGCAGAGCACTGTACTAAGAGCTTGGGAGAGAACTATAGAATTGGTGGTTGGGATCCTTGCCCTCGAGGAGCTTACAGTTTGGAGGAAAATATTCAATACTATTTCATTCAATCGTATTTATTGAGCACTTACTGTGTGCAGTACACTTGGGAAGTACAAGTTGGCAACATATAGAGACAGTCCCTACCCAACAGTGGGCTCACAGTCTTCAAATGAGAAATAAAGCAATCCTATTTATTTAGTGCTTACTGTATGTGCAGAGCACTGAACTAAGCACTTGGGAGGGTACTATATAACAGGCACATTCCCTGCCTACAACGAGCTTACAGTCTAGAGGGGAAGAAAGACGGTAATATACGTAAATAAATTTTGGAAATTTATGGAACACAGTGAATTTGTACAACTGGCTTTGAGTTCACATCCAGTTGCTGTCAGATGACCACTGCCTTATTCCTGAGGGTATTTGTTTGAAGACTAACATTGAGTCATCAGATCCTCCAAAGGCAGCAATGTATTGTGAGTGCTGTGTTTGAACCAATGCTTTATGTTTCCTTAGATTTTTTTTTCCAATACATTTGTTAAGCGCTTACTATGTGCCAGGCAAGCTAATCAGGTCTGAACAGCCCATGTCCCACCATGAGAAGCAGTGTGGCCTAGTGGAAAGAGCATGGGCCTGGGAAGAGAAGGACCTGGGTTCTAATTCCAGCTCCGCCACTCGATTGCTCTGTGACCCTGAGCAAGTCATTTAACTTCTCTGTGCCTCCGTTACCTCATCTGTAAAATTGGGATGAAGACTTTGAGTCTCATGTGAGACAGGAACTGTACCCGACACAATTATCTTGTATCTTCCTCAGTGCTTAGACAATACCAGGCACATACCCTCCATTTATTTTATTAATGATGTGCACATAGCTATAATTCTATTTATTCTGATGGTTTTGACACCTGACTACATGTTTTGTTTTGTTGCCTGTCTCCCCCTTCTAGACTGTGAGTCCGTTGTTGAATAGGGACCATCTCTATATATTGCCGACTTGTACTTCCCAAGCACTTTTACAGTGCTCTGCACACAGTAAGCGCTCAATAAATACGATTGAATAAATGAATAAACATAGTAAGTGCTTAACAACTACCACATACCACCACGGGGCTCCCAATCTTAATCCCCATTTAACAGATGAGGTAACTGAGGCCCAGAGAAGTTAAGCGCCTTGTCCAAGATCACACAGCAGACAAATGACAAAGCTAGGATTAGAACTCAGGTCCTTCTGAATTCCAGGCCCATGCTCTATTCATTAGCCTTTCATTCATTCATTCATTCATTCAATCGTATTTATTGAGTGCTACTGTGTGCAGAGCACTGTACTAAGTGCTTGGGAAGTACAAGATGGCAACATATAGAGATGGTCCCTATGCAACAACAGGCTCACAGTCTAGAGGGGGGAGACAGACAACAAAACAAAACATGTGGACAGGTGTCAAGTCATTAGGATAAATAGAAGTAAAGCTAGATGCATATCATTAACAAAATAAATAGAATAGTAAATATGTACAAGTAAAATAGAGTAATAAATCTGTACAAACATATATACAGGTGCTGTGGGAAGGGGAAGGAGGTAGGGCGGGGGGGATGGGGAGGGGGAGAAGAAAGAGGGGGCTCAGTCTGGGAGGGCCTCCTGGAGGAGGTATCAGGGAGTTCCCTGCCCTGTAAACCTGCAACTAATTGATCCCTAACACCGGATCAATCAAGCAATAATAGTCATTGAGTTTTTATTCTGTGCAGAACACTGTACTAAGTGCTTGAGAGAGTCAATAGATTTAGTGGACATGGTCCATGCCCTAAAGGAGCTTTTACAATACAATGAAGGAGACTGGCACTACATTAAATTGCTGATAGGGGGAAGCAAGAGATATATATAGGTCTAGGTACATACCTATATACCTCTGTGCTAAGGATGGGCGTGGCAGAAAGTTCTTTTCAAACCCTTGACCCTGAAAATCCCATAAGCCCTCACAACAGCCCAGGCAAGGAGTGAAAACTCCTGTTCCATGAAGTCTATCAAGCTTTCATAATGTTGGGAAAGCTATGGCCATAGTGGCGGATGTGATTTTTGGGACAATTGGACTGAATCACAATAAGCTTGAAACTCTGTACATCTAGCCACAGTGGCCTACTGCTGTTATATTTATCGTCACCCTTGTCTCACATTTTTTGTTTTTATTGTTTTGTCTTTCCTTATGTGTCTGTTGCCATTCTCGCACTCCCCCCCCCCCACCCTTTTTATGGTGTTTGTTAAGCACTTATGTGCTAGGCTCTGTACTAAGCACTGGGGTAGATACAAGCTAATCAGGTTGAACAAGGCCCATGTCCCACATGGGGCTCATAGTCTTAGTCCAGGCTTTACAGCGGAGGTAACTGAGCCACAAAGAAGTGAAGTGAAGATCACACAAAGCAGACAAGTAGAGAGCCAGCATTAGAGCCCAGGAACTTCTGAGTCCCAGGTCCATATTCTATCTACTAGGTTATGCTCCTTCTGAGATTGAGAGTGTAAGCCCACTGAGGTCAGGGACCATGTCTAATTCTCATCCAGTGCCTAGTTCTGTGCTTTGCTCACAGTGGGTGTTTAATACATATTATTGTTACTAGTAAACATTCTCTTATTTTATCCTACCATGGCCTCAGGTCAGGCTGCCGGGATAGCCACAGATTCCTCTCCAAGTCCACTTTGGAGCTGAGGAGAAGTCCATCACTGGGCCAGCCCAGTAGCTAAAACCTCTACCACACAGTGTCAGAAAGCCCACAGATACTAAATAGCTCACAGGACTAATCATGCAGAGTGGGTGGATATAATTATTATTTTATTATTATTGTATTTGTTAAGTGCTTACTAAGTGTCAAATGATGACTTAGGTGCTGAGTAGATAGAATTCATCAAGTCAGACATAGTCCCTGTACCACATGGGACTCAGTCTGAGGGAGGAAAGGCACTGAATCCCCGTTTTAGAGATGAGGAATCTGAGAACCAGAAAAGTTAAATGACTTACCCAACGTCACACAGCCGGCACCTGGGAAAGCTGAGATTAGAACCCAAGTCCTCTGACTCGCCAGCCTGCACTCTATCAATCAATCGTATTTATTGAGCGCTTACTGTGTGCAGAGCACTGTACTAAGCGCTTGGGAAGTACAAGTTGGCAACATATAGTGACAGTCCCTACCCAACAGTGGGCTCACAGTCTAAAAAGGGGGAGACAGAGAACAAAACCAAAACATACTAACAAAATAAAATAAATAGAATAGACCTGTACAAGTAAAATAGAGTAATAAATATGTACAAACATATATACATATATACAGGTGCTGTGGGGAAGGGAAGGAGGTAAGATGGGGGGGATGGAGAGGGGGACGAGGGGGAGAGGAAGGAAGGGGCCTCTTTCCACTAGGAGAAGGCCTCCTTCCACTAGGCCTTGCTGCTCCACCACCCTGGGTTTAGTTTAGGTCCCAGATTTTTATCTGATAGAATCATTTCCAGGATTTAAGAATCCCTTCTTAAACAGAGGAACAGAGCTTTGTGGCAATTCCATTTGTTTAACTGCCATAATGAAGGCAGGAGGCTGTGCGGAGCCGTGGCCTGAAGGAGCCTCTCGTTGCCACTGTTAGGTTTATTCATTCATTCAAACATATTTATTGAGCGCTTACGGTGTGCAGAGCACTGTACTAAGCACTTGGGAAGTACAAGTCGGCAACATATAGAGACAGTCCCTACCCAACAACGGGCTCAGTCTAAAAGGGGGAGACAGACAACAAAGCCTGTAGACAGGTGTCAAAATCGTCAGAACATTGAGCTTAACTGGCCTGGCCTGGCCTGCCCTGTCGGTATAGCAAATATTAATCTGAAATAAACATTTCATTTTCGAAATTCATTTTGGATTCGAAGAAGAGCCCACTGACGGTAAGAGTCACCACGAGTGTGTGAATGCTTGAAAAGACACACAGAATGGGGAAGCTTCTGACAGGGAGAATCTTAAACACATTTTGCTCGAACAGCCCTTATTAGGCCATTTTATAGCCACCACAGTTCCTCTTTAAACACCTTGATCATGAAGAACAGAATTATGAAACCAAAACTAAGACGATTTTCTGAGGAAAATTAACTTCATAGCCATTATAATTAACGTAAGCGCAAACATATTAGAAATGAAGCTGGCTTAAAAGTGAAATTGCTAACCAAGAGAAGATCTTCTGGAAAATCCTTTGAGCATTTACTTCCTCAAAAGGCTATATAACTTTATCATGTTATCCACCCTATCAAATGGAAGGGAAACAAAAAGTACTTAACTGCAAAGGTAATTCTATAAGTCCATCTGTTTTTTTCCTGAGAAGGCTAATGCTTAAACTAACTTAGCAGGATAGTGAAGGAGAAGAATTAAAGGTTATCTGTAGATATTAATTATTTCTCATTTACATAATTAACATAACTAAATCTCTAAAATGCAAACATGAAAGTTAATTATGTAAAGCAATCTTTTCAGTATATAATGGATAGAAGAGTTTAGTTTTGTGACAGGCTATCAAAAGTTTGTAACTTCAGTCTGCACTATTATCTCATGATAGGGAAAAGAAGTGGAGGGTTGGATCATTAATTCTTGGCCTTAAGAAATTTTTAAAAAAGGTCTGAGAATATTGCAAGACAGACATTTGAGCTGAGAGATTCAGACAGGGTCACTAACTAGCTGAGTTGGAAACAACTGTGAAGGCTCATAGTTAAACAAACAGCTCTCAACCCCATCTAAATCTATTAGCATTCAATGGGTTTCGACCGACAAAAGGGGGAAGTGGTGCCTTCCCTGCGTGTAATTGCTTTAAATTGCTCATAAAAGTCAAGATATGATAGCAGTTCCTACTCAGTTGCTCAAGGGAACAGTATTCCACCCCTCAGTAGCCAGGAATACCTGAGGGTTTTTAAACTTCGGTCACAGAAAAAGCCACTCTTCCAGCAACATGGCCCTTCCGTTAAGAAAAAAAGGGAGTTCCTGGCAAATCAGAAGCCCCACCTTGGGTAGGAATGGCTTTTAGTGGAAAGAGCCCAAAACCACCAGCCAAGAAATACAAATTCTAATCCCAGTTCTTCCATTTGCCTGCTGTCTCCCCTTGGCAAGTCACCTAATTTCTTTGTCTCAGCTTCCTCATCTGTAAAATGGGGACTAAATACCTGCTCTACCTCAGACGGTAAGCTCCTTGTGGAACAGGCACTTCACAAATACCACAATTATTATAAGGCAGGTAAAACTGCTCAAAAAATAACAAAAGCATCTTTGTATGCAATTCTAGGGTGGGTAACAAGCTATGGTATTACCTGCTACAGAATCAATCATTATTTATTGAACCCTTATGTGCAGAACATTATACTGAGCATTTAGCAGTCTGTAGACACCTTACCTGCCCTCAAGGAGCTCACAGTTGTGGACTTTGCCCAGCAGTTTCTAAACCCACTATATGATAAAACAGTGTGGTCTAGTGAGAGAGCATGGATCTGGGAATCATTGAGCCTGGATTCTAATCCTCATTCCACCACTTGCCTGCCGTGTGACCTTGGGCAAGTCACAACTTCTCTGGGTCTCAGTTTCCTCATCTGTAAAATGGGAATTAAATACCTGTTCTTCATTCAGTCATATTTATTGAGTGCTTACTGTGTGCAGAGCACTGTACGCTTCCTTCCCCTTAAACTAAGTGTCCCTTTTGGGATAGGGACTATGTTCTAGTTGATTATTTTATATCCATCTCTGGGCTTAGGATAGTGCTTGGCACACAGTGCGTGTTTAAATACAGTCATACACACACACATTCACATACATAGATGATAATTTTGTTCTTGAATAGCCCCCACATTAACAATAGTGGGCAATCATTAAGGCTGTTTGGGGTTGGGGGTCAGGAAATGTGTCTAATTCTCAGTATATTCTTTCCCAGCAGGTACTTCAGTGCTTTGCAATCGCACAATCGCAAGCGGTGGATTCTTTTTTAGTGCAGGTAAGAAAAAAATAGGTGACATTCATTCATTCATTCAATCGTATTTATTGAGCACTTACTGCATGCAGAGCACTGTACTAAGCACTTAACATCCACAACCAACCCTGGATAATATGGTCATTCCTGCTAGAAAAAGCAGCATGGCCTAATGGAAAGAGCCGGCATGGGTTCTAATTCCAGTTCCACCACATAATTTATCCCGTGCCTTAGTTTCCTCATCAGTTAAATGGAGATTCAGTACCTGTTCCCTCTCCTACTTAGCCTGTGAGCCCCAGGTGGGAAAGGGATTGTGTCTACCCTAATTATCTTGTATCTACCCCATGGCTGAGAATAGTGCTTGAAACATAGTAAGCACTTAATACCACAGTTACTCATTATTCTTATTAGATAAGGCCACACAAGCTTAGATATGGGGATTTACTAAGGGTAGCTGTCAGATTTAACATTTTAAAATTATTCTCTTAATATACAAATATTAGTTGTTAAACTGAAGCAAAGCTAGCCCTGTGGTTGAACTCATGAGATCACTTGAAAACGGTCATCTGAAGTATTCAATCAATCATATTTGAACACTTACTGTGTGCAGAACAGTGTGCTAAATAAGCTTTTAGCAGAATACAATAAAACAGAGCTGGTAGATATGTTCCCCTTTCAGCCACTGTAAAATCCTTGAGAGCAGGGATCATGTCTATTAACTTTCTTGTCCTCTCCCAAGCACTAAGTACAGTGTTCTACACACAGTAAGCACGCACATACTATTGGCTGACTTATAAATACGGTTGAGTGGTGGGAGGAATGAATTTCTGCAATATAAACATACAAAAGTTGTAATTAGTCTTTAAAAACACGCAAACACAAAAGAAGCTTTTCAAATACTAATAAAATAATCTTTTTATTAAAACAAAGTCTGAAAAACTTCTGTATATCAAAACTAAGGCCACAACTAATGCTAAAATAAACTTCGAAGAATTTATATAACATGATTTATTTCAAAACTGTATACAAAGAGATATTACAAATGAGCTAGTACTCAAAACAGTTCAAGAACTTAACATTGTCTAATCTAGGAAACTTAATGATACAAAATACTGAAATACCAGTAAATAAAATCTATTTATTTTGGTCCTTGGGGGTAAGAACAAAGTTTTCCCTCCCACCCAGTCCCCATGGCTCCAGAGATGAAACAGAATGCAAGGTGGCAACTGCAATGTTTACAATTCAATCCTTTCTTCGGTTCTTTTTTTTTCCTTTGCAATCCTTTAAATGTCTCCAGTCATAATAGCAATGAACTCCTCCTGATTTACTACAGTGAGAAAAACGAGTCAACAGTTAGACACAAATAGCCCAAAAATAATATTTTCTGTCTACAGTGACTGTGCCTTGAAAGACAGAATTTATATATTACCTGCCATTAATAATATGGCTTCTTTACACTTCCTTCCTAGAGAGTCAACGGGGCACTAAAAAAATTAATTTATGTAGACAAACATTTTAAAAAACATTTAAACATTCACAGGTAGAAAAACCCTAGGACAAATATTAAAATTGCATAAATTGGTGAGAAAAGGCCTTAAATTAGACCCTGAAGCACAGAACTGAATGCACAGAAAATATTATCACTGTCGTAATCTGAACGGTATTATACACAATTGCAAAGGCAATATGGAGAGTATAAAGATATACAAAATATGGACCCATTTAAACCACCGAATGATGCTGACTACAAATATCCCTAATTACAAATGAAAATGTGCCCACGAACGAAAGCTCAAAAAATGGACGGCATGATCTACAAAATAAACATCTATAAACAGGTTATTCAAACTTACATATTTAAAATATTGGTTGTTATACTATTTCCAAAACTACATTCAAGGAATTGCATAATTTCTATAAAAGATGAGCCTGAGTTCAGTTTTAATAGAAAAATCAGTGAGGATATGAGGATTAAGCTAAATGGAAATTTTCCATCACTCTATTTTCTGTTCAGTAAAACAAAAGATACAGCTCTGTATGAATGCTGTACCAGACCTTCCCGCATCCCAAAAAATAACCATGCATTGCATCATCTTCGAAGTGAGGGAGATGCCTGTGCAAAGTATCCCAAATGAGGCTTACGAATAACCAGGAACTGAAAAATGTGTCAACCCCCTATATTTTAAATATATGCAAATATTGGAAATGAAAAAAATCAAGTGTTCTTGGAGAAGCGTTAAAACTACAAAAATATATTTTACAAGGCATTTTCTC
Source organism: Tachyglossus aculeatus (assembly GCF_015852505.1). Classification (NCBI taxonomy): domain Eukaryota; kingdom Metazoa; phylum Chordata; class Mammalia; order Monotremata; family Tachyglossidae; genus Tachyglossus; species Tachyglossus aculeatus. The sequence goes on from NC_052088.1 coordinate 23,960,492, forward strand.
AATTGGCCTCATCTCCTTCTTGACAATGAATGTAACAAAAATGTGATACCTAATGCAGTGATTTCATCATTTTCACGCCTAAGCCAACCAGTGGACAAAAACCACTAATGCTGCGATTCTACAGAGGAATGGAGGTTTCTGTGGGCTGGGTTAGTCAGCCTGGCTAAATGATGTGTGATTTTAAACCCTCCATCAGGGGTCTGGTCGCAAACTGGCATGGAAATTGCAGGAAGGAAAGGCGAAAACTACGTGTGCCAGGAAGCAGAGGTGATGATTGCCTACATTTCCCAGCAGCCAAAGGAGTGTCTGGGAGGAGTGTGCCTTCAATGAGAGCTCACCTCCTCCAAGAGGCCTTCCCAGATTGAGCCCCCTTTTTCCTCTCCTCCTCCCCATCCTACCTCCTTCCCTTCCCCACAGCACCTGTATTTGTTTGTACAGATTTATTACTCTATTTTATTTGTACATATTTACTATTCTATTTATTTTGTTAATGATGTGCATTTAGCCTTAATTCTATTTGTTCTGACAACTTGACACTTGTCCACGTGTTTTGTTTTGTTAATAATGATAATGATGGCATTTATTAAGCGCTTACTATGTGCAAAGCACTGTTCTAAGCTAAGCGCTGGGGAGGTTACAAGGTGATCAGGTTGTCCCACGGGGGGGGGGGGGGAGGGCTCATAGCCTTAATCCCCATTTTATTCATTCATTCTTTCAATTGTACTTATTGAGCGCTTACCGTGTGCAGAGCACTGTACTAAGCGCTTGGGAAGTACAAGTTGGCAACATATAGATACGGTCCCTACCCAACAACGGGCTCACAGTCTACAGATGAGGTCACTGAGGCACAGAGAAGTTAAGAGACTTGCCCAAAGTCACACAGCTGACAAGTGGCAGAGCTGGGATTTGAACCCATGACCTCTGACTCCGAAGTCCGTGCTCTTTCCACTGAGCCACACTGCTTCTCAGTTGTTGTCTGTCTCCCCCCTTCTAGACTGTGAGCCCGTTGTTGGGTAGGGACCGGTCTCTACCTGTTGCCGACTTGTACTTCCCAAGCGCTTAGTACAGTGCTCTGCATACAGTAAGCGCTCAATAAATGAATGCTAGGTGAAACCACCGCTGGGGTGGAACTAAATCTCTAAGGGGAACAGTTTAAACTCCAAACTACTCTCCATGCTTGGGCCCTCGGATTCGGCCACTACTTTGTCCCAGTCTGACTTAACGGCATGTGGTAATAATAATTACCAGTCAATCACTGAGGGTTTACTGTGTGCAGAGCACTGTACTAAATGCTTGGGAGAGTATGACATAACAGAGTTGATAAACACATTCCTGGCTCAAAAAGAGCTCACAGTCTAGGGGTAATCGGAGGCAATAATAAGTGGTTTCTGTTATATGCTCGCTACGTGCCAAGTACTGCACTTAGCCTGGGATAGATACAAGATAATCAGGTCAGACACAACCCCTCTCCCACATGAAGGGCTCCCTCTAAGAAGGGAGAATGGGTATTAAACTCTCATTTTACAGTTGAGGAAACTGAGGCCCAGAGAAAGGAAACTCATTCATTCAATCGTATTGAGTGCTTACTGTGTGCAGAGCACTGTACTAAGCGCTTGGGAAGTACAACTTGGCAACATACAGACACGGTCCCTACCCAACAACGGGCTCACAGTAAATGATTTGCCTGAGGTCACAAGACAGGCAAGTGGTGGAGCTGAGACTAGAACCCGGGTCCCCGGACTCAGGGCCGTGCTCTTTCCACTAGGCCAGGCTGCTTCTTTTTTGGTGAGCTTTCTCTTTTAAATCAGCCCTTGAGGGAAAATAGGCTAAGGCAATCAAAATTGGGGTTACTTCCATTTTAACCTTTTTCCAATCCCCTTTCCAACTCCAAGTCCGTGTGCTCTGGGGGCCAGGGTTGGAGCCTAAGTACATGTAAGGTTCCTCCATAACCCTAAATCAACCTTTGCTGTGAGCAACCTTAGTATTTATAGACTGCTGGAAGCTCACTGTGGTCAAGGAACGGGTCTGCCAACTCCGTTGTACTCTCCCAAGGCCTTAGTACGGTGCTCTGCACACAGTAAGTACTCAATAAATCATCATCATCATCAGTCGTATTTACTGAGCGCTTACTATGTGCAGAGCACTGTACTAAGCGCTTGGGAAGTACAAATTGGCAACATATACAGTCCCTACCCAACAGTGGGCTCACAGTCTAAAAGGGGGGGACAGAGAACAAAACCAAACATACTAACAAAATAAAATAAATAGAATAGATATGTACAAATAAAATAGAGTAATAAATATGTACAAACATATATACATATATACAGGTGCTGTGGGGAAGGGAAGGAGGTAAGATGGGGGGGATGCAGAGGGGGACAAGGGGGAGAGGAAGGATAACATACCACCAGATCAACTGACTGTAGTTTTAAATTTCATTTGGTGAATCTCCATTTAAATCTCCTCTTGAATCATTTTCCGTTGTCTCCGATTAAAATATTATATGCTGGCAATTATGGACTGTGGGTGTACTTTTTTTTAGACAGTAGAGAGTAACTCCCGACTTTTAGGACTGGGGAGTTTCCATTCAGATTCTGGCTAGGTTTCACATTTCCTTTATCCTTTTGAGTGCCTGGACTCCTTTCGCTTCTCATTCTAAATAATTTAGAAGCCAATCTCACAAGTCAAGTGAGTTTAGTAGGAGGAATAAAGGTAGACATGTCTTTTAGAAAAACACTGCCATTTCCATCCTGTTTCCTCCCCTCTCCTCCTACTTGCAATTAGGTACGTTTTTACACTGTTGATGGAGTCTATTACTATCGTCATGTTTGAGGACGGTTATCCTTTTCTTAGTATCTAAAGTACACAACGAACAGAACTATACATCTAGACAGCAGATGAAAGAGGGCAACAGATTGCCCACGGTTTTCAGTCATGAATGCCTTAAGAACTGCTATTTTTGGGGGAGGTGACAGAGAAGGGCCATTCCAACATGGACAGTTTACCAGAAAATAGAGGTTCAAATGAAGAATTCACTATGCCAACTATTAGCGATGATACTTCAAAAGAAAGTACATCATCCTCATTACCATCTACGGCATATATATCAAGCTCATACTGCTTATCTTACTGTTTACTAGGTGCTTGGGGAAACATACAAAGAAATGACATATACAGTTCCTTATAGACTGTGAGCCCGTTGTTGGGACCGTCTCTATATGTTGCCAACTTGTACTTCCCAAGCGCTTAGTACAGTGCTCTGCACACAGTAAGCTCCCAATAAATGCGACTGAATGAATGAATGAAATGAAAAACAGTCCCTACTTTCAAAGGGCATAAAGGGCAAAACAAAAATACCCTGTTAAGGTGACTTTATTAATATGTCTGCTTAACTCCATTCTTCACTTTTTTAAATGTAAAAATTTCTCCATTTGAAGTTATATACGCAAGATTGTATGTTAAGTTGCTACTTGTCTGAAGGGAATAACAACAGTAGGAAAGTAGACAGAACGATAATTTTATTCATTCTGCCAATACACCTCCACGGTAGAAGGGAGAAGAGGACAAGCTTGGTGTGTTTGTTTTTTGGGTTTTTACTTACGAGACTTGTTAGAGTGGATGCCAATACTAGCTCAGATGAGCATTAACTTCTATAATTCATTGCATTTAGAATTAACATTATAATGAGTGATCTTGATTATTACGGTTTATTTTGCTTGTTGTGAGCACGGAATGTGTCAGTTGGTTACATTCTACTCTGCCGTGCTCACAGTAAGCACGCAATACATACAACTGAATGAATAAATATGAGACAGATGCCCACTTACGAGTATAGGTAAAACTATTTTAAATATTTAGTTAGAAAATATCAGGCCAGCTTTGGGCAAACGATAGAATCTTCAGTATTTTTTCCATTGAAAGTTAGTCAAAATTTAAAGGCACTGTGTACATATTTAGTTCGGTAGTGTTTATAAGACGTTCTATTTCTTCTGAAATCAGACACTTCCAAAAAGCAAGTACCACCTATTTTTATCGTGGATACAATTCTAAATTAAAAGGAGCTTTAAAACTGTACACAGTTACCATAAAACAATCTCTTCCTGTTCACGCATTTCTCTTTAACTATGCAATATTAGCCCTCTCCAGCATCCTGAGCGATACCCTTTTGTTCCGATGAAGGAGGCTCCCCCTCTCCATCCCCCCCGTCTTACCTCCTTCCCTTCCCCACAGCACCTGTATATATGTTTGTACATATTTATTACTCTATTTATTTATTTATTTGACTTGTAGATATCTATTCTATTTATTTTATTTTGTTAATACGCTTGGTTTTGTTCTCTGTCTCCCCCTTCTAGATGGTGAGCCCACTGTTGGGTAGGGACTGTCTCTATATGTTGCCAACTTGTACTTCCCAAGCGCTTAGTACAGTGCTCTGCACACAGTAAGCACTCAATAGATATGACTGATTGATTGATTGATTGAAGGAGGCTCCTTTTAACACTTTCTACTAGGGAGGGCGGAGTGAGCTAGATCCTAAAGGAGAACTGAGTCCATGGCCAGTTGCATTCCTTGTTAGAATTATGTTTCCACTCAAAAATATCTTGGATTTTCAAATTCTAGACAGCCCATTTTCCTCTCCCTCTAAAATCCGTATCCTTCATCCAATTTTCTTACACTGAGCTCTACACCCAAGCTTTGTGTTCCAAAAAACTTTTTCTATTTATAACAGGGATGGACACATAATTTAATTGTTTATTAAGCAACCATAAAATAGTAGCTAAAATGCAATAAGTGTTTATCATTTTACACTTCGAGGCAACCAATTAATTCCAGATTTTTACTCTTCCTTTTTTTTATATATCTTGCTCTACTTTCTCACAAGATTTACCACCTTCTATTTTACATAATGTTCTTTTTTTGGACTCTTTCTACATCATTATCGTATCTTCATTATTCTATCTTGTTGCTAAGCTGATGTGAAGAGTGTTCACTTTACTTCAGTTTTTTTTTAACTCCTCATTCACCAAATGAGTCATTCCACTATTTTGAAATTCCTCGGCCATTCGCTGTATGTACATTTGGCAAACTTTTTGAAGGAAATGAGGAAAACTTGAGAAAAGGTCCCCACAAAGCGTCCATAATGACGGCAAAAAGAACTCCTTGGGAGGACTTTGCAAACTTCACTATACAAAATTAGAGAGAGTGATCTAATGTGTTCCATTTACAGAGTAAATATAGTGATGCTGCAGCAGAAGGGATTTCGCTAGCAATGACAGAAGGCAAGCTGGTTCCTGAAGAAATCACCGAATATCCTTCCACTGGTATCTTAAAGAATAGGACCGATGTCTCTTTACCTGGATTGTTCATGTAGTTCTAAGACCAGTCTAGGACTAATCCACTGCAACCTATGACCTTATCGAAGCTTTCATTCTAGGTGTTAAATTACAAATTAAAAAACAGCCCTTTTAATTGTAGAACTAAGAGAAAGTTAAGAGGATTTTAAGTGAAAACCAGGCCTATGACTGGTAACCCAATTTCTACTGCTGTTTCCAACACTGTATTGCAATCAATAACAATTACTGGAATATTTGCTAAGCGCTTATTATGTGCCAAGCACTGTACTAAGTACAGCACAGATACAACACTACCAGGTTGGACTCAGCTCCTGCCTACATGGGGGCCCCCAATCTCAGGGGAAGAGAGAAGAGGCAACGGGTCCCCATTTTACAGATGAGGAAACTGAAGCCGAGAAGTTAAATGACTTGCCCAAGGTCAAACAGCAAGCAAGCAGCAGAGACGAGATTAGAACCCAGGTCTCCTCCTGACTCTCATGTCTGTGCTCTTTTCCCTAGGCCACAGTACTGTAATGTAAAAGGCGGAAAAGTCAACAAGTCTACAGCTAAAGAACAGTTTGAATGATTTAGGGATGGAGGGCAGATGGTAAAGGGAGTAGAAAGTTGGGTTCATTAAATAATAATATTTAGATCTGATATGCTTTAGAAATTGATAATATACCCTTCAACAAATAACATTCCCAGATTTGAGCCCCAAATCACTAATTACATTCTTTGAAAAGCAAAAAAAATGAATAAAAGATGTGCGTTAATTTTCAAGTTCTGCTAATGAGCACAAGACCTAAGACTTCCCAATGGAAAACGAGAAAATAAACAGAGCAGTACATACTCAGATGGATACATTTCAAGGTTAGAGTGAAATGCTCAACTTCCCCAAACCCTTTGGGAGCCATTTTGCACTTACATCAATGAAAAGGAAGTTTGGCACAAGAGGAAAGTTCAGTGATAGTTCTGCGTCAGAAGAACTTAAAATGGATTATATGGGTATGCAAAAGGGAGGAAATCTTCAGTACACTGTAAAGTCTCTTTGTTCTGAAGAACCATGTTCTTACAGAAGAGTTTAGTTTCACCTCTCATAAGTATACTCTTCAAAGAATGAAGTGACAGGGTGGAGTCTGTAAACCAAGGGCAATGCTAATGAGGTTGACGAGTGAGGCATGCCAATTTTCAACAACTCTGGACTTGAGAGTAAAAAAAAAAAAAAGACAGCCTGAAGAACGTACCAGGGGCGGGGGGAGAAAATTTGTAAATATAAAATGCTGTAGAAATTCAAATTTTTAAATAAATTGCATATGGATAAATTATTGGATGAAGAAATATTTCTACAGTCCTCTAGAGTCCCCTATATTGAAGGTTTACAGGCCAGTTTTGGTTCAACGGGAAGAAAGGTGATAACTGAGAAAAATGGTCACTGACAATCGCCGAATGACGGATTGATGGATATGTATCTATTTACCTGAAGCCGCTTAAAAGCTCCAAGTTTTGGAAGGATCCACTAGGCAGTCAGCAGGCAATCTAATGATAGGGTACCCCCAAGAATGAGAGGCCACCCTTATTTTTTTCAACTTACTTTCTCCATCACCATCCTTATCAAACTCTTCTATCATAGCACGCAGTTCTTCATCACTCATATTTTCACCCAGCTCTCTGGCAACTCGCCGCAGATTTCTCAAACTTATTTTCCCTGAATCGTCATCATCGAATAGCTTAAATGCCTTCAGTATTTCTTCTTGGGGATCTCTTTCCAGTATCCAGTCAGTTACTAAAAGTGGGGGGGCAAATGTAGAGTAAATTACACAGACAGCCTACGGCTTGGCACACATTCTCTATTATTTAATTAATTACTCATTTATAAATGGCCCCTGCAAGACTATAAACTCCTTGAGGGCAGAGATAGTGTCTCTGTACTTTTTTGTACTCTTCCCAAGTGCTTTAGTCTAAACACATAAAGTACTCAATACTCTAGACTGTAAACTCGTGGGCAAGGAATGTGTCTGCCAACTCTGTTGTATTATACTCTCCCAAGCACTTAGTACAGTGCTCTGCAATTGATCTTGTTTCTTAAACGCTTACTGTGTGGCAGAGCACTGTACTAAGAGCTTGAGAGAGTAAAACAGAGTTGGTAGATACATTCCCTGCCCACAACGGGCTTACAGTTTGAAGGGAGCTTATAGTCTAGCGGACAGTAAGAGCTCAATAAATACCAATGATGACTAATAAATGCCTTCGAGTAATAAATATTGATAACTAGTAGTTCCCAAACGTTACCTTTGTTTGGTGTTTCAAAATTGGATAATATAGCTTTTATTGAGACAAACACTATAAAAAGTTCATCATCTGACATTTCTAATTAGCCCATCAGGACAATAATTATTTTCAGTAACTCATGAGCAGATTGGGCTCGACTGAGGCTTCTTGTGTCTCTGCTAAGAAAATGAGAGGAGGATGACAGGGAGTGAACATCTCCCAGCCTTCTGCCTCTCCTTTCTTCAGTGCAGTCTTCCACTGCTACCCAGATGATTATCCTGACACTGTCACTGCCATGACGTTTGAGTGGCTGCCCATCTCCCTCCACAACAAACTAAAACTCCTTCAAAGCTCACAGGGCAGTAGCTTCTTCCATTTTTCACCTTACCTCTTTTCACTCCCCCTCTAGACTTGGAAGCTCCTTGTGGGCTGGAGAACTTACCTATCAACTCTGTTTTACTGTACTAACCCTAGGGCTTAGTGAGGAGCAGTAGGCACTCAATAAATACCACTGATTGGTTCCTCCACCCCTCTTCTAGCTGTGTTTCACTCTTGATTCTCCTACCTCCTATCTCCTCCCTCTGTTCCTCCTGCTTAAAAACTTTCTTCTCCCTTACCCCAAATCCACAAGACCTCAGCCCTCTCGAACTTCAGAGTCCTCCTGAAAATCCACCCTATGCAGGAAGCCTTCCCTGATAAATTCCCCACACCCCAAATTGAACCAATTCATCAGTCACCCTTAGTACCTACGGATATATACATACACCCAACTCAGAACTCGTGCATATACTGCCTATCCAATCATATATTCAATTACTGATTTGGGTATTCCACCCTGGCACTTTTTTTTCTCCACTATATATTTGATCCTTGTTCTTTCGCTATTCAAAAGCGTCTGCCATCCTCATTAGACTGCTAAACTCCTTGTGAGAAGCAGAGTGGCCTGGTTGAAACAGCACAGGCTTGGGAGTCAGAGGACCTGGGTACTCATTTCTGCTCTGCTTGCCTGCTGTGTGACCTTGGAAAAATCACTTCAATTCCCCATGCCTCAGTTTCTCATCTGTAAAATAGGGATTGAGCCTGTAAACCCCATGTGGGATGGGGACTGTGTCCAACCCAATTACTCACTCATTCAATTGTATTTACTGAGTGCTTAATGTGAGTAAAGCACTTGGGAGAGTACAATATAGCAATAAACGGATGCATTTCCTGCCCACAAGCTTACAGTCTAGAGTTTACAGATTATTTTCTAACCGAATACTTAGCACATAGTGTGTGACAAATGCCACAATTATTACTATCGTTTTACTTCCGTTGTATATTCCCCAAGCACTTAGCACAACTCTTTGTGCTCAATACTTTACAATGACTGCTTGAATTAAACTTACTTTCCTTTTCCCTCCCACATCATGGCTTTCAAATTGTTTCCTTACTTCTCTGCAGCTTCTCTGCACTCCCCCCACCACCCCAACACCACCTCCCATGCCAGGGAGCTAGGGCCATGAACGTTGCAGGGATGGAGTAGTGTAAAGATAGACCGAAGCACCTTAAACGGAGCACTGTCTGTACTGCCTTGGGAGTAGTTTGAATGGATCGATGCACAACTACCAAAATTGGTCAGTGCCATCATGAAATTAGAGTGCTCGTTCATTTAAGCTCATCTCAAGGTTAAATGGATCTCTGAGACCACTGCACGTTCTGTGCTCCAAAGCGACTGTCTATCCCATTTGCCCGTGGACCTAGTCGGAGGCTAGAGAATCAGGGCCAGGGACGCAGGCTCCACAACGGCTCATTTCCCTGCCGGCCAAACAGGATGTCCAGATGCGCCCGTTCAAAAGGTGTGTGAGAGGTGGGTGGGCGGCTCCTTTTGGAGGGTCAGGAGGGGCTGTTTTTGCCAAGTCCAGGCTCGCGCCTGGCCCCAAGGCTTGGTGGGGACTAAGGGGTGGCACAGGGGCTGGAGAAGCAGCAGCATCCCAGCAGTACCATTGCTCCTTGTTCCTGCCCTCTCCCGCCTCACTTCCCCCGCCCAGTCAGGCTGGCACAAGGCCAGACCCACATGGGTGAAGACAATCAAGCATGAGGTTGGGCTAGTTGGGGGCTCTCCTGGGTAAGATGGAAACTCATCACACTTACCTGCCTATTACACAGCTCCTAAAAACCAGTCCCACAAGTAGAAAGGGGAAAAGAGTGAGCAGCAACCCAGTTAATGGAAAAGAAAAACATGGAGGAACTGGGAGAAGAAATCTATTACTTTGCTGGGTATTTAAGCCACATAAAATCTCCGAAGCCCGCAAGAAATTCTGGAAATTCACCTTTTTCTGAAAATTTTTACAAGGGTGGAGTAATGTCTAACTGGCATCAACATGCCACTAGCTCTTTGTACTCCACACAACTGGACTGATATGGTGTCAATGGTGTCAACTTCTCATTTTCAGCATGAAGGTGAACTTGGGGTGGATCCGGGATAGAGCTTTGAGGGGCAGGGCTCCTTCCCCTATCTTACATTACAAAGGTATTTGGCTCTTCAGGCCATTAAATATAATTTGGCCCTGTTGTGATCCACTGGAAAGAACAGTTCTGGTAATCAGGGGACTTGGATTCTAGTGCCATCCCTGACTGTACTTACTTAATTTGGGAGAAGACGGTAGATTGTTAACTCCTTGTGGGCAGGGATAGTGTCTACCAACTCAATTGCACTCTATTCGCCCAAGCGCTTAATACAGTGCTCTGTCCACAGTAAGTGCTCAATAAATACCATTGACTGATTCCTGATTGACATGCCCTTCGCATTGTGCTGCATCCCTGCCTGCTCACTGGCTTGTCACACTCAACGCCCCAGAGGGAACACGACCTGCAGAGATGAGAGAGTGCCTCCGATCTGAAGCCCCAAACTGAGCAAGTCTCATCCATCAGATAAAACTCCTCTTATGGGGGCTTTTAAAACCATTAACTCCTATTGTCTAGTGGATGGCAACTGGAAGAAGAGTCAGACTCCGTGTTCCCCACAAGTTTATTTTATATTGTCCCTTTTTTGATAAAAAAAATCTTTAAAATAACCGGTTATTCATACTACATTACATATTCAAACATCTATTCTCAATAGTTTCCTTTTATCCATCAACTGTGAATCTTTTATTCAAGGAGTCGTTTACTGAAATATGCTAACGGTAAATATGCAAAATAAAGCTCATAAATATTCAATTAAAACGTACTGCCCCCTTACAGAATCTGAACGAGGGAAAAATGAAATACCTTACAAAACCACAGATTCTCTTCTCAAAATAAAATGCTAAGAGAGCATCTCTTTTCATCCCTAAACAAAGTTACATTGTATAGTATTGTTCTGCTAAAAAGAAACGCTCTCGGAACCTGAGGGATAACAAAGCCATCTCTTTGTAATAACTAATGCTGGCCAGGGCAATTTCCCAGCCAACTGAATACCCAGAATAAATTAAGATACATACCGACTTCATTAAAATCTTCAAAGGTGATTTTGCCTGTGGCTTCCCGGTCGTAATCTTTAAGAATCTTTAGTACATCAGCTTTTTTCACATCAAACCCCAAGGCTCTCATTGCCACCTTTTGGAATGAATCAGAAGTACAATCAGCAGCTACAAAATTAAAAGAGATGTCTCCCACTCTTGAAAAATAAATGGCTTCCTTATTAAATAAGGATTATAACACCACCTCGCATCTTGCTAGAAAGGCAAAGAAGCAAAACTGAAGTGAAAACAATTCTTTGGCTCTGTCCCCAAGGTCCCAACTAACATGTCCTCTATTATGAATCCAACTTCTTGTTGCCAACAACTTGCTGTTGCCAACTCGTACTTCCCAAGTGCTTACTACAGTGCTCTGCACACAGTAAGCGCTCAATAAATACGATTGAATGAATGAATGAATCCAGATCCACCCCTTCTTCTCCATCCAAACTGCTGCCGCGCAGGTCCAAGCACTTGTCAGATCTCGTCTCGACTCCTGCATCAGCTTCCTCACTGACCTCTCTGCCTCCTGCAACCTCTCCCCTTTCCAGTCCCTACTTCGCTCTGCTGCCTGGATTCTCACTGGGTGCCTGTCTCCCCACTCTACAAACACCTTCAATGGCTGCCCAGCCATCTCCACATTAAGCAAAAGCTGCTCACCATCAGCCTTCAGAGATTCAGTCAGCCCTCTTCCCCTTTACTCTCCTGGTTCTCTCCTACTACATCCCAGCCTATACACTTGGCTCCTCTACCCGCAACCTTTTTACTTTGCCTCCAATCTCATCTTTCTTGTCTTTGACTCCTTGCTTGTGCCCTCCCTCCTGCCTGGAACTCTGTTACTCTGTAAGCTCCTAGAGATCAGGGATAATGTCTACCAACAATATCGTACTGCCACAAGTGTTTTGTTTTGTTCTCTGTCTCCCCCTTCTAGACTGTGAGCCCACTGTTGGGTAGGGACCGTCTCTACATGTTGCCAACTTGTACTTTCCCAGCGCTAAGTACAATGCTCTGCACACAATAAATACGATTGAATGAATGAATGAAGTGCTTAGTAAAGAGCCCTGCACCCAGCAAGCACTCATTAAATACCACTGATTGACTGAACTCTCTCCCACTTTATATATTGCTGTGGTTACTGTTAAAAGTACTTAAGCGTTTCCTACGTGTCAGGCACTGTGCTAAGTGCTGGAGCAGATACACGCTAATCAGGATGGGGCTTATGGACTTAATTCCCATTTTATGAGGGAACTGAGGTGGAGAGGTAAAACAACTTACCCAAGGTCACATAGCAGACAAGTGGCAGAGCGGGGATTAGAACCCAAGTCCTTCTGACATGGTCTGTACCCATGCTCTAGGCCATTCTGCTTCTCTTCGTATCCAACACCCCACTACTCTTCCTATCTTTAAAGCCCTACTAAAATCATGTCTCCTTCAGGAAGCCTTCCTGGGCTACTTTCTAACTCCCTAGCCCTATTTTTGCTCCCATTTGCATCCCTTATGACACACCTCCTAAGCACTTTGGTACCCACTCCACCTCGACCACTTCAGCACTGTATGTTGCTTCCCCTTCCTGTAATTTACTGTCTGCCTCCCCTGCTAGACTGAAAGCTCCTTCAGGGCAGAGATCATTTCTATCTACTGTGCTCTCCTGTCTACTCTCCCAAGTGCTCAGCACACAGTAGGCACTCTATAAATAACAATGATTCATTGAAAATATGGGACCCCCTAACGCAAAGGGTGAAATCTCTTACCAGATTAGAGTATTCTCCCTATTACACTGACCAAATACTATCTTGGAATTTTAGTCAAAGAGACCTGGGCCCTTAAGACTCAACTTAAAGTTCACTGGGTAAATCAGCATTATTAGAGCAAGTCTGCGAAGACAGCTACTACTAAGACGGAATAGCATTTCCATTATGAATTAAAAGGATTATATATTATAAATTGAGGTTTGTTGTGTCTTAAAGTTTACACAATAGTTTAATGGCCCATTACAAAATATGGAAATAATAGCTTCACAAGTTTGCATACAAGGAAAGTCTACCCCACCACAAACACATGTTATACTAGTTTTAAAAAAGCTAGGAAATGAAACGAACTTCTTAAATGCCTTGGAAAAGCCTCTTACAAAACTACTTGTAAAAAGAAGACAACTGACTCTCCAAACTATTCTTTTTCTACCAAAGTTTGAAGATCCAAAGAGAATGTCAGCAAGATCACTTTTCTGTAAAAATGTCTGGCCGTGTCTCCCACTCCTCAAGAACATTCAGTTCTTGAGAAGCAGCCTGGCTCAGTGGAAAAAGCACGGGCTTTGGAGTCAGAGGTCATGGGTTCAAATCCTGGCTCCGCCACTTGTCAGCTGTGTGACTCTGGGCAAGTCACTTACCTTCTCTGTGCCTCAGTGACCTCATCTGTAAAATGGGGATTAAGACTGTGAGCCCCACGTGGGACAACCTGATCACCTTGTAACCTCCCCAGCGCTTAGAACAGTGTTTTGCACATAGTAAGCGCTTAATAAATGCCATAATAATAATAATAATAATAATGTTTTCCCTGAAAATTCAGAATAGAGATCTATTCTTTCAATTTTGCTCTGACACTTCCATGTCTCTAAACAGCTTTCTGTGTACTAGTTTATTAAGACAGCCCAATGGATGCATTTTATCTTTCAAATACTCCAAGGAAGAACACTGAATCATATCTCTACATATTTTGTTTCCTATTTCATCAGCATTGAATCAGGAAGTTCTTTCTGAAAATGTACTATGGACCAGTCAATCCCAGTATTTCTGTGGAGCGGTTGGTGGCCACCCTATTTCAGATGCCTGACGGAATTTTTCAAGTGTCTGACAGGGGATTACTCCGGGACCATCCCAGACTGGAAGCGGGAGGTCAGACCGAAAGTCCTGGAAGGGATAGGCGGAAAAAAACAACCAGGTCCAGCTCCAAGCCCAGCAGTGTGGCAGTGGAGATCTAGGACACTCAGGGCCCAGATCAGGATCCAGGGAGACTCCTGACCCCACTTCTGGATTATATCGACTTCCTTCCCCTGCATTGATGAGACTGGAGGAAAAGCAGGTTCATTTTAGAGTCTCAGAGTGCAGATGGAGTACAGTGAATGTGGAAAACATTTCTGCTACACATTTCTTCTAGACTGTGAGCCCGCTGTTGGGTAGGGACCGCCTCTATATGTTGCCAACTTGTACTTCCCAAGCTCTTAGCACAGTGCTCTGCACACAGTAAGTGCTCAATAAATACGATTGAATGAATGAATGAATGAATGCTAACAGAAACAGGAAATAACTGAAACGCCCCCCACCCCCAATAAGGCAGCTTCCTGCTGAAACAGAGCCCATCTCGTCTCTTGGGGGAATAATATCCAAACTTTAGGTCTGGGTTTAGGTGCTGATTGATTCATTCATTCTCAATCATATTTATCAAGCACTTACTGTGTGCAAAGCACTGTACTAAGCACTTATCCACACGGACCGGGGGCCCACTGGGCCCTGAGAGGAACTGAAATGGCAGAGATAGTATGGCACCAGTGAGTGCTTTTTCTTTCCTCTTCCTCCTCCCCGAGCTCCACCCTCTCACTGACCCAAGTTCACCCTTTCACTCAAAATGAAGAGTTGGCATCCTGAGTGTGAGGCAACTCTCCAAACTGCAGCTGCTTTCCTGGGACCAGTTTATCACTCCCACCCTGAGATCTAAACTTCCAGGACCCCTCCCCTCAATAACCTTCTACAGAGATGACAACCCCATCATTTGGGATCTTACATCCCCCATCCACAGCTCACAATTCTCAAGTCACTGACCATCTAGGGGATTAAGTAGGCCTTTCCCTACCTCCAGGCCCAGGCCAGACGCCACACCCAGTGGGGCTAAAGGTGGCCCAGATGCTCCACGATTCCCTAAATCACTAGAGAAAAATGCATATTTTGCTCTCTTTTTACCCCTGGAAGGAAACGTATCTTTGATATAAGAGAGACTTTCATGGAGAGTGGCACAAGGACAAAAAAGCAGCCAGGTATAGAGATGACAGGTTGATTTATTTATCTTTTAAGAACCCCAAACTCTGCCCCAAAACCAGCTTTTTTACAGTCTTTTCAGTCCAAGTCAGATCCAGACTGCAAAAATTACTAGCTAACATCAAAACAATCTGCTTACCATTCTTGATTCTCCAGCCCCTCTCTCAATCTCTCCTTTACCAAAATCATTATAATTCTGACCAAGTTCCACACTTCAGCGAACTGTCTACTTGGTCTTCCCATTCACATCATACGCTGTCCAAACGTTTCCAACTATACTCCTTCCCGTTTCTTGATGTATTGTGGTTTGTTGGCTTAATTCTGATTCCATACATTTTTCAAGTCTCTGTAGTAGCTGAAAATTGACTTACTCTATCGCACGTTCAAAAAATTACTAAAACATGTCTTTCGAAAGTACCAAATTTACAACCACCCATATAATCTCCTTTTACGGGCAGTCTTCAATCTGCATCCTTACTAAGGTACTAAAACCTAAATCCCAAAGGAATAGCTTCTTTTCTTCTTCTGGGTCCAGGTCGTGACACACAGCACTACTTTTCATGCTTTTAAATATGATCATTTTATAGGCTTAATTTAGTATCTACGAAACCAGTTTATTTCATAAATGAATACCATTTTGAAAAAACCTGCAATACTTATCATCTTCATGCCCAAAAGAGGAAAATATTGTTTTCACTATGAATTCTGGGCTAGGATAGTGCTGAGGAAGTAACACGAGCCTGTCTAGAAGAAGCGCATGAGTGCTGCAATGTGAGCAGGTACCGCTCTCTAAAATTAAAATTTAAACTAGAAATACTTTGCCAAAATCCCCATAAATTTTCACAAGAATACGGGATTAAAAAGATGATTACCTTTAACTCATGGTAGTCTATTGCTTCATCTTTGTCTGTATCAAATAGTTCAAAAGCATCTTTAATTTCTTGCTTCTGTTCCTCAGACAGCTCTCTTCTCTTTTTCCGTTTTGTTTTGTCTAATACAAGTTCATTTCTAGGAATGGAGAGAACGGAATATGCTCAATAGTTTGACGTACCTATTAATGTTGTTCCTTTGTGATTTTATATTATCCAAATGGAACGTCCAGCACAACAAAATAAGTATCAGCAAAAATCAACGACTTGAAATTTCTCAAATATATATTTGCGAGGAACAAACTTTTCTACTTAGAGAACCAAACCAATAAGCCATCTCCTTGAACAGCTGTTGTAAAAATTAACTCCCGAATTTTAACAGATTAAGAAATCAGGAGATCCAGGAGAAAATCACCTGTAAGAAAAATGCTTACAGCAGTGAATCGATAACTTAAACCAGCCCTCAGAACTTCCCATTAAAGCATTCTTTTGCATATTACTAGGTCAAATTGCATGGGAAAAATATTTTTTTCAAAACTTTCAAATCAACAGGAAAGGCTCACATTACTCTCTTAATCACAATTTTCACTTTTTACATATTTTGAACATAGTGACTCAGTATATATGCATTTTGCATATGCATATGCAGTAAGCGCTCAATAAATACGATTGATGATGATGATGATTTACTTTTTAGAAAACAAGGAACGAGTCATGAAATCTTTGTAAAATATACATCCTAGCACTCCCTAAAAAGTTACTGAATGTTACTTTCTATGCTAGTAGTAGTAGTAGTAGCAGTAGTAGTAGTAGTAGTAGTAGTAAAATGCTAGTTTACTGCAGTAACTCATTGGAGAATGGATCTTGCACCCAAATGAGGGAGATAACAGCAATATTCACAAGCGGCGGAATCACTATCCCATTAATATTTCCCTAAAATTCAACTAAAGCTACTAATAAATCTTTTATGCACCTTGAATCCAAATTTCCCGCAAGTTCAGTATCCATTATTTATAGAATACGATTCCAAAAGGGCTATTCTTACTTCACCTCTTCCTCTAAGAATCTGCTGGAAAAGACACGATATTTTCTCTCACCGCTAATAAGGAAATTATTGACAACCCCCCAAAAAATGAAGCTTCTTCCAGAGAGAAGCAGATATTCAATCACTGGCCTTCAATCGATCATTGGGAGAGAAGCATCGTGGCCTAGTGGGCAGAGCATGGGCCTGTCAGACCCTGGGTTCTAGTCCCCTCAGCGCCCTTGTCTGCGGTGTGGCCTTGGACAAGTCACAATTTCTCTCAGTTACCTCATCTGTAAAATGGGGATTATGACTGTGGGCCCCCACGTTGGACATGGACCGTGTCCAATCTGATTACCTTGTATCTACCCCGGTGCCTGGCACATAGTAGGCACTTATATATCATAAAAAAAATCCCTACCCCAATGAGTAGGCTTCTAATAATAGATGGGGAGGACAGGCTACCCAAAGCGAACGGTTAATTTGCGGTGTAAGTCACGAAATAGCCCATATTATCTAGTTCTATGCACAGACTGACTTGAGTAAAAACAGTGGTACCTGTTAAGCGCTTACTATGTGCCAAAAACCTGTGCTAAACTTTGAGTTTGCACTCCGTCTCTGATCCTCCTGGGGCTCAGTTTAAGAGAGAGGGAGAGAGGAGCTGTAATCCCCATTTTACATGAAGAAATTGAGGAACGGGGAAGTTTAAAATTTCTCTCCCAAGGTCACTCGGCAGGCATTGGCAAAGGCAGGATCGAGACCCAGGCCTGTGCTCGTTCCACCGCACTAGGCTGGGATGGGAATAAGGATGCCAGTGGCCTATGGCACCTGCTTGGTCCAACCCTGGAGATCTTCCTGTCCCTTAGACTGAAACGGGGCAGGGGAGCCTGGGTTCTAATTCCAGATCTGCCACTTGTCCGCTGTGTGACCTTGGGCAGCGTGGCTCGGTGGAAACAGCATGGGCTGGGAAGCCAAGGGTCGTGGGTTCTAATCCTGGCTCCGTCACCTGTCAGCCGTGTGACCTCGGGCAAGTCACCTAACTTCTCTGAGCCTCAGTTCCCTCATCTGTAAACTGGAGATGAAGACTATGAGCCCCAGGTGGGACAGGGACTGTGTCCAACCTGATGAGTTTGTATCTACCCCAAGGCCTAGTAGGCAGTAAACACTGAACTATATACATATATATAAATATCTATATATATATATATATATATATATATACGCATATTTTTAAAAAAAGTAGCTGGACACTGGAGAGGAGGGGGCGGCTCTGGGCCTAAATTGCTTCTGCTCCAGCAAAGGATCTGTGGGACTTGGTGGAGGCAATGAGATGAGACCATGGGGGGGTGGGGGGAAAGGAAGAGGAGGAGGTGGAAGGGGGGAGATGGGGAGGAGGAAGAGGAGGGAGGGGAGGGAGGGGGAGCGAGGGGGAGGAAGGAGGAGGGGGAGGGAGGAGAAGGGGGAGAGGAGGGGAAGGGGGAGAGGAGGGAGAGGAGAGAGGAAGGGGGGAGGAGTCGGAGGGAGGGGGGAAGAGGAGGGGAGGAAGAGGGGAGAAGAGGGGAAAGGAGGGGAGAGGAGGGGGAAGAGGAGGGGAGGGAGGAAGAGGAGGGGAGGGGGGAAAGGAGGGGAGGGGGAAAGGGGGTAGGGGGAAAGGGGGTAGGGGAGGGGGGAAGAGGAGGGAGAAGGGGGAAGAAGAGGGGGGAAGGGGGATGGGGAAAGGGGGAGGAGGGGGGAGGAGAGGGGAAGGAAGAGGGGGGAGGAGAGGGGAAGGAAGAGGGGGGAGGAAAAGGGGGGGAGGAAAAGGAGGGAGGGAGGGGGAGGAAAAGGAGGGAGGGAGGGGGAGGAAAAGGTGGGGGGGGAGGAAAAGGAGGGAGGAAGGGAGGGGGGAGGAAAAGGAGGGGGGAAAAGGAGGGAGGGAGGGAGGGGGGAAAGGAAGGAGGGAGAGAGGGGGGAGGAAAAGGAGGGAGGAGGAGGGAGAGGAGGGAGGAAGAGGAAGGGGGAGAGGAGGGAGGAAGAGGAGGGGGGAGAGGAGGGGGGAGAGGAGGGGGGAGGGAGGAAGGGGGAGAGGAGGGGGAGAAGAGGGGGGAGGGGGGAGGGGGGAGGGGGGGAGAGGGGGGGGAGGAAAGTGGAGATGCTCGCGGGAGGCGGGCGCTCTCGCGATACTTGGGCTCCTCCCGCCGGCGGATCCCTCTGTGCGGCGGGACGGCCCCCCCCGCCCCCCTCGCCACCATCCGGCCACCTGCCGCCTCGGGAAACCGACCGCCAAAGGCGGGCGGGCAGGCAGGCAGGCACCCGCCCCTCCCCTCCCCCCCGGGCCGGTGGTCGCCGTGAGCAGGAGCCCCGCGCCCCCCCGCCCTCCGGGAGGGAGCCGTCCCCGCCGCCGCCACAGCCTCCTCCTCCTGTCCTGCTCCTCCTCCTCCTTACCGACCTCAGAGCTAAACTCATGGTCTCCCCGGACGGCGGCTTTCCACGGGCGGCCACCGCCCGCTCCCCGCGGCCCGGCCACGGCCCACAACCGCCGGGACCGGGGCGGGGGCGGGGACAGGGGCCCACGGCGCGCGACCCCCAGCCCGCCCGCCCGCCGGTGATTGGGCGGTTGGGCGGCCGCGCGGCCTCTGATTGGCGGGGCTCCGCGTCCGGCCCCGCCCCCCCCGCCGTTGGGCGGTGAGGCGGCCTGCCGACGGACCGGCCGACGGACGCCATTTCCCAGAGCCCCTTGCGGGGGCTGAGGCGTGAGGGGAGGCGGGGAGGGCCGGTCCCCCGTGAGGCGGCCTGGCGAGCGTTTAGTACAGCGCTCTGCGCCCAGTAAGCGCCCAGTAACTGCGACTGAAGGAATAAACGAATGTCAGGGCCGTGGCTCCTAATCATCTGCACGCCCAAAATAGGAAAATATTGTTTTCACTAGCGTGGCTCGGCGGAAAGACCGCGGGCTTTGGAGTCAGAGGTTGTGGGTTCAAATCCCGACTTCACCGCTTAGCTGTGTGACTTTGGGCAAGTCGCTTCACTTCTCTGTGTCTCTGACCTCATCCGTAAAATGGGGGTTAAGGCTGGGAACCCCACGTGGGACAATCTGATCGCCTTGTAACCTCCCCAGCGCTTAGAACAGTGCTTTGCACATAGTAAGCGCTTAATAAATGCCATTATTATTATTATTCACTATGAATTCTGGGCCAGCACAGTTGCTGAGGAAGTGACGCGAGCCTGTCTGGAAGCGGCACACTAAGGGGCTGAAAG
Organism: Tachyglossus aculeatus; assembly: GCF_015852505.1. Classification (NCBI taxonomy): domain Eukaryota; kingdom Metazoa; phylum Chordata; class Mammalia; order Monotremata; family Tachyglossidae; genus Tachyglossus; species Tachyglossus aculeatus. The sequence goes on from NC_052088.1 coordinate 23,980,724, forward strand.
AAATGCTTTGTGCTGCCTGCTCAGGTCACAATCAATCAATCAATCAATCAATCATATTTATTGAGCCCTTACTGTGTGCAGAACACTGTACTAAGCGCTTGGGAAGTCCAAGTTGGCAACATATAGAGACGGTCCCTACCCAACAGCAGGCTCACTGTCTAGAAGGGGGTGACGGAGAAGAAAACCAAACATATTAACAAAATAAAATAAATAGAATAGATATGTACAAGTAAAATAGAGTAATAAATATGACTCAGAATGACTGAGTGCTGCAATGAGAGTTCCTGACCTATTTTGCTCCAGTGAGGGGTTTTGCAAGAATGCAACCCCTGAGTTACATGAGAATTGGGGTCACGTGTGAAGTTCAATTTATTAGAGAAGCCAGAAAATGTGTCAGGCCTTAAAAGGGCAAAGATTGAGAAGCTTGTCATATGCTTGCTCCTAATCCCTGCTCCACCATCAGTCTCCATGTTTTGTTTTGTTGTCTGGCCCCCCCTTTCTAGACTGAGCCCATTGTTGGGTAGGGACCGTCTCTACATGTTGCCGACTTTCATTCATTCATTCAGTCATATTTATTGAGCACTCACTGTGTGTGCAGAGCACTGTACTAAGCGCTTGAGAAGTACAAGTGGGCAACAGAGACGGTCCCTACCCAACCACGGGCTCACGGTCTAGAAGGGGGAGACAGACAACAGAACAAAACAGAGACAGGTGTCAAAACCTTCAGAATAAATGGAATTAAAGCTAGAGGCGCATCGTTCACAAAATAAATAGAATAGGAAATACGTACAAGTAAAATAGAGTAATAAATCTGTACAAATATATACAAGTGCTATGGGGTGGAGAAGGAGGTAGGGCAGGGGGGATGGGGAGGAGGAGAGGAGAAAGGGGGATCAGTCTGGGAAACTTCCCAAGTGCTTAGTACAGTGCTGTGCACACAGTAAGAGCTCAATAAATACGATTGAATGGATGAATGGCCCTTCGTTCCGCTGGGCCTCAGTTCCCTCATCTGCGAGAAGCAGCGTGGCTCAGTGGCAAGAGCCTGGGCTTGGGAGTCGGAGGTCGCGGGTTCTAGTCGTGGGTTCTAATCCCGGCTCCGCCACTTGTCAGCTGGCTGACTTTAGGCAAGTCAACTTCTCTGTGCCTCAGTTACCTCATCTGGAATTTGGGGATGAAGACTGGGAGCCCCACGGGGGACAACCTGATCACCTTGGATCTCCCCTATCAATCAATCAATCGTATTTATTGAGCGCTTATTGTGTGCAGAGCATTGTACTAAGCACTTGGGAAGCACAAGTTGGCGCTTGGAACAGTGCTTGGCACATAGTAAGCGCTTAACAAATACCATCATCATCTGGAAAATGGGGTTTGAGACTGTGAGCCCCACGAGGGGCAGGGACAGTGTCCGATACAATTAGCTTGTGTCCACCCCAGCACTTAGTACAGTGCCTGGCACGTAGTAAATGCTTCACAAATGCTACAACTATGGACAGGGATCGCTTAGTACAGTGCTCTGCACACAGTAAGTGCTCAATAAATACGATTGATTGATTGATTGATTGATTGATAGGTCCCCGGAAAGCCTTGAATCGAGTGAGGGCCTATGATTGACAGGTCCTCTCACCAATCAGGAGGCCACAGCAGCCAAGTTCAGAGGTCACCCTTTGCCCAACCCCCCCTCTTCCCACCCCACGTGTCTCCACAGGTGGACCCTCATTCATTCATTCATTCAATCAATCATATTTATTGAGCGCTTCCTGTGTGCAGAGCACTGTACTAAGCGCTCGGGAAGTCCAAGTTGGCAACGTATAGAGACGGTCCCTACCCAACAGAGGGTTCGCAGTCTAGAAGGGGGAGACAGACAACAAAACAAAACATATTAACAAAATAAAATAAATAGAATAAATATGTACAAATAAAATAAATAGAGTAATAAATACGTACGAACATATATACAGGTGCCGTGGGAAGGGGAATGAGGTAAGGCCTGTGACCCCCGCCGTGACAGATCAGCCAGCAGGGATGTCTGCAAGGGGCCGTCCTTGTTTGTCCACAACAATTATTTATTTGGATTGATGTCCGTCTCCCCCGACTCCCAGCCTGTGAGCTCGTTGTGGGTAGGGCATGCCAATGTTTATTGTTGTATTGTACTTTCCCAAGAGCTCAGCACAGTGCTCTGCACAAAGTAAGCACTCAATAAGTATGATTGAATTAAGGAATGAATCTCCTACTGTCCCCTACCTGGGCTCATGATGGGCAGGGAATCTGTCTACCGACTCTGTTGTATGGTCCTCTCCCAAGCGCACAGTATAATGCCCTGCCCAGGGTAAGCGTTCAATAAATACCATCGGCGATGATGAGAGTGGAAAGAGTACAGCATTGGGAATCAGAAGTACCGGGTTCCAGTTCTGACTCTCGCCATTTTTTTTTTCCAATCGTATTTATTGAGTGCTTACTGTGTGCAGAGCACTGTACTAAGCGCTTGGGAAGTCCAAGTTGGCAACATATAGAGACGGTCCCTACCCAACCGTGGGCTCACAGTCTAGAAGGGGGAGACAGAGAACAAAACAAAACATATTAACAAAATAAAATAAATAGAATATGTACAAATAAAATAAATAAATAAATACAGTAATAGGAGAGTACAACATAAAAGAGTTGGTATTTAATACAACTCATTCTCACAACAGCGAATTTTCTAGAATACCAAGATTTTTTTAATTATGCAAATTATCAACTGTTAAGGATGTGTTTTGCATAATACTCCATAGGGAACCTATTTGGATTTTTTTTTTATCAGAGACATGCACACAGGAATATTATTTCCTAATTTGCACAGGGCAACATTCCATTCTAGGTACAATCAGCAGCTAACTAAAACCAGCATGGTTATTGGGGCTTTTTCATGCTGTAAAAAGATTCCTGACATTTCATCTGGTCACCCCTCTTAAAGGCTAATTCTGTTTCCCGTTTCGGTTCTTAAAGTAGGGGAACCCATTCTACGCTGGCCCTATTTACCTATTCTGAACAGCTCACAACTGTTGCCATCTGCCTGCAGTGTGACCTTGGCTGAGTCACATAACTTCTCTGCACTCCAGTTTTCTTACCTGTAAAATGGGGATACAATGCCTGTTATCCCTCCCTTAGACGGTGAGCCCCATGTGAGATGGAGATGACACCTGCTCTTATTAAATTGTATCTTCCCCTAGTGCTTAGTATATAGTAACACTTAGTAGTAGTAGGGAATGTGTCTTCTGTTGTATTGCACTCTCCCAAATGGTTAGTGCAGTGCTCTGCACACAGTAAATGCTCAATAATAATAATAATAATGGCGTTTGTTAAGCGCTTACTGTGTGAAGAGCACTGTTCTAAGCGCTGGGGGGAGGATACCAGGTGATCAGGTTGTCCCACGTGGGGCTCACAGTCTTAATCCCCATTTTATAGTTGAGGGGACTGAGGCTCAGAGACTTTAAGTGACTTGCCTAAAGTCACACAGCTGACAAGTGGCAGAGTCAGGATTCGAACCCACGACCTCTGACTCCAAAGCCCGTGCTCTTTCCACTGAGTCCTGCTGACTGACTAGTAGTAGTAGTAGCAGCAGAAGCACACTATTCGAGGGTGCTTCACTAGCATGTGGGTGGCACTGAAGCTCACGGAGGCTTCAAATGGGCTAAGCAACGCTTTGAAACCCACATTGTCAATGAATATGTAAATCAAGGAAGTGAGAGAATAAACCTGGGAATCCAGAAACAAAAGAGAATAAAAACCAAAATTCTGACCAATATATCACTCTATTGTGAGGGTTTCTCAAAGCTGGAGAGACAGTTGTAACTCACTGCTAGACAGCTGGCCCATCCAGGGAAAGAATTAGGTTATGGGTCTAGAAGTTAACTCCTATTACCTCATCATCATCAATCATATTTATTGAGCGCTTACTATGTGCAGAGCACTGTACTAAGCGCTTGGGAAGTACAAATTGGCAACATATAGAGACAGTCCCTACCCAACAGTGGGCTCACAGTCTAAAAGAGTGGGCTCACAGTCTATTACCTGGGGATTTCAGACTTGGCACGTGCAACTGAGTGCCGCAAGAATAGCAGATCGGGTGAGGTTAAGAGAGTGGCCGGCACAGGACCATTGTATAGGAGAAGCAATGTGGCTCAGTGGAAAGAGCCCGGGCTTGGAAGTCAGAGGTCATGGGTTCTAATCCCGGCTCCGCCACTTGTCAGCTGTGTGACTCTGGGCAAGTCACTTAACTTCTCTGGGCCTCAGTTCCCTCATCTGGAAAATGGGGATTAAGACTGTGAGCCCCACGTAGGACAACCTGATTACCTTGTACCCCCCCCCCCCCAGTGCTTAGAACAGTGCTTGGCACATAGTACGCTTAACAAATTCCAACATTACTATCATTATTATTATTATCACTGGAGGCGAAGCACGTTAATGGCCCGTCCTATGACCGAAGAAGCCGGCATGGCTCCCGGTTGTTAGAAAATCCTTTTTCTATCCTCTTGCGGCAGAAGATTGAAGACCGGAGGAAGGATCCGGCCAGGGCGGGCCTGGTTCCGTGTGTCTATGACCTGAGCCCCTTTGTTCAGAGAGAGGTTTTTGGAAGCAGGAGGAAAATGGATGGTGTACTTTCCTGGAAAATCACTCGGAGGGGTAGTAACTCTTAAGCACATAGATTCTCACCCCTTCTCCAGTTCCACAGCATTTATGTCCATATCCATCTGTTACTTATTTGAAGGTCTCTAAGCTCATTATGGGCAAGGATCATTTTTACACACCCTGTTGTATTGTTCTCTCCTAAGCACTTAGTACAGTGCTCTGCACACAGTAAGTGCTCAATAACTGCCATCGATGGATTGACTGAGTGACTGATGGACCCAGATTGGATTTAGACAGCGGGATATGTGTCTGCCAGGCAGCCTCTGGTGAAAGTCGGTTGTTTATGTGGCTCCTTCGAGTCGTCCGGAGGCAGCACTGCAACATTTCTTGATTTACCTTAGTAAAGAGCACAACAGAATCAACTTCTTGCACCCACGGCCAGATGCAATTATTTAGTCTTAGATGATGACCAGGTGAGGCCCTAATCTGTATTATATCTATAATCACTTACAGATAAGATATTCATTCAGTCAGTCGGTCGTATTTTTTCGATCACCTCCTTTGGTAATCCAATTTAGCAAACTTAAAAATCAGGGAAGTGTTTGGTGTTTGCTTCCCTACTTTATAGGTACTAAATTTGGGGCTTAAAATTGTTTCAGGACTCTGAAATTAGGAAATAATTTTTTTGTGTGTTGAATCCTCACTGGTAATAAGACATTGACTATGCTTGGTGAATACAGTAAGGTTATAGTCATTCATTCGATCGTGTTTATTGAGCACTTACTGTCTGTAGAGCAGTGTACTAAGCGCTTGGAAAGTACAATTCAGCAATAAAGAGAGACAATCCCTGCCCACTATGGGCTGTGGTCTAGCAGAAAGAACACGGGCTCAGAGTAAGAGGACATGGGGTCTAATTCTGGCTCTGCCACTTGCAAAATGGGGATTAATGACGATTTCGAAATGATTTTGCCACATCTGCAAAATGGGGATTAAGACTGTGAGCCCCATGTGGGACATGGCCCGTATTCAACCTATCTTGTATCTTCCCTAGTGCTCAATTCAGTGTCTGGCACATAGTAAGTGCTTAACAAAAACTATTTTTAAAAGGGGTAGTTTTAGTTCCCAAACGTATAGTTAACATCCAGTGTATTCTAGAAATAGTGATTCCAGAATAACCTCAATAATCCTCCCTAAAAATGATACATCATTATTTCACCTGATTTAAGTACTGTATGACAAATGATGTCAGTAAGTTCGGGGAGCATGAAAACAAAAGAATTAAGAAAGGCCCAAAATGGAAAAAAGTTAAAATGCAAGGAGTGTGTTATAAGGAATACCAGAAATAGAGGAAGTCACTGGAATTGGCAAAATAAAGGATTTAATAATAATAATGGCACTTGTGTGAGCCCACTGTTGGGTAGGGACCGTCTCTATATGTTGCCAACTTGTACTTCCCAAGCACTTAGTACGGTGCTCTGCACACAGTAAGCGCTCAATAAATACGATTGATTGATTAAGCACTTACTGTGTGCAAAGCATTGTTCTAAGTACTGGGGTGGATACAAGGTGATCAGATTGTCCAATGTGGGGCTCACAGTCTTAATCCCCATTTTCCAGATGAGGTAACTGAGGCACAGAGAAGTTAAGTGACTTGCCCAAAGTCACACAGCTGACAAGCGGCGGAGTCGGGATTTGAACCCACGATCTCTGACTCCCAAGGCCAGGCTCTTTCCACTGAGCCACGCTGCTTCTCTTGCATATGATGGGAAGAGTTCAGGGTGCCAGAGTGGAGAGCTGGAGAGAGAGGGGAGAATAGGAGAGCTTGGAGAGGAAAATTATTTTCCTGCCAGAGTGTTTGGACACAAGGCCGTAGTGGGATGGAGCTTATATATTCCACAATACCTCAGCAAAGGATGTAACGCGGATCCCTGGATTACATGTATTGAAGGGTGCGCCTACGAGGTATGCCTCTGTGAACCCACCTGATCCTCAATCCCACTGTACCACAGTGGGAAAGGATTTTCCCAGTGTGCCACTGATTCATACTAAGGAAGGAGAGGCAATTCAGCACAATAATTATGTGCCCAGTGATCAGGTGGCTATCAGATGAGAAGCAGTGTTGCCTAGGTGATAGAGCACTGAACCTGGGAGTCAAAAGGTCCTGGGTTCTAATCTAGACTCCACCACTGGTTTGCTGTGTGACCTTGGACAAGTCACTTTACTTCTCTGTGCCTCAGTCACCTCATATGTAAAATGGGGATTGAGATTGAGAGCCGCATGTGGGACAAGGACTGCGTCCAACCTGATTAGCTTGTATCTGCCCCAGAGCTTAGGACAATGCCTGGCACATAGTGAGAGCTTAACAAATACCATTAAAAAAATTAGTGAAGTGTTCAGAGGCCGTCATTTATTATAAACCAAATTTTCAAATAATTTATTTTTGCGATGGGGTCAAACGGTTCCTGAAAGAAGAGGAATAGCATGCATCGATGGAGCACTTTGCATTTGAAGGTGTAAGATGTGGAGCATTTTTTAAAGGATATAAATCGTACCTTAAATTTCACAGACTTCGACTAAATGAAATGGTTTGGGGAGAGTAGCGCAGCTACAGTGCACGGCGACAATTAAACCACCAGGTGGCGCACTCTTTGCTATTTGTAAATGGACTGAAAATTAAAATTTTAAAAATTGCTTTGTTGCATCTGCAATAGCTATTACTGCTTCCTTCCTGCGAGTGCCTATAAACAAGGCCCAGGAAGAAGAAAAGGCAGTTAATTGGGTTTCATCGGCGTTTGGATAAAATTATTGAAATGGTCTGAAAGGCAAACTGGTTATTCTTTAAAGCTTCCAAATGGCCAGATCACCATTTTAAATGTCTGTTTCTCTTCTTGATTCGGGCCAGCTGTCACAAAATGGCAGTAGTAGTAAGTACCTATTGTGTGCAAGGCACTGTAATAAGCACTGAGAAAGAGGGCAAGGTGGGAATTAGACATGGTCTCTGGCCCCCAAATGGCACACAATTCATTCATTCAATTCACTGAGCGCTTGCTGTGTGCAAAGCACTGTACTAGGTGCTCGACTCACAATCCAAGGATTAAAGTGAGAACAGGAGACTGGTGAGCGACACATAAGGATAGATGAAATGACAAAACACAATATAATAATGGCATTTATTAAGCACTTACTATGTGCAGAGTACAAGTTGGCAACATATAGAGGCAGTCCCTACCCTACAGTGGGCTCACAGTCTAAAAGGGGGAGACAGAGAACAAAACCGAACATACTAACAAAATAAAATAAATAGAATAGATATGTACAGGTAAAATAAATAAATAAATAGAGTAATAAATATGTACAAACATATATACATATATACAGGTGCTGCGGGGAAGAGAAGGAGGTAAGATGGGGGGGATGGAGTTCTCTGGGCCTCAGTTACCTCAGCTGTAAAATGGGGATTGAGTCTGTAAGCCCCACGTGGGACAACCTGATTACCTTGAATTTACCACAGCGCTTAGAACAGTGCTTGGCACAGAGTAAGTGCTTAAAGACTATAATAATTATTATTATTATTATCAAATAGTGCTTAACAAATACCATTTTTTAAAAGGTGCTTTAATGCCCTCTGGACTGTAAGCTCGTTGTGGGCAGGGAATGTGACTGTTTATTTTTATAGTGTGCTCTACCAAGCGCTTAGTACAGTACTCTAAACACAGTAAGCGCTCAATAAATACGATTGCATGAGTGATTGAGTGAATGCCTAGGACAAAGTCGGGCCCGTCGGCGACTGTCCTTCTCAGATCCTCCCACTAGGTAGCAGCAAAAGCCCTGCTGTTACATCAGAAACGACAAACCTCATTATAAAAATAAAAACCAGTGGCAAGGAGAACATTTATTAATAATAATAATGGTATTTATTAAGCGCTTACTATGTGCCAAGCACTGTTCTAAGCGCTGGGGTAAATGCAAGGTAACCAGGTTGTCCCACGTGAGGTTCACAGTCTCCATCCCCATTTCACAGCTGAGGGAACTGAGGCACAGAGAAGTTAAGTGACTTGCCCAAGGTCACACAGCAGACAAGCGGCAGGGTCGGAATTAGAACCCACGTCCATGTCCTCTGACTCTCGGGCCCACGCTCTTTCCACTACTCCAGGAGGCCTTCCCAGACTGAGCCCCTTCCTTCCTCTCCCCCTCGTCCCTCTCTCCATCCCCCCCCATCTTACCTCCTTCCCTTCCCCACAGCACCTGTATATATGTATATATGTTTGTACATATTTATTACTCTATTTATTTTACTTGTACATATCTATTCTATTTATTTTATTTTGTTAGTACGTTTGGTTTTGTTCTCTGTCTCCCCCTTTTAGACTGTGAGCCCACTGTTGGGTAGGGACTGTCTCTATATGTTGCCAACTTGTACTTTCCAAGCGCTTAGTACAGTGCTCTGCACACAGTAAGCGCTCAATAAATACGATTGATGATGATGATGATGATGACTGTCTCTATATGTTGCCAACTTGTACTTCCCAAGCGCTTAGTACAGTGCTCTGCACACAGTAAGCGCTCAATAAATACAATTGATGATGATGATGGGCCATACTTTTTCCAGATGCACCATCAGGAGGAAAAGTGGGATTCTCCACTGTGCTGTACGTTCCTTGAGGGCAAGGACTGTGGCAATTCTAAAGTACAACACAACAATAAACAGTGACATTTCCTGCCCACAAAGAGCTTACAATCGGGAAGGGGGGGCCGGGTATTTAACCTCCATTTTACAGAAGAGGAAACCGAGGTGGGGAGAAGCTAAACTGACTTGTGCAAGGATACACAGCAAATACATGGCAGAACCGGATTTAAGAATCCAGGGTGTCCGACTTCTAGGCCTGTGTTCTTGGCACTGAGGGCTGGCGGCCGATATTTCGCCGGGAAGGATTGCTACTCCCTTCCATTGTTGCATCGGGCTTCCACATAACATCATTACCTCCGCTGCAGGCCCATGCTAGTAATCATGCCATATGGAAGCCCATGTTGAACCCCAAAACCCAATCACTTTTCTGCCCTCCTACCTAACCTGCCCCTCTCTCCCACCCAATCCATCAGTTATTTATTGAGTGCTCACTGAGGGCAGGGAACGAAATTCCTGTGAATTTCAAATGGGTAGGATTAGAATTGGTAAACTGCTATTTCGCAGCCACGGGGTCTGGTATCAATTACTTGCAAGGGGAGGAAAATAAATGTATTACTTGGCAAGCCTCTTTTGATTCATTACTGGATCTCTGCATCAAACACCACCTACAATGTGGGCAATTATATGCAGGGTATTGATTTTTTTTTTTTCCTGTACCATTATTTCTTCTAACTTAGGGAAGACAGGGCTGCTGAGTCTCTGTTATTATTAACCAATGATTCCCTCACCTTCAGTTAATGGTTCCGGTTTCCTTCTTGCTCGTTAGGCAATACATTTTCATAAGCGAGATGTTCAAATTCAGGTTTTCTCTGCCTCAAATAAAGCTGCTTTCAGAAGCAAATGCAGGAAGATTATGAGAAGAGTTTGCTTTTCTCAAGGCATTTCAGGATCTACCAAATTCTAAGGCTGAGATTAAATTAGGGCAGAAATGGATGCTGTGTATATATGTTTGCACATATTTATTACTCTATTTATTTATTTATTTTACTTGTACATATTCTATTTATTTTATTTTGTTAATATGTTTTGCTTTGTTCTCTGTCTCCCCCTTCTAGACTGCGAGCCCACTGTTGGGTAGGGACCATCTCTATATGTTGCCAACTTCCCAAGCGCTTAGTACAGTGCTCTGCACACAGTAAGCGCTCAATAAATATGATTGATTGATTGATCTGCCAAGCATTACAGAATCCTTCCGCCCCAAATTATCAGGTTTTCTAACTTAATACATTAAACATTGCAATTAGAAAAGATAAGGTGTTCTAAATTCGACAAAAGGAGATAAATCCAGAGGAAACAATGGGCTGCTTCTTTGTGTTAAAAAAAAGGATATAAACAAGGTTTAAATTCCCTTGCAGTTAGCTGCAAGGAAAATCACTGAAACAGTATTTTCAACACAGTATTAATATTTTCCAGAACTCATCCATATTCAAAGAACTGAACTGGTAAGAAAATTACTCACCACTCACCTTTTAAATTGCATGTAGATGAAAAGTAGTCTCACTGTCACAGATGAACGAATAAAGAATACTATCCAAGATATTTGATCTAGGTCCAAGAAAATAGAAGTAACTGATCAGATCAAATTAACTTATTGAAAACTAAACACCAATTCAGAAACAGGAACGAAGGAAACAAAGGCTTTCAATATTTTGAAAACAATTTAAATCTAAAACCAGGATTTTCAAGGAGAGTAATGTGGAAAACTGACACAATTTACTGTAGACTTTACTGATTGATGGCGTTACTGTGTAGGAATAACTAAAGATTGAGAAACAAAAATGTTCAGAGGTGACCTTTTTCTTCATTCCAATCCATTCTTTACCTAAATGGCTTCCCTGTTCTTATCCACCAATTGCTGTTTTTTTTAGATAGCTTCAACTGAAAATCCGTGATGATCTTCACTTGGTAAAATGTTATTGAACGTAATAGGATACCTTCGTTTATTGAACCATTATAAAATTTGGTTTATTCAACTCTAGCAGACCACAGAGTTTAGGTAATTAATTCATTGCATGTGTACTGTTGGTGCTTTATTAATGGTATTTATTAAGCACTTACTATGTGCAAAGCACTGTTCAAGCGCTGGGGAGGTTACAAAGTGATCAGGTTGTCCCACGGGGGGCTCACAGTCTTAATCCCCATTTTACAGATGAGGGAACTGAGGCCCAGAGAAGTTGTGACTTGCCCAAAGTCACACAGCTGACAACTGGTGGAGGCGGAATTTGAACCCATGACCTCTGACTCCAAAGCCCGGGCTCTTTCCACTGAGCCACGCTGCTTCTCTATTAGTATGCGTTCTTTAGAATTTTAATTATGTCCCATACATCTGTTCAAAGTAAATCTGAGATTCTTATTGCCAAAACGTTGTCCGTGTCTTTGAAGCTTCCGGATTAGATTTCTGAAACACGTTTTGCATCCCCTAAACGTTAGGATGGTTGAAGGAGAATGGCCATCGATTGCACTGATCCTCCAAAAACTGACAGACACCTGGACTGAATGAGCTATTACTTATAATCTTGTCCATGAGGAGTGAAGCAGCACTTTCTGAGTAAGGTGAGAGTCCAATCAAACCCATTAGAGCTAATCAATCAATCAATCAGTCGTATTTATTGAGTGCTTACTGTGTGCAGAGCACTGTACTAAGCACTTGGGAAGTACAAGTTGGCAACAGATAGAGACGGTCCCTACCCAATAGTGGGCTGTTCAGCGCACGCTACTTCTACTGCCTGAATTATTTTCGTTCAAAAACGTTCAGACCATGTTTCCCCACTCAAGAAAATCCAGTGTTTGCCCATCCACCTCCGCATCAAGCAAAAACTCCCCAACATTGGCTTTAAAGCACTTAAACCCCACGCCCCCTCCTCCCTCACCTCACTACTCTCCTCCAATCCAGGTCACACACTTCATTCCTCCGGTGCTATCCTTTATTTATTTTACTTTTATTTATATATTTTACTTGTACATATCTTTTCTATTTATTTTATTTTGTTAGTACGTTTGGTTTTGTTCTCTGTCTCCCCCTTGTTAGACTGTGAGCCCACTGCTGGGTAGGGACTGTCTCTATGTGTTGCCGACTTGTACTTCCCAAGCGCTTAGTCCAGTGCTCTGCACACAGTAAGCGCTCAATAAATACGATTGATTGATTGATTGATTGATTGATTCTCACTGTACCTCGATCACATCTATCTCGCTGCTGACCTCTCGCCCACATCCTACCTCTGATCTGGAATGCCCTCCCTCCTCTTATCGGACAGATAATTGCTCTCCCCGACTTCCAAGTCTTATTGAAAGCACGCCTCCTCCAGGAAGCCTTCCCTGACTGAGCCCTCCTCTCTTCTCCCACTCCCTTCTGCGCCACTCATACTTGCTCCTTCATTCATCCTCTCTCCCTTCCCCACGGCACATATGTATCTATCTGTAATTTATTTATCTATTTATATTAATGTATGTCTCCCCCTCTAGACTGTGAGCTCACTGTGGACAGGGAATATGTTTGATGTTATATTGTACTCTCCCTAGCACTTAGTACAGTGCTTTGCACACAGTACGTGCTCAATAAATGATTATTAGTAGTGGTAGTAGTAATAATAATAATCATAACAGTAATACTTGCTTCCCTGATGAATGTTCTTTAAAATCCCTCAGGTACAGTAAGCCTTGATCCCAATCTACAGAGACATGGGAGCCAGAAGACCCAGTTTCTAGTCCCGGCTCCACCACTGCTTGTTGTGTGACCTTGGACAAGTCACTTAGCTTCTCTGGGCCTCTGACTCCTCGTCTGTAAAATGGGCATACCTCTTCCCCTTCCCTCTTACGCTGTGAATTCCGTGTGGAACTGGGACTGCATGCACCCTGATTTTGTTACACCTGCTCCAGGGTTTACAAAAATGCTTGGCTTATAGTAAATGCTTAATGCCAGCTTTATAATTTCTGCCACAAGTCAAAAAGTCTAGCAATTGGAGGACATCTCAAACCCATGACCTTATGATATATGATTTGCCCCAAGTGACTTTTACATCTGTGATAATACAGAAAGCAGCATGGCCCAGTAGATAGACCACAGGCCTGGGATTCAGTGGGACCTGGGTTCTAATCCCAGCCAAGTACTGGGCCACGTACTGTGAGAGATACCAGGTAATCAATTCAAACAGTAATCAGTCAATCATATTTATTGAGCACTTACTATGTGTCGAGCACTTTACTAAGCACATGGGAGATGATAGTAAAACAGAGTTGGTAGACATGTTCCCTGACTACAAGGAGCTTACAGTTCCTGTCCCATACAGGGCTCATGGTCTAAGAGGGAGAGAAAAAACAGGGATTTACACTTCATTTTACACAAGAGGAAACTGAGGCACAGTAAAGTGGCTTGCCCAAGTCTCCACAACAGGTAAGTGACAGACCTGGGGCTAGAACTTGGGTCCTCTAACCTCCAGTTCGGTGTACTATCCACTAGAACTTTCCCTTTGAAACTTTTGAACTAAAGCCTAGATGTTTTCCAGCAATGGCCTATAAGACACCGCTATCTCAGAACTTGCCCTCCGTTCAACAGCTTCAGAGACACCTAGCTATCACCTTAGTTATCCCTGATGTTTTCCAGGAATCCAAGCTCCGGGTCCTCCAAATGCCCACAGAAATCCAACCCAAACTGTAACCGCTTTCCCAGCTCAAGTCACAGGGAGTGGAGATCAAAGTGGAAGACAATCCCTTGTAAAATGCTTGGTTACCTGAACCTGTTTCCTCTCATCTATTCACCTCATCTTTCTCTTCCCTTCCCTTGCTGTTTTTATTCTTCCTTTTCTCAACTCCTGTTTGACTGCCTTCCCTGTTTTCTAGTCCTTCATCTCTCCTTTTGCTAAAATTCTCAATCAACAGAATGTTTCAGCATTTACTCTGTGCAGGGAACTGCGCTAAACCCTTGGGAGAGTACAGCTGAGTTAGTTGACATGATCCCTGTCCTCAAATCTAGCAAGGGAGGCTACAATAAATTATGGGGGGTGGGGGGGGGTGAAGCAATAGAGTATAAAGATATATACATAAATGCAACAGGAGGTGTGAACACGCAAGTGCTTACATTTTAAAAGCTTCTTTGTTCATCATCATCATCATCAATCATATTTATTGAGTGCTTACTGTGTGCAGAGCACTGTACTAAGTGCTTGAGAAGTTTGTACTTTTCTTTGTTCTTATTAATCTGGAAAACAATCCATGTTTCCTGTTGCACCGTCCATCCTCCACTGTTAATTAGCTTCTCACTTCTCACTGACCACTCAAATCATTTGTTCCAGGAGTATTAGTTAAAGAGTGTTTACTAACACAACCTCAGCAAAATGCGGAAACTTTTCCTCAGGATCAGCTTTTCGAAAGTGCATGGGTCCAGCTAAATTTCCTCAAAAGCTAGCGCTGTCAGCATTAGAGAACGCTAGGCTTCGCTTGCAAGGTCACAGTTCTGCCCCTCTGAGAGGCAAACTACATCTCCAAAGGTCGAGGGTCAATTCGGGGAGCCGTGAGCTCCCTCGGCCAGCGTCTTGTTAACGGCGTCGGTCTCGGCCTCTGCCATCTCTCTTTCGGCCCCGGGATGCTCTCCTGCAGTTTCGGGGGCTAACCCCACCTTGATTCACTTTGGGAATCCCACAGCTTGAAATGATAATGTTCAACACACATATTTCCCCCTGAGCAAGAAAAGTACACTTCTAGCTCTCAGCACTGAAAACCACAGCCTTTAAGAAGCTTTCACTGATAAATCAACCAAGCTGTGGACGCATGTAGTGTATATATACATATATATGTGTGTATATATAGTTTGCGTTCAGAGAGAGTGAGAGAGAGTATACGGCGACAGTCCTTGGCACGTAGTAAGGGCTTAAATACCATAATATAGTATCGCTGAAATGTCTATATAAATGTATGTATCCATAAAGAGTATCATCATCAAATGTAATTTTTAAAGTCTGGCAATTTGTTTAGCTTCACTTCTTTTTTAACCCGCTCAAACTGTTATTTTATTTTGTTAGTATGTTTGGTTTTGTTCTCTGTCTCCCCCTTTTAGACTGTGAGCCCACTGTTGGGTAGGGACTGTCTCTGTATGTTGCCAGTTTGTACTTCCCAAGCGCTTAGTACAGTGCTCTGCACATAGTAAGCGCTCAATAAATACGATTGATGATGATGATGATGATGTTACCCTCCTCAGTCGCTCTATTATTTCTCTTGGCATATTCAGTGTTGCGATTCCATGAAACCCAGCTTGTGATTTACCCGGTAGAGGCTTGTGAATTTGTTTTTTTAAAACCAGCCCACGGAGAACAGGATTAAGTGTGGACTCGAGGGAGACGCTGACAATCCTATTTAAGCCGACACCAGAGCAGAGAGACAGTTTCCGAAGGGAAGTAATTAGGGGTGGTTGTGCCGCAAGATACAGGTGTAAAAATAGAATTACTCGGAATTTGAAAATAGGAAATACCTGGTTGGTGTAGAAGTCCTATTTTACATACTTAATCTTAAGTATGCTACAAAACCTCAAATCACATTCGTCATACAATTTAAAATTAAATCTACTGCAATTTCTGTTTCTACAAAATTAAAATTCTAACCGCAAAGGGGGGAAATTTTATAAAGATGCAAAGCGTAGAATTGCTCATTCCAACAAAAGATTCTGTTTAGTATTTATTACACTCATTATAAAACATTACATTTAGACCACCAAGATGTATTACACATTTATTACCATCCAAGTAAGAACAAAGATGATGTACAATTTTACTTAAACATCAGGGACGTTTTGTTCACAGTTAATAGATAAAACATATAAATACTTAGGTATTCTTTTTACCTCTTAATGAAAAGCAGCAATTAAGAAACTTAAACGACCAAAGGTGAAGCACTGGCCATATACACACTAAAAACACATCCTAGATAGCTTCAAGTTAGGCAACTTAGAACTCAACCTCAATTTAACACTTTACGGAAAATAAACTGCATCATCAGAGTTAAAGGGTCACTGTCAGGGTAAAAAATATGTATATTTTAACTTTCTCATCTGTATTTTAAAAACACTTCGGTTTTATAATCAACATATTTTACTTTAGGCACAACTCAGCTTGACCTGTAAAGACAAACAGGACAGTTTACATCAAGTTCATGATGAATTAGCTTTTCCATAGTTTAGGTTAAACCAGGAGCAAAAATGCTACAATCCGTATATTTAAGTGTGGGATGCCACTGTTTATATGGTGTAAATGCAGACAAGCTAGCTTCGTGACTCATTTTTTAAATCATAAAAATATTTCTTGTGATTTTCAAAAAAACATTCTCCCTCTCTCCCCAGGCACTGAAATTTAGTGCAGCTCCTACTTAAGGCTAGAGGCAAACGCCAAGTGTTCCTCAGAATGGCCTCTAATCTGAAAAGGACTTGAATATCGAGGTTATCCATTTTCTGATATTATAAAATTGCCTGTTTAAGACCCAGTTTAAATAAATTGGAATGCCGCTTCCACAACGCTACACTCTCAGTGACATAGGTTAAAAATGTAAGGCTCACCCAATGGAAAAGCCACCTTAGGAAAGATACAATTCCAGTCTGTAGCTGAGCAGGGTTCTGGATTCCAAGGAAAAGGGTCTTCTAGGAAACAGTTCTGAAGGATACAGAATGGCTTCCTTTTCCCCTGTACGATTTTCCAAGTAAGTCAGTTCTACATATCAAGGATATGCATTCTTGAAGAATTCCCGTTAAAGGAAATCCAGGTTTTAGCCCTCACCCCGTGTTCAGATACATGTGCACAAGTTTCTTCTGACACCACATCCCATTCTTTCCAGATAAACACACACACACATTCCTTAATTTCCACCATCGTGTTCTAACCGACACAGGGAGTGAAAGCACGTGTAATGGCAGAACTGTTTAAGACCCAGTTTAAATAAATTGGAATGCCGCTTCCACAACGCTACACTCTCAATGACATAGGTTAAAAATTTAAGGCTCACCCAGTGGAAAAGCCACCTTAGGAAAGATACAATTCCAGTCTGTAGCTGAGCAGTGTTCTGGGTTCCAAGGAAAAGGGTCTTCTAGGAAACAGTTCTGAAGGATACAGAATGGCTTCCTTTTCCCCTGTACGATTTTCCAAGTAAGTCAGTTCTACATATCAAGGATATGCATTCTTGAAGAATTCCCGTTAAAGGAAATCCAGTTTTTAGCCCTCACCCCGTGTTCAGATACATGTGCACAAGTTTCTTCCGACACCACATCCCATTCTTTCCAGATATACACACACACACAAATTCCTTAATTTCCACCATCGTGTTCTAACCGACACAGGGAGTGAAAGCACATGTAATGGCAGAACTGACTACCCAGAACAAAGAAGGAATGGAAGAGAGATAAAGGACTCCGTGCCAATACCCAGCTTCCACTTCAAAATGTGAGTTTCTGTTGTTTGGGCCTTGAGAGAACAAGGCAATCATTGCAAGTCTTGGGTTTCTTTCTTTGTAGGATACTCTAGGAGGTCAAGAAGACAAGATGCAATTTTCTTCTGGGGCACCTAAAAGAGTTGCTTTGGCAGTGTGAAATGTTACATAACCAGTGAGGTTGTTATTGATAGAGTAATCTTGATTGTAGCTTTGAAAATAATTACTCAAATATTGCACCTATATTTTGAAGCTTGCCTGACAGTATCCTTTCAAAGAACCTAGATTGCAGGTTAATTATGCACTTGAAATCTTACTTTGTTTGAAAAATACTAAAGCTGAAGTGAACACTACATTCCACCATTTGACTCAAGCACTTCTGCTGTTTTTAAAGCTTTGCATTAAACATCAATGTGCTTTGTTTTTCAAAAATGTGACGCACATACACTTCACAGAATTGCATGAAGAATAAAGTGCAGCATACATGAATCCAATACTAGGAATAGCCATGGAATGGTACTGCTGTTGCTTTAAACTGAACACTGAGAGTTGGATGGCATTTCTAGATAGTGAAAATATTAGAGAGTGAAGAAACCAAATTCAGCTTCTTGACACAGTAAGGATGTTAAGTTTGGAGTTCAAACATAAACCTTGTGTTTCAACTGAGGCATCTTGAACCTTAGGGGGAATAAATGAATCTTTGACCAGTAAACGTGGTACAATTCTGATCTTCCCTTTCCAACTTTCTCCTGCCCCCAACTAAAAAGTATCGAAAGGCAGGAGCTCTGGCAAGATACTAGCTTATTTTAGTGGTTTCTTGTCTCATGGAAAAATAAATAAATACTTTTGTGGGGCCTGTTGAGTCTCGGACTTTTTAACACCATAAGAGCAATTTTTCCAACTTGCTTATCAGAAGCCATTGAAGAGACTCAACCACTGACCATTTAGTGAAGCAGGGGTACTCCACTTAAGGAGTGTGTCGGGAGTTTGTCACGCGGAGGGCTAAACTCGCCAGGGACCTCATAGCACAAGTAGAGACTCTGTGACATATTCCGGCTTTGGAAATGTAGTTGGAGGCTAATCGAAAAAGCCTCTCAGCCCCAAAAGTGTTGAAGTGCCCGGGAAGAACCTTTTCTACGAGACCCCGGTCCACTAACTCTAGAAGACGCTCGCAGCTTCTGACGTAGTCGCTGATTTTGCTATACGGGAGCCAGTCGATCATCGAGCCGTCGTAGACCACGTCTCCGCTGAACAGTATCTTCCGGTCTTTGTCGTGCAAGCAAATACTCCCCCTGGAGTGACCAGGCATGTGCATAACCGTGAGCTGTCTGTCACCGAGGCTGATGACATCACCTACGCGGAAAGACGCGTTGGAAGATAAAAATCAGGAAGCTGTCACAACATCGACCCTTACTGTCAAGTGGGAAAGGCGGAGTTCTCTGAAGAACGCTTATTAAATGTGTGACTGCAAGCTTTTCTCTTTTTCCCCACGGTCTTTGTTAAATGCTTACTCTGTGCCGGGCGCTGTTCTACATGCCGGGTAGATACAAGCTAATCAGCTTGGACACGGTCCACGTCCCACCTGGGTTCGGTCCTAATCCCCAGTCATTTCCTCAAGCAGTCACTGAGGAAACAGTCTCAAAAGCCAAGACGGCCCACCCACCATCAATCGCATTTATTGAGCGCTTACTGTGTGCAGAGCGCTGTACTAAGCGCTTGGGAAGTACAAATTGGCAACATATAGAGACAGGCCCTACCCAACGGTGGGCTCACAGTCTAAAAGGGGGAGACAGAGAACAAAACCAAACATACTAACAAAATAAAATAAATAGAATAGATATGTACAAGTAAAATAAATAAATAAATAAACCCCCACCCCCGAAAAGGGTCAGCTCAAGCTGGGATGTTCCATTTCAACACCCGAATTCAGAGGCTTCTTTCAGCTCTCCACGCTGGGGGAAAGCCCTCAGGGTCTCATTTTAATTCTTTTCCTCCCCTTTGGAGACAATTTCTCTGCACTTTGGTAGGGCCACTGACTGCCTGCTGTGTTAACTCTCCCAAGGGCTTAGTACAGTGTTCTGCACACAAAAAGCACTCCATGAGTACTATCAGTTGACTGAGTAGCTGACTGGGGGAGAAGAAGAGAAACAGACTGGGGCCTCTGGGCAATGGAGAGAGGTGGAAGAGTCAATCTACCCACGAAGGAAACTTGGATTTCCTGCCCGAGCCAAGTTTCCCAACCTGACTAGGCTGGAGCTGACCTTCACAAGGCCGGAGGCCACACACACACAGTCCTGACACATTCGGTTGTCCCTGCTTGCTGTTGGGCTTCATGGACCCAGTGGGCACAGAGGGATCTTGGTTTATTTCCTATCTGTAAAATGGCTGTGAGCCCCATGTGGGTTAGGGACTTTGTCCAACCCAATTACCTGGTAACTACCCCAGTGCTTAGTACAGTGCCTGTCACATAGTAAGCACTTCACAAATGCCACCATTATCATTAGTGGTACGTCTGCCCTGTTTGCCAGATGCTGTGGTTCTCCCTGCCTGGTCTCACCTGGAGGTGGTTCACTGCAGGGCTCTGGGACCAATCCTGGGTTAAGAGAGCTTGAAGTCAGCCAGCATTACAAGGGCAGAGAGAAGCCAGGCTGCTGTTTAGCCTTACATGTCTGCTCTGGCTAATCTACTTCCAAATACTTCAGCTGACTGCATTTCCTTCCAATGGAATGGAAAACAACTCTCTCCCGGTGACTCAGTAATCATATCCATCCCAAGATAATGCAACATCATTCTTGAGCTTTGTAGGAAAAGCAACGCATTCCCTACTTTCGACATCTCTGCCAAGAAGTCGTCCCTGACTGACCTCTTTTCCCCACCCTACTCACCCTCCCTTCTATACGGCCTATAGGCTTGGGTCTGTCACCTTCGAGAACCTTGACACTCCCCTCACTACAGCATTTATGTACACATCCTTACACTCTCTCCCTCTCCCGGTCTGTAATTTCTTTTAAGGTCTGTCTCTCCCACTAGCCTGTAAACTGCCCGAGGGCAGGGGTCAAGTCTACCAGCTTCTACAGTACTGTACTCTCCCAAGGACTCTGCACATACTATGCATTCAGTAAATACCACTGACTGACTGCAAAAAGGACTCAATCGATTGTATTTATTGAGCACGTACTGTGGGCAGACCACTGTAATAAGCGCTTGGGAGAGTACAACAAAACTCCCTGATGACAACGAGCTTACAGTCTAGAAGGGAAGACAGAGATTAATATAAATAAATTATGGCTATATACATAAGTGCTATGGGACTGAGGTGGGGGGTGTAAAAGGGGCAAATCAGGATGACATAGAAGGGAATGGGAGAAAAAGAAATTCCATCATATTTATTAAGCACGCTTACTGTGTGCAGAGCACTGTACTAAATGCTTGGGAAGTACAATTCAGTAATAAGGAGAGCCAATCCCTGCCCACACCGGGCTTACAGTTTACAAGATGAGGGCTTAGTCAGGGAAGGCTTCTTGGAGATACGATTTCAATTAAGCTTTGCAGGTGGAGAGAGTAACTGTCTGTCAGATATGAAGAGGGAGGACGTTGCAGGCCAGAGGTAGGACCCGGGCAAGAGGTTGGCGGGGAGAAAGATGAGATCGAGGTGCGTAAGTTGGCGTTATAGGAGCGATATGCGATCTATCTGTGTGGTACATGGGAATCGAGTGAGGTAGGAGGGGGTATAGTGATTGAGCATTTTAAAGCCGATGGTAAGGAGTTTCTGTTTGATG
Organism: Tachyglossus aculeatus; assembly: GCF_015852505.1. Taxonomy (NCBI): domain Eukaryota; kingdom Metazoa; phylum Chordata; class Mammalia; order Monotremata; family Tachyglossidae; genus Tachyglossus; species Tachyglossus aculeatus. The sequence continues at coordinate 24,002,198 of NC_052088.1, forward strand.
CGGAGGTGGACGGGAAACCACTGGAGGTTCTTGAGGAGTGGGAAGATACAGACTGAGTGTTTTCAAAGAGAAATGAATCCTGGCAGCAGAGTGAAGTATGAAGCTGGAGTGCCGAGAGAAAGGAGGCAGGGAGGTCAGCAAGGACGCCGATGCAGTATTCAAGGGGATAGGGTGAGAGATTGTATTAATGTGGTAGCGGTTTGAATGGAGAGGAAAGGGAAGATTTTAGTGATGCTGTGAAGGTTGAACTGACAAGGATTGTGAGATGGAATGTGTGGGTCGAATGAGAGAGCTAAATCAAGGCTAACGCCAAGGTTATGGGCTCAGGAGACAGGAAGGAAGGATGGTGGTGCTGTCTATAGTGATGGGAAAGTCGGGGGGGAGCACAGGGGTTGTGTGTTAAGGTAAGGAGTTGCAGCTTAATAATAATAATGATGGTATCTGTTAAGGCTTACTATGTGTAAATCACCGTTCTAAGCGCTGGGGGGGATACAAGGTGATCAGGTTGTCCCACGTGGGGCTCAGTCTTCATCCCCATTTTACAGATGAGGTAACTGAGGAACAGAGAAGTTATGCGACTTGCCCAAAGTCACACAGCAGACAACTGGCAGAGCTGAGATCAGAACCGATGACGTTTGACTCCCAAGCCCGTACTCTTTCACTGAGCCACGCTGCTTCTCTTAATGAGGAAGTTATTGTTTGGCTTTTTTAAAGGTATTTGATAAAGGCTTACTGTGTGCCAGGCACTGTACTAAGCGCTGGGGTAGAGCCAAGCTACTCGGATTGGCCACAGCCCCTGCCCCGCATAGAGCTCAGTTTTAATTCCCCAATGAAGTAGCTGAGGCACAGACAACAAAAGTGACTTACCCAAGGTCAAACAGCAGACAATGGAGGAGCCTGGATTAGAACCCAGGTTCTCTGACTCAGTTTTGAGTTAAAGAGAACTACTGTTGACCCTGGAATTTGAACCCTCAAACAATGGCACTAAATGAACAGCTACGATTCCCACCTTGCCTTCAAACTCTGAGAAATACATACGGGTTCATTTCCATTTCATTCAACCTTTTAGGCCAGGAAGTTTCTGTTGAAAAGAAGCTAAGTACCCAATAGCCACTTGCATTTCAAATGGAATGACTCCCTTCCTAAAGAAAGGTGTCTTGTCAAAATCCTAAAAATTGTCTTTTTTTTTTTTTGGAGGGCTTTATTTTACCTTCACAAAACGACTAGGGAGTGGACTAACACATGCAAATTAATCTCATAGATCCCTGAAAGTCAACTTTGCTGTCAGGGCATCAAGAAGGAACGGTCAATTTGGTTTTATTTTTCCTGAAAAGATTATGCTCCAATTTGGGCTGCAAATAAACTACTCTGAAACTATTACCTATGTGATCTCTGCCCCCACATCCTAGGGATTGGGAATAAGTAAGATTATATGGAAACACCGTACAACTCTTACTATTGTACCATTTTTGGTGCACCTGATCCCTCCTAGTGTGTAAAGTGCTGGTCTACAGGACTGCCTTGCAGGATCAGACGGCGGACGGCAATTTCTAAGCAAGACAGGAAATGCGTAGTCCCGGGAAAAGGAAATCAGCTGCTACTCTGGGGATTGAAGCTTTCAAATCATATTGACAAACGCCTTCTACCAACACTTAGTGGTACATCTTTTAGGTACTTAGGAAATACTAAATTCCCTTTTCGTGCTTTTAAAGCAAACTTCCTTCTTAAGATTCCATTCTAGCCTATTGATAATTACGTAAATTGCCAATTATTTAAAACTGGACATGGGGGAGGGGATATCTTCATTTTACTCCTTACAAAATATTGAAAATACAGAGGAATACGCGAGCGGAAATAATTACACTTTAATCTTATTCAAATGTTATTTTCTTTAGTATTTATAAAGGGAAAAATAAGAGACCCTCTCCCCCACCCCCCACCCCCGCCCTATCTAGATGGTCCTTCCCAGCATATTTGCTGACGGCACTATTCCACTGAGAAAACTCCCGTCTCAAGCCTAGAAAAGAAAAAAAAATCCGTCCCACTGGACACTAGGTTTAGAAAATATTTCAATATTTGCCGTTTCCAATTTAGGTGAAATTGAGTTCTGTCATGTATTTTACTCCCATCGCAAGACAGGCCCTCCTCGTCTCGCAAGGGGAGGTAAAACGATTCACGATCTAGTACCGTGAAGGAATCAAGCGGTTGAATAGGTTTCAGGATATCAACACCATCCTTCTTTTTCTGTGACTCAGACGGATCCACATTGATAGTGAATGCTCTGCTCTGCGCCGGTTCTGTCTGCCACCAAAGATAGCTCTCCACCCTATACTCCCCACTCTTTGCCTTTCTGCTGTTCCTATGGGCACGCAGGGTTGCCTGGTTGTCATAGCAATAGGAAACGCAGGCAAAAACCACCGCGTGTCAGCAAAAGACTAACCCAGAGGCAATGTCGCAGACAGGCAATCACAGACCTCTAATGAAATAATTCTGCAATCATTCGCTCCCTCCTCGACAGGCCAGAAATCTTTCCCTGATTTTTCCCGCGCTGTTTTGGGCGGTCAGCCCCACTCACTCCCAGGGCTGGGGTGGAGCCCGGCCGTTGAGGGGGTTTCAATCAATCAATCAATCAATCAATCGTATTTATTGAACGCTTACTATGTGCAGAGCACTGTACTAAGCGCTTGGGAAGTACAGATTGGCAACACATAGAGACAGTCCCTACCCAACAGTGGGCTCACAGTCTAAAAGGGGGAGACAGAGAACAAAACCAAACATACCAACAAAATAAAATAAATAGGATAGAAATGTACAAGTAAAATAAATAAATAAACAAATAAATAGAGTAATAAATATGTACAACCACATATACATATATACAGGTGCTGTGGGGAAGGGAAGGAGGTAAGATGGTGGGATGGAGAGGGGGACGAGGGGGAGAGGAAGGAAGGGGCTCAGTCTGGGAAGGCCTCCTGGAGGAGGTGAGCTCTCAGCAGGGCCTTGAAGGGAGCTAGCTTGGCGGATGGGCAGAGGGAGGGCATTCCAGGCCCGGGGGATGACGTGGGCCGGGGGTCGATGGTGGGACAGGCGAGAACGAGGTACAGTGAGGAGATTAGCGGTGGAGGAGCGGAGGGTGCGGGCTGGGCAGTAGAAGGAGAGAAGGGAGGTGAGGTAGGAGGGGGCGAGGGGATGGACAGCCTTGAAGCCCAGGGTGAGGAGTTTCTGCCTGAGGAGTTTCCACGCCACGGCTTCTCCAATTGGCAATTGGCAACTCCTACCACTTGCTTCCGGGCCTGCTGGGTCCCCCAGAGCTCCCTGCAAGCCATGAAGGGCCGAGGGGCTCCTGTGGTCTAGAAGACCCCAATGAACATTTCTGGTACCTTCTTCTTTTAGGAGTGCTTCTTTTAGACTGTGAGCCCACTGCTGGGTAGAGACTGTCTCTATCTGTTACCAACTTGTACTTCCCAAGCGCTTAGTCCAGTGCTCTGCACACAGTAAGCGCTCAATAAATACGATTGATGATGATGATGATGGTACCTATTCCCTTCCACTGGGCTGGGCGGGAGGCAGCAGCCAGAAGGTCCTGAGCAGCCAGGTCAGCCGTGCTGGGGCTCGATGAGGGAGAAGGGAAAGGGAAAAGGGAAGAAGGGAAAGGGAAAAGGGACGAAGGGAAAAGGGAAGAAGGGAAAGGGAAAAGGGATGAAGGGAAAGGGAAAAGGGAAGAAGGGAAATGAGCATCAACAGGGAACAGCATCCACACTCACATGTCAAGCTTTTAGCTACTGAGCTGTGCCCACTGTGGTGGCAGGATAAAAGCCCTCCTCCTCCTCCTCCTCCCCTGGCCTCCAGGAAGGATGCCGGCTTGTCCGGCAAACACCCTGCACGAAGCTCTGGAGGCTGGCACATCGAGAATCAATCAATCAATCGTATTTATTGAGTGCTTACTGTGAGCAGAGCACTGTACTAAGCGTTTGGGAAGTACAAGTCAGCATCACACGGAGATGGTCCCTACCCAACAGCGGGCTCACAGTCTAGAAGGGGGAGACAGACAACAAAACCAAACATACTAACAAAATAAATTAAATAGAATAGATATGTACAAGATAAATAGAGTAATAAATATGTACAAACATATATACATATATACAGGTGCTGTGCTTGGGATATTGGTGGGGGGATGCCCAGGTGCTTAAGTTTGGGAAGCAGCGTGACGTAGTGGATAGAGCATGGGCTTGGGGAGTCAGAAGGACCCGAGTTCCCCTCGTCCCCCTCTCCATCCCCCCATCTTACCTCCTTCCCTTCACCACAGCACCTGTATATATGTATATATGGTTGTACATATTTATTACTCTATTTATTTATTTATTTATTTATTTATTTATTTTACTTGTACATTTCTATCCTATTTATTTTATTTTGTTGGTATGTTTGGTTCTGTTCTCTGTCTCCCCCTTTTAGACTGTGAGCCCACTGTTGGGTAGGGACTGTCTCTATGTGTTGCCAATTTGTACTTCCCAAGCGCTTAGTACAGTGCTCTGCACATAGTAAGCGCTCAATAAATACGATTGATTGATTGATTGAGTTCTGATCCTGACTCCGCCACTTGTCTGCTCTGTGGCCTCGGGCAAGTCACTCCACTTCTCTGTGCCTCAGCTCCCTCATCTATAAAATGGGGACCATAATGACGGTATTCGTTAAGCGCTTACTATGGGCCGAGCACTGTTCAAAGCGCTGCAATAAAAAGACTGTGAGCCCTAGGCGGGAAGGGGGCCGTGTCTATCCTGATCTGCTTGTATCCACCCCAGTGCTTATTACAGCGCCTGGCACATAGTAAGCACTTGACAAATACCAGAATTAGCATCATTACAGAGTCGAGCCATTTTCAGCGCTTCCTCTCCTAACTAGCACATGGTTCAGCATCCTTCTTCCAATTCACTATAGGCGGAATAAAACAAAATTTAAAAAATGACCTCAACTAGCAAAATTAATGTGGGATACAAATCCGAAACGCCACGACCTTGAATCTCCTGCTAGATCTACAGAGGAAACAGCAAATTCATCCATTCATTCATTCAATCGTATTTATTGAGCGCTTACTGTGTGCAGAGCACTGCCCTAAGCGCTTGGAAAGTACAAGTTGGAAACATATAGAGACGGTCCCTACCCAACAACGGGCTCAAAGTCTAGAAGGGGGAGACAGACAACAAAACAAAACATATCAACAAGATAAAATAAATAGAATAAATATGTACAAATAAAATAAATAAATAAGACAAATAAATAAATAAATAAAAATAAACAAAGTAAATAAATAAATAATAAATAAGAGTAATAAATACGTACAAACATATATACAGGTGCTGTGGGGAGGGGGAGAGGAAGGAGGGGGCAAATCTAGGGAGACGGGGTGGGTGGTAATAATGATAATAATTACGGCATCTGTTAAGCGCTTACTAGGTGCCAGGCACCGTACTAAGCGCTGGGGAGGATACAAGCGAACGAGGTTGGACACCGTCCCCGTCCTACGTGGGGCTTGCAATCTCAATCCCCATTTTCCAGACGAGGTAGCTGAGGCCCAGAGAAGGGAAATGACTCACCCAAGGGCTCCCAGCAGACGGGTGAGAAACAGCACAGCGTGGCGGCTAGAGCACGGGCATGGGAGTCAAGTCAGGGGTTCTAATCCCGGCACCGCCACTTGCCTGCTGTGTGTCCTTGGGCGCGTCACTTCACTTCTCCGAGCCTCAGTTCCCTCGTCTGCGAAATGGGGATTGAGACTGTGAGCCCCATGGGGGACAGGGACTGTGTCCCACCCAATCGGCCTGTATCTATAATAATGATAATAATGATGGCATTTGTTAAGCGCTTACTCTGTGCCAAGCACTGTTCAAAGTGCTGGGGCCTCCCCCGGATCCTTGGGGTCAACACTGCTGTGCCCCGTTAATAATAATAATAATAATAATAATGATGGCTTCTGATACGCGCTTGCTACCTGCCGAGCACTGGGATGGATGCAGCAGCCTGGCTTAGTGGAAAGATCCCGGACTTGGGAGTCAGGGGTCTTGGGTTTGAATCCCGGCTCTGCCGCTTGTCAGCTGGGTGACTTTGGGCAAGTCACTTCACTTCTCTGGGCCTCAGTTACCTCATCTGTCAAATGGGGATGAAGACTGTGAGCCGGTTGTTGGGTAGGGGCCGTCTCTATATGTTGCCGACTTGTACTTCCCAGGCACTTAGTACAGTGCTCTGCACACAGTAAGCGCTCAATAAATACGACAATGAATGAATGAATGGTGATCAGGTTGTCCACCCCCGTGGGGCTCCCCGTCTTCATCCCCATTTGACAGATGAGGTCGCTGAGGCCCAGAGAAGCGAAATGACTCGCCCGAAGTCACACAGCTGACAGGTGGCGGATCGGGGACGGATCAGAACCCACGACCTTCCGATTCCCAGGCCCGTGCTCTATCCGCTACGCCATGCTGCTTCTCACTCGTCCTCTGGGTGCCCTTGGGCGAGTCACTTCACTTTTCCGGGCCTCAGCTATCTCGTCTGGAAAATGGGGATTGAGATTGCGAGCCCCACGTAGGACGGGGACGGTGTCCAACCTCGCTTGCTTGTATCCACCCCAGCTCTTAGTATGGCACCTGGAGGATCAGGGATTAGAACCCACGACCTCCGACTCCCCAGCCCGGGCTCTTTCCGCTAAACCACACTGCTTCTATCCCAACAGTTTAGTGCTCATGGAGTATCTACCCCAGTGCTTAGGTGCCCAGCACATAGTGAGCGCTGAACAAATCCCACTACCACTACTATTATTGAACTGGGGGAGGTGGGATTACAATAACAATAATAACAATGCCAGCTTGTACTTCCCAAGCGCTTAGTCCAGTGCTCTGCACACAGTAAGTGCTCAATAAATATGATTGAATGAATGAAAAATAATAATAATGATGATGATGGCACTTGTTAAGTGCTTGTTATGTGCCAAGCACTGTTCTAAGTGCTGGGGGAGGTACAAGGTTGTCCCCCATGGGGCTCCCAGTCTTCATCCCCAATTTATAGATGAGGGAACTGAGGCTCTGAGAAGTGAAGTTGTACTTCCCAAGTGCTTAGTACAGTGCTCTGCACCCAGTAAGTGCTCAATAAATACAATTGAATGAATGAATGAAGTGACTCGCCCAAAGTCACAGAGCCGACAAGCAGCGGGGTCGGGATTAGAACCCACGACCTCCGACTCCCCAGCCCGGGCTTTTTCCGCTAAACCAAGCTGCTTCTATCCCATCCGTTTAGTGCTTATGGGGTAGTATCTACCCCAGTGCTCAGGTGCCTGGCACATAGTGAGCGCTTAACAAATACCACTACCACTACTGTTATTGAAATGGGGGAGGTGGGATTACAATAACAATAATAATAATGATGATGATGATGGCATTTGTTAAGCGCTTGTCATAAATAAATAAATAATAATAAATAATGATGGCATTTGTTAAGCGCTTACTATTTGCAAAGCACTGTTCTAAGTGCTGGGGGGATACAAGGTGATCAGGCTGTCCCACGTGGGGCTCACGGTCTTAATCCCCAATTTACAGATGAGGTAACTGAGGCTCGGAGAAGTTAAGTGACTTGCCCGAGGTCACACAGCAGACGTGACAGAGTCGGCATTTGAACCCATGACCTCTGACTCCAAAGCCCGTGCTCTTTCCACGGAGCCACGCTGCTTCTCCTTGTTATGGGCCAAGCACTTTTCTAAGCACTGGGGGACGGACGAGGTGATCAGGTTGTCCCCCATGGGGCTCCCAGTCTTCACCCCCAATTTACAGATGAGGGAACTGAGGCACTGAGAAGTGAAGTGACTCGCCCAAAGTCACAGAGCCGACAAGCAGCGGGGTCGGGATTAGAACCCACGACCTCCGACTCCCCAGCCTGGGCTCTTTCCGCTAAACCAGGCTGCTTGTCTGAAGCCAAGGCGCCTTCTCCAGCCCAGCCCGCACCCACCGCTCCTCTGCCGCTAACCTCCTCACTGGGCCTCGTTCTCGCCTGTCCCGCCGTCGACCCCCGGCCCACGTCAATCAATCCATCGTATTTATTGAGCGCTTACTGCGTGCAGAGCACTGTACTAAGCGCTTGGGAAGAAGTACAAGTGGGCAACAGCCTCCCCCTGGCCTGGAATGCCCTCCCTCTGCCCATCCGCCAAGCTAGCTCTCTTCCTCCCTTCAAAGCCCTACTGGGAGCTCACCTCCTCCAGGAGGCCTTCCCACACTGAGCCCCCTCCTTCCCCTCCCCACAGCACCTGTATATATGTTTGTGCGGATTTACTATTCTATTGATTGTATTTTGTTAATATGTTTTGTTCTCTGTCTCCCCCTTCTAGACTGTGGGCCCGCTGCTGCGTAGGGACCGTCTCTATGTGTTGCCAACTTGTACTTCCCAAGCGCTCAGTACAGTGCTCTCCACACGGTAAGCGCTCAATAAATATGATTGAACGAATTGGGACTGCGGGGCCCGTGGGGTCATTTCCAGTCGTATTAGTTGAGCGCTTACCTGTGTGCAGGGCACTGTACTAAGCGCTTGGGAAGTACAAGTTGGCAACATATAGAGACGGTCCCTACCCAACAACGGGCTCACAGTCTAGAGCTAGTCTAGTCTTGCCACCCTGCCCTTTCCACCCAGGGTTTTGGCTCAGTGGAAAGAGTCCGGGCTTTAGAGTGTGAGCCCACTGTTGGGTAGGGACCGTCTCTACATGTTGCCAACTTGTCCTTCCCAAGCACTTAGTCCAGTGCTCTGCACACAGTAAGCGCTCAATCAATACGATTGATTGATTTAGAGTCAGAGGTCATGGGTTCAAATCCCAGCTCCGCCACTTGTCAGCTGTGTGACTCTGGGCAAGTCACTTAACTTCTCTGGGCCTCAGTGACCTCATATGAGCCCCCCGTGGGACAACCCGATCACCTTGTAAACTCCCCAGTGCCTAGAACAGTGCTTTGTTTTGTTTCCCCCCCCCTTTTCTCCCCCTTTTAAACTGTGAGCCCACTGTTGGGTAGGGACCGTCTCTATATGTTGCCAACTTGGACTTCCCAAGTGGTTAGTACAGTGCTCTGCACACAGTAAGCGCTCAATAAGTATGATTCGTTGATTGATTTTGTTGTCTGTCTCCCCCTCCTAGACTGTGAACCCACTGTTGGGTAGGGACCGTCTCTACATGTTGCCAACTTGTCCTTCCCAAGCGCTTAGTCCAGTGCTCTGCACACAGTAAGTGCTCAATAAATACGATTGATTGATTGATTTAGAGTCAGAGGTCATGGGTTCAAATCCCAGCTCCGCCACTTGTCAGCTGTGTGACTCTGGGCAAGTCACTTCGCTTCTCTGGGCCTCAGTGACCTCATCTGCAAGATGGGGATGAAGACCGTGGGACAACCCGATCACCTTGTAAACTCCCCAGTGCCTAGAACAGTGCTTTGTTTGGTTTGGTTCTCTGTCTCCCCCTCGTAGACTGTGAACCCACTGTTGGGTAGGGACCGTCTCTACATGCTGCCAACTTGGACTTCCCAAGCGCTTAGTCATCATCATCATCATCATCGATCGTATTTATTGAGCGCTTACTATGTGCAGAGCACTGTACTAAGCGCTTGGGAAGTACAAATTGGCAACATACAGAGACAGTCCCTACCCAACAGTGGGCTCACAGTCTAAAAGGGGGAGACAAAACCAAACATACTAACAAAATAAAATAAATAGAATAGATATGTACAAGTAAAATAAATAGAGTAATAAACATGTACAAACATATATACATATATACAGGTGCTGTGGGGAAGGGAAGGAGGTAAGATGGGGGGGTGGAGAGGGGGACGAGGGGGAGAGGAAGGAAGGGGCTCAGTCTGGGAAGGCCTCCTGGAGGAGGTGAGCTCTCAGTAGGGCCTTGAAGGGAGGAAGAGAGCTAGCTTGGCGTGCTCTGCACACAGTAAATGCTCAATAAATACGATTGATTGATTGATTTTGTTCTTTGTCTCCCCCTCCTAGACTGTGAGCCCACTGTTGGGTAGGGACCGTCTCTACATGCTGCCAACTTGGACTTCCCAAGCGCTCAGTCCAGTGCTCTGCACACAGTAAGCGCTCAATACGATTGATTGATCGATTGATTTTGTTCTCTGTCTCCCCCTCCTAGACCATGAACCCACTGTTGGGTAGAGACCGTCTCTACATGCTGCCAACTTGGACTTCCCAAGCGCTCAGTCCAGTGCTCCGCACACAGTAAGCGCTCAATAAATATGATTGATTGATTGATTGATTTTGTTCTCTGTCTCCCCCTCCTAGAACGTGAACCCACTGTTGGGTAGGGACCGTCTCAACATGCTGCCAACTTGTCCTTCCCAAGCGCTCAGTCCAGTGCTCCGCACACAGTAAGCGCTCAATAAATATGATTGATTGATTGATTGATTTTGTTCTCTGTCTCCCCCTCCTAGAACGTGAACCCACTGTTGGGTAGGGACCGTCTCAACATGCTGCCAACTTGTCCTTCCCAAGCGCTCAGTCCAGTGCTCCGCACACAGTAAGCGCTCAATAAATATGATTGATTGATTGATTGATTTTGTTCTCTGTCTCCCCCTCCTAGAACGTGAACCCACTGTTGGGTAGGGACCGTCTCAACATGCTGCCAACTTGTCCTTCCCAAGCGCTCAGTCCAGTGCTCCGCACACAGTAAGCGCTCAATAAATATGATTGATTGATTGATTGATTTTGTTCTCTGTCTCCCCCTCCTAGAACGTGAACCCACTGTTGGGTAGGGACCGTCTCAACCTGCTGCCAACTTGTCCTTCCCAAGCGCTCAGTCCAGTGCTCTGCACAGAGTAAGCGCTCAATCAATACGATTGATTGATTGATTTTGTTCTCTGTCTCCCCCTCCTAGACTGTGAACCCACTGTTGGGTAGGGACCGTCTCTCCATGCTGCCAACTTGGACTTCCCAAGCGCTCATCATCATCGTGATCATCATCATCAATCGTATTTATTGAGCGCTTCCTATGTGCAGAGCACTGTACTAAGCGCTCGGGAAGTACAAATTGGCAACATATAGAGACGGTCCCTACCCAACAGTGGGCTCACAGTGGCTCAGTCCAGTGCTCTGCACACAGTAAGCGCTCGATTGATTGATTGACTGATTGGTTTGGCCACAGGAAGACGCACTCCTCGATCAACGGCCGGGCTGGGGCGGCCGTCCGGGCGGGCCCCCGGGGGTCCGGCGGGCTCACCGTCGTGCAGGATGTGGGTGGGCCGGACGGGCCGGACTCGGAAGGCTCGGGCCGTCCAGCCGGGGCCGGGCGCGCGGCCCACGTGGCGGCCGGGCAGCCAAGTGACCGCCTCGAAGTTGTCCCCCCGGGCCAGCGCCTGGGCCTCGGCGCCGTGCACGGCCACCCGCTCGAACTGGTGGAGCCCGCCGGCGTGGTCGAAGTGCACGTGGGTGGCCACGGCCAGCAGCGGCCGCCGGGCCCGGGCCTCGCCGCCGTCCCCGGCCGGGTCCCCGGCGGGGTCCCCGAGGAGGCCGGCGTCCCGCAGGTAGTCGGGGAGGCTCCTGAGGCCCAGCCCCGCGTCGATGAGCACGTCCTGCCGGGAGCCGCGCACCAGCCAGATGTTGGCGCGGTGGCCGGACTCGTAGAAGCGCTCCTGGATCCAGAAGATGCCGTCGCCCAGGGCCTTGTGGGCGTACCACTCCAGCGCCGACATCCCCGACGGCGACGACGACGCCGGGCACGTGCGGACCCGGTGGGTGCGGAGCTTAGGTGTGAGGAGCTCAGGGGCGCGGAGCTGGTGGGCACGGAGTGGAGGAGTGTGGAGCAGGTGGGCGCGGAGCTTAGGGGCGAGGAGCTGAGGGGTGCGGAGCCGGTGGGCACGGAGTGGAGGAGTGTGGAGCAGGTGGGCGCGGAGCTTAGGAGCGAGGAGCTGAGGGGCGTGGAGCCGGTGGGCACGGGGTGGAGGAGTGCGGAGCAGGTGGGCGCGGGGCTTAGGGGCGAGGAGCTGAGGGGCGTGGAGCCGGTGGGCACGGGGTGGAGGAGTGTGGAGCCGGTGGGTGCGGGGCTGCCGGTGGGCACGGGGTGGAGGAGTGTGGAGCCGGTGGGTGCGGGGCTTAGGGGCGAGGAGCTGAGGGGCGCGGAACCGAGGACCGTGGATCTGGTGGGCACCGAGTTAAGGAGCGCGGAGCGGTCGGGTGCGGAGCCGGGGGGCGCGGAGTTAAGGAGCCTGGAGCCGGGGGGCGCGGAGCTGGGGGGCGCGGAGCAGGTGGGCACGGAGGTGGCGGTTCTGGGACCGAGGAGCGCGGAGTAGGTGGGCACGGGGGGGAAGCAGCGCGGAGCAGGCGGGCGCCGAGCCGGGGGGCGCCGAGCGAAGGGGCGCGGAATCGGTGTGGGGCCGGCGGGGGCAGCGGGCGGGGCGGGGCGGACGGGCCGACGGAGGGAGAGGGAGAGGGACGGAGAAGGGGAGAGAGGGAGAGAGAGAGAGAGAGAGAGAGAGAGGACGGGGCTGGCGGAGGCGGAGCCCCGCGGGGACACCACGGCTGGGAGGGAGGGAGGGAGGGAGAGAGAGGAGGGGGGAGAGGGAGGGGGAGAGGACGGGGACGGCGGGGGCGGAGTCCCGCGGGGACACCACCCGGGGGGGGGGGGGGGAGAGAGAAGGGAGAGGGGGAGAGGGGCGGGGAGAGGGAGGACTGGGCTGGCGGAGGCGGGGTCCCGCGGAGACACCACGGGGGGGGGAGGGAGGGGGAGGGAGAGAGAGAGAGAGAGGGAGAGAGAGAGGGAGGGAGGGAGGGAGAGCGCTGCGGGAGGAGCCCGACCCAAACCGCCTCCACAAACTCAGGCGGCCCCGGCCCCGAGCTGGGCGGGGGCGAGCCGGGGGCGGCGGCCGGCTGGCGGGGGTGGGGGTGGGGGCCCGCTCCGGGGCGGGGCCGGCTACGGGGGCCGGCGGGCCGGACGGACGGACGGACGGCCGGCCGGCTGGCACAAGGATGCCCGGCGGGCGGGCAGGGGGCGGGCAGGGGGCGGGCGGGCTGCAGGCGGCGGAGGCGGAGGCGGCGGCCCTCGTTGCCGGGAGCGGCTCCAGCAGCAGCGGCAATAGCAGCAGCAGGAGCAGCAGGAGCAGCAGGAGCCGGTGGCGGGCCCTGGGAGGGCAGGTAGGGCCCCCGGAGGTGCGCCCCGCCCCGTCCCCCCGGCCCGCAGCCCCGCGGGTCGAACCCCGGCCGCGCCTAGCGCCCCCTCCAAACTGAGCCCCCGCCCCCGCCCCCTCCTCCTCCTCCCCCCTCTCCCTCCCCGCCTCGCCTCCTCGAGGATGATGGTGGCTTTTAGGTAAGCGCTTACCAGGCGCGAAGCACCGTCCTAAGCGCTGGGGACGGAAGCGGCGTGGCGCGGTGGAAAGAGCCCGGCCTTTGGAGTCAGTCGGAGGTCGTGGGTTCGAGTCCCGCCTCCGCCGATCGGCAGCTGGGTGACCTTGGGCAAGTCACTGCACTTCTCCGGGCCTCAGTGACCTCGTCTGGAAAATGGGGATTAAGACTGGGAGCCCCCCGTGCGGCAACCTGATCACCTTGTAACCGCCCCAGCGCTTAGAACAGTGCTTTGCACAGAGTAAGCGCTTAATAAATGCCACTGTTATTATGGTTATTATTGTTATTATTATTATTATTCTCTGGGCCTCAGTTCCCTCATCTGGAAAATAGGGATGAAGACGGTGAGCCCCCCGTGGGACAGCCTGATCGCCTTGTAACCTCCCCAGCGCTTAGAACAGTGCTTTGCACATAGTAAGCGCTTAGTAAATTCCACTATTATTATTATTATCATTATTATTATTATTCTCTGGGCCTCAGTTCCCTCATCTGGAAATGGAGATGAAGACTGTGAGCCCCCCGTGGGACAGCCTGATCACCCGGTAACCTCCCCAGCGCTTAGAACAGTGCTTTGCACATAGTGAGCGCTTAATAAATCCTATTATTAATTATTATTATTATTATTATTATTCTCTGGGCCTCAGTTCCCTCATCCGGAAAATAGGGATGAAGACGGTGAGCCCCCCGTGGGACAGCCTGATCGCCTTGTAACCTCCCCAGCGCTTAGAACGGTGCTTTGCACATAGTGAGCGCTTAATAAATCCCATTATTATTATTATTATTATTATTATTATTATTGTTATTACAAGGCTATCAGGTTGTCCCACGGTGGGCTCACAGTTTTAATCCCCGTTTTACAGATGAGGGAACTGAGGCCCAGAGAAGTTGAGTGACTTGCCTAAAATCACACAGCCGACAGTTGGCGGAGCCGCAGTACCTGTATGTATGTATATGTGTTTGTACGTATTTAGCACTCTGTTTATTTATTCATTTTACTTGTACAGGTTTACTACTCTATTTATTTTATTTTGTTAATATGTTTTGTTTTGTTGCCTGTCTCCCCCTTCTAGACTGTGAGCCCACTGTTGGGTAGGGGCGGTCTCTAGATGTTGCCGACTTGGACTTCCCAAGCGCTTAGTGCAGTGCTCTGCACACGGTAAGCGCTCAGTAAATACGATTGAATGAATGAATGAATCCCCCCCCCCCCCTTCCCCGGCCCTTCCTCCTTCCCCTCCCCTCGGCACTTGTATATATTCATTCATTCAATCGTATATACTGAGCGCTTACTGTGCGCAGAGCACTGTACTAAGCCCTTGGGAAGTCCAAGTTGGCAACATATAGAGACAGTCCCTACCCAACAGCAGGCTCACAGTACATGTATTTCTACCTATTTATTACTCTATTTAACTTGTACATATCTACAATTCTATTTGTTAACGATGTGCATATAGCTTTAATTTTATTTGTTCTGACCGCTTTGACACCTGTCTCCATATTTTGTTTTGTTGTCCGTCTCCCCTTCTAATAATAATAATAACAATAATGGCATTTATTGATAATGATAATAATGACATTTATTAAGCGCTTACTATGTGCAAAGCACTGTTCTAAGCGCCGGGGAGTTTACAGGGTGATCAGGTTGTCCCACTTGGGGCTCACAGTCTTAATCCCCATTTTACAGATGAGGTAACCGTGGCACGGAGAAGTGAAGTGACTTGCCCAAAGTCACACAGCTGACAACTGGCGGAGCCGGGAGCGCTTACTACGTGCAAAGCACCGTTCTAGACTGTGAGCCCGTTGTTGGGTAGGGACCGTCTGTATATGTTGCCGACTTGGACTTCCCAAGCGCTTAGTGCAGCGCTCTGCACACAGTAAGCGCTCAGTCAATACGATTGAATGAATGAATGAATGACCCTGAACTGGCTGACCGTCTCCAACGGGCTTTCCCCGAATTCCCCCTCTCCACCAGCATTCCTTCATTCAATCATATTGATTAATAATAATAACATTTATTAAGCGCTTACTATGTGCAAAGCACTGTTCTAAGCGCTGTTGAGTGCTGACAGTGTGCAGAGCACCGTGCTAAGCGCTTGGCAAGTACAAGTCGGGGATAGATAGAGACGGTCCATACCCAACCGGGGGCTCACCACTACCCCTCATTCATTCATTCATTCAATCGTATTTATTGAGCGCTTCCTGTGTGCAGAGCACTATCCTAACTGCTTGGGATTGTAGAAATCGGCAAGTCATTTCACTACTCTTCGGAGCGTCCTGCAAAGCCCGACACACCCGCCTCGGGCGTTGCAACTGCAGCCCTGCACCTTAGAGGCCCAAACGTATACTAATGGTGGTGTTTGTGAAGCGCCTACTATGTGCAAAGCACTGTTTTCAGCGCTGGGGGGATGCAAGGTGATCAGGTTGTCCCACGTGGGGCTCACAGTCTTCATCCCCATTTTACAGATGAGGGAACTGAGGCCCAGAGAAGTGAAGGGTCTTTCCCAAAGTCACACAGCTGACAGGTGGCGGAGCCGGGATTAGAACCCGTGACCTCTGACTCCCAAGCCCGGGTGCTTTGCACTGAGCCCCGCTGCTTCAAGTTTCTTCCTCTTCTAGACCGAGCTCAAGGGTTTAGAAGGGTGGGACGGGCGACTTTTTTTTTTTTAATTGCTCGTTTCCCCACTTTTTTTTTTTTTAACATTTTTGGGGTGAAGAAGAGAGGGAAGGGAAAAGAGAGAAAGAGGTGGATGAGAAAAGTGGGATGTCAGGTGAGCCCTAGGCTGAAGAAAGGTGGGAAAGGAGTGGGAGAAGGCGTATAAATCATATAAATGTCAGTGGGGGAAGGACCCAGGGCTGGTTTACCCTGCTCACCTTCCCCCCCGGGCACTTACCAGAGTCAAAATCTACAGCGTCCTGGTGGTGTCAGAGTTTTTCTACGAGGCTACTTTTGAGTGTCATAAAACATCATCACAAAGCCTTGCTTTGGTTTGTTTCTTTTTTTACGGAGGCAACTACTAACATGCCCTTTTCCGCCCAAGAGTGCCATTAGACGGCACAGCCGAATCTGTGAGCTTGGTTGAGTTTTTGCTAATCTTTGTCCAAAGATGCCCGGTGGTCCATCGGGAATTATTAATTTGGTCCCTCTTCCTTCTTTACGAGGAGCACCGCTCTTGGGTTTTAGTCGAGTCCCTACAGAGTGCTTTCATTCGATCGTATTTATTGAGCGCTTACTGTGTGCAGAGCTCTGTACTAAGCGCTTGGTAACATACTGCCAAGAGCACTTGGGCCGGAAGCTTGAGGCAGTTCGTCGGTGACCTAGGATTTGTGAGAACGGGTGAAATGGTGATATCCCAAACGAGGAGCTGCAGGCTCCGTAGTTTGGGGCCTAAATCTGAACAGGCCCAGGTCTGCTCACAGAACGTGAAGGGTCATCGCATCCATTCAGTTGAGGCAGTAAGAGAAGGGGTGGGGTCAATCCAAAAACCTAGCTTGCGGAGGGACAAACCATGGCGGGAAGGAGAAGAGGAAAGAGAGACGTAGAAAAAGGGTTTGTGTTTGAGAGAGAAACACCAGGAACACTGAGTGGGTGAGTGGGTATTTCTTGATGTCACCCAATGAGTAGATTCAATTCTCAACCTGAGTACTGTGTTTTCCCCGCTAAATAACGTGTTGCATCGTTGCCCTCCTATTTGGGAACCGTCAGGCGGAGTACAGGCAATTGAAACGGGGTTTCTTAAAGAGCACGGGCTTTGGAGTCGGAAGTCATGGGTTCAGATCCCGGCTCCGCCGCTTGTCTGCCGTGTGACTTTGGGCAAGTCACTTAACTTCTCTGTGCCTCAGTTCCCTCATCAGTAAAATGGGGATGAAGACTGTGAGCCTCACGTGGGACAACCCGATCACTTGGTAACCTCCCCAACGCTTTGAACGGTGGTTTGCACATAGTAAGTGCTTAATAAATGCCATCGTTATTTATTTATGTGCCCCCTCTCGGGCTGATCAGACCCTTGTCTTTGTCTAGGCTGTCGGGTCGTCTCCGACCCATCGCGACGCCGTGGACACATCTCTCCCAGAACACTCCCACCTCCATCTGCAATCGTTCTGGTAGTGGATCCCTAGAAATTTCTTGGTAAAAATACAGACGTGGTTTACCATTGCCCCGTTCTGGGCGATAAACCCGAGTCTCTGCCCTCGACTCTCTCCCGTGCCGCTACTGCCCAGCACGGGTGAACTTTGACTCGATTGCCTTCCACTCGCTAGCCAAACTAGGAATGGAATGGGTAGGCCTCTGCTTGACTCTCCCTCCCTTAGCAGAGACTGGTAGAGTACTGGGAAGTCTCGAGGGGCGACCCCGAGAGGGTGTATCTCAACTAGGCGCCAATAACGATCCAGATACTCAAGTCTGCAATGTTGAAATATTTAAAGAGAAGCAGGGTGGCCCAGTGGTAGTGGCGTAGAAATGGTTCCGGTAGAAAACTCAGTCATTTATAAAGTCAGGGTAAAAGGAACGTTTGAACGAGATGACATGTGTTCGTAAATCTCCAACGGTGTCAGCAAAATGAGTATTCCGTAATGCTGAATTTAGACATAAAAGGATTAAGCCCCAGGCTCCCTTAGTGTAAAGCAGCGGCAAAGAACTGACTCGCTTTATCTCGAACGGTGTCAGCAAAATGAGTATTCCGTAATGCTGAATTTAGACAAAAAAGGATTAAGGCCCAGGCTCCCTTACTGTAAAGCAGCGGCAAAGAACTGACTCGCTTTCTTACCCGTGACTCATTCTCTGAACCGTGATATTGCACTGGATATCACCTATTCTGTTCGTATTCTGGAAAGATGAAAAAAAAAACCACTCCGATTCTACGCCGAGGTACTGCCGGTAGACCAGTTTTTTCAGGAGAGAAAAATTATGTCCGGATTACCTTGAGTCTGGGTGGAGCAAAGCCCTCCAAGAAATAGATGTGTAGTTAAAATGGCCGTGGGATCAATAAATCCTTAATGGCGCAGGGCTTCAAGCTGCTCGTCCAGAGAGCCGTGACTGGAAATACCGAGTAGAGGAAAATAACATGCAGAACATCTTACAACTGGAAAGTCCTTATTCTCTCCTTTCCTTTAGTCTCGATTTCGCTAAGCGTGGCAAGAGCGCAGAGCATCACCTCAAGTACCATTGGCATGCGGCTTCAAAGAAGGGGACGATCTTGCGACTCTTTTCTCGGCCTGACTATGGACTAGACCAGCTTGCTCAGGCCCAAGTACGAGTTATTTCTTCACTCTAGGCATCGAGTCTTTCAACATGACTGATGCTGCCAGAGGATGAGTCAGCTGGGAGACAGGGATAGGAAGAGTGAGCCTGAAGCGCCTCTCCTCCTACATTTAAAGGCCGTCCGATGATGTTTCCTGAGAAATCTGGGAAGTGCAGGCTTCTGGCCTCTGGGAAATGTAACAGTTCCCAGGGCAGGAGTGACCATATAACAAGACGGTTCCCACTTTCCTCCAGACCCGGGTGACCTCAGTTACATCGCCATTAGGGGCCTAAACACTTCATATATATACACTGTATTTATTTATTTATTTTACTTGTACCTATCTATTCTATTTATTTTATTTTGTTAGTATGTTTGGTTTTGTTGTCTGTCTCCCCCTTTTAGACTGTGAGCCCACTGGGTAGGGACTGTCTCTATATGTTGCCAGCTTGTACTTCCCAAGCGCTTAGTACAGTGCTCTGCACATAGTAAGCGCTCAATAAATGCGATTGATGATGATGATGTATATATGTATATATGTTTGTACATATTTATGACTCTATTTTACTTGTACATATCTATTCTATTTTATTTTGTTAGTATGTTTGGCCTTGTTCTCTGTCTCCCCCTTCTAGACTGTGAGCCCTCTGTTGGGTAGGAACTGTCTCTAGATGTTGCCAACTTGTACTCCCCAAGCGCTTAGTACAGTGCTCTGCACACAGTAAGCGCTCAGTAAATACGATTGATTGATTGATTCAACGAATCAGGTTCTGCCGACACTTTTCCCCTTATGGCTGTGGAAGACTAGTGGTAAGAAGCCCCGCATGCACCATCAGCCTGGCCTCCGTGTTCACCCTTAACCAGTTTAGGTCCCTTGTTCCAGTCCGCTTGGACCATTCGTTCTAACCCCCCGAGGGCAGACTGAACGATGGTGAGCCCGTTGTTGGGTAGGGACCGTCTCTATATGTGGCCAACTTGTACTTCTCAAGTGCTTAGTACAGTGCTCTGCACACAGTAAGCGCTCAGTCAATACGATTGAATGAATGAATGAATGATGGGAATTCTTCAGTGGGATTGACTGGTTGAAAGACAGGGGGTGAGAAGATTGAATTTTATAAAATCGTACAGAATGGAGATGGAGCAAACCCAAAATTACTCTTCACCGAATCCCACAATATCAGGGCAACCCTTGGAATGTGAAAGTGGTCCAAAACAAGAAAGAAAGGAAAATCATTTTCACTCAGTGGATGGTAAACACGGGGGATTTCTGACAACCGGAAATCGAGTGGCCAGAATTATCCCTAACTTATCAGTCAGTTAATCGACAGTATTTACTGAGCGCTTGCTGAGTGCAGAGCACTGTACTCAGCACTTGGGAGAGGTCAACTACACTACAATAGAATTGGTAGCTGCATTCCCAGCACACAGTGAGCCTCCGGTCTAGAGGGGGAGACAGACATAAATGATTTATAATGATATTTATTAAGTGTGAACTTTGTGTACGGCAGTGTACTAAGCCCTGGGGAAAAAATGCACGGGCAAAAATTGGACACCATCCCTGACCCTCAAGGGGCTCACAATCCTAAAAAAAGTCTGTACTACGCTCTGAGGTAGATACAACAGAATCAGGTCGGACGATGGCCCTCTTCCACAAGGGCTCACGATCTGAGTAATATAAATAAGTGACGTACATGTATTCATTCATTCATTCAGTCGTATTTATTGGGCGCTTACTGTGTGCAGAGCACTGTACTAAGCGCTTGGGAAGTCCAAGTTGGCAACACATAGAGACGGTCCCTACCCATCAGCGGGCTCACGGTCTAGAAGGGGGAGACAGACAACAAAACAAAACATATTAACAAAATAAAATAAATAGAATAAATATGTACAAGTAAAATAAATAAATAAATAGATTAATAAATATGTACAAACATATATACATACATGCATACAGGTACTGCGGCTCCGCCAGCTGTCAGCTGTGTGACTCTGGGCAAGTCACTTCACTTCTCTGGGCCTCAGTTCCCTCATCTGTAAAACGGGGATTAAAACTGTCTGTAAGTGCTATGGGGCTGGGTACGGATCCAAGTGCATAATTTCGGAGGGAATCTATATAACCTCACGGGCAAAGGGGTACATATGGGCGTAGCTAAACAGTGTAGGGATGTTAAAAGGTTTAGGACAGCCAGTCCATGATAAGTGCTTGAAGGAAGGCATTCTGAAGGTTAATTAATATATTCCTAACTATGAGAATGGATATGAACGAGGGCAACCATTTGACTTTTCCCCAGGCATCATTTGGTACCACTGACCGAGAATGGATTTAGACCGTTGGTTTGGCTCAGAAGCAAGAGTATAATATTTGTATTCCAATAGTTTTATGTGTCTGTTTTTATAGTGAGATTCATCGCAATGTCTAGGAATAAAGGGAGAGGACGCGCTGCTTTGACCTTTAACATCGAGGCTATTGGTTTCTCTAAAGGGGAAAGGTTGCCTGAAGTTGTCTTGAAACCACCACCACCATTTCCTGTAAGTGCCATGGCCACTTTATGTTTTAGATTGGTTCGTGATTCACTCAGTCAATGGTATCTATTGAGCGCGTACTCCGTGCAGAACATTGTACTAAGTGCTGGGGAGAGTACACTATATCACAGACACAGAGAATCTCATGGACCAACATTTTAATGGTAAAATAGAACATAATCCCTGGATCCAGGATGGAAGAGATTTCAGTTTTGAAGTTGCCCAAGCTACTTTTTCATATTCCAATTGCATTTGTACACAAACAGAACCAGGTCATGAGTTGCCATCATACCCTCATAATACAACTAGGCTATGTTCTTTGAAAAATGTGTCGTATTGTAAATGGTTGTACTGTGGTAAGGTTTTCCCATAGACTTGTCTTATTGTCTTATGCTGTCGAGTCGTCTCCAACCCACGGCGATGCCACGGGCGCATCTCTCCCAGAACACCCCACCTCCGTCTACAATTGTTCTGATAGTGTGTCCGTAGAGATTTGTTGGTAAAAACACAGAAGTGGTTTACCATTGCCTCCTTCCGCACGGTAAACTTGAGTCTCCGCCCTCGACTCTCTCCCATGCTGCTGCTGCCCAGCCCAGGTGAGTTTTAAGAATTGTGGTATCTTGTTACGCTTTTATTATATGACGGTCCACTCGTGGTGAGCAGGGAATGTGTCTGTTTTATTGTTGTGTCGTACTCTCCCAAGCTCTTAGTACAGTGTCCTGCACACAGTAAGCGCTCAGTAAATACGATTGATATATGCCAAGCACTGTACTGAGCATGGGGTAGATACAGGACGATCCTGTTGAACACAGTGCCTGTCTGACATGGGGCTCACCCTCTGAGGGAGCTGGTATTGAATCTCCATTTTACAGTTAGACTTGGGGAAGTTAAGTGACTTGCCCAAGGTTACATAGCAGGCAAGTGGCAGAAAATAAAACCCCGGGTCTCTGGACTCCCAAGCCCGTCCTCTATCCAGTGTGTCACGATGCCACATATTGTAATGATAAATGTTTTAAAACTATCGTGTGACATTTATTAAAGTAATTCAAAGTATGACATCACAATGTTAAACAAATAACCGTGTCCAGCCCGATTAACTTGTGTCTACCCCAGTACTTAGAACAATGTTTGACACATAGTGAGCACATAAATACCGTAAAAAAATGAGTTGTAATCTTCTTTATTGAGTATTTGCAAGAAGCGATGGCAGTAGAAGCCTGTTCTGCTGCCTGTGGAGGTGATGCTGTTTTGTGAGCCTCAAATGCTTCTTGATCACCTTCTGGCCAAGCGCTTAGTGCGGTGCTCTGCACGCAGCAAGTGCTCAATAAATACGTTTGAATGAATGAATATGCCCGTTTAATCCATCAGTGGTATTTGTTGATGGTTTACTATGTGCCGAGCACTATACTAAGCACTTGTCCCTATACTTAAACAACAATGGTGGCTGCTCTGTGCAACTAGTTGAGCCTTCTCTGAGCCTCTGCCCCACTGGCTAGTTGGGCTAGCATTGCCCTTGGTAGGGCTATCAAGCCACCCCATCTCTGCAGGCCACTGATGCCCAATTAACCCCTCTAGACATAGAAGCAAAGCCGGCAGAGTGGTATAGTATTTGTCCTTTTCTTGACATGGTGCCCCTCCAGGCCTTTGCCTTTCCCCCGCAGTGGCAAAGGAATGAATGGGGAGACAAAGTGTAAGCTCAAAGTCTTTAAAATGCGTGAGATGTACAACTCTAACAGAACTGTGGAATTTCTTCAACTGAAATGATTTTTGTGGATGCCAGATCAGTGGAGTTTTAACCTTCCTATGCTAATTTTTTGGAAGGAAAAATCATTTTTTTCCCCTTGCATGATCACGCAGGACACCGATTACAAGGCAGCGCCTCTAAAAACAGGAGACGATGAAGACTACATGTTGGCCTTAAAGCAGGAGTTTAGAGAAACTATGAGAAGAATGCCTTATTTTATTGAAAAAGAAAAAAATCAAGGTATGACATTTAGGAACAGCTAAGTTTATCATGCATTTGCAAAACAATAGCGTGACTTCTTTTGAGCATATTGAATATTTTTCATTATTGCTGCGATCTTGTTCTTCTGATGAGTAAATTTTCAATCGTGTATTAGTGAGGGTGAATCAAAGATCACTGCTTCCCATCTGATTTGATTACTTCATCGCTTCAGGAATATAAATGTATTTATTTCTCAGGTAATAATAATAAAAATAATAATGGCATTTGTTAAGTGCTTACTATGCGCCAAGCACTGTTCTAAGCGCTGGGGTAGATACAAGGTAATTAGGTTGTCTCACGTGGGGCTCACAGTCTTAAGCCCCATTTTCCAGATGAGGTAACTGAGGCACAGAGAAGTGAAGTGACTAGCCCAAAGTCACACAGCTGACAAGTGGCAGAGCCGGGATTAGAACCCATGACCTCAGACTCCCGAGCCTGGGCTCTTTCCACTAAGCCACGCTGCTTCTCTAGGGTCTCTCCCTTTCTCACACAGTTCACAGTCTTGGTTTCCAAGTTGGAAAATTCCATTTCCTTTCTTTGCACTGAAGAGGGCCTGGCTGCCATCACCCCCAAGAAACCAGCTAACCTTGAAGAAGAAGAGAAAATAGGATCAGGCGCCCGGGGCCACGTATGGTGGCTGAGTAGTCCCTGAAGACATTAGAAATAATAACACTGATCAGCTTCTGAAGTAACACTGGGCCCCAAGGCCGCGAGCCTATGGTGTAGAAGGCTTCTCTCACCTACTCAAAAGTGCTCACCAAAGAGGGAAATCGAGCTAAAGGATCCTGTTGATTTCAAAACCAGATTTTCCCTAAAATGAAATTGGGCCAAATATGTGTCCCAATTCCCTTTGTAACTTAAAATTCAAGGTGATCTGTACCTTCATAAAAAATGGTGGAAAACTAGTGCTTTAATAAATCAAGTTACTCTTAGAAGAAGAACTTTCTCATGCAGTTACGGTAAAATTCTAACTTGCGCCTACCAGGATTTCTTTGAAGCCCTGAATGAAATAGAAATTCATGCTTGCCTTGTGTAGCTTTGAAAGTTTTGTATAATGGACCCAAAATTGATCCGAGTCCATCAGTCTAGACTGTGAGCCCACTGTTGGGTAGGGACCGTCTCTATATGTTGCCAACTTGTACTTCCCAAGCGCTTAGTACAGTGCTCTGCACACAGTAAGCGCTCAATAAATACGATTGATTGATTGATCAATCAGTCAATCAGTGGTATTTATTTGTGCAGAACAGCGCTGTAATATGTGCTTGGGAACGTGCAATACAACAGAATTGGGAGAGGCGATCCTTGCCCACAAGGAGTTTATAGGGCGAGTCAGACGTTAAAATAGATTAAGGATAAGGAAAATAGTAGAATATAAGAATATTTATATCTGCGCTGTGGGGCCGGAGTGCACAGCCGAGAGCGTCGTCGATGCAGAGGGGAGGGCGGATAGGAGAAATAAGGAGCTCAGTCTGGGAAGGTCTATTGGAGGAGGTGTGATTTTAGGAAGGCTTTGACCGTGGGGAGAGTGGTGGTATATAGGATATGAAGGGGGAGGGAATTCCAGGCCTGAGGGAGGATAGTCATTCATCTGTGAGCCCATCGTTGGGTAGGGACCGTCTCTATATGTTGCCGACTTGTACTTCCCAAGCGCTTAGCACTATACTAAGCGCTTGGGAGAGTACAATACAAGAATAAAAAGTCACATTCCCAGCCCCCAACGAGCTTACAGCCTAGAGTCTAGGATTTGGACAAAGGGGCAGACTGGAGAGACAAGATCGAGGCATGGGGAGTAGGTTGGTGTTATTCATTCAGTCAGTCAGTCGAGTTTATTGAGTGTTTACTGCGCACAGAGCACTGTACTAAGCTCCTGGGAGAGTACAGTACAACATTCTAACAGACACATTCCCTGCCTGCAACGAGTTTACAATCTAGGGCAGGAAGACAGACATCAATCCAAATAAAGAAATTACAGATGTATACATAAGTGCTGTGGGGCCGGGAGGAGGGAAGAGCAAAGGGAGCAAGTCAGGGCGACGGAGAAGGGAGTGGGAGATGAGGAAAAGTGGAGCGTAGTCCGGGAAGGCCTCTTGGAGGAGATGAGCTTTCAGTAGGACCTTGAAGGGGGGAGAATAATTGTCGGATTTGAGGAGGGAGGGCGTTCCAGGTCAGAGGCAGGATGGTTAGCACTAGAAGAGCGAGGTGCGAGGGCTGGTTTGTAGAATGAGAGTAGCGAGATGAGGTAGGAGAGGGAAAGGTGGTGGACTGCTTTAAAGCCACTGGTGAGGAGTTTTTGTTTGATGCGGAGGTGGATGGGCAGCCACTGGAGTTTTTTGAGGAGCAGGGTGATGCTTCCTGAGCGTTTTTGTAGAAGAATTACCGGGGCAGAGATGGAGTGAGCTGGGTGGGTTATACCAGGAGATCAGCCAAGGTTAGGTAGGAGGGAGAGAGTTGATTGAGTGTCTTAAAGCCAATGGTAAGGAGTTTCTGTTGGAAATCAATCTCTTTAGTAGACTATCAAACCTAGTATCATTAAAGCCAGCGAAGGATGAATGGATGTAGTACCATTGAATTCCATTAGTATTAAAAATGCATTCACTTTCACTTCAGGGCAAGCCCTAAAGGAAAAATGCTTAGAAAATACCAAGCATCAAAAGAGGAGACAGTGAAGCTTAAAGTTAGTTGTGCTTAACATACATGGGAAATGTTGGGACCAGTTCCATTAAATTATTAAAAACATAGTGCTTTGCGGGTATTACTAATTATAATGATGCATTTTTTTCAAATGTTTGTCCTTGTGAAAATGTATTTATCACATGAATTTGGATCTGTGTGAGCTACGGATATAGGTCTAAGTTGAAAAATGATTATTAACAACAGACCCTGTGTAGCTTAGTTCTTTAGAGGAAAAGTGTTTTTAAATGATCGTTAGAAGGTTTAAAGGTAATCTAAAAGCTCTCCGTATTATGATATGAATTCTTTTCAAACAAAAGACAAAGCATCTGAAATGGACTCATTCCATTGAGGTTTTTTGAACGGCTGCATATATTGTATTGAATACCGTTTGAATCCTTGAACGTTGATTTGATTCTTTCGGAATTTTAAAGGGGCAAAGCCGGGGTGGAGAACCTGGTGCTGGTAGAATGTGTGGTGTCCTTGTTTTTCTGGAGGTAGTAGATAAAGAGATTTGAGATAAGATAGCTGGCTGAAATAAGGACTGGGGACCTATTCACAGCTAAGGGGGGCCGTGAATACTTTGCGGTATGGATTCCCTTCCCCATCACCCAGCATAGCACCCAGCATGGAGGTCTCTCAAGATACCTGGAGAAGGTTTATACACCTTTGTGCCAGGGCACATGGTTTCTCAGATGTTGGAGGACAGTGTCTTCCATAACAGGCTTCGTGTTTAATGAGAGCCACCAGCGATTTACTAAGGTAAAGCATGATCTCTTGAAAATCGGAATTTACAGTTCTTAAGTGGGTGGATGCCAGTAGGGTGCTCAGAGCAGAGTCAGCTGCGGGGAGAAGGAGCACTCACTGCATTAACAAGCTCTAAGTCAAGGAGCTGGTATTGGATTGGATCGGAGAGGCAAGACAGAATCAGTCAATAGTATTTATTGAGTGCTTATTCTGTGCAGAGAACGAAACTAAATATGGTCAAATTCAGTCAGCTATCCGATTCCCAACCGGTTGGCCTCCCAGATGACTGAAATTCAAAAAGATAAAATTTGACTTGATTTACCTCCGTCAAAAATTTCTTGTTTTTCTAAAAATAGCATTGATTTATATTCTATTCATCCCACTCATAAAGATGACTTAAGTGAAGTCTTGTCTTTTGCATACATTTGGTTAAAAACAACTGCGTAAGACCGACAGTTCAGAGTTTAGTATGACTTAATCTTTTGGTAACTCTGCCTTTCCCTGTTTTTTAGAAATTGAAAGATACAGTAGAAGGTATCAGAAGGATTTCAAGCAAGAGGGTATAGAATGGGTACCAGGTAAATACATATCCTATTGAAATTGCTTTAAAAGCAAGGGGCTTTCCTGTGTTCGTGTTTGTAAGATTGTAGATTGCTTCTTTTGTGTTTTGTAGAGTCAGGCAAAGGCAGTGTGTGATAGGGACTGTGTCTACTCTCCCCTGGAGACTGATTTCGATTTTATCACATATTTCCTTTCTCTTCCATTGCTAACATTACCACCTCCCCATATCATCATCTCATCTCTTTTTCTTCCCTTCATCTTTTGTGAAGCAGCCTATCTATTTGTAAAATGCAAATACATTCAGTGAAGAAACATTAAGGTAACACAATACGAAGGTGAGATTTAAATACACCCCACAATGATCTTAATTGGGTTCCACGTTCAAGTAAGGTTTGGAAGTCTGTACCATCTTTAATACATCTTTGTTTTGTCACCCTTGTGTGGGGCTCGAAAGCTTATAATCAGTCAGTCATATTTATTGAGGGCTTTCTGTGTGCAGAGCACTGTTCTAAGCGCTGGGAAAAGTACTGTGTAACAAGACTTGGTAGACGCATTCCCTGCCCACAGTGAGTTCACAGTCAATCCCAGAGACTTTGTTTAGGGCATTGTTTAGGGCATTTTAATTTCCATCCTTAAGGCTATTTTAATGGAGAATTGACTTTAATAGTTCTGCAAGGATCCACTCTGCTCTCATCTAGGTTTGAACTCACAAGCCATGTCTGCCCAGTTATAATTATTCAGATGCTTAGCCTGAATTTACTCAGGTCCTTGCTGGAAGAGTAGACCTGACCAAAAATAGGAATTAAGATTCTCTCCCTGTCTTGATTCATCCTTAGAAGAAATTCCAGCTTTTCCATTTCTTGTTCTTATTTCTCCTGTGCAGATTGGAGAAGGCTCCCACGAGAGATGATGCCAAGGAGAAGACCCCAAAAAGGTAACGAGTATGATAGTGTACTCTTTAAATATGGAGAAGAAAACACATGTCCAGCAAATCTTTGGAATTTCTCTTTTATGTTTATCTTAAAATGCAATCATTTTGAAGTTCTATAACATCTTTTTATTTGGGTATTTCTACTGCTAGGTGTCTTGCTAGGATTCCTTTGGTTGTTTAGTCGCTTTTGCAGGCCTTTTAGAAAGCACTTTTGCCAGTTGGAGAACAAAGAAATTTATGTTATGCCGTACAAAGAACTGGTGATGGATTTTTTCCTTAGGTAAATTGATTTTACGATAATGATGAGGCTAATCCTGCAAATGAAAAGAGAAAATGGCTTCCTCTTTGAAAATGGAGGAACTCTTTCAGATTTCAGCAGATTACCAGGTGGCCCAAAAGAGTTCCTTTCTAATCTGATCAGACTATTGTCCTGTCAGCAGTATTAAGTTACTTTTAATTCTCAGATGTTTAAGAAACAAGATCTAAATTTATACTCAAAACAGAATTAAAGCAACATGTACAAATGGATGAGCAAGAATTGGAACATAAATAGAATTAAGTTAAAGACATTAGTGAGAGACTACCGCCTCTCCACGGGTGACTCTCAAACCTCCTTCGCTACACTTGACATCGCGCCTCTTCTGCACTCTTGCATTTCCTCCTGCCTCCAGGAAATCTCCACATGGATGTCCCACTGGCAGACCCCTCAAGATCAACATGGTTCAAAAATGAATTTCTCATCCTCCCTCTCAAATGCACACCTCCACCTGTCTTTCCCATACAGTTGGAAATATTACCATCCTCCCTGGGTCTACCGAGTCCATGACCTTGGCACTGTTTTAGGGTCCTTCCTCTCATATTCCATCCGTTACTAAATTCTGTGGTTTTTTTCTGTATATTTCCAGAATCTGCTCCATATCTGCTTCCCTCTCCCACCCCTCCCCAGGACATACTTCGCTCTGCTGCCCAGATCATTGAGAAGCAGCGTGGTACAGTGGATAGAACCTGGGCCTGGCTCCTCCACTTGTCTGCTGTGTGACCTTGGGCAAGTCACTTCACTTCTCTGTGCCTCAGTTATCTCATCTGTAAAATGGGGGCTATGACTGTGAGCCCCACATGGGACAGGGACTGTGCCCAACCTGATTACCTTGTATCTGCCCCAGCGCTTAGAACAGTTCTTGGCACATAGTAAGTGCTCGGCAAATACCGTCATTATTATTATTATTATTTTCTCTAAATAGTTTAGCGCACACCACCCCACTCCTCAAAAACTTCCAGTGGTTGCTCATTCCACATCAAGCAGAAACTTTTAACCCTTAGCTTAAAGGCATTCCGTCAGTTCTCCACCCACCCCTACTTATCCTCTTTCTCCTCCTGTTATACCCTAGCTTGCCTTCATTCCTGTCAAGCTACCCTGCTACTGTGCCTCATTGTCATCTCTCCTTCCATTGACCTTTGCTCGTACTGATCTAGTACAGTGCTCTGCACACAATAAGCGCTCAATAAATATAATTGAGTGAGTGATTCCCACTTGCATTTAGTACAGTGCTTTGCAACATACGAGAACCTACTAAATATTATTACTACTACACCCTCTCTTCTCCCTGGACTCCCTCTCTCGTATCTGGCAAACCACTGCTCTCCCCATTTTCAAAATGCTTCTGAAATCACACCTCCTCCCAGGGGCCTTCCTTGGTTACTCTTGTCTCTCCTCCCCAGTTGCCACCTCAGCACTTCCATGTTACCACTATTTATGAGTACCCACACCTCCATACAACACATGCGTGCACGTGTGTGTGCTTGTGTGTATGTGTATGTACTTGATTACTTCCTCCTATCTGTAAATTATTGCACTTTTTGTCTCTCCTTTTAGATTTTAAGCTTCTTGAGGACATGGTTCGTGTCTGCTAATTCTCTTGTACGCTCCCATATCCTAATACAGGTCTCCGCAGCCCATAAATACTACTGACTGGTTGATTTAGAAATAGAATAGCAATTGCTCCAACAATTAGCGTAGGAATCTGTAGCTCTGAATCATTTAGGGTTTTCAAAGTACAAAACTAATAACGTTTAAAAGCTGTACCTGTTTCTATTTTTGAGGCTCTGAAAATGAAATTTTAATTGTCACCAAGTTATTCACCTTTGATATCCTGCTCTCCAACAAGAGTCCTGAAGGGAAAAGATTAAACTGAACCAATCTCCATGGCTACTGCTTCAGCACTCAATTTTCTCAATTGCTTTTATCCTTGAGACGAAAAGGTAACAGGCATAAAACCCAGGCAGACGAAGAATAGAATGTATACTATTAAAATGTCTGTAATTTGAAGATGCTCGCAAAGCTTCTAGAGATGCTTTTTGCTAACAATGAATGAACTTCTCTTGCTGCCCGACCCAGTGAGAAAAAGAAAGGATAGATAAAATTTAGTTAAGTGCTTTCTTTAAATTGCCAGGTTATCCACTTTTCACTGTAGAATAGAAGATCAACCTCTCAAAATAAATAAAAATTGAATTGATATGAAGCATGGGTCGGTCTAGACTTGTGGGCAGGGAGTGTGTCTGTTATGTTGTTGTGTTGTACTCTCCCAAGCGCGTAGTACAGTGCTGTGTACAATGTATCTGTTTATTATTCTATTTTACTCTCCCAAGCACTTAGTACAGTGCTCTGCACACAGTAAGCGCTCAATAAATGCAATTGACTGACTGACTGGCAGTAAGGTTTCAATAAATACAATTGATTGTCAGCTACAAAGGGAAAGTAAGAGGAAGAGGTGCCCTTGAAAGTATCAGGAAAAAGGATTGAGAGAAATACAAAAAAAATTATGAAATAAGTGGAAGATGAAACAAAAGCAAGATCAGAATCAGGGCTAGCTTTGAAAGGAAGGATAAGTAGTTGGAATTTGCATGTAGTTCTGTGTTTGGGCAGATGTTTAATTCTATTTAATGATCAGGCTAATGGTGGTAGTAATAACTTTGGTTTTATTTCATTTTTCTCCAAGGACCCTCTAACAATGGTACCTCACTTCATAACTCACAAAATCTCCCTCTATCTGCCCCTATGGTGCAGGTGAGGAAATAAGTTTCATAAATCTTGTTAAATTCATTCCACAATTCAGTGGCCGAGTAGCTAATAGAGCTCAATTCTCTTGTGTCCTGGTCTAAGGACTTGGCTTCCAGATCACTTTGTTTTCTCCATGAATTGGCCCTGCATTTCCATGAATGATTCAGCCAAGGTTTGGAATTGAAAAATGCTGTATTCCAATTCCAAGCTGAATAGCTTCTGAACAAGAACCCAAACTGAAGAAAAGAATGAACCAAATTAGTGAATATACTTTTGTTCATGAGGTAGTAGAGATTGAAATGACTTTATCAGGATAGGGTTAATGATGGGCGTGTTCAGTTTCATCGTTTTTTAACTATGTTTCTGGAAATATTTTTTGAATAAAGTAAAGGGCAAAACTGCAACCTGTCTCCCCGTCCTGCTCACATTCTGTTCCTGGCAAAGTTCTGCTTTTTGACTGATATGCCCTGGCATGAATTAAGCTATGTTGGCCATTGATTGACCTCTGGGTCCTAGATGACTATAATACATAAGTGATTTGGGATTTTGGGGGGTGATGTTCAGATACACTAGAGAATTTGAGGTCTGCAACAAACTAACATTGATTATATTCACTTGATGCGGGGAACAGTGATGCTTCTGACAGCTTGAAGTCCCACTCCCTAAACATGCCTTTTGTGAAGTCATTTAGTTCATTGTTGTAATAGAGAAAAGCTTAAAATCCTGTGATTTAGTACCCAGATTTCAAAGTTATTTTAATATCTCATAGTTTGGTGGAGTGGATTGGCCTAGGCAGTAAGGGGATGTAGTATATCGAAGTAAAGCCAATGCTGTTTAAGGTACTTTCCCTTTTTTTGTAATTGCATATGATTCAGCCAATTAATTATGTAGGAGGCAATTGCTGTGTATTCACCAATTTGCTCAAATGGGTTTTGAGGATATATTTTGTTAGCACCCTGTATACAGTCTACTACTAAAACCATGATTGTTTGTATTTTGGAAGCTATATGAAGGTAGTCAAACTACTTTTACCTTAGCAGGGCCAAAACCCAAAAAGGCAAAAGCTTCAAGAGAAGTCACTGCACTCACTGGTACTACGGATGTGCTGAAAAAAATTGAGGTGAGTTTGATACTTCCCTGACGATCCCTGTGGATTGTCAATCTCATTCATTCATTAATTCATTCAATTGTATTTATTGAGCACTTACTGTGTGCAGAGCACTGTACCAAGCGCTTGGGAAGTACAAGTTGGTAACATATAAAGATGGTCCCTACCCAACAACGGGCTCACAGTCTAGAAGGGGGAGACAGACAACAAAACGAAACATGTGGACAGGTGTCAAGTCATCAGAATAAATAGAAATAAAGCTAGATTCATTCATTCAATTGTATTTATTGAGCGCTTACTGTGTGCAGAGCACTGTACTAAGCGCTTGGGAAATACAAGTTGGCAACATATAGAGACGGTCCCTACCCAACAGCGGGCTCACAGTCTAGAAATAAAATAATCAGGTCAGATTCGATGCACATCCTTAACAAAGTAAATAGAATAGTAAATATGTACAAGTAAACTAAATAGAGAATAAATCTGTAAAAACATATATACAGGTGCTGTGGGGAGGGGAAGGAGGTAGGGCAGGGGGGATGGGGAGGAGGAGAGGAAAAAGGGGGCTCAGTCTGGGTCTCAGTCT
The DNA here is from genome assembly GCF_015852505.1 of Tachyglossus aculeatus. Classification (NCBI taxonomy): domain Eukaryota; kingdom Metazoa; phylum Chordata; class Mammalia; order Monotremata; family Tachyglossidae; genus Tachyglossus; species Tachyglossus aculeatus. The sequence goes on from NC_052088.1 coordinate 24,034,977, forward strand.
CATTGTTGGAGGTTTCCTTTTAAAACCCATGCAAGGGGGTCTACTATAGCATTAGTGGTTTGTGCAATAGCAGCCACGCTCTCTCATCTCATCTATTCATTTTATTTTGTCAATATGTTTGGTTTTGTTCTCTGTCTCCCCCTTCTAGACTGTGAGCCTACTGTTGGGTAGGGACTGTCTTTATATGTTGCCAACTTGTACTTCCCAAGCGCCTAGTACAGTGCTCTGCACACAGGAAGCGCTCAATAAATACGATCGATGATGATGATCCCTGCCGGTGGTGTTCTAGCTTCGAGGCAGGTGCCGCAACTGACTAGGTCAGCCAAGATGCAGCACGTTGCCAAGTGCACACAAGAATTTTTACGTACACCCTTTTGTGGTCACCGTAGTGATGAGTCACTGACAAAGTCTCACAGCACTGATGGTGGCAACAGTGGGCCAGTGGCTATATATAGACAGTATTGTCTATATATATTGAATAGGGACTGTTTCTATATGTTGCCAACTTGTACTTCCCAAGCACTTAGTACGGTGCTCTGCACACAGTAAGCGCTCAATTGCTTGCTGTGTGGCTACCAATCAATCTGCGCATCAGGCAGAAACTCCTCACCCTGGGCTTCAAGGCTGTCCATCACCTCGCCCCCTCCTACCTCACCTCCCTTCTCTCCTTCTACTGCCCAGCCCGCAACCTCCGCTCCTCCACCGCTAATCTCCTCACTGTACCTCATTCTCGCCTGTCCCGCCGTCGACCCCCGGCCCACGTCATCCCCCGGGCCTGGAATGCCCTCCCTCTGCCCCTCCGCCAAACTAGCTCTCTTCCTCCCTTCAAGGCCCTGCTGAGAGCTCACCTCCTCCAGGAGGCCTTCCCAGACTGAGCCCCTTCCTTCCTCTCCCCCTCGTCCCTCTCTCCATCCCCCCATCTTACCTCCTTCCCTTCCCCACAGCACCTGTATATATGTATATATGGTTGTACATATTTATTACTCTATTTATTTATTTATTTTACTTGTACATTTCTATCCTATTTATTTTATTTTGTTGGTATGTTTGGTTCTGTTCTCTGTCTCCCCCTTTTAGACTGTGAGCCCACTGTTGGGTAGGGACTGTCTCTATGTGTTGCCAATTTGTACTTCCCAAGCGCTTAGTACAGTGCTCTGCACATAGTAAGCGCTCAATAAATACGATTGATTGATTGATTGATTGGGCCGCAGGTTGTCTGGAACATCAGAGTCTATGCTGTGTCTCAGCACCATAGCCCCCAGGATGGGTAGCTAGTGTCATCCCCCTGGGTAGCCACCGTGGTCTATGCCTGCCCCAATTAGCCGTCTGTTATCGGGAGTCTGCTGAACCTGTCCATCACACCAGAGGCTCTAGGTGACTCCCGTTTCTACATTACGCCCATTACTTCCTACAGTTCTTAAATTTTCCTTCCGATTACTCACTCTGGTCCTATTCACCTTGAAACGATTCTAACATCCCTAACTTTTCCCGTGAAAATCCCTAGCTTTAATGTGCGGCCTCCTTGCTCAAGAATTTGAACACGCCTGTCGCTAACCTATTCCTCCCTTTGGCCTGAAGAATTTCTTGTGGAAAGAAAATCCAAGGTATTGCCCTCCTTGTGAGGAAGTCCTAGAGTGGCTTATCATCATCATCAATCGTATTTATTGAGCGCTTACTATGTGCAGAGCACTGTACTGAGCGCTTGGGAAGTACAAATTGGAAACATATAGAGACAGTCCCTACCCAACAGTGGGCTCACAGTCTAAAACGGGGAGACAGAGAACAAAACCAAACATACTAACGAAATAAAATAAATAGAATAGATATGTACAAATAAATTAGATAAATAGAGTAAAAAAATATGTACAAACATACATATGATGATGTGGTATTTGTTAAGCACTTATTATGTGCCAGGCACTGTACTAAGCGCTGGGGTGGATACAAGAAAGTCTAGTTGGACACAGTCCATGTGGGGCTCAAAGTCTCATTCTCCATTTGTCAGATGAGGTAACTGAGGCACAGAGAAGTGAAGTGACTTGTCCAAGGTGACCCAGCAGACAAGTGGTGGAGCTGGGATTAGAACCCGTGACCTTCTGACTCCCAGTCCTGTGTTCTAGCCACTAGGCTAGATTTGGGTTGGCTTGTTCATTCATTCATTCATTCATCCATTCAATCATATTCATTGAGCACTTACTGTGTGTAGAGCACTGTACTAAGCGCTTGGAAAGTATTGGCCCTTCTGTGTCCTAAGGTTGGGGTGGGGTACTCAGGGCCAGTGTTTTTGGTAAATTCGTTCATACAGTTCTGGTTTTAGGAGCTGGAAAAGAAAGGTGATGGGGAAAAATCTGATGAAGAAACCGAAGAGAGAGGAGTCAAAGAGAAAAGGAAAGAAGACGACGATGATGAAGACGGTGCTGAACCAGAAGAGTACGATGAGGAAGAATATGAAGAGGTAGGCTGGCTCCCTTGAATTACACACAGCACCAGGTCTGAGTGGATCCACAAGTTCAGGAGTAAAGAGATCGGGCTGGGTTGGTTTTTTGGACTCATCTGTACCGGGGATGATTGAGGAGTGGGGTAAGACTTTCCCCGACGAGGTCTGTCAGACAGCAAGATCCTGGGACTTGATGATGGGCAAGTCGTTAGTGGTTCGAGTTGAGATCCCTGTCCATCAGAGCGTCTCTAGTCATGTAATCCATGAATCCCGTGTCACGGAAAAGAGCTTCAGGGGAATCCTGGCCTCTCTCGAAGAGCCCCCTAAAGCCACTGAGGTTTCCCCATCTGTAAAATGGGGTTAGTTTGTGGGCCCCGTGGGGGTTGGGGTATATAGTCCAGTGCTTAGTATGTAGTAACTGCAAAATAAATGCAATAATAATAAATTATATATAAATAATAAAAATTGAGGTTCTGGGTGGCTCCTGCCATTGTGAGCTGGAGCGGGGAATCTAGCCTCATTGGGATTCCAATCAGTCAGTTGGTGGTATTTGAGTGCTTATTGTGTGCCGAGCCTTGGACTGAATCCTGGGGAATTAGACATGGTCTAATCAATCAATCAATCATATTTATTGAGCGCTTACTGTGTGCAGAGCACTGTACTAAGCGCTTGGGAAGTACAAGTTGGCAACATATAGAGACAGTTCCTACCCAACAGTGGGCTCACAGTCTAGAAGGGGGAGACAGAGAACAAAACCAAACATACTAACAAAATAAAATAAATAGAATAGATATGTACAAGTAAAATAGAGTAATAAATACGTACAAACATATATACATATATGAAGTGTTTAGGCCCCTAATGGCGATGTAACTGAGGTCACTCGGGTCTGGAGAGAAGTGGGAACTGTCTTGTTACATGGTCACTCCTGTCTAATGACCCCTCTAGGTGCTTGCAGTCTAAGAATATTAGGAAAAGACAAACAGCTTGTTCTAGTGGAAAGACTGTGGGCCTGGGAGTCGAGGGCATGGGTTTTAATCCCAGCTCCGCTACCTGTCTGCTGTGTGGCCTTGGGAAAGTCACTTAACTTCTCTGTGCCTGCTTTGCCATCAGTAAAATGGGGATTAAAGCTGTGAGCCCCATGTGGGACATGGACTGTGTCCAGCCTGATTAGCGTGTACTAGCCCAGCACTTAGTTCAGTGTATGGCAAGTAGCAAGCACTTCATACCATTTTAAAAAATTAAAAAAGAGGGGAGACTGCAGACAGTCACATCAGGAGAGTACAACAGAGTAAGCAGCCATGATCCACACCTTCTGGGAGTTCCTTCCATTTCCTTGAATAGTCTCTCCCAGGTCTGTCAACAGCAGGTGTTCATGACCTAAGAGAACACGATCAGGCCGGCAAAAATTAGTAGGAAACCTAACGATGAATTTCATCAACCTGGCTCCTTCTGTTTGTTTGAGATCAGTGTTCCTTGGAGTTTGGGTTTTTTTATTTATTTATAGACATGTCTTTCTCTGCCTCTTTTAGGAGCAGGAGCAGTAATAGGATAAGGTGGTCTTTGCAGAGCAGGGGGGAGAAGGTGTTGGCAAAAGTAGATGGGGCCAAGGCAGATTTCCAAAGTAGGAAAAAATGATTCAATATATTCCTGCGCTGTTTTGCTGCTACGTATATAGTAATTGAGTTCTTACCGAGATCCGTCCATTATGCTTTCATTTAGGAAAATGACTACATTGCATCCTATTTTGAAGATGGAGACGATTTTGGGGCAGAGAGTGATGGTAACATGGATGAAGCCACCTACTAGTTCTGTGTGTTTACGTTATTTTATTTATTACACGACTCCTATTTGAGCCAATCCCTTCCGTTTTCTTTCTAATGAAGAATGAGTAGGTACTCTCAGTCCTTCAGTAACAAGTTTTCACCAGGTGTTTTGGCTAGAACAGTAGTAAGGAATTAAGGCACGTTCTTTCAACTGCACTCGGCTCGTTAGAACGGAGTGCAGTGTTGGAAGAAGTGGTTGTTGGCATTTTGGTGGCAACAGTCAAGACATAGGAAACATAACATAGGTTTTCCCTAAATCCGGGTCCTCCCACTTTCTCTATGCCGTCTTGAAAAACTGACTTTGGATGCAGAGGAACCAGAGTTGTTTTGAGTATAGGTTACGGTAACAGTTTACAATTTAGTTTACAAATTACTCCGCAGAAATCTCCCTTCCTATCCTCTGCTCCGTTCAAAGAGATTTTATAAGTCCACGTTGATTAAAATGTGCCTAAGCAAGATTTGCACTTCTCTCTCAGCCTATGCATTACTACTTGAACACGAGTTGCTCTTTTTCATTTGCTGTGGAAGGTTTCTGTAACCTGGAAACTGGTATTCCACAGCACATGTAGCACTTTAAAAACCAAGGAACTTGAAACGAATTATTACTTGAGTAAATTATCAGATCAGGGAGAAATGTATTGATATTGATTCTCTTGCGTTTGTTCTATTGAATGGTGTAAAGATTCTGTTACAGATGTATAATTATATGTGTGTGAATGTGTACCAGGTTGCTTCTTGTAAATCTTCCAATTAGAAAGGTGTTGAATTCAGTAGAAACTTTATATGTTAAGGAAGATTTATTGAACGGTGAATAGGAATTCAGCCTACGTGGAATTGTGATTCCTTCTGGACCTCCGATCAATAGCGGGCATATTTGAGCATGGATGAAGGAACCGTTAAGGTGACTTTTAGAAATGCCTGAGAATTCCTTTATGTTCTACAGAAGAAAATGCCGGAGACTAGTCTCTGAATGCAGAGGAACCGTGGGAAAATTTTGCCTTATCCTGCTAGTCTGTTGTGACTCAGAAAGCAGTCAGCCTTGCACAGGGAGGTTTGGAAAGTCAGTATGGTTATTTTAAGAAACACTTTATGTGGGAGTGAACTATAAAGGCAAATGGAGATGCTCTCCTCAGTCCCTTTTCTCATGGTGGAGTGATTGGAAGCCAAATGCGGCATGGTGAATGTGGCTGAGCACAAAATATGTTGACTTGTTTGTAGTACGTGAAGAATACTTGGGGTAATTTGGTAAGGGAGGGAATTCTATGGGATCAGAATCTGTTTTCAAATCTGTTTTCTGTATTTCTGGGATACACCTATGCCAATTAACTCTTTGCGATCTTAACTCACATATTGTGCAAAGTAACCTTTGATCCATGGATCCCTCATTGGATCCTAGAGGCTCAGCTTGAGCCTGGGCCAAGCAAAGCTCTACCTGATCTGTGCTTTTCCCTTGGGCTGTTTTTCTGTGGTGGCTGTTCTGCTAGTGTGCCAGTTATGCAGTGCTTTCACTGTTCTCTGGCTTTAAAACCTCTTCTGCCCTGGGTTTGGGTAGTGCCAGGCCGATGAAGCAAAAGGGTCTATTTGGCTGTGAGCTGTATTGCTACTTCTTGGCATGGCTGTAAGTTTTGTGAATTCAAGACAAAGTATGAAATTATGACAGAATGATTATGAAATGCTGTGGGATAGTCACACTGAGGAGTGTGCTTGAAATGCAAACTTTTCGGAGTGTCTACGTCTTAATTGCTATCGTGTATTGGAGACTAAATCGAATACCTTGATTTGGCTGTATTTTTGTGTATTTCGAAAAAGTATTTGCTATTTTTCTGTCAGATTAAATTTTCTGATAAGCACACTGTCTGTCTTTATTTTCAAGATATAATGCTGAATGTCTAAGAAACGGAAATAAGATTTTCATAAATGCAACCTGGGGATCTGGTAGTAGACTGAGAGACGAGGGTCACGGAAGGAAGTTCTTCAACTCAGGGAAAAACCTTATATCTCCACCCGGCAGAAAATCAGAGTTACAGAATCACCGTGCTGAAAGAAACTTTGAAAAAGCGCTGCTTCTAGGCAGGAAAATGACTTAGACCATCCAGAACAGAACACAACAAGTCTATTTCATTCTTCATTCATTAATCTTAGAGAAGCAGCGTGGCTCGGTGGAAAGAGTGCAGGCTTGGGAGTCAGAGGTTGGTCATGGGTTCTAATCCCGCTCCGCCACTTATAATAATAATAATAATAATAATGATGGCATTTGTTAAGCACTTACTATGTGCAAAGCACTGTTCTAAGCGCTGGGGGGATACAAGGTGATCAGGTTGTCCCACGGGGGGCTCACAGTCTTAATCCCCGTTTTACAGATGAGGGAACTGAGGCTCAGAGAAGTTAAGTGACTTGCCCAAGGTCACACAGCAGACATGTGGCGGAGCTGGGATTCGAACCCATGACCTCTGGCTCCAAAGCCCGGGCTCTTTCCACTGAGCCACGCTGCTTATCAGCTGGGTGACTTTGGGTAAGTCACTTAACTACTCTGTGCCTCAGTTACCTCATCTGGACAATGGGGATTAAGACTGTGAGCCCCATGTGGGACAACCTGATTACCTTGTCTCTCCCCCAGCGCTTAGAACAGTGCTTGGCACATAGTAAGTGCCTAACAAATACCAAAGTTATTATTGTTATTCATCGTATTTATTAAGTGCTTACTGTGTGCAGGACTCTGCAGTGGCATCAGGATCTTTTGGGAATCCTGTGGATGGCTGTTTTCCTGAATCCCTCATCTTGGAAGATGTCAGTGGACCAATTACTATCCCTAGCTGTGCTGGAGCAGCAGCATGGGAGAGACACAAGGGCAGAGACTGAAGTTTACTGTGTGGAAAAAGGCAATGGTAAACCACTACCGTATTTTTACCAAGAAAACTCTATGGATACACTACCTGAACGATTGCAGATGGAGGTGGGGCGTTCTGGGAGAGATGTGTCTATGACATCGCTATGGGTCACAGACGACTTGATCAATCAATCAATCATATTTATTGAGCGCTTACTGTGTGCAGAGCACTGTACTAAGTGCTTGGGAAGTACAAGTTGGCAACATATAGATGCCATAAGACCAGACAATATACATAAGTGCTGTGGGGCTAGGGTGAAGGGGGAGAGCAGATGGGAAAGGGAGATGAGGAAAAGGGGGGCTTAGTCCCGGAAGGCCTCTTGAAGCAGCTGTGCCTTCAATAAGGTTTTGAAGTGAGGGAGAGTAATTGTCTGTGGGATTTGACTCAAAGAATAGAAGGTTACTAAAAATAACTACTAAAAATTTTACTAAAAATTTTTTGAAAATAACCTCAATTTAGATGCTGTTTTATCTTCCAAAATACTCTTTAAGCATTTCACACCTTCACTGCCTTGTTGGGATTATGTAAGGATTATATCAGGCCTTCCCAGAATGAGCCCCCTCCTTCCGCTGTCCCTCCTCCCCCTCACCATCCCCCCCCGCCTTACCTCCTTTCCCTCCCCACAGCACCTGCATATATGTTTGTACATATTTATTACTCTATTTTACTTGCACATATTTACTATTCTATTTATTTTGTTAATATGTTTTGTTGTCCGTCTCCCCCTTCTAGACTGTGAGCCCACTGTTGGGTAGGGACCGTCTCTATATGTGGCCAACTTGTACTTCCCAAGCACTTAGTACAGTGCTCTGCACACAGTAAGCGCTCAATAAATACGTTTGATGATGATGATGAATGAATTTGTGGAGGGAGGGCGTTCCAGGCCAGAGGCAGGATGTGGGCTGGGGGTCAGTGGTGAGACAGATGAGATCGGGGCACAGAGAGAAGGTTAGCACTAGAGGAGCGAAGTATGCGGACTGTGTTTTTATAAGGCCCCCCAGGGATGGAAACTCCACAGCCTCCTCTAATACCTGATCCCAAGAAAATAACTTGAAAAAGATGCTGCATGTGGGCAGCATCTTCTCAATTAATCAGTCGTAGTATCTATTGAGCACCTAAAGTGTGCACAGCACTGTGTACTGAGCACTTGGAAGAATCCAGGAATTAGAAGAAATAATAATGTTGATATTCGTTATCATCAATCGTATTTATTGAGCGCTTACTGTGTGCAGAGCACTGTACTAAGCGCTTGGGAAGTACAAATTGGCAACGTATAGAGACAGTCCCTACCCAACAGTGGGCTCACAGTCTAAAAGGGGGAGACAAAACCAAACATACTAACAAAATAAAATAAATAGAATAGATATGTACAAGTAAAATAAATAGAGTAATAAATATGTACAAACATATACACATATACAGGTGCTGTGGGGAAGGGAAGGAGGTAAGATGGGGGGGATGGAGAGGGGGACGAGGGGGAGAGGAAGAAAGGGGCAAGCGCTTAAGCGCTTACTATGTGCCAAGCACTGTTCTAAGTGCTGGGGGGGATACGAGGTAATCAAGGTTGTCCCATGTGGGGCTCACAGTCTTCATCCCCATTTTACAGATGAGGGAACTGAGGCACAGAGAAGTAAAGTGACTTGCCCAAAGTCACACAGCTGACAAGTGGCGGAGCAGGGATTAGAGCCACGACCTCTGACTCCCAAGGTGGGGCTCTTGCCATTGAGCCACGCTGTTTGAATTTTACAGGCTAGCAGGTAAGACCGACACAGAATAACTTGTCTTATGCTGTCAAGTTGTCTCCAACCCATAGCAAAAGCCCCACAGAATAACTGAGAGGGAAGAAAATGGATGTGTAGAGAAGCAGAATGGCTTGATGGACAGAGCACAGACTTGGGAGTCAGAAGGACCTGGGTTCAAAGCTTGGGTTGTCTGGTTTATGACCTTGGGCAAGTCATTTAACTTCTCTGTGCCTGTTGCCTCCTTTGCAAAATGGGGATTAAGACTCAGAGCCCCATGTGGGACAGGGACTGTCCAACCTGATTAGCTTGTATCTACCCCAGTGCTTAGTACAGTGCCTGTCACATAGTAAGTGCTTAACAAATACCATTAAAAAAAAAATCTAGATGAGTAAGCGCTTAAAGAGTACGGGGTGTATGTTGATAATGTTCAGAAGTGCTACAGATGGGTGGGAGAGCAGAGTTGGCACAATTGCCTAAGGGATCGATCAGTAGTACTGAATGCATATGGGAAGCAGTGTGGCTCAGTGGAAAGAGCCCGGGCTTGAGAGTCAGAGGTCATGGGTTCTAATCCCGGCTCCACTGCTTGTCAGCTGTGTGACTTTGGTTAAGTCTCTTCACTTCTCTGGGCCAGTTCCCTCATCTGTAAAATGGGGATTAAGACTTTGAGCCCCAAGTCATTACCTTGTATCTACCCCAGTGCTTAAAACAATGCTTGGCACATAGTAAGCGCTTAACAAGTGCCATCATTGCTATTATTATACTGTGTGCAGAGCACTGTAGGAAGCACCTGAGTGAGTAAAGTAAGGAGATACGATCCCTGCCCTCAAAGGGTTTATGCTGTATCGGGAGGAGCCGACAGAGAATATGAGCTGAGGAGAAGAAAAATTAATAGGAAAAATTCTCCTAGAGGGGTGGTGAGTTCAGAAGGGTTTTGAAGCTCTCATCTGGTGGATTTGAAGGAAGGACTATTTATTGCTCTATATAAAAGTTCACCAACTGGCATGTCCTGCTGCAGTAAGAAATATCTAGGGCAAAACTTCATTAATTGTTGCCAGTGGCTATGTCTTGGCTTTTGCCGTCGAGTCGTCAACTATCCATAGCAACGCCATGGACACATCTCTCCCAGAACATCCCACCTCCTTCTGTAATTGTTCCGGTAGTGTATCCACAGAGTCTTCTTAGGAAAAATATGGAAGTGGTTTACTGTTGCCCCCTTCCACGCAGTAAACTTGAGTCTACCCTCGACTCTCTCCCGTGCCGCTGCTGCCCAGCAATGGTGAGTTTTGAGTTGTAGCATCATCATCATCATCAAATTGCCTTCCACTCGCTAGCCATTGCCCAAGCTAGCAGCGGAATGGACAGGCCTCTGCTTGACTCTCCTTCCTGTAGTCGAGACTTGTAGAGGACTGGAAACTCTCCAGGTGTGACCCTGAGAGGGAAATGGCTATGTCTATCCAGAGAAAAAAAAAAGAAAAATACCCGTTTGAAACATTTTCAGCCTCAGGTTTAACACCACAAATGCAGAATTTAGGGACAGCTGCTCTAGCTGTGAAAACAAATCAGCAGGTAGGGTGTTTTCTAGGAAACCGTATCCTCTGGGGAGCTCTTGATTTAGCCGCTGACTTCCCTACTTCAGACCATGAAATACTCTCAACTGAAAACATCTATGGGTGTCCATGACACGTCTATAATTTAAGTGAAGGGAGCCCCCACACATCTGTTTGAATTTGAAAAGTGAGCTCATTTCTTTATGCAGTTTAGAGAACACACCCCAAGAGGAGCTGCGTGGCCCAGTGGATAGAGCGTGGGCCTGGGTTCTAATCACAGCTCTGCCACCTACCTGCGGTGTGACCTTGGACAAGTCACTTAACTTGAATGAGACAGTGAACCCTGTGTGGGACAACTTGATTAGCTTACATCTATTCTAGCTCTTAGTATAGCACCTGAAACACAGTAAGTGCTTAACTTAATGCTATTTTTAAAAGTCTGGCCCTGCTGCCTTGATTTCTTTCTCCGGGAACAATATCTCTTTCCTGTGGGGCTTCACGCTGGAAGCCTCTCCTCCCTGAGGACCTTCTCCATCCTCCCGCACCCTGAACCCCCTGACCTGGTAAAGCTCAAAGCTGCTGCGGAGCCCCCCGGTACACCCCTCAAAGATGGGAGGATGGAAAAGACATGCACGAGAAAAACCAAGCAAAAACTAATGGAACCAGTGCTCAGAGGAAAGGGCACCAATAGGAAATCCAAAGGCAGTGGAAGAAAATAGACCAGAAGATGCAGCCAAGTGACATTAGGGCCTAATCACATGGCCAGTGTCTGGACCCTAATTGTGTATCGGTTGTTACTTATTAGCATACATACCACTGCTGCTTCCCTGGGGTGGGGAAGAGCCAGAGAAAGATTTTAAAACAGAACTAGAGGCTGAACACCCAACTGCTTGCTCTCTTCAGGTTTCCTGCCTCAGTCCCTTCACTTCTCTGGGCCTCAGTTCTCTCCTCTGTAAAATGGGGATTGAGACTGTGAGCTCCAGCGTGGCTCAGTGGAGAGCCCTTGAGGCTTGGGAGTCAGAGGTCATGGGTTCTCATTCTGGCTCCGTCACTTGTCAGCAGTGTGACTTTGGGCAAGTCACTTAACTTCTCTGGGCCTCAGTTGGCCCATTTGTAAAATAGGAATTAAGACTGTGGGCCCCACATGGGGCAACCTGATTACCTTGTATCTCCCGTAGTGCTTAGAACAGTGCTTGGCACACAGTGCTTCACAAATACCATCATTATTATTTATAAGGATTATGTCCAACACGATTGCCTTCTAACTACCCCAGTGCTTAGTACAGTGCCCGGCAAAGAGAAAGTGCTTAAATACCATAATTATTATTCTATGTCTCATTCCCTTCTTATCGCTGGTACATTCTGGAACCCAAAGCTGTGACTTCCAATGTTGCAGGGGGGACCATCAGGCCTATATGCATACTGTGACCATGCTTCCATTTGTGATTCGTCACTTGGCTCCTGGAAAGTCATTCGTTCAATCGTATTTATTAAGGGCTATGTGCAGAGCATTGTACTAAGCACTTGGGAAAGTACAGAACAACAATAAACAGTGACATTCCCTGCCCACAACGTGCTCACAGTCCAGAGGGGGGGAGACAGACATCAATACAAATAAATTACAGATATGTACATAAGTGTGGGGCTGGGAACTGGGGGGAAGAGCAAAGGTAGCAAATCAGGGCGACAAGGGAGTGGGAGATGAGGAAAAGTGGGAATTAGGGAAGGCCTCTTGGAGGAGATATGCCTTCAATAAGGCTTTGGGAGGACACGGGGGAGAGTAATTGTCTGTCAAATTAGAGAAAGGAGGGCATTCCAGGCCAGTGGTAGGACGTGGGCCAGTGGTTGGGGGCAAGACAGGTGAGATCGGGGCACAGTGAGAAGGTTAGCACTAGAGGAGCGAGGTATGCTTGCTGGGTTGTAGAAGGAGGCAAGCGAGGTGAGGTAAGAGGGGGCAAGGTGATGGAATTGTTTGTTACAGAGGTGGATAGGCAACACTGGAGATTTCTGAGGGGTGTGACACGTGAACGATTTTGTAGAAAGATGATCCAGGCGGCACAGTGAAGTTTGGACTGGAGTGTGGAGAGACAGGAGGTTGGGAGGTCAGCAAGGAGGCTGATGCAGTAATCCAAGGCAGAATAAGATGAGTGATTGCATTAACGTGGTAGCAGCTTGGATAGAGAGGAGAGGGCGGATTTTAGTGATGCTGTGACAGGAAGACTGACAGAATTTGGTGATGGATTGAACATGTGGGTTGAATGAGACAGGAGTCAAGGATAACGCAAGGTTACAGGCTTGTGAGAGGGGAAGGATGGTGGTGCCGTCTTCAGCGATGGGAAAGTCAGGGAGAGGACAGGGTTTGGGTGGGAAAACAGTCTTTTTATGAAGCAAGGCCTGGCCTTATGTGGTGTACAACAAGCAATCCATCTAGAATTTAAGTTTCCTTCAATAGACCTTCCTAAAACAATGGTGTTTACCAAAATATGGTGTTATGAAAAGGAGCAAAGGCAATTTGGGAAGTATTCAACTGAACAGACCAGTTGTTCGGACAACATAATAAAATAGAAACTTTATTATGTTTTGCATTCAGACCTCTTAAAATGTGAAAAGTTGAAGCAGCAAAAACTTTAAAGCTTCTCTTTTTAAAGGTGTACACGCTGACAAACTTTTCTGTAATAGATACATTTTGAATTTATAGAAAATACATTATACAATAACATTTACAGCATTAGTGTGCATAAAAATATGTTTAAATAAAGCATTTTATTTAACTACTTATTTCTACTTATCATCTAAAGGTGCAATATGCACATACTTGGAAGAGAAATACTGATTTCCTGAGCAACATTATGTTGAAATTCCAAACATTAAGCACGATTCCCACCATAGTGCACCATTTATACATTTGCTTTTCTATGTGCAGCCGAATCCTGCAAAACATTTTCACTCTACCCTTGCTTTGACTTTTTTCCCCCTAATTCAGTTCATCCGACAAAGATCCGCCTTTGAAAGTAATTTAGCAAACATCGAAATAGTGGTTCAGTCCATGCAAGTACTGACACTGTCAGACCATACTTAAAAAAAGACACCAGAAAGAACAGAATGGTCCCCAAGGGAACTTCGTTTCATGCTATTGCACTGTGACAAATGAAGACTCAAAACGTAGCACTGCTTTTCACATGGGAAAAAAACAATCTACATAATTACACTTCTGATTATTTGGATCAGAATGTTGATCGCCAAAACACACACACACACACACACACACACACACACACACACACACACACACACACATATCACCTTTGAGGTCACTGACTAAAATTCAATGAAAATAATCTTACCATAAAAAAATACATTTTCTTTCCTTTGCTCTTCACCAAAAATATTATCATTGCTGTGTTAAATTTACAATTGATCTAAGAAAACAAAGTCTCCAAACCAGAATCCGTCCAACCTAAAATGTTTAGGCTGTATGCGTATATTAGAATGATAAAAAAAAAAGCCCCCTCATCACCGCCAATTCTCTTAGTATTTTGGACCCACTATTAACTATCATTTTATCAGTGCTTTAAACAATTATGTTAAGGAAGCTCCATTTCCAGATTAGAATGCTTGGTCCCTCTTTTAGACTGTGAGCCCACTGTTGGGTAGGGACTGTCTCTATATGTTGCCAATTTGTACTTCCCAAGCGCTTAGTACAGTGCTCTGCACATAGTAAGCGCTCAATAAATACGATTGATGATGATGATGATATATAAGGCATACATGAAAAATGTCTAGCACTTCAAATTTGTGCTCAATTTACCTTCCTCAGAAACTAACAAGTTCTGCAAAAAAGGGCTAAACTGTCCTTCCTTTCAAGTATGTTTCAAACGGCCAAATGAAGAGGACGTCGAAAAGCTTTCCTATCAGAGATTGCGCAGATTCTAATTTCCTGGTACCACTTCCCACTGGCAAAAAGCAATGATCGCTTCTTCTAGAATCTCACAAATGTTTCGGCAGAGCCACTTCTTCACATGACTGCCACCCCCCCCCGCCCAACTACCAAATTAAGGATGAGCCTGACTCAAGCCTTCTTCATCAAATGATTTCCCCCTCCTAGTTTACAACTCTAACTTCTGCAGCAGGTCAATACTCCATAATTTAGGACTAGTTTAATACTGTGCTCGATTCTCCCAGTGCCTAAAATTGCTACCTGGGATCTGCCCGGGAGGCCAGCTGGGGACTGAAGTCTTTCAGACTCTGCCTGGGGCGTTTGCAGCAGCAATGCGTTCGACAGCCGCCTTAGTGTTTCTGCCAAAGATACCGTACAGATCTACAAAGCAGAGCTAAAAAGGAAATCTAGGCATTAGAAGTAGGCTCAATAATAGATTGCCTTCTCTTCAAGCTCTCCTTAGCACAAACATCAGTCAGGATTCAGAAACTAGAAAGTGCCATTTATAATTACACAGGCATTCAGCTAGACTAAATGGACAGTTGCTCATTTCTCTGATTTTTATCAGTCAAAACATTAACTATTAACACTTTCTGGTAACCTGTCAAAGATCATCAAGGGATAGGAGTTTCCTCCCCTCCCTTCCATTTACGAAAGGGCTGGTTTTGTTCCTAAAAATACATCATCTAATCTCTGCTGGGCAAGTTTACTCACCTGTCACATTACAGACGGAGTGGAGCTGAAATCCTCCACTCGCTTTACCACCGTGTGGGAAATAACGTGCAGACTGAGTCGATGATTTACACCTCGCGTTAAAACACACCAACCGTAATGACACGTTAAAAAAGCAAACCCCAAGCTTTACCACCGTGTGGGAAATAACGTGCAGACTGAGTCGATGATTTACACCTTGCGTTAAAACACACCAACCGTAATGACACGTTAAAAAAGCAAACCCCAAACTCCACAACAGCTACCTCCTATTGCAGCACCCCTTCTGTTTCGGTTTCCTCACAAAAAGGAGAGATCAAGGCGTTTCGTTTCATCCGCCTGCAACCCAGAGGCAGATTGCAGCTGGTCTAGGAACATTTAAAGGCAAGCAAGCTCCTCAGACCTGATCACAGGAAGCATCAACCCAAGCAGGTCTTGCACAGCTCTCTGCTCACCAACTCCCAGGACACGCTACTACTCTAACAGACTACTCTCTACAACTACTCACTCCTCAAGCTTACTCACCCAAGGGTGTGAGAGTCCCTTGGTTTAAAAAAAAAAAATCAATAAAGACCAATGAGATCCCCACCCTCTGGATCTCTATTCGGCCTGCTGATACAAGCACAAATCACCCTGTTTAACCTGATTCCGCTTAGTCAACAATCTTGGGCAACACACGATACTACACAATAAAACCAACACTGGCTGAAATCTGGTGGGGGGTGGGGAGGGGTCAGTTTTTAACGCTTGGGAAACCTAAGACCCTCTAAAGGGATATTTCTGATTCAAAAAATAAAAATAAAATCAACACGTCACTACTGAGTAATATTTAATTGAGGCATCACATTTCATTAAGGCTTGTTACCACATGTGGTGCAACGACGATTTATCATGGTCTGTTGCAAAATATTTCCCGTGCAATAGCACCTTATATAGATGAAGCACCTGTCTGCTCAAAACCTCGAAGCGCTTACAGATCCGAAGCGAGAAGAATCGCTTTACAGTCGGAGACACTGAAGCATAAAAGTTGCGACCTTGTCTGGGCTGCAAAGATTTCACACCTCCCAACTCAACCCAGGGCTCTAACCTCTACACCACAGCAACTTCTTTTAGTAAAAGAACTCCTCTGTCACGAAATATGACGTTCACGGGCGACTTAGCAAACATTTCAGTTTTCTCCCCCAATCTATTAGGTTACACATGTCAATTGTGATTTCAAAAAATTAGATATTTTCAGATCCTAATCAGAGTGCAATATCACCAAACGCTTCTAGACTAGAACTACGTTCATTTTTTTAAATCAACCAACCATCACAAAGAATAGATTCCAGGATAATGAATTTCAGTGCTCTCCACGGTAATCAGTGAGCTGTTCTCGGTGCGTACATCGAATACTACCATTTAATAACCTGAACGTCAATGCCTTAAATTAAAAAAAAAAACTACTTAGGAAAATAAAGATTCACAGAAGCCAGCTATCATTAAATAAGAAAAAGGGTGCAAATTGAGAACTTTCTATGTCTATTTAAATCCTTTTGGGGGGCAAAACAGTACTGTTAGCCAAAACGCCGGCTAGGCGATCTGTCCACGGACTACAATTAACAGAAAACCTAGCCAGCCTCACATATGATCCACGGGTAAATGGCTCAAACAAACAAAGAGACTAAAAATTAACGTCTGCATCCTTAACAAACAGAAATACTGTCCTTAGAGTGACAAAACGGTTGCACGTGTCAGGCCAATTTGCTGCACTCCAGATGCACGCAACCAAATGCTACGTTACATGCTGGCTTGCAGCAGGGGCTTGGGCATTTCGAGCCGGGGGCTTAGGGTCCGGCCGGCCAGCGTGCGACCCTCGGGTCACTGCGGGTCCATTTCCCGCTTCTCTCTGTGGCGATGGCGGGGTGACTCCCGAATGCGACGGCGAAGATTCAACTGTTGAATGGTGGCTAACGTCCACTTTCACCAAGACCTCATAGTAGAGCAGGTAGAAAACCGGCGTGACGATGCCCACTATCAACATTATCACCACCGCCGTCCACCAGCCTATCCCCCAGTCTGCGCCGTAATAGGGGTCTTTCCGCCGGACGCTTTTGCCTTCAGGTTCGAAACACACCTGTTGGGTGGCCAAGGCGGACACCACTTCGTTGAGGTTCTCCTTCTTGGTGTCCGTGCACCGGACTATCTGTTCGATGTCCCGGTCGACTTCTTGGAGAAAGCCGCCGGCAGTCTCATTAGGAGAGGGAGGGTCGGACGCTGGCGCGGCGTCCTGCGGCCCGGGGGCAGCTGCAGGGTGTAAAGGCGGCCGTCCTTTGGGAGAGTAGTGCGTTTCAGTCAACACGCTGAACTTCTTCACCGGAATCTTGACGGACCGCAGAGCGAAAAAGTCCTGATCGCTGATAAGATTGTTCACCCTTTTGATATCTGCTACCTGAAAAACAATAAACTTCAGTGACGGGACCAACTACAGGCCAGATCTACAGAAACACACGACACGACACTTCACAAAAGTACTCTAAAGCGATCTTTCTGAAAAGTTGAAAAAGAAATGTACCCCTTATCTTGGAACAATTTCCCCCTTAATACTGTTCTGTTTCCACTGCTTCAGAGTAAGCAAAAAAGGACATTTTCCTCCTCAGTCTAGGCATCGAACTGTAGAAAACTAAATAGTGGAATTTATTGGGATTTTCTAGTAAAAACTTTGGGCTTAAATTCCATATTTGAGTGGAGTCCTTACTGTATCCCCAAAATTGTTTGTGCTCTGAGGAGGGCCAGTATGTATCTCCTGGGCACAAGAAAAACTACTTCAGCATCATTAATAAGTAAACTTTTAAAATTGAGTACTAACTCTTAGGAAAGGATACAGGAGTTCAGAGTTGAATTTCCTGCTCCTATGGATTTACAATGGACACACTAACCTGGATTGCAAGCATAATTTGGCAAGTGTCAATGCTGCACATAAATCATTTACAATTTAAGAGACTGAGATTAAGGGAGCGTGGTGAAATCCGGATATTTTTTATAATGCATTAGCTAGAGAGAAAATAAAAAGCAAACTTACTGAGCAGCAATACTGAAGGGCTATTGCAATTAGAGTGTCTCCCTCCTGAATATCCTTTGTTAATAATACGATATCATCGCATCTATCCCTTGATGAACTCCTCCGGTTTTTCTCTCTTCCCCTCGGTCGCAGCTCATACACCTCGCCATCTTCTTCTGAGATATCCGGGTCCGCGTTATTCCCGAACGGATACATGTGGCTGTTCCCCACAGGCTGGACTGCCGCGCCATGAAAACTCCGGCTCTGACTCCTCCCAGCCATCATCTTAAACTCTACAAAAGGCAGAAAAGTGGGGTCTGACACGTTCACAAAAGTCACAACTTAAAAGCTGTGGTTTGGCCTAACTTGTAACCACTTTAAAGAACAATCATTAACTGCTTTCATCCGTACTCACGTTTGGTGAAGTGAAGACCGTCTGCCAATATTCTGATAATCAAGTTGGCAACAAAATGATTCCCCCACCATAGTGTGTTTAGGGAGGAAAAAAAGTACGAGTTTTCTTGACATAGTGTTTTACACCACAAACTAATGGGTTTACTCTCCTCCCAGACATATCAATAAGCTTCATTTTTCTGCACTTAAATAATGGTATTTGTGATGTGTTTACTATGTGCTGAGTACTCTGGTAGAGTCAACTGGACACAGTCCCTGTCCCACATGGGGCTCACTGTCTAAGGACGGAGGGAAAAATGACACCTTATCCCTGTGTTTACGGGTGAGGAAACTGAAGCACAGAGAAGTCAGGTGACTTACCCAAGATCACCCAGCAGACAGGTGGCAGAGCTGGAATTAGAACTCGGGTCCTCAAACTCCTAGTTTTTTCCTCTTTCCAATGGGCCATGCTGCTTCTCTAAAATAGCCCACCTCTTGGTAGCCCACATCAGTTCTCCACAAAACTAGTTCCTCTGAACAGTAACCCGTGAGAACATTATAAGAATACAAAACTAGTTCTCCTGGGCATTCGTTTCACACAAAAATAGTTCCCTCGCATATCATCATCATCAATCGTATTTATTGAGCGCTTACTATGTGCAGAGCACCGTACTAAGCGCTTGGGAAGTACAAATTGGCAACATCTAGAGACAGTCCCTACCCAACAGTGGGCTCACAGTCTAAAAGGGGGAGACAGAGAACAAAACCAAACATACTAACAAAATAAAATAAATATCTCAAAATACCATTAGGACTGCACGACTGATTTGGCACTGGCCGGGGAGGGGAAGACGGGAGGTGACGGGCATGCAGAGCTAACCCCGGTTTCCTCGGTGCAGTACGGTTCAAAGTCCATCAATCAATGGTATTTATTGAGCACCGACTACGGGGCAGAACACGAGCCCTCAGACGACAAATGGTGGGTCCATACGAACCCCCCAACCTTCATCTCTCAAACTGGCTTCCAGCTCCCAGTTCTAGTTCCAAACTGGCTCTGGGAGCATGCGCCATCCCGACTCACACTGTCAGCTCTCCAGCAGCTAAGTCACAGGGGTGTAGGTAAGCTCTGACGGTCCAACACAACACGTACACAACTCATCTGGTGAGCAGGACCTTGAAGGCGTGAATGTTGAGCCAAATGGAGGATGGGTTTCCATCCCATTCTACTGGCTTGGACCCCAGGGCCCCATTGTCCAGCGAGGGCTCCCCGGCTGCTTCCACAGGTTAACTGGGGAAGATGCTTGGCTCGACTACAGAATAAGACGGTAAGGGTGGTAGCAGAGCTGAAGACAGAAAACACAATTTCCTTAGAGGAAGACCCCTGGATCCCCTTGCTTGAGTTCCAGCACGATGCTGTAGCTAAAGTGTCTGTGGGGGCGGGAGGGAGGAAGGGTCCCAGTGACGCTCCCTAAATGAGTAAAAGAGCGCAATACGGTTAGGGAAAAAACCAGGAAGGGATCATCTTCTTCAAGGTATATTCAAGTCCTTATTTCAATTCTTAAAATCAATCCAAGGTATAGGGATACCAACGTAATAATATGGTATTTATTAATCATGCATGTGCCAAGCATTCTGTTAACTATTGGGATAGATAAGATAATCAGATCGGACAGTGTATCTCTCTCGAAAGGGGTTTACAACCGAAGAGGTTGGCAGATCAAATATCTATTTTACAGATGAGGAAACAGGCCCAGAGAGGTCAAGTGATATGCCTATTGCACAGCAGGCCAGTGGCAGATTAGGGTCTAGAATCCAACTCAGTCTTCTTTTCTGTTCCACTAGGCTACTTGAAATGATTAAGACATCTTGAAATTTGATGCAGAACCAACTTCATAATGGTAGACCCTTCCAGATTGAAACAACTTAAGTTCTGTATCAACTGTTTGCATTTTCCCCCCACCTGCGATTTACTTTAATGTCTGCCTCCCCCTCTAAACTGTACTGTACGTAGCTTTCTTCTAAGCTACAAAAGAGCTTGGTAGACACGTTCCCTGCCCACAAGGAGCTTACAGCCTGCACAAAGTCAGCGCTCAACAAATACCAGTGATGGACCTATCCGAGGATCACCGTTCTCTTAACGGTAAACTCGTACTCGATGGTATCTACAGAATGCTTAATTCTCCCAAGATGAAATTCTAATAATAATTCTAATACAGTTTCACTAAATATCGAGGCTTGAAAATATGGGACTTCTTTGCAGGGTCCTTTTCACAGTTTTGTGTAACAACTCATAATAGCCTCACCTCAAAACAAGGAACTAAATGAAATGTAGGTCAGTATCTAGAAAGCCGAAAGTAACAAATAACAAAAATCAGAAGAGCGTGGAGAACATACCTCTATGCTCTTTTTAGTTTTCTAGAGTCATTTAGTCTTCCAAAAAGTGGTTCAAAGGCAGTGATTAGACGCCTGCCCGCCAGGTTGCTGGGGCAGATCAGGCAGAAAGAGGCACAACTTAGCAACATTCAAAGTATAGAGCTGGGCATGACAGTTTGGACCAACGGTGGCTCCGCCTGGAGCCTCGAGGACCTGGGGGATTCATTCCCTCCTTGCTGTAATCATCATTTATGGAGTGCTTACTGTGCAGAATGCTGTATCAAGCACGTGAGAGAGTGCAAGAGGTAAAGGGCTGACAATCTGCATTTTTGGACATTATTATCTAAAGGAGACAGACAGGAAACCTAGCTGGAAAGAAGGATGTGACTAAAAAACAACAAAAAAAAATGTTTCCAACACCACCTTCCAGGATTCTTGTCTCCATAACAAGAATTCAGGTCTTTAGAAAAGCAGCGTGGCTCAGTGGAAAGAGCCCGGGCTTTGGAGTCAGAGGTCGTGGGTTCAAATCCCGGCTCCGCCAACTGTCAGCTGTGTGACTTTGGGCAAGCCGCTTAACTTCTCTGGGCCTCAGTTCCCTCATCTGGAAAATGGGGATGAAGACTGTGAGCCCCCCGTGGGACAACCTGATCACCTTGTAACCTCCCCAGCGCTTAGAACAGTGCATTGCACGTAGTAAGCGCTTAATAAATGCCATTATAGAAAGTTTACGCATTGTATTTTAGTCTCATGGTTTAAACAGCTCAGACGTAGTGTTCCAGTCTCAATTATGTCTGTTCCACCGTGTTCCATTGGGTAATTACGTCCCTCTAAACTGGGGTGAATTAGTCAGCAATGACAAAACCAAACCAGCTATGTTTACCGGGCAGCCCCTGAATGTCACAATGTCTTCTACAAGTAGGTACACGGATGCTCCGCAATGTTAAGGAAGGACGGGAATACCAGGGGAGATCGACAGTCACCCACGCTACTACAAACTTCCTTTTCCGCCAGATACGGATCCAGCTACGACCAAGAGGGACACTGCGGGGTCTGGAGTTCACCTCTCCCCTGTCTTTCTCACCCTCTGGCAGAGAAGCCCCCAAATTACTGGTCTGGGGTGGGAGGAGGAGGCAACAGGAGGGAGACTCCAGGGCCCGAGTAACTCACCAGAGGGATAATATGCTTGGATGAGATCACCTGGGGCTGGTTGACAATGTTGGAGCCCGGCCTTGGGAATTCCCTGCCTCGATGATTAACGCTCCTGCTCAGTGACTCTTGGGGCAAGGCCACCTACCCGATGGGAACAACACACGGTTAACTCCTTATGGGCAGGGAATAATAATAATAATGTTGGCATTTATTAAGCGCTGTTCTAAGTGCTTGGGGGGATACAGAGCCATCAGGTTGTCCCACGTGGGGCTCACAGTCTTAATCCCCATTTTACAGATGAGGGAACTGAGGCTCAGAGAAGTTAAGTGACTTGCCCAAGGTCACACGGCAGACATGTGGCGGAGCCGGGATTCGAACCCATGACCTCGGACTCCAAAGCCCGTGCTCTTTTCTCTCGGTCTCTCTCATTTAATAATAATAATGATGATAGCATTTGTTAAGCGCTTACTATGTGTCTCCCCCTCGTCCCCCTCTCCATCCCCCCCATCTTACCTCCTTCCCCTCCCCACAGCACCTGTATATATGTATATATGTTTGTACATATTTATTACTCTATTTATTTATTTATTTTACTTGTACATATCTATTCTATTTATTTTATTTTGTTAGTATGTTTGGTTTTGTTCTCTGTCTCCCCCTTTTAGACTGTGAGCCCGCTGTTGGGTAGGGACTGTCTCTATATGTGGCCAACTTGTACTTCCCAAGCGCTTAGTACAGTGCTCTGCACACAGTAAGCGCTCAATAAATACGATTGATTGATTGACTGATTTCCACTGAGCCACGCTGCTTCTCTGCTGCCTTGTCCTCTCCCAAGCGCTCGTGAGCTCATTGAGGGCAGGAATTATCTCTATTGCTGTACTGTACTTTCCCAAGCGCTTCGTACAGTGCTCTGCACACGGTAAGTGCCCAATAAACAGATTAAATGAATGAATGCTCTGCACATAGTAAGCTCCCGATAAACACCACTGATGCACTGATGATAACAACGTTACTAGACGGTAAGCACAGTACTAAACGCTGGGGACTGGCACAATTAGACACAATCTCAGTCCCACACGGGGCTCACAGGTTAAGGGGGAAGGAAACCATTCCTTCATTCATTCAATCACAATGAACTAAGCGCTTGGGAGAGAACTATATAGAGAAGCAGCGTGGCTCAGTGGAAAGAGCATGGGCTTTGGAGTCAGAGGACATGGGTTCAAATCCCGGCTCTGCCACTTGTCGGCTGTGTGACTTTGGGCAAGTCACTTAACTTCTCTGAGCTTCAGTTACCTCACCTGTATAATGGGGATTAAGACTGTGAGCCCCACGTGGGACAACCTGATCACCTTGTAACCTCCCCAGCACTTAGAACAGTGCTTTGCACATAGTAAGCGCTTAATAAATGCCATTATTATTATTATTATTATATAACAACAGAGACATTCCCGCCCACAACGCACTCACAGTCTAGACCAGACTGTAAAGTCGTCATGGGCAGGGACTGTGTCTGTCTAATTTATGTTTTGTTTTTATGGTATTTTTTGAACGCTTACTCTGTGCCCGGCACTGTGCTACTAGCTGGGGTAGATAAACGCTAATACGGTTAGACGTAATAAATGCCATTATTATTATTATTATTATATAACAACAGAGACATTCCTGCCCACAACGCACTCACAGTCTAGACCAGACTGTAAAGTCATCATGGGCAGGGACCGTGTCTGTCTACTTTATGTTTTGTTTTTATGGTATTTTTTGAACGCTTACTCTGTGCCCGGCACCGTGCTACTAGCTGGGGTAGATAAACGCTAATACGGCTAGACGTAGCCTATGCCCCATGAGGGGCTCACAATCTAATAGTCCCCATTTTACAGATGAGACACAGATCAATTAAGTGACTCGCCCAAGGTCACACAGCAGACAGGTGGTGGATTCGGGATTAGAACTCGGTTCCTTCTGACGCCCAGGCCCGTGCTCTATCCACTGGGCGACGATACTGCGCTGTTGGGTAGGGACCGTCTCTAGATGCTGCCAACTTGGACTTCCCAAGCGCTTAGTACAGTACTCTGCACACAGCAAGCGCTCAGTACGATTGAATGAATGAATTGTACACATTTACTATTTTATTTATTTAGTTAATGATGTGTATCTAGCTTTATTTCTATTTATTCTGACGACTTGACACCTGTCCACATGTTTTGTTGTCTGTCTTCCCCCTTCTAGACCGTAAGCCCGTTGCTGAGTAGGGACCGTCTCTATCTGTTGCCAACTTGTACTTCCCAAGCGCTTATTACAGTGCTCTGCACACAGTAAGCGCTCAATAAATACGACTGAATGAATTGTACATATTTACTATTTTATTAATTTTCTTAATGATGTGTATCTAGCTTTATTTCTATTTATTCTGATGACACCTGTCGACGTTTTGTTGTGTGTCTCCCCCTTTTAGACTGTGAGCCCACTGTTGGGTAGGGACTGTCTCTATATATTGCCAATTTGTACTTCCCAAGCGCTTAGTACAGTGCTCTGCACATAGTAAGCGCTCAATAAATACGATTGATGATGATGATGATGATGAGCCCGCTGTTAGGGAGGACCGTCTCTAGATGTTGCCGACTTGGACTTCCCAAGCGCTTAATACAGTGCTCTGCACACAGGAAGCGCTCAATAAATACGACTGAATGAATGAATGAATCAATTGTATTTATTGAGCGCTTACTGTGCGCAGGGCACTGTACTAAGCGCTTGACAACCTGATCACCTTGTAACCTCCCCAGCGCTTAGAACAGTGCTTTGCACACTGTAAGCGCTTAACAAATCCCGTCATTAGGATTATTATTAATTGATTGAATGAGTACAGTGCTCTGCACATAGTAAGCGCTCAATAAATACGATTGATGATGATGAAGGAACGACTGATTGAAGGAATGAATGAATGAACAAAGAACAAAAAACGAACGAAGCGTACGAACGACGAAAGAACGAATCAATCGATCGTATTTATTGAGCGCTTACTGTATGCAGAGCACTGTACTAAGCGCTTAACAACCTGATCACCTTGTAACCTCCCCAGCGCTTAGAACAGTGCTTTGCACATCGTAGGCGCTTAACAAACCCCATCATTAGGATTATTATTAATTGATTGAATGAAGGAATGAAGGATTGAAGGGATGAATGATTGAAGGAAAGAACGAACGAAGCGTCAAAGCCAGGCCCGAACGAATGAACCTAACCTCCCCAGCGCTTAGAACAGTGATTTGAACATAGTAAGCGCTTAATAAATGCCATCATCATTATTATTATCCCAGCTCTGCCACTTGCCTGCCAGGTGAGGCACTTGACTTTTCCAGCCCTCAGTTTCCTCATCTGTAAAATGGGGATGATACCCATTTCCCCCCCCCCCTTTTACTTCGAACGCGGGCCCCATGTGGATCGACAGGGACTGTCTGACCTGATCTATCTGGTCTGTACCCCAGCGCTTAGTACAGAGTTCGGCACACAGTAAACACGTCATTATCAATCAATCAATCGCATTTATTGAGCGCTTACTGTGTGCAGAGCACTGGACTAAGCGCTTGGGAAGTCCAAGTTGGCAACATCTAGAGACGGTCCCTACCCAACAGTGGGCTCACAGTCTAAAAGGGGGAGACGGACAACAAAACCAAACATACTAACAAAATAAAATCAATCAATCAATCAATCGCTTTTATTGAGTGCTTACTGTATGCAGAGCGCTGTACTAAGCGCTTGGGAAGTCCAAGTTGGCAACGTCTAGAGACGGTCCCTACCCAACAGCGGGCTCACAGTCTAAAAGGGGGAGATGGAGAACAAAACCAAACATACTAACAAAATAAATAGAATAGATATGTACAAGTAAAATAAACAAATAAATAGAGTAATAAATATGTAGAATAGATATGTACACGTAAAATAAAAATAGAGTAATAAATATGTAGAATAGATATGTACACGTAAAATAAAGAGTAATAAATATGTAGAATAGATATGTACAAGTAAAATAAATAAAGAGTAATAAATATGTAGAATAGATATGTACAAGATAGAGTAATAAATATGTAGAATAGATATGTACACGTAAAATAGAGTAATAAATATGTAGAATAGATATGCACAAGCAAAATAAATAAATAAATAAATAGAGCAGTAACTATGTACAAACATATATATACAGGTGCTGTGGGGAAGGGAAGGAGGTAAGGCGGGGGGGGGGGGGGGACGGAGAGGGGGACGAGGGGGGGACCATTCATTCGGTCCTAACTTCTAGACTGTGAGCCCGCCGTTGGGTAGGGACCGTCTCTAGATGTTGCCAACTTGGACTTCCCAATCAATCAATCGAATTTATGGAGCGCTTACTGTGTGCAGAGCACTGGACTAAGCGCTTGGGAAGCTTCCCAAGCCCCTTCCTTCCTCTCCCCCTCGTCCCCCTCTCCATCCCCCCCATGTTACCTCCTTCCCTTCCCCACAGCACCTGTATATATGCATATATGGTTGTACATATCTATTACTCTATTTATTTATTTAACTTGTACATATCTATCCAATTTATTTTGTTAGTATGTTTGGTTTTGTTCTCTGTTTCCCCCTTTTGGACTGTGAGCCCGCTGTTGGGTAGGGACCGTCTCTATATGTTGCCAGTTTGCACTTCCCAAGCGCTTAGTCCAGTGCTCTGCACACAGTAAGCGCTCAACAAATACGATTGATGATGATGATATATGTTTGTACATATTAATTACTCTATTTATTTATTTATTTTACTTGTACAAATCTGTTCTATTTATTTTATTTTGTTAGTATGTTTGGTTTTGTTCTCTGTCTCCCCCTTTTAGACTGTGAGGCCACTGTTGGGTAGGGACCGTCTCTAGATGTTGCCAGTTTGTACTTCCCAAGCGGTTAGTACAGTGCTCTGCACATAGTAAGTGCTCAATAAATACGATTGATGACGATGATGATATATGTTTGTACATATTAATTACTCTATTTATTTATTTTACTTGTACCTATCTATCCTATTTATTTTATTTTGTCAGTATGTTTGGTTTTGTTCTCTGTCTCCCCCTTTTAGACTGTGAGGCCACTGTTGGGTAGGGACCGTCTCTAGATGTTGCCAGTTTGTACTTCCCAAGCGCTTAGTACAGTGCTCTGCACATAGTAAGCGCTCAATAAATACGATTGATGACGATGATGATATATGTTTGTACATATTAACTACTCTATTTATTTATTTTACTTGTACCTATCTATCCTATTTATTTTATTTTGTCAGTATGTTTGGTTTTGTTCTCTGTCTCCCCCTTTTAGACTGTGAGCCCACTGTTGGGTAGGGACTGTCTCTAGATGCTGCCAGTTTGTACTTCCCAAGCGCTCAGTACAGTGCTCTGCACACAGTAAGTGTTCAATAAATACGATTGATGATGATGATATATGTTTGTACATATTAATTACTCTACTTATTTATTTTACTTGTCCATATCTATCCTGTTTATTTTATTTTGTTAGTACGTTTGGTGTTGTTCTCTGTCTCCCCCTTTTAGCCTGTGAGCCCACTGTTGGGTAGGGACTGTCTCTAGATGTTGCCAATTTGTACTTCCTAAGCGCTCAGTCCAGTGCTCTGCACATAGTAAGCGCTCAATAAGTACGATTGATGATGACTGAATGAATGAACGAACGAATGAATGAATGAATGAATGAACGAACGAACGAACGAACGAAGCGTCGAAGCCAGGCCCGAACGAACGAAGCCAGGCCCGAACGAACGAACGAACGAACGCACGAAGCCAGAGCCGGCCGAACGAACGAACGAACGACGGACCGAGGCGTCTTAGGCCAGGGGCGGGTCGTCCCTCGTCTCCACCTTACCTGCCGTGTGGCGGCGGCGGCGGCGCCGGCGGGGTGCGGAGGCTCGGCCCGCCCGGCCACGGCCCGGGCCCTCTCATGGCCCAATGATCCGCCTCAGGCCCGCTCTCGCCCTGCCGCTCCCAACGCCGCCGCCACGTCCGCAAACCCCGCCTACGTCATCGCGTCGTCACGCACGGGAGGAGCGGGCGGCAGCTCGGGGCCTCGCCGACACTGCGCATGCGCGGAAGCCGGGCCTCAGCTAAGCGCTCTTTTCTCCCAACGAGGCCCCGCCGCCACTGCGCATGCGCCGGAGCTGGGCCTCGGCTAAGCGCTCATTTCACCGGAGGCCCCTCCGCCACTGCGCATGCGCCGGAGCGGGGCTTCAGCTTCGCGCTCCTCTCTCCTAACGAGGCCCCGCCGCCACTGCGCATGCGCCGGAGCGGGGCCTCGGCTAAGCGCTCTTCTCTCCTGAGGCCCCTCCGCCACTGCGCATGCGCCGGAGCGGGGCCTCGGCTAAGCGCTCTTCTCTCCTGAGGCCCCGCCGCCACTGCGCGTGCGCCGGAGCAGGGCCTCGGCTAAGCGCTCTTCTCTCCTAACGAGGCCCTGCCGCCACTGCGCATGCGCCGGAGCAGGGCCTCGGCTAAGCGCTCTTTTTTCTCCTAACGAGCCCCCGGCACCACTGCGCATGCGCCGGAGCCGGGCCTCGGCTAAGCGCTCTTCTCTCCTGAGGCCCCGCCGCCACTGCGCATGCGCCGGAGCCGGGCCTCGGCTAAGCGCTCTTTTCTACTGAGGCCCCGCCGCCACTGCGCATGCGCGGGAGCCCGGCCTCATTTATATTAATGATGATGGCATTTATTAAGCGCTTACTGTGTGCAAAGCACTGTTCTAAGCGCTGGGGAGGTAACAAGGTAATCAGGTTGCCCCACCGGGGGCTCACAGTCTTAATCCCCATTTTACAGATGAGGTAACTGGGGCACAGAGAAGTTAAGTGACTTGCCCAAAGTCACACAGCTGACGATTGGCGGAGTCAATCAATCAATCGTATTTATTGAGCGCTTACTTTGTGCAGAGCACTGTACTAAGCGCTTGGGAAGTCCAAGTTGGCAACATATAGAGACAGTCCCTACCCAACAGTGGGCTCACAGTCTAGAAGCGGGAGACAGAGAACAAAACCAAACATACCAACAAAATAAAATAAATAGAATAGGTATGTACAAGTAAAATAAATAAATAAATAGAGTAATAAATATGTACAAACATCTATACATATATACAGGTGCTGTGGGGAAGGGAAGGAGGTAAGATGGGGGGATGGAGAGGGGGATGAGGGGGAGAGGAAGGAAGGGGTGGGATTCGGGAGAGGGAGTGGGGATTTGAACCCATGACCTCTGACCCCAAAGCCCAGGCTCTTTCCACTGAGCCACGCTGCTTCTCTTAATTATGCTCCCTTTTCTCCTGCCTCAATCAATCAATCAATCAATCGTATTTATTGAGCACTTACTGTGTGCAGAGCACGGTACTAAGCGCTTGGGAAGTACAAGTTGGCAACATACAGAGACGGCCCCTACCCAACAGTGGGCTCACAGTCTAGAAGGACATTCAGGCTCTCGTTTAGTAAATCGTATTTTTGAACGCTTACTTCATTCATTCAATCGTATTTATTGAGCGCTTACTGTGTGCAGAGCACTGTGCTAAGCGCTTGGGAAGTACAAGTTGGCAACATCTAGACACGGTCCCTACCCAACAGGGGGCTCACAGTCTAGAAGGGGGAGACACACAACAAAACAAACAATATTAACAAAATAAAATAAATAGAATAGTAGACATGTACAAGTAGAATAAATAGAGTAATAAATGCTTGTGTGCAGAGCACTGTACGAAACGCTTGGGAGAGTCCATTATAACTACGGACTGTCAGCCCGGTTACTGTGCGCAGAGCACTGTACTAAGCGCTTGGGAGAGTCCATTATAACCACTGACTGTCAACCTGGTTACTGTGTGCAGAGCACTGTACTAAGCGCTTGGGAGAGTCCATTATAATAATAGGCTGTCAGCCTGGTTACTGTGCACAGAGCACTGTACTAAGCGGTTGGGAGAGTGCATTATAATAATAGGCTGTCAGCCCGGTTACTGTGCACAGAGCACTGTACTAAGCGCTTGGGAGAGTCCATTAGAATAATAGGCTGTCAGCCCGGTTACAGTGTGCAGAGCACTGTACTAAGCGCTTGGGAGAGTCCATTATAACCACTGACTGTCAGCCTGGTTAGTGTGCGCAAAGCACTGTACAAAGTGCTTGGGAGAGTCCATTATAGCAACAGACTGTCAGCCCGGTTACTGTGCGCAGAACACTGTACAAAGCGCTTGGGAGAGTCCATTATAGCAATAGACTGTCAGCCCAGTTACTGTGCGCAGAGCACTGTACAAAGCACTTGGGAGAGTCCATTATAGCAACAGACTGTCAGCCCGGTTACTGTGCGCAGAACACTGTACTAAGCGCTTGGGAGAGTCCATTAGAATAATAGACTGTCAGCCCGGTTACAGTGTGCAGAGCACTGTACTAAGCTCTTGGGAGAGTCTATTATAACCACTGACTGTCAGCCCGGTTACTGTGCGCAGAGCACTGTACTAAGCACTTGGGAGAGTCCATTATAGCAATAGACTGTCAGCCTGGTTACTGTGCGCAGAGCACTGTACAAAGCACTTGGGAGAGTCCATTATAACCATAGACTGTCAGCCCGGTTACTGTGTGCAGGACACTGTATTAAGCGCTTGGGAGAGTCCATTAGAATAATAGACTGTCAGCCCGGTTACCGTGCGCAGAACACTGTATTAAGCGCTTGGGAGAGTCCATTAGAATAATAGACTGTCAGCCTGGTTACTGTGTGCAGAGCACTGTACTAAGCGCTTGGGAGAGTCCATTAGAATAGTAGACTGTCACCCCAGTTACCGTGTGCAGAGCACTGTACTAAGCGCTTGGGAGAGTCCATTATAGCAATAGACTGTCAGCCCGGTTACCGTGCGCAGAGCACTGTACTAAGTGCTTGGGAGAGTCCATTATAACCACTGACTGTCAGCCCGGTTACTGTGCGCAGAGCACTGTACTAAGCACTTGGGAAAGTACAATATGACCATAGACAATAAGGTGGAGATTGTCTCTATGGCTGTATGGTAATAATAATTACGGTGCTTGTTAAGCGCTTACTAAGTGCCAAGCACTGTTCATTCATTCATTCATTCATTCATTCAATTGTATTTCTTGAGCGCTTACTGTTTGCAGAGCACTGTGCTACATTCCAGTGAGCCATGCTGCTTCCCCTAGACTGTGAGCCCATTGTTGGGTAGGGACCGTCTCTACATGTTGCCAACTTGTACTTCCCAAGCGCTTAGTCCAGTGCTCTGCACACAGTAAGCGCTCAATAAATACGATTGAGTGAATGAATGAATGAATGAATGCTTGGGAAGTACAATCAATCAATCAATCGTATTTATTGAGCGCTTACTATGTGCAGAGCACTGTACTAAGCGCTTGGGAAGTACAAATTGGCATCACATAGAGACAGTCCCTACCCGATAGTGGGCTCACAGTCCAAAAGGGGGAGACAGAGAACAGAACCAAACATACCAACAAAATAAAATAAGTAGGATAGAAATGTACAAGTAAAATAAATAAATAAATAAATAAATAAACAGAGTAATAAATATGTACAACCATATATACATATATACAGGTGCTGTGGGGAGGGGAAGGCGGTAAGGCGGGGGGATGGAGAGGGGGACGAGGGGGAGAGGAAAGAAGGGGCTCAATCTGGGAAGGCCTCCTGGAGGAGGTGAGCTCTCAGCAGGGCCTTGAAGGGAGGAAGAGAGCTAGCTTGGCGGATGGGCAGAGGGAGGGCATTCCAGGCCCGGGGGATGACGTGGGCCGGGGGTCGATGGCGGGACAGGCGAGAGCGAGGTACAGTGAGGAGATTAGTGGTGGAGGAGCGGAGGGTGCGGGCTGGGCAGTAGAAGGAGAGAAGGGAGGTGAGGTAGGAGGGGGGCGAGGTGATGGACAGCCTTGAAGCCCAGGGTGAGGAGTTTCTGCCTGATGCGCAGATTGATCGGTAGCCATTGGAGGTTTTTGAGGAGGGGAGTGATATGTCCAGAGCGTTTCTGGACAAAGATAATCCGGGCAGCAGCATGAAGTATGGATTGAAGTGGAGAGAGACACGAGGATGGGAGATCAGAGAGAAGGCTAGTGCAGTAGTCCAGACGGGATAGGATGAGAGCTTGAATTAGCAGGGTAGCGGTTTGGATGGAGAGGAAAGAGCGGATCTTGGCAATGTTGCGGAGCTGAGACCGGCAGGTTTTGGTGACGGCTTGGATGTGAGGGGTGAATGAGAGAGCGGAGTCGAGGATGACACCAAGGTTGCGGGCTTGTGAGACGGGAAGGATGGTAGTGCCGTCAACAGAGATGGGAAAGTCAGGGAGAGGACAAGGTTTGGGAGGGAAGACAAGGAGCTCAGTCTTCGACATGTTGAGCTTTAGGTGGCGGGCGGACATCCAGATGGAGATGTCCTGAAGGCAGGAGGAGATGCGAGCCTGGAGGGAGGGGGAGAGAGCAGGGGCAGAGATGTAGATCTGGGTGTCATCAGCGTAGAGGTGATAGTTGAAGCCGTGGGAGCGAATGAGGTCACCAAGGGAGTGAGTGTAGATTGAGAACAGAAGGGGACCAAGCACTGAACCTCGGGGAACTCCCACAGTAAGAGGATGGGAGGGGGAGGAGGAGCCTGCAAAAGAGACTGAGAAAGAACGACCGGAGAGATAAGAGGAGAACCAGGAGAGGACGGAGTCTGTGAAGCCAAGGTCAGATAACGTGTTGAGGAGAAGGGGGTGGTCCACAGTGTCAAAGGCAGCTGAGAGGTCGAGGAGGATTAGGACAGAGTATGAGCCGTTGGATTTGGCAAGCAGGAGGTCATTGGTGACCTTTGAGAGCGCAGTTTCCGTGGAATGAAGGGGACGGAAGCCAGACTGGAGGGGGTCGAGGAGAGAGTTGTTGTTGAGGAATTCTAGGCAGCGCGTGTAGACAACTCGTTCAAGGAGTTTGGAAAGGAATGGTAGGAGGGATATGGGACGATAACTAGAAGGTGAGGTGGGGTCAAGAGAGGGTTTTTTTAGGATGGGAGAGACATGGGCATGTTTGAAGGCAGAGGGGAAGGAACCAGTGGAGAGTGAGCGGTTGAAGATGGAAGTTAAGGAGGGGAGAAGGGATGGAGCGAGAGATTTCATAAGATGAGAGGGAATGGGGTCAGAAGCACAGGTGGCCGGAGTAGCACTTGAGAGGAGGGAGGAGAGTTCCTCTGAGGATACCACTGGGAAGGATGGGAGAGTAGCAGAGAATGTTGAGAGCCGGGGGGTTGGAGAAAGGGGGGAAGAGACTTTGGGGAGGTCGGACCTGATGGATTTAATTTTGTTAATGAAGTAGGAGGCCAGATCGTTGGGGGTGAGGGAAGGAGGAGGGGGAGGAACCGGGGGCCTGAGAAGGGAGTTGAATGTACGGAAGAGCTGGCGGGGGTGATGGGCATGGGTGTCAATAAGGGAGGAGAAATAGTTTTGTCTGGCAGAAGAGAGGGCTGAGTTAAGGCAGGAAAGGATAAACTTGAGGCAACGTATCGGTCCCCACCCAACACCGGGCTCACAGTCTAGAAAGGGGAGACCAAACAAGTGGACAGGTGTCAAGTCATCAGAATAAACAGAAATAAAGCTAGATGCACATCATTAACAAAATAATAGAATAGTAAATATGTACAAGTAAAATAAATAGAGTAATAAATCTGTACAAACATCTATACAGGTGCCGTGGGGAGGGGAAGGAGGTAGGCGGGGGGGATGGGGAGGGAATCTCAGTCTGGGAAGGCCTCCTGGAGGAGGTGAGCTCTCAGTAGGGCTTTGAAGGCTGGGGTAAATACAAGGTAATCAGGTTGTCAATCAATCAATCAATCAATCGTATTTATTGAGCGCTTACTATGTGCAGAGCACTGTACTAAGCGCTTGGGAAGTACAAATTGGCAATACATAGAGACAGTCCCTACCCAACAGTGGGCTCACAGTCTAAAAGGGGGAGACAGAGAACAAAACCAAACATACCAACAAAATAAAATAAATAGGATAGAAATGTACAAGCAAAATAAATAAATAAATAAATAGAGTAATAAATATGTACAACCATATATACATATATACAGGTGCTGTGGGGAAGGGAAGGAGGTAAGATGGGGGATGGAGAGGGGGACGAGGAGGAGAGGAAGGAAGGGGCTCAGTCTGGGAAGCCTGTTAGCCCACGTAGGGCTAACAGTCTTAATCCCCATTTTACAGATGAGGGAACTGAGGCACAGAGGAATGAAGCGGCTTGCCCAAGATCACACAGCAGAGCAGTGGCGGAGCAGGGATTAGAACCACGTCCTTGGACTCCCAAGCCCGTACTGTTGTCACTAAGCCATACTGCTTCTCCATAATTCCAGTCCCACTGATGATGATGATGATGATGATGGTGATTCCATTTTCTACAGGGCTTCCAGACGATTGGTTCCTGTTGCTCAGATGGACTGGAGGCTCTCTGAGGGGCTGCCCCCCACACAACTAGAGAAACTGTCAAGGTGCACGGCAGTGGAGAAGACCCACACCAGTGGAGGGGAAGGGGGAGAAATTGTAGTAGTAGTAGCAGCAGTAGCATTGATCAAGTGCTTACAGTGAGCCCGGGTTTTGGAGTCAGAGGTCGTGGGTTCGAATCCCGACTCCGCCACAAGTCCGCTGTGTGACCTTGGGCCAGTCACTTCACTTCTCCGAGCCTCAGCTCCCTCATCTCTAAAAATGGGGATTAAGACTGTGAGCCCACCGTGGGACAACTTGATCACATTGTATCCCCCCCCAGCGCTTAGAACAGCGCTTTGCACATAGTAAGCGCTTAACAAATGCCGTCATTATTATTATTATTATTGTTACGTACCGTCTCTATATGTTGCCAACTTGTACTTCCCAAGCGCTTAGTACAGTGCTCTGCACACAGTAAGCGCTCAATAAATACGATTGAATGAATGAATGAACTGTAGCGTGGCCTAGTGAAAAACCTCCTGGCAGTCAGAAGACTTGGGTTCTAAACCTGGCTCTGCCACTTGTCTACTCTGTGACCATGGTCGAGTTGCCAACTTGTACTTTCCAAGCGCTTAGTACAGTGCTCTGCACACACTAAGTGCTCAATAAATATGATTGAATGAATGAATGAATGAGTCAATAAATCAACCAATCAATGGTATTTATTGAGCACTTACTATGTGCAGAACACTGGACTAAGCGCTTGGGAAAGTCCAATACAACAGAATTAGAGAAGCAGCATGGCTTAGTGGAAAGAGCCCGGGCTTGGGAGTCAGAGGACTGTGGGTTCTAATCCCGGCTCTGCCACTCATCTGCTGTGTGACCTTGGGCAAGCCATTTAACTTCTCTGTGCCTCAGTTCCCTCATCTGTAAAATGGGGATTAAGACTGTGAGCCCCCCCATGGGACAACCTGATTATCTTGCATTTATCCCAGTGCTTAGAACAGTGCTTGGCACATAGTAAGCCCTTAACAAACACCATAATTATTATTATTAATTAGCAGACACATCCTCTGCCCATAGTGAGCTTATTGTCTAGAGGGGAAGACAGACATTAATATGAATAAATAAGTAATATATACTATATAACAAAGATATGTACATAAGTGCTGTAGGGTTAGGGGTGGAGATGATGATGATGATGGCATTTATTAAGGGCTTACTATGTGCAAAGCACTGTTCTAAGTGCTGGGGATGTTACAAGGTGATCATGGGGGGTTCACAGTCTTGATCCCCATTTTACAGATGAGGTAACTGAGGCCCAGAGAAATTAAGTGACTTGCCCAGAGTCACACAGCTGACAAGTGGCGGAGCCGGGATTTGAACTCCTGACCTTTGACTCCAAAGCCCGTGCTCTTTTCCACCGAGCCTGAGCGAATATCAACTGTCCAAAGGTCACAGATTGAAGTGCATAGATGACGCAGAAGGGAGTGGGCGGTCAATAAATACGACGGAATGAATGAATGAATGAATGGAAGCAGACCCAGGAAAAGAGGGCTTAATCTAGGAAGGCCTCTTGGAGGAGATGTGACCTTTGAAGGTGGAGAGAATGGTGGTTTGGCGTATTTGGAGGGGGAGAGAGTTCCAGGATAGGGGGGAGAACATGGGGAAAGGGTCGACAGTGAGGTAGATGAGATAGGGGCCCATCATCATCATCATCAATCGTATTTATTGAGCGCTTACTATGTGCAGAGCACTGTACTAAGCGCTTGGGAAGTACAAATTGGCAACATATACAGTCCCTACCCAACAGTGGGCTCAGTGAGTAAACTGGTGCTAGAGGAGCAGAGTACGTGGGCTGGGCTGTAGTAGGAGATTAGTGAGGTGAGGTAGGGTGGGGCAGGCCGACTGAGTGCTTTAAATCAAGTCATTTCACTCCTCTGTGCCTCAGCACCCTCATCTATTCACCCTTCCCCTTAGACTCTGAGCCTTGCGTGGGCCAGAGACTGTGTCCTACCTGATTAAATTGTACTTAAAACAGCACTCGGTACAGGGTAGGCCCGTAACAAATACCGCAGTTATCATGAACTATGGGATATCTAAGGTCTCTAAAGCATCTTTGCCTCCAGTCACCTGCCAGGCCCTCCCTCCATTTCCCTGAAAAGAGTCACTGTAAAGCACAGAAGGGCCAGCAGTGAATTTGGGAAGGGGGGCGTTGAATAATAATAATAATAATAGCATTTATTAAGCGCTTACTATGTGCAAAGCACTGTTCTAAGCACCGGGGAGGTTACAAGGTGATCAGGTTGTCCCCCGGGGGGCTCACATTCTTAATCCCCATTTTACGGATGAGGTCACTGAGGCCCAGAGAAGTGACTTGCCCAAAGTCACACAGCTGACAGTTGGCGGAGCCGGGATTCGAACCCTTGACCTCTGCCTCCAAAGCCCAGGCTCTTGCCACTGAGCCACGCTGCTTCTCTGAATTCACCGAATGCTTGGCTAACGTTCCCCCAGGGGCCAAGGAGGCCGCAAGCGAAGGATGGTGGCCAGCGGAGAGCGAGGAGGGGTCACTGAAGCTCGTGGAAGCAGGGGACCCTGTTAAGGCCATTCGGATTCATTCAATTGTACTTATTGAGCGCTTACTGTGTGCAGAGCGCTGTACTAAGCGCTTGATGATTACCGCGCAGCAGGAGGAGGAGAGGAGAAGCAAGTTTCAGTAATGGTGGCACTTAAAGAGGAGCAGAGTGGTCTAGTGGATATCCAGGAATCACAAGGATCTGGGTTTAATCCCGATTCCACCATGTGTCTGCTGTGTGACCTTGGGCATGTCATCTCGCTTCTCCATGCCTCAGTTCCCTCATCTGCAACATGGGGATTAAGCCAGTGAGCCCCATGTGAGATGGGGATTTTGTCCAACCTGATTAATAATAATAATAATAATAATAGAGTACAGTGCTCTGCACAGTAAGCTCTCAATAAATGTGATTGGCATTTATAGTAATAATAATGACGGCATTTATTAAGTGCTTACTATGTGCAAAGCACTGTTCTAAGCACGGGGGAGGTTACAAGGTGATCAGGTTGTCCCACGGGGGGCTCACAGTCTTAATCCCCATTTTACAGTTAAGGTAACTGAAACACAGGGAAGTGAAGTGACTTGCCCAAAGTTACACAGCTGACAAGTGCCGGAGCTGGGATTTGAACCCATGACCTCTGACTCCAAAGCCTGTGCTCTTTCCACTGAGCTATGCTGCTTCTCATTAGCTTGTATCTATCCCAGTGTTTAGTACAGAGCCTGACAAATAGTAAGCTCTCAATGAATACTGCAATCATTATCAATATTATTATTATTATTATTAATAAAAAGAATGTTACCCATCAGAAGTTCATCAAAGGTCTCCAAGTGGTTAACCAAGGTTTTGAAGGCAGTTTTATGCCAGACAGTCTGGCTTTCAGGTGGCGTGTTCACTGTTCCTTCAATCAAGGAATGAATGGTATTTACTGAGCACTTACTATGTTTAGAGCACTGTTCCAAGCACACGGGAGAGTACAAAACACAGAATTAGCCGGTCAATCAAATTTACTGAGGGTTTACCTTGTGCAGGGCACTGTACTAAGCACTTGGGAGAGTACAATACAACAATAAACAGCTACATTTCCTGCCCACAAAGAACGTACAGTCTAGAGGACATAATAACTACGAGAACAGATGTTTTAGTTTCCTGGGGCCAGCCTCCCTCCACTGCAGCTGCTCCCGCCAAATTCTGCAGTTCAGATGCTGCGGCGGACTTGGCGTTGAGCTGGGAGCAGAGGAAAAGATTCAGAGTAAATGGAGAGAGAGCTCAGGGCCCGCCGCCTCTCCCCAGCAAAGCTCTGTAGGATAGTGCAGAATGTGGATCCTTCCACCAGCTGGAACCATTGACATCGCATCATGTCCCAATTTGTACTTCCCAAGCGCTTAGTACAGTGCTCTGCCCATAGTAAGCGCTCAATAAATACGATTGATGATGATGATGATGTCAGGTGCGTGACTTCCTGGGTATCCCCTATTCTTAGGGCCCACTCATTCATTCATTCGATGGATTCATTCATTGGATCATCCTTGTGTAGAAACGCTCTGGGCATGTTACTCCCCTCCTCAAAAATCTCAAGCGGCTACCAGTCAACCTACGCATCAGGCAAAAACTCCTCACCCTGGGCTTCAAGGCTGTCCATCACCTCGCCCCCTCCTACCTCACCTCCCTTCTCTCCTTCTCCAGCCCGGCCCGCACCCTCCGCTCCTCTGCCACTAATCTCCTCACTGTGCCTCGTTCTCGCCAGCCCCACCGTCGACCCCCGGCCCACATCCTCCCCCTGGCCTAGAATGCCCTCCTTCTGCACATGTACATATATGTATATATGTTTGTACATATTTATTACTCTATTTATTTTACTTGTACATATCTATTCTATTTATTTTATTTTGTTAATATGTTTTGTTTTGTTCTCTGTCTCCCCCTTCTAGACTATGAGCCCGCTGTTGAGTAGGGACCGTCTCTATATGTTGCCAACTTGTACTTCCCAAGCGCTTAGTACAGTGCTCTGCACACAGTAAGCGCTCAATAAGTACGATTGATTGATTGATTGATTGCACATCCACCAAGCTAGCTCTCTTCCTCCCTTCAAAGCCCTACTGAGAGCTCACCTCCTCCAGGAGGCCTTCCCACACTGAGCCCCCTTTTTCCTCTCCTCCTCTCCACCCTCCCCACCCTATCTCCTTCCCCTCTCCACAGCACCTGTATATGCTTGTACAGATTTATTACTCTATTTATTTTACTTGTACATATTTACTATTCTATTTATTTTGTTGATGATGTGCATCTAGCTTTATTTCCATTTATTCTGATGACACCTGTCCACATGTTTTGTTTCATTGTCTGTCTCCCCCTTCTAGACTGGGAGCCCGCTGTTCGATAGGGACCGTCTCTATATGTTGCCAACTTGTACTTCCCCAGCGCTTAGTACAGTGCTCTGCACACAGTAAGTGCTCAATAAATACGATTGAATGAATGAATGAATGAATTTGATCATATTTATTAAGCGTTTACTGTGTGCAGAGCGCTGTCCTAAGCACTTACCTGTAAGGTGCCAGCATCGCATGGAAGTTTTTGAGATTAAAACCAGGCCCACAGATTGTACCCACAAATCTGGTTGCTAGGATGCTGTTGCAGACCACAAACACCGGCAGTAAGCGCTCCTCTGTTTGCTACTTAAGCAGGTCGAATTCAGAAATGCCTGAGATTTTTCCAGTGATCTTACAAGACCTATGCTGGACATGAAGCCAAATGAGTCTGAGGGAATGCCCTCTCCCTAGAGATAAGACGCAGGACGAGGACAGAGGCCTATCTTACAAGCGAGACAGACTTAGCACTATAATGTAGTAACTGCCAACTCTTGAGTAAGCTTTACTTTTCTTTACATCGATTAAATGTGTGCGATTAAATGTATGCACAACCACATACCCGCACATATACCCGCAGTAAATGTAATGAAAGGCAGTGGAATTCTTTTGTCTCCTGCTCAACAAACCTAAATCCTCCCTACCTCTGCCTCCTTCCAAAGGCATTTAAAGTGGAGAACTCCCACAAACTTCAAAGGGCATGCCACATTCAGCTCAACTCTGTGGGATACTTATGCAGACAAGTGGACTCTTCCTCTCCAAAAGCTAGTGTCTACAAGTTTGGCTCGGGGGTGGGCCAGTCACTGGTTAAGGGGATCATACTGAAAGCAAATTCTTGGATTTTCTTTGATGCTTTGAAATGAAAGAAAGACTTTCTCCTCTTCCTGAGTGCCTTGCCCTTATAGGTCAAAAATGTTGCACTTGGGATGGATCTTGAAACCCAGCTAACTTTTCATTTTCCTAGTGCCTCAAACTGATTATTTTGTTTAAAAAACTGAAGTCTGACATTTTTGATGCCTTATTTTCAGATCTGGGTTAATGGATCTGGTCGTAGGTGGCATTCTGATCTTAAGATCAAAACATTTGCTCACACTAGGCATCTCGACAAGACTCTATTGTTCTGCTGGCTTGGGAATGAGAAATAACCTCCTTTGCATAGGCTTTCTTACCACTACTCACATGGAGAAGAGTTTATTCATCCACGTGGGAGAAAGAGCCGTGAAAAATCCTGCTAAAAACTTACCAAATCCTCAAAGATGTGGCCATTACCGTGGTGTGACAAGGACCTCTAGACTACAAGCTCGTTGTGGGCAGGGAACGTGTTTGTTTATTATTATATTGGACTCTCCCAAGGGCTTAGTACAGTATTCTGCTACTCAGTAAATGATTGATTGAATAAATGAATGACTGGCTTGTATGTGTCTTGAATTTTTCTCTTTTTCGGTAATGGAGCGAAATGAGAGGGTGTGATCAACACATGAGAATCTTTCCCATTCCTCACAACTCCCTCTCCCCAACTTCCCCCATTCCCCCACGAGGGGCAGGGACTGTGTTCAACCTAAATAACTTCTATCTACCCATTCACTCATTCAATCATAATTACGGAGCACTTACTGGTACAGAGCACTGTACTAAGCACTTGGGAGAGTCCAATAGAAAAATAAACAGTTATATTCCCTTCTCATAACGAGCTTACAGTCTAGTCTACCCCAAGAACTTGGAGAACAGTTTGACACATCGTATTCTTGTGCTTTGCACATAGTAAGCGCTTAATAAATGCCATCATTATTATTATTATTCTTCATTTCATTCAATCATGTTCATTCATTCAATCAGTCGTATTTATTGAGCACTTACCGTGTGCAGAGCACTGTTTATTGAGTGCTTACTGTGTGCAGAGCACTATACTAAGCACTTGGAAATACAATTTGGCAGCAAATAGAGACAATTGCTACCTAACAATGGGTTCACAGGCTAGAAAGGGGGAGAAATAATTACGCTATTCGTTAAGCGCTTACTATGTGCCAAGCACTGTTCTAAGCACTGGGGTATCATCATCATCAATCGTATTTATTGAGCGCTTACTATGTGCAGAGCACTGTACTAAGCGCTTGGGAAGTACAAATTGGCAACATATACATATATTGGTAGATACAAGGTAATCAGGTTGTCCCACGTGGGGCTCACAGGCTTCATAATAATAATTATGGTATTTGTTAGGCGCTTACTATGCACCAAGCACTGTTCTAAGCACTGGGGTAGATACAAGGTAATCAGATTGTCCCACGTAGGGCTCACAGGCTTCATAATAATAATAATTATGGTATTTGTTAGGCGCTTACTATGTGCCAATCACTGTTCCAAGCACTGGGTAGATACAAGTTAATCAGGCTGGACAGAGTCCCTGACCCATATGGAGCTCACAGTCTTAGTCCCCATTTTTCAGATGGGGTAACTGAGGCACAGAGAATAATAATAATAATAATGATGGTATTTGTTAAGTGCTTACTATGTGCCAAGCACTGTTCTAAGCGCTGGGGGCATTACAAAGTGATCAGGTTGTCCCACGTGGGGCTCACAATCAATCCCCATTTGACAGATGAGGGAATTGAGGCCCAGAGAAGGGAAGTGACTTTCCCAAGACTGCACAGGAGACGGGTGACATAGTTGGGATTAGAACCCACATCTTTCTGACTCCTAGGCTGTGCTTTATTCACTAAGCCACACTGCTTCTTGGGAGAGTACAATATAACTGTGTTGACATATAAATTCCCTGCCCACAAGGAGCTTAAAGTCTAGAGGAGAAAATCCAGTCATGGGGAGAATAATCCCTAACTTTTCCATTATATTATATCCAAATCTTATAATGAAAATACATGTTATAGCTAAAATGGAGGTGGTGGGTTGGGGAGACAGTGTGGTTTAGTGGGTATTCCCTGAGACTAGGAGTCAGAAAACCTTGGTTTAGTCTAATAATAATA
This sequence comes from Tachyglossus aculeatus, assembly GCF_015852505.1. Classification (NCBI taxonomy): domain Eukaryota; kingdom Metazoa; phylum Chordata; class Mammalia; order Monotremata; family Tachyglossidae; genus Tachyglossus; species Tachyglossus aculeatus. The sequence goes on from NC_052088.1 coordinate 24,077,366, forward strand.
ATAATAATAACAATAGTGGCATTTATTAAGTGCTTACTATGTGCAAAGCACCGTTCTAAGCACTGGGGAGGTTGCAAGGTGATGAGGTTGTACCATGGGGGGCTCACAGTCTTAATCCCCATTTTACAGATGAGGTAACTGAGGCCCAGAGAAGTGAAGTGACTTGCCCAAAGTCACACAGCTGACAAGTGGCGGAGCCAGGATTTGAACCCATGACCTCTGACTCCAAAGTCCGTGCTCTTTCCACAGAGCCACACTGCTTCCCTTAGTTTAGTTTAGTTTAGTTTAGTCGGCTACTGGCCTATTGTAGGACCTTGGGTAAGTCACTTAGCCTCTCTGGGCCCCAGTTTCTTCATCTGTAAAATGGGGATGATCGATTGGGAGCCTTGTGTGGAACAGGGATTGCGGGACATGATAATCTTAGAACCTCAGGACTTCAGTACTGAATGAATGCCAAAATGGTAATAATTATTAAATGGGAATTGTAAACAATGGAGAGAGAATACCAACATCATTGATTTAGATGTATCTCTGACTCATGGACGGTGGGGGTGAGGGTTGGGGGGGGCTCCCATTTTTACCAAGTAAAGAAATAAAGTCCTATTATAGCTAAAATAACAGTTAAGGTTTTTGATTTTTTGATTTTTTTGAGGGTACAGACCTTGGTTTCCACAGTTTCTCCCCACTCAGTCCCCAGTGCTCCCCAAGATTTCAAACATCGAGATGAACACCTGTTCAAGGCCCTACTGAGAGCTCACCTCCTCCAGGAGGCCTTCCCAGACTGAGCCCCTTCCTTCCTCTCCCCCTCATCCCCCTCTCCATCCCCCCATCTTACCTCCTTCCCTTCCCCACAGCACCTGTATAGATGTATAGATGTTTGTACATATTTATTACTCTATTTATTTATTTATATATCTTACTTGTACATATCTATTCTATTTATTTTATTTTGTTGGTATGTTTGGTTTTATTCTCTGTCTCCCCCTTTTAGACTGTGAGCCCGCTGTTGGGTAGGGACTGTCTCTATGTGTTGCCGACTTGTACTTCCCAAGCGCTTAGTACAGTGCTCTGCACACAGTAAGTGCTCAATAAATACGATTGATTGATTGATTGATTGTTCCCCCTCCGCTCCTGCAGCGGGCAGGTCTATACCCCCACAATTTCAAATGAGCAGATGGGGCCACCCATGGGCTCTATGTGGTCCCTGAGCCTAGGAGGTATTTATTAAGCGCTTTCTACGTGCCAGGCACTGTACTGAGCACTGGGGTAGATACAAGATAATCAGGTCAAACACGGTCCCTGTCCCACAAGGGGCTCACGGTCCGAATCCCCATTTTACAGATGAGGGAACTGGGACGCAGACATGTTAAGTGACTTGCCCAAGGTGACACAGCAAACAAGGAGCAGAGTCATAATTAGAACCCAGGTCCTTCTGACTCGCAGGGTCGGGTTGGATTCTGGCCACAGAAACCCCGACTAGGCCTCCTTCCCGTCTTGCGGGAGCAGGGATCCCCTTTCACATCCCTGGTTGGGAGAACAGAAACTGCCCTGGCCAACCGGGCCGTAATCCATTCATTCAATCATATTTATTATTTCGCGCTTACTGAGTGCAGAGCACTGTACTAAGCGCTTGGGAGAATACAATATAACAGAGTTGGTCGGCACATGCCCCACAACGAGCTTACAGTCCAGAGAGCTGTAGAACTATTAATTAGTAGAACTAATATCTAGTGTAAGAAATTGCCGCTATAATGGCATCTAAATTCAAATGGAAAATTCTACAGTATTTCTCTGTTGTAAAAGAGATATAAATCTTTTAGACTGTGAGCCCACTGTTGGGTAGGGACTGTCTCTATATGTTGCCAATTTGTACTTCCCAAGCGCTTAGTACAGTGCTCTGCACATAGTAAGCGCTCAATAAATACGATTGATGATGATGATAAATCAATCAATCAATCAATGGTATTTATTGAGTGCTTTCTGTGTGTGTGTGTAGTGCTTTCTAGACCGTGAGCCCACTGTTGGGTAGGGACCGTCTCTATATGTTGCCAACTTGTACTTCCCAAGCGCTTAGTACAGTGCTCTGCACACAGTAAGCGCTCAATAAATACGATTGATTGATTGTAGGGCACTGTACAAATACAGTGCAGTACAACAGAGTCGGTGGACATGATCCCCGTCTGAAAGGAGCCTACAGTCTAGAGGACTAAAATGTGTTATTTTTTTTCTTCAATTCATTCGTTCATTCATTCAATCGTATTTACTGAGCGCCCTACTGTGTGCACAGCACTGTACTAAGCGCTTGGGAGAATACAGTGCAACAGTAAACAGTCACATTTCTTTCCCACAACAAGTTTATGGTCACGAGGGGAGGAGACAGACATCAATACGAGTAAATAAATGAAATTACAGATATTTATATAAGTGCTGTGGGGCTGGGAGGGGGGGAAGAGCAGAGGAGACTACATGTCAAACAGATTGTGTCTTCTGCATTTGTTTCATTTTACCTACTTCATACAACCAATAGTGTGTATTGAATGTCTGATGCTATTGAAACAACTCTCCTAAAGGAAAGTTGGCACGGAGGCAAGTGAATAAAGTGTGCCCAATCGTGCGGGTTTTAAGTAGTAAACAAAGGAAAATTCCTTTCTTTCTTGGACTTTAATTCTATACAACAGAACAAATAAAAACCAAATTCTTAACACTTTCAATACTTTCAAGCCTGCTGCTAGCCCAGAATTTCTATTGAGAGCACGTCTGGCAAACGATCAGAGGGCATGTTCAAAGCTTATGCTCATAATTAGTTTTACTTACGGGAGGTTGTCTTTGAAATGCAGGCTTCCGTGTTGTCTTCAAAATCAGAAATTCTTTCCCGGATTTTCTTGTCGCAGGTATTTTCACCTCAACCTCTTGATTTTGATTGCAATACTGCTGGAGGAGAATGTCTGCTGAAGATACATAATAACAGTCGATCTCATGTTGGTTTGGTAACATTCAATTAGGACAGTCAGTTCTGTAACAGTGGCATGTAGTGATTATGTTGCTGTGGGCCCCGGAGCTTAGCCCCGTATCTGCCCTGGTAACCGTGGTGTCATCGTCCCATCGGCTTGATCGGCCATCTGGATTTGCAGAAAAAAAAATAATAATGGCATTTATTAAGTGCTTACTATGTGCAAAGCACTGTTCTAAGCGCTGGGGAGGATACAAGGTGATCAGGTTGTCCCACGGGGGGCTCACGGTCTTCCTCCCCATTTTACAGATGAGGTAACTGAGGCACAGAGAAGTTAAGTGACTTGCCCAAAGTCACACAGCTGACGGAGCCGGGATTTGAACCCATGACCTCTGACTCCAAAGCCCGGGCTCTTTCCACTGAGCCACGCTGCTGCAGATCACCATCTTGCCCTCCGAGCCACTGGTTAAACTGTAGAGTCTCATGGCAGTCCTCACAATCTAGGCAGACTGGCCAAGCTCAGGCACCTAGGGATTTTGGGTAGTGTCAATCAATCAATCAATCAATCAATCGTATTTATTGAGCGCTTACTGTGTGCAGAGCACTGTACTAGGCTCTTGGGAAGTGCAAGTTGGCAACGTATAGAGACGGTCCCTACCCAACAGTGGGCTCACAGTCTAGAAGGGGGAGACAGAGAACCAAACCAAGCATATTAACAAAATAAAATAAATAGAATAGATATGTACAAGTAAAATAAATAAGTAAATAGAGTAATCAATCAATCAATCAATCAATCAATCGTATTTATTGAGCGCTTACTGTGTGCAGAGCACTGTACTAAGCGCTTGGGAAGTCCAAGTTGGCAACATATAGAGACAGTCCCTACCCAACAGTGGGTTCACAGTCTAAAAGGGGGAGACAGAGAACAAAACCACACATACTAACAAAATAAAATAAATAGAATAGATATGTACAAGTAAAATAAAGAGTAATAAATCTGTACAAAAATATATACAAGTGCTGTGGGGAAGGGAAAGAGGTAAGACGGGGGGGATGGAGAGGGGGACGCGGGGGAGAGGAAAGAAGGGGCTCAGTCTGGGAAGGCCTCCTGGAGGAGGTGAGCTCTCAGTAGGGCCTTGAAGTGTCAATCCAGGGCTTTCGTCTCTCCCTCCCTTCTGCCCCACCCTTGTGTTTTCATTTGCTCTTCTAGACTGGGAGCCGGTTGTGGGCAGGGATTATCTCTCCTTATTGCCTTACTGTACTCTTTAAGTGCTTAGTACAGTGCTCTGTACACAGGAAGTGATCAATAAATACGACTGCATGAATTTGCACCAATTTATTCAACCCTCCCTCAGCCCCGCAGCACTTATGTAGGCATCCGTAATTTATTTATTCCTATTAATGTCTCTCCTCCCCTTCTAGATTGTAATAATAATAGTAATAATGATGGTATTTATTAAGCGCTTACTATGTGCAAAGCATTGTAAGCTCATAGTGGGCAAGGGATGTGTCTATCAACTCTGTTATATTAGACTCTCTCAAGTGCTTAGTACAGTGCTCTGCACACAGTAAGTGCTCAATAAATATGATTGATTGGTTGACTGATTGATCTTCAGCATACTTGTAATTGATTTTATTCTCTGTCCCCCCCACTAGATTCTAAGCTCCTCGAGGGTAGGGATCGTGTCTTTTAACTCTATTGTAATAATAATAATAATAATAATAATATTTTAAAGTGCTTATTATGTGCCCAGCACTGTACTAAGCCCTGGGGTAGATACAAACAGATAGAACAAAGTCCCTGTTCCACATGGGGCTCACAGTCTAAGAGGGAGGGAGACTAGCAATAGTAATAATAATAATAATAATGATATTTGTTAAGTGCTTACTGTGTGCCACGCACTGCTCTAAGCACTGGGGGTAGGTACAAAGTAATCAGGTTGGCCCACGCAGGGCTCACAGTCTTAATCTCCATTTTACAGATGAGGTAACTGAGGCACAGAGAAGTAAGTGACTTGACCAAGGTCACACAGCAGAGAAGTGGTGGAGCTGGGATTAGAACCCACGTCCCAACGGGCTCACAGTCTAGAGGAGCAAATGCAAGCACAAGGGCGGCACAGAAGGGAGGAAGTAATAATAATAATAATGATATTTGTTAAGTGCTTCTCTGCTAGCTTTGGGATCACAGCTTCGGCACATGGTTGTGCTGACCAGAAGAGTAGACACCAAAATACCATCGCCTGATTTGACTAACAATTAAACTCAGTACGGAGCAGTGCAGCCAGAAGCTCCTGCCGGGTTAGAACTTTTGCTTATAAACCTAATCTTTAATAAGTGTGACCTAAATAACACTGTAGCATTACTTAAAGCCACTTTGCCCTTGATGAAAGAGGTCATTTCTTGGCACTGAATCCCCAGTTTTCTCTTCATCTAATAGTGTAGCCCCCTCCTTCCTCTCCCCCTCGTCCCCCTCTCCATCCCCACCGTCTTACCTCCTTCCCTTCCCCACAGCACCCGTATATATATATATATATATGTTTGTACATATTTATTACTCTATTTATTTATTTTACTTGTACATATCTATTCTATTTATTTTATTTTGTTAATATGTTTGGTTTTGTTCTCTGTCTCACCCTTCTAGACTGTGAGCCCGCTGTTGGGTAGGGACTGTCTCTATATGTTGCCAACTTGTACTTCCCAAGCGCTTAGTACAGTGCTCTGCACACAGTAAGCGCTCAATAAATACGATTGATTGATTGATTGATTGAATGGGCTCCAATTCAATAGTCCTTATATTCAAAATAATGTCCAAGTCATCCACCGAATGAAAATTGGAATCTCACGAGGAGGCCTAGTCCTCCCATCTATGAAGCCCACTATGTTCATTCAGCTCTTGGGTTTTAGGCAGGTAGTAATATGAAGCCTCAGACCTGACCTGAACTCCAGAGGTCTGCTGCAGTAAGCGCCTACTTTCTCTAAAGGACCATGGTTCAGTTTCCTGGGGCTTCAAAGCAATGACCTCTTCTAAAAGAGTATTTAAAAATATACACTGCAGAAATTTTTAATTTGAAAAGTTTCCTACGTTGACCCCTTCTAAAAGAGTATTTAAAAATATGCACTGCAGAGATTTTTAATTTGAAAAGTTTCCTACGTTGAAGTGGACATTACACCCAGAAACTATTTAAATGGACTATTTTAGAGGATCTTTTCCCTTAGCCACCATTCCAATTCTCGCCTTTCAAATAGAACGGCTTTGACTCCTGGAGAATAGAATGTGCGAGGAAGCTTTAAGTGTTTCTTGAGGGTATCAAGCACGTTAATGCAAATGTATTATGGAACTGTCCATCTGCGAGGACAGTACTGTCCTTGATACCTCCCCTCCCAGAGAGCCTGGACAAAAAGATGAGTCTTCTTCATTCCACCCTTATGGATGTGGTGGTTGAAAAATAATGTGATTCTTCACGTAAAGGAATGAATGCTCCGTCCCCAGTAATAAATCTTAAAAGCTTCAATATTGATTCAATGAATTGAATGGCTGAATCATTCTCAAGGGGCTCTGACAAGTGAAAGACCGATGCTTCCATGGTTACATTTGGACATGCAGTGTGGTGGCTGAACTTTGTTGGTTTCCTCCCCCTGCTATTGAAGTAAAATAACCAACAGCAGGGAAGCCCCACATACGGTGTGCATAAAGTAGGAGCAGATTTAAAAAGATCAAGCTAGCTGGTCTTGCGTGGGAGTTTTAAAACCGCACATATTTGTTCCTGATTTATGCAGCAATCCCTTTAAGCACACAAAGAAAAGAATACGGAGACATGCTATTTGTTGAGGAAAAGAAACTTTGACAACTCTGATGTGAGCACAATCTTGGGCAGGGGGTGAATCTCACGGAAAGAGATTTTTCAGAACCCTTGGAAACTAAAAAAGTTAAACAGAGTCTATTTTTTTCATAAAATAGAAAAAAAAAGATTAGTTCAGTTATCCCGCAAAATGCAGCATGCTGTTTTTTAAAAGTCCCTTTAAAATTAATTTAACGTCCAGAACAACTATTGTAGATTAAATGGTGTTCCTTACATTTGTAAAAGTTTGAAACTGAGCTTTGTAGAAACCCTAGCATATGTTTATCTTTAATTTGGGATGTTGTCAATGAATTTGGTAGAACGAATATGTACATCTTTTTTCTTAATTAGTATAACTGTTTAGAGAAAATTGAAAGCCAAGGAAATTCACGAGTATTTGCATAAACAGGTTGTGCTCATTTTCTGATTAAAAATTGTGTCTTTGAAATACACTGATTATAAGTAAGCTGTTGGAAATCAGCTATGCGGAACTGAAATATTTCCTTGGGACTTTTTGAAAACATTTAAATAAAATTTGCATTGTTTACTTCACAGGTGTATTTGCATTTGCAGTTGTATTATCACGTTGACTCCCTTTTTGGTTTACAGTAGTTTAGAAGAAAAACATCGTAAGCATTCATATTCCACAAACTTCGAAGGCACATAGCAGATAAAACACCAGAAATTGATGACCGGTCAGACCCAAGGGAGAGCAAAATGAGAAGATGGAGCAGATAGCTTCTCCATCCAAACTGTCACCACACAGATCATCATCATGTGAAACCAATCAATCAATAGTATTTATTACGCATTTATTCTGTGCAGAACACTGTACTAAGCCTTTGGGAGAAGTCATTATCTATTCATTCAATTGTATTTATTGAGCGCTTACTGTGTGCAGAGCACTATATATGCTCCCTGCCCTCAAGGAGTGTATAATTTTGTGGGGGAGACACCAAAATAAATTTCAGGTAAGGGGAAGGAAGTATTTACGGACATAGTTTCTGTGCTATTATTTCCCTCCCCTTCCATGTGATGGTCTGGTTGGTAATAATAATGATGGTATTTGGTAAGCTCTTATTATGTGTCAAGGATTGTTCTAAGTACTGTGGTAGATATGAGATAATCAGATTGGACACAATCCCTGTCCCACATGGAGCTCATGGTCTTCATCCCCATTTTACAGATGAGGTAATGGAGGCCCAGAGAAGTGAAGTGACTTGCCCCCACACAGCAGACAGTTGGCCGAGCCAGGATTAGAACCCACATCCTTCTCACTCCCAGGCCTGGGCTTTAACCACTAGTTCCTGCAGCTTCTCAGTGAGGGGAGAGAGGAGTAGTTGGAGCACCCAAGTGCCTGACTGACAAATGCTGAAGTGTCAGTGGGGGAAATATAGGCTAGGGAGATGAGGTATAGGTTAGGGAGATGAGTTATAGGTTAGGGAGAGGAGTGATTAATTAATTAATTAATTAATTCAATCATATTTATTGAGCATTTACTGTGTGCAGAGCACTGTACTAAGCACTTGGAAAGCACAGTTCAGCAACAAATAGAGACAATCCCTACTCAACAGCGAGCTCACAGTCTAGAATCAGGGAAGGCCTCCAGGAGGAGGTGCGATTTCTGGAAGGGCCTTAAGGATGGGGAGGGGAATCACTAACTGTTGGAGGTTCGTGAGGAGTGGTAGAGACATATGCAGAATCAAGCTTCTAAAAAACCATCCGGGCAGCCGGCAGCTGGTAATGGAAAGACACGGAGAGCCAAGAATGAGGCTCTTGTTTTGCAGATCTGCAGGTTCTGAGGATTGTGGACTGGATAGCACTCCTGCCCAAGTGTTCTTCAAAATTCCAGAACTCATTTAACTTAGAGCATGGCCTCCTCCAAAAATCCCGGGGGTGTGGAGGGCAGTTTCTTGGTCCTAAATCATACCTTGCCCCTACCAGGACCCGAGGCTAAACGTCTGAGAATTGATGCCTGGTTCCTCAAAGGCCTGGAGAAATTCACTACTTGAGTAAGTGTCACATGCTCAGCCTTCTGTATGTCTGGATTCATCTCAGCTGCATGGGGATACGTGAGTCTTCCCAACTCCCACCCCCTTGTCTCTCCCCAGTCCGGCTCTTGTGCTCCTTCCTCATCCTTTTCCCTGCCTCTCCCAGGACTTCAGATTCCTGCTTCCCAAAGGCTTTTCTGTCCCTCCTTGTTCCCTCCTCCTCCCTCCCCAACTACCAGACTCAGCTCCGGTCCTCCTGCACTCCCTTCCTCCTCACAGGCCGGTCGAGCATCTGTCAGCAGCTCACCTTATTTTCTTTTCACCCTAGCCTCTTCCAGCATGCTCTCTCTCATCCTGCTGCCCTCTCCCAGCCCACCCTCCTCCTCCGGGTCTTGTGAGTCCTACAAGGGCCAAGAATTATGTGTCATCTAATTTATCCCAGAGCTTAGCACAACAATGGCCACATAGTAAGCAATTCGTAAATACCATTACTAACAATATCACAGGCTCTGAGCATTTTAAGCATATATGTATATTCAGAGAGGGATTATAAACCCCAGAAATACACGGGGGCATATTAGTCAAACAGATAATAGCGCTTAGAATAGTGCTTGGCACATAGTAAGTGCTTAACAAATACCATCATTATTATTATTATTATTCATTTATTCATTCAATCATATTTATTGAATGCTTACTGTGTGCAGAGCACTGTACTTAGCGCTTGGAAAGTGCAATTCATCAATAGAGACAATCCCTGCCCAGAACGGGCTTACAGTCTAGATGGGGGAAGGCAGACATCAAAACAAGTAAATAGGCATCAGTAGCAGCAATACAAATAAATGGAATTATAGATTTATACACATCAAAACAAGTAAACAGGCATTAATATAAATAGAATAATAGATATGTACTTGTATATACAAGTGCTGAAGGGTGGGGAGGGGGGATAGAGCAAAGGGAAAGAGTCAGGGTGATGGGGAGGGGAGGAGGAGTCTATTGAGTGCTGACAGTGAATAGAGCAGTGTACTAAGCTCTCGGGAGAATATAGTTCGATAGAATCAGTAGACACAATTTCTACCTTCAAGGAGCTTGCAATCTATTGAGTGCTCAATCTGTGCAGAGCACTGAATCTAGCACTTGGGTAAGTACAATATAGGCGCAGTCCCTGATCTCAAGGATCTGGGGAGACCAACAGTAAAATAAGTTACAGGGAGTAGCAATAGTCATACTATTTCTTAAGTGCTTACTGTATGCAAAGCACTGTACTAAGACTGGGAAAGAATGCACAGGTGGGATGGGGAATGCGACAGAATTTAAAGATTTAAGAGCATAAGTGTGGCTGCAGGGAGAGGGTGAAAGAGTTCTCAAGTACCTAAGAGGCACCGTAGAGGGGGACATAAAGGTGGGGAGTTGAGAGATTCATTTCCAATTGCATTGTCTTGACCCACGAAGATGTGAAGAAAATGACAAAATTCAGGCTCTTGGGTCACTCATTTAGAATTTAGAATCATATGCTAGTTAGAAATTTAAAAAAAAAACTTGAAACGTGCAAAAAACAGGTCACATGACTGTGTTGAAAAGGTTAACGTGCAACTTTCTGATATCTGAATTTTCTGCAACAAAAAATCAGGTATCATCAACTATGAAAGGGTACATATTAGGTTCTGTGTTCCTCAAAATATTGGTTATAGGAATTTTGTTGCCAGAAAAATGTAATGGCATAACTGATTAGGTAATGCTCTTTTTCAAAGTTTCTCTGAATGAGATGATCTCATGAGAATGAGACTGATAAAATATCAGTACATAATCAAGAATCTTTTTTAAAATTTGCAATTTAAAAATCTAAGATAATGAAAGAATGCTTCATTAATTTGAGATCTACAGTTTACTCCTGTTATATTGTAAGTTCCAGATAGGCTGGGATCCTAACTTTAACTTCTTCTGTAGATTGTTCAGGTTCCAAGTCCGATGCTTTTACCACAGTAAGATGTTTAATAAATTCCTGCCCTCAAGAGGTTTGCAGCCTAATATGCACTAGGTAAAATTGGAAGTATGTAGATACATATGATAAAAACTAAAATGTAAACATTTCCAGGGAGGAGGAATTTATCAGGGGAAGGCCTCTTTGGAGGAGGTGACCTTTTAGGAGGGATTTGAAGGTAGGGAGGGGTACAGTTTGGTTGGTTTGAGTGGTGAAGGAGTGCCACGCAGGGGGAAGGCCTTGAGCACCGGATCAGAGATGGGGGAGTTATTACTGATGTAATTAGATTAGCTGGGGGGTCATCATCAACCGTATTTATTGAGCGCTTACTATGTGCAGAGCACTGTACTAAGCGCTTGGGAAGTACAAATTGGCAACATATAGAGACAGTCCCTACCCAACAGTGGGCTCACAGTCTAAAAGGGGAAGACAGAGAACAAAACCAAAAATACTAACAAAATAAAATAAATAGAATAGATATGTACAAGTAAAATAAATAAATAAATAAATAGAGTCACAAATAGTACATGGGCAGTGGGTGTCTGGTTCCCCAAGTTCAAATGCAACCTCCTTTTGAGAGAAGAACGTGCCACGTGTTTCTGCTGTTCTTTGCTAAATGCTCAGGGCGATTACATTTAGTGCTCAATATAAGGGAAGAGGGAAGAGAGAAGGGAAGGCTAGCCTTTGGAGTTTTTAGGGAGGGGTCTATCGGTGTTTTCAAAAGTCGATCTGTGTACTGATGAAGGCAGGGCTTGAAAACAGGAGACTAGTTAAGAGGTTGTTACAGCAATCCAGGTGGGAGGTCCCTCGTCCCCCTCTCCATCCCCCCATCTTACCTCCTTCCCTTCCCCGCAGCACCTGTATATATGTATATATGTTTGTACATATTTATTACTCTATTTATTTATTTATTTTACTTGTACATATCTATTCTATTTATTTTATTTTGTTAGTATGTTTGGTTTTGTTCTCTGTCTCCCCCTTTTAGACTGTGAGCCCACTGTTGGGTAGGGACTGTCTCTATATGTTGCCAATTTGTACTTCCCAAGCGCTTAGTCCAGTGCTCTGCACACAGTAAGCGCTCAATAAATACGATTGATAATGATGATTGATGACGGCAAACATTCATCTGCCTTATCTGCAGTGTGGGTAATATTGCTTGTAGACTTAATCAGGGGTGTTCCTGGAAAATTTGGGGGGCTGTTTTAGACTCTCCTTATTGGAACCACTCAGGAAAGAGTCGTTGGTGACTCTTGAGGAAGTCCTGAAGTTGTCCATCTTTTCAAGTGACAAGAGGTTGAGGGGAAACCGTGGAAGCTGCAGGTCTCCATCTTTCAGAGTGACAAGCCCAGTGTTGGGTAGGGACTGTCTCTATATGTTGCCAATTTGTACTTCCCAAGCGCTTAGTACAGTGCTCTGCACATAGTGAGTGCTCAATAAATGCGATTGATGATGATGATGATGAGTGGCAAGCCATCGGCAGGGAGAAGGGACCGTCAGGGTTCGGCTTCCCGTCTGCGGTGGGATCTTTTGGGATTGGAGGGCCGGGGGGAGCAGCGTGGCTCAGTGGAAAGAGCCGGGGCTTGGGAGTCGGAGGTCACGGGTTCAAATCCCGACTCCACCACTTGTCAGCTGTGTGACTTTGGGCAAACCACCTCACTTCTCTGGGCCTCAGTGACCTCATCTGTAAAATGGGGATGAAGACTGCGAGCCCCACGTGGGACAACCTGATCACTTTGTATCGTCCCCAGCGCTTCGAACAGTGCTTTGCACATAGTAAGCGCTTAATAAATGCCATTATCATTATTATTATCACTTCGTATCCTCCCCAGTGCTCAGAACAGCGCTTGGCACATAGGAAGCACTTAATAAATGCCATAATTATTATTATTATCACTTTGTATCCTCCCCAGCGCTTAGAGCAGTGGTTGGCACATAGGAAGCACTTAATAAATGCCATAATTATTATTATTATCACTTTGTATCCTCCCCAGCGCTTAGAACAGTGCTTGGCACATAGTAAGCGCTAATAATAATAATAATGTTAATTATCATTATCATTAATAATGCTAATAATATTAATGTTAATAATAATGTTGTTGTTTGTTAAGGGCTTACGATGTGCCAAGCGTCGTTCTAAGCGCTGGGGTAGATACAAGGTAATCAGGTTGTCCCACATGGGGCTCACAGTCTTAACCCCCATTTTACAGATGAGGGAACTGAGGCCCAGAGAAGTGAAGTGACTTGCCCAAAGTCACACAGCCGACAAGTTGCGGAGCCGGGATTAGAACCCATGACCTCCGACTACCAGGCCCGGTCTCTTTCCGCTAAGCCACGCTGCTTCTCAAATGCCATCACTATCATTATTTTTAAACTCTGGTCCCCCGGGTGGGATGGAGAGGGGAGAGGAGGGGCTGTGCGTCACCCCCTCCTACCTCACCTCCCTTCTCTCCTTCTCCAGCCCAGCCTGCACCCTCCGCTCCTCTGCCACCGCTAACCTCCTCACTTTACCTCGTTCTCGCCCATCCCGCCGTCGACCCCCGGCCCACGTCCTCCCCCGGGCCTGGAATGCCCTCCCTCTGCACATCCGCCAAGCTAGCTCTCTGCCTTCCTTCAAAGCCCTACTGAGAGCTCACCTCCTCCAGGAGGCCTTCCCACACTGAGCCCCCTTTTTCCTCTCCTCCTCTCCATCCCCCCCGCCCTATCTCCTTCCCCTCCCCACAGCACCTGTATATATGTTTGTACAGATTTATTACTCTATTTATTTTACTTGTACACATTTACTATTCTATTTATTTTGTTAATGATGGCATCTAGCTTTATTTCTGTTTATTCTGATGACACCTGTCCACATGTTTTGTTTTGTTGTCTGACTCCCCCTTCTAGACTATGAGCCCGCTGTTGGGTAGGGACCGTCTCTATATGTTGCCAACTTGTACTTCCCAAGTGCTTTGTACAGTGCTCTGCACACAGTAAGCACACAATAAATACTGCCGCCCCTTCTAGACTCTGAGCCCGCTGTTGGGTAGTGACCGTCTCTATATGTTGCCAACTTGTACTTCCCAAGCACTTAGTACAGTGCTCTGCACACAGTAAGTGCTCAATAAATACCGCTCCCCTTCCAGACTGTGAGCCCGCTGTTGGGTAGGGACTGTCTCTATATGTTGCCAACTTGTACTTCCCAAGTGCTTGGTACAGTGCTCTGCACACAGTAAGTGCTCAATAAATACAATTGAACGGATGAATACGATTGAATGAATGAATGAATTTGATTGAATGAATGAATGTGATGGAATGAATGAATGAATATGATGGAATGAATGAATGAATATGATGGAATGAATGAATGAATATGATGGAATGAATGAATAAATTAATGAATATGACTGAATGAATGAATATGATTGATTGAATGAAAGACTATGATTGAATGAATGAATGAATACGATTGAATGAATGAATGAATATGACTGAATGAATGGATACGATTGATTGAATGAAAGACTATGATTGAATGAATGAATGAATACGCTTGAATGAATGAATGAATACGACTGAATGAATGAATACGACTGAATGAATGAATGAATACGCCTGAATGAATACGAATGAATTAATGAATGAATTAATGAATGAATGAATACGACCGAATGAATGAATACGAATGAATGAATACGAATGAATGAATAAATACTTTTAGACTGTGAGCCCGCTGCTGGGTAGGGACTGTCTCTCTATGTTGCCAACTTGTCCTTCCCAAGCGCTTAGTCCAGTGCTCTGCACACAGTAAGCGCTCAATAAATACGATTGATGATGATGATGATGAATGAATGAATACGAATGAATGAATGAATACGAATGAATGAATGAATGAGGGCCGCCCCGCCGGACAGTTGGGGGCAGCGCCCCCCCGCGGCCGCCCTCTCGGGGCCTCGTCGGAAGGGACCATTTGTCGGTCGGGCGGGGGGGGCCCTGCCCGGGCGGCGGCCGTGCCCGCGCCCTAGAGGGCGCCCTCGCGCTCATCTCCCCCCGCTAGGCGGGCCAGGTGCGCGGGGCCGAGCGCCGGGGGCGGGGCCGGCCGGGCGGGGGCGCTCCCGAGCTCCCGCCGCCAGCGCGGCGCTGGGGACCCGCGGGCACACGGGGCGGGCACACGGGCATACGGCGGGCACACGGGCATCCGACGGAGCGGCTGCTGCGGGCCCCATCTCCGGTGTAGGTAGGCAGCGCGGCGGCGGGCAGGGACCGGGGGCCGGGGCGAACCGGGCTGCCGTGGCACCGGGCACCTGTTCCGGCGGGAGCCGGACGCCCGCCCGCCCGGTGGATGCCCGCAGGATGCCCGCCCGCAGGGGGGACTGTCTCTATATGTTGCCACTTTGTACTTCCCGAGCGCTGAGTCCAGTGCTCTGCACACAGTAAGCGCTCGATAAATACGATTGATGATGATGCCCGCAGGCTGCCCGGGCCGGCGGAGGGGGGCCCCCCTTCCAGGCCGGGGAATCCGCGCGGCCTCCCGGGGACTCCTGCTTTCCCTCGCTTTCTCTCCCCTTTTTGTTCATTCAGTAAGGACCTGTATATATGTATATAGGTTTGTACATATTTATTACTCTATTTATTTATTTTACTTGTACATATCTATCCTACTTATTTTATTTTGTTAGTAGGTTTGGTTTTGTTCTCTGTCTCCCCCTTTTAGCCTGTGAGCCCACTGTTGGGTAGGGACCGTCTCTATATGTTGCCAACTTGGACTTCCCAAGCGCTTAGTACAGTGCTCTGCACACAGTAAGCGCTCAATAAATACGATTGATGATGATGATGTTCGTTGCCAACTTGTAGTAATCATAATGGTATTTATTTAGACTGTGAGCCCCCTGTTGGGTAGGGACTGTCTCTATATGTTGCCAGTTTGTACTTCCCAAGCGCTTAGTACAGTGCTCTGCACACAGTAAGCGCTCAATAAATTTGATTGATTGATTGATTACTCTATTTATTTTACTTGTACATATCTATTCTATTTATTTTATTTTGTTAATATGGTTGGTTTGGTTCTGTTTCCCCCTTTTAGACTGTGAGCCCACTGTTGGGTAGGGACCGTCTCTATATGTTGCCAACTTGGACTTCCCAAGCGCTTAGTACAGTGCTCTGCACATAGTAAGCGCTCAATAAATACGATTGATGATGATGATGACTGTCTCTATATGTTGCCAATTTGTACTTCCCGAGCGCTTAGTCCAGTGCTCTGCACATAGTAAGCGCTCAATAAATACGATTGATGATGATGATCCCCGTTATATTCATTCATTCGATCGTACTGAGCGCTTACTGTGTGCAGAGCGCTGTACTGAGCGCTTGGGAAGTACAGGTCGGCAACAGATAGAGACGGTCTTTTACAGAGGAGGTCACTGAGGCTCAGAGATTTTAACTGACTTGCCCAAGGTCACACAGCAGACACGTGGCGGAGCCGGGATTCGAACCCACGACCTCCGACTCCCAAGCCCGGGCTCTTGCCGCTGGGCCCCGCTGCTTCAAGAGCACGGACTTGGGAGTCAGAGGTCATGGGTTCAAATCCCTCTCCGCCAATTGTCAGCTGTGTGACTGCGGGCAAGCCACTTCACGTCTCTGGGCCTCAGTGACCTCAGCTGTAAAATGGGGATTAAGACTGAGAGCCGCTCATGGGACAACTTGATCACCCTGTATCCTCCCCAGTGCTTAGAACAGTGCTTTGCAGATAGTAGGTGCTTAACAAATGCTATTATTATTATTATTGAGAATAATAATAATAATAATAATTGAGAATAATAATAATAATAATTATTATTATTGAGAATAATAATAATAATTATTATTATTTATTTTGTTAGTATGTTTGGTTTTGTTCTCTGTCTCCCCGTTTTAGACTGTGAGCCCGCTGTTGGGTAGGGACTGTCTCTATACGTTGCCATCTTGTACTTCCCAGGCGCTTAGTACAGTGCTCTGCACACAGTAAGCGCTCAAATACAGTTGATTGAGCACTGAGCAGTATATATTGAGCACTTACTGTGTGCAGAACACTGTACTAAGCGCTTGGGAAGTACAAATCGGCAACAGATAGAGAGGGTCCCTACCCAACAACGAGCTCACAGTCTAGAAGGGGGAGACGGTAAGCGCTCAATAAATACGATTGAATAAACAAAACAAGTAGACCGGTGGGGAAAACAAGTAGACGGGTGTCTGGGGCTGAATTTGAACTCGGATCGAGCCCCCCCAAAGCCCTGCCCTTTTCTTTTCCGTCCCAAATGTCCGGGTTTAGGAGGCAGGTGAGATAGACGCAGCTGAAACAAACAGAATTGATCCCGATGCACGTTTTCTGGCCATTTAAAAGATTCTTTCCAGCTGGGTCCACTCTGACCCGACGTCGTTTTAAGGCAGGTTTGAGCACGTGGATCTAGTTTTCTTCTTCATTCATTCAGCCTTATTGATTGAGCGCTTACTATGTGCGGAACACTGTAGTAAGCGCTTGGGAAGTACCAGTGGGCAACAGCTAGAGACGGGCCCTACCCAACTCCTTACCGAATGAACGCCTTCTCTGCAGCCTCAGGGAATTGCTGATCTCAAAATCAATCAATCGTATTTATTGAGCGCTTACTGTGTGCAGAGCACTGTACTAAGCGCTTGGGAAGTACAAGTTGGTAACACATAGAGAGACGGTCCCTACCAACAGTGGGCTCACAGTCTATAGAGTGCCTTCTGCTCCTCTAGAGGTGTCGAAGAATGAACGCGCATCAAAATCAAAATAAAACTAGCATGTCATCTGTCGAGAATTGTTCAGAAACGCCATGCATTTAATGATCGTCGTTCATTTGCAGAATTAAAATAAATGCACGTGTTTTCCGTAGTTTTTAACCACTCATTCATTCAGTTGTATTTATTGAATGCTTTATTGTGTGCAGAGCAGTGTACTAAGTGCCTGGGGAGTACAAGTCGGCAACGTATAGAGACGGTCCCTACCCAACATTTCCTGCTCGCAACGAACTTACTGTCTAGAGGGGGTTTTACTTAAATAAATGTATTTATTTTTGTTTAAAGGCAAAAACTGGTTTTATTCAAAACTGGCTACCGACTCGAATTGGTTTCTTCATTTGAGCAAGGAATGTGGCCGACTTGTACTTCCCAAGTGCTTAGTACAGTGCTCTTTAGACGCTCAATAAATACGATTGAATGAATTCATTCAAGGAGGTGAATGAGAGGTGCCGTGAACAGGTTCACGGAAAGTTTTGCTTCTCAACAGGCGTTGTAGGATGGGGATTGCACGTAGTAAGCGCTTAATAAATGCCATTATTATTATTATTGATTTTGACAGTCACATTCTCTGGAACTGAATTGGGTTGTTTAGTAACATGCATTTTGCCAGGTGCGTGGGCCCTTATTCATTCATTCAGTCGTATTTATTGAGCGCTTACTGTATGCAGAGCACTGTACTAAGCCCCTGGGAAGCACAAGTCGGCCACATTCCTTGCTCAAATGAAGAAACCAATTCATGTAGGTAACCAGTTTTGAATAAAACCAGTTTTTGCCTTTGAACAAAAAAATAAGTACATTTAAGTAAATAAAATCTCCTCTAGTCCGTAAACTCGTTGCAGGCAGGGAATGTGCCTGCCAATTCCGTTATTCAGTATTCAGCACACAGTAAGCGCTCGGTAATTGTGATGATTGATAACAGGGAAAGAATACTGAATTCTCACCGGGCCTATTCTTCATCCTGTTTCACTAAGTCTATAGGAAAGCAGACTTTTAGGGATTCCCAGTTAATTTGTGGGGTTAGTAGGTAGAATGACTTTTCACCATGCACGGCTGTGGCTCCGGAGCTTTATCTGCAGCAAAACACACCCAATCCTGGATGTGGAGCTCCCAAAGAGGAAGGGCACGGAAATGCATGGTGTTCATGGCTGTATTGTACTCTCCCAGGCGCTTAGTACAGTGTTCCGCACATTATAAGTGCCCAGTAAGTACTACTGAATTGGTACTTACTTGATGGAATTGAATCTGGGTTTGAAAAGGGAGTGTATGTACACAGTTAGGTCCACTAAACTGAGGCCAGGTATTCCAATTTATACTCGTTTTCCTGTTTTTTAAAGGCTAGAACAGTGTCTGCCACATAATGGGTGCTTAACAAATACTGTTGATGATGCAAAAGCTAATGTTTCTCAGCTACTAGGCAGTGGAAGGTGTCTGCCACATAATGGGTGCTTAACAAATACTGTTGATGATGAAAAAGCTAATGTTTCTCAGCTACTAGGCAGTGGAAGGTGTCTGCCACATAATGGGTGCTTAACAAATACTGTTGATGATGAAAAAGCTAATGTTTCTCAGCTACTAGGCAGTGGAAGGTGTCTGCCACATAATGGGTGCTTAACAAATACTGTTGATGATGAAAAAGCTAATGTTTCTCAGCTACTAGGCAGTGGAAGGTGTGAAGTCCCAGTTGCAAAGGAAGCCAACTTGGAGTATAGGCTCCATGAAATTAGGCTCCGAGGGAATTCTCGAGTTGTTTCCCTAGCTGCTGAAGACGGGGGAAGAATCTTCACCGAATAGCATGACTCCTTTCGTAGCCAGTCCGGTTCGATCGGTTGAATTAATGACAGTTTTCAGGTTTCTGTGATTGTGCTTCTGTGACACTTCTAAATTGCGCCTTGAGATATTCGCACCCCGGTCTCGTTTCGTGCTTTACTTTATCGGGATTTAACGTGGCCTTAATCCTGCCATCTGTTCGGGTTTCTGGCACATGGGCAGCTCTGAGGGCCACAGAAATTTCCCAGATCTTTAAAGGTTAGGGAATGAGGTACCTCTGTGAATAGACTGCAGATAATTCTCAGGGAGACAGTGGTGCAGAAGTAGGGTAAAAAAAAATGCGTGTCCCACCCTAAAGCACAAGGTTCCTTGTCTATCCGCAGCTTGGCTGAAAGACAATTAGCATTTCAACTAGGCAGTGTGATTACAAGCGGTGAAGTACTTTCGAATTGTTAATTTGCTGCTTTCCCGTTTGGGGCTGTGGAGAACCAGCCCTCGTGTAATCCCCTCGAACTACCTTTCTTTCCAGCGTGGTTATTGTTGCTGGCCTTAAATACCTAATCAACAAAAGAGAGTTCCTTGTCTTGAACTCTAGGGAGCCATAGGCCAAGAAAAATGAAATGCCCAGCTAATATAAGGGAATGATTGGAATTATTAAATCGTCATTTTTGAAATGGGGCAGAGTTTGAAAGGTTTAGAGGAACTTGAAGTAAAATGCCACCGTAAGGAATGGGAGAAGTTGTTGAACACTGGGGCAGTTTAGTGCCGTCTGCAAGATGGGCCGCTTTGAAAGTCAGTGAATAAAGTAAGAAAGCAAATATGGGAATTAATTATGGCGCTGGACAGAGATGTGCTCCAGATAATGGAAAAAGCAGTGATTGTTATGCAAATCTAGCTGTTTTTCATTGCAGAAAGATCCTTTGGGAAAAAGTAAATTCAGTACTTGGATGTTTTTTATAGGCCTATCTCATTCCAAGTGTTGATGCATGCGTGTGGTCGTCAAAAAGGTTAACGGAGAGTACGTTAAAGTTGATAGACATGATCCTGGCCTTCTAGGGGTCTCTAATGTTGTGGTAGAGAGAAACAGAAACACTTTACAGGTAGGAAGGAAAATGGATGTTTAGGTGAGTGATAGGGCATGGACAAAAGTCCACCACTGAGCCATGTTTCCCAGTTTGAACCAGGGAGCCATTGGTTGATTCCTGGATCAGCCCCTTCCCAGGCTCAGTCAAGGAATGGGGCAGTTTGATGATAACAGATAGTGCCTCTCATCAGGAACAGTAGATGAGCTTTGGTCTGGAGACTTCAGGACCGAAGACTTTTGCAGAGGAGTTGACTTGGGTGCCAGCGGTCGAGATGCACTGCTCGACCACTCGCGCTTCTCTGATCCAATACCGCCAATCCTATTCTTGCACCCATAGGATCCAGAGCACAACGAGCGAGCCAGAAAGCAGGTTGCTGCACACCGTGAAATGCTTGTGAAGGCTTCGCCCACACTAGACAGTCAGTCAGTTGTATTTATTGAGCACTTACTGTGTGTAGAGAACTGTACTAAGTGCTTGGGATAGTACAATATAACCCACACATTCCCTTCCAACAATGAGCTTACAGTCTAGAGGGCTACAGGCTAGAATGTGAGCCTCCTGAGGGACAGGGCCCATGTCTGACACCCACCTGTGTATTCTCTTCCAAAAAGCGCTTAGTCTAATGCTTAGCACACAGTTGGCACTTAATATATACCATCACTATACATGTGGCTCACATGGAGAAGCAGCGTGGCTCAGTGGAAAGAGCCCGGGCTTTGGAGTCAGAGGTTATGGGTTCAAATCCCAGCTCCCCCAATTGTCAGCTGTGTGACTTTGGGCAAGTCACTTAACTTCTCTGGGCCTCAGTTGCCTCATCTGTAAAATGGGGATTAAGACTGTGAGCCCCCCATGGGACAACCTGATCACCTTGTAACCTCTCCAGCACTTAGAGCAGTGCTTTGCACATAGTAAGCGCTTAATAAATGCCATTATTATTATCACTACTGCTACAGGTGGAATTGGGACGCTGTGCCATGAACCAAGTGTAGAAGTGGTCTAAAGTATAGCTCGAAGACTCCCCATTTTAGAGATGAGGGATTTTTTTAAATGGTATTTATTAAGCCCTTGCTATGTGATAAGTACTGTTCTAAGCATTGGGGCAGCTACACGGTAATCAAGTTGGACACAGTCCATGTCCCACACAGGGTTCACGGTGTGTCGGAGGGAGGAGGATTTGATCTCCATTTTACAGATGAGGTAGCTGAGGCACTGAAGAGTTAAATGACTTGCGCAAAATCACACACCAAACAAGTGGCAGAGCTGGGGATAGAACCCAGGCCTGTGCTCTTTCCACTTGTCCATGCTACTTCTCTATTAGTGCTTTGTCCAATTGGCACCAGCCCGGAGCAGACAAATATGAACTTAGTTAACCAAAGACACCACGCCTCAGGTGCTCTCTTGCTTTACATGAACCATGTGTGACATTGTACTTATCTTTTTGTTGGTTTGTGTTAATTGGTTTGCCATCTTGACTAAGTACCTCTCACTGTCTCATTTCCTCTCTGCCTCCTGTTGCTGTAATTGCATATTAATCGTGCCAGTTACCTACTCCGCAGTCTTGGTTTTTCATGGTCACCACAAGTCTGCTGGACCATGAGCCCGGGAGTCAGAAGGTCATGGGTTCCAATCCCAGCTCCACCACTCCGGCTCCAATCCCAATCCAGCTCCACCAATCCCAGCTCCACCACTTCTCTGCTATGTGGTCTTGGGCAAATCATTTCTCTGGGCCCTCAGTTACCTCATCTGTAAAATGGGGATTGAGACTTTGAGCCCCACATGGGATAAGGTTTGTGTCCAACCCGGTTTGCTTATATCCACCACAGAGCTTAGTACAGGACCTGGCACATAGTAAGTGCTTAACAAATACCACAATTGTTACTATCATTATTATTATTACTACCTGTCTGCTCTTACGTTTCCTTGGTGGTGGAAGATCGAAGATGAAGAGGAAGTATCTGGGAAAGAGTATGGGCCTGGGTTCTCATACTGGCTCCTCCCAATGTCTGCTGTGTGACCTTGGGCAAATCACTTCTCTGTGCCTCAGTTTCGTCATCTGTAAAATGGAGATTCAGTACCTGTTGTCCGTCCTCAGTCTGTGAGCCCCATGTGGGACAGGAACTGTGTCTGACTGACTGTGTATACTTTCCCAAGTGCTTAGGGCTAAACTCTTTAAAAAAATACCATTGTCATTATTATTACTACTAATAATTTTAGGCTTGAGGTTTAGATGGCCCCTCTGCCGCTGTTCCCCAAAGCAGCTTCCGTTCTCTGCCGTGATTTTCCTGAGGAGATTTGATCTTTTCCTGTAGCCCTTAAGATTTGGTCTAGATCCCCGATGAGTTCAAAATTAAATTTCACATGCTGAAGGAATACAGGTGCTTAATGTCTGGCTCAGCTGACCAGGTTAAGGGGCAAAAAGGCAGGTAATCAAATTAGCTTTTGCGGCAGAGTTCGAAGGAATTTCCAGTTCAGTCGGACCACCTCATCCGCCGATCGGGTGGAGGGAACCCTAGCTTCAGGTTGGCTACGCAGTGCTCCTCTCTGCTTGGTGAGGGGGAGCAGAGGGACCGTTAGCCCATGAAGAGACGCCTTCCCTCCCTCCCTGCTGCTGGGGTCAGATTGGGGCTGAGCCAGAAAACCTCCAACCTTCACCAGGAGAGTCAGAGGGCTCCAAACCCACTTCCAAATAAAAAGGGCAACAAAAACCACCCTCCATCCCTTCCTCAGGGTCCCTGCAGAGCAATTGGATCCACATCCACCAACATGAACTCCTTGTCTTCCCTCCCAAACCTTGCCCTCTCCCTGACTTTCCTATCTCTGTTGACGGCACTACCATCCTTCCCGTCTCACAAGCCCGCAACCTTGGTGTCATCCTCGACTCCGCTCTCTCATTCACCCCTCACATCCAAGCCGTGACCAAAACCTGCCGGTCTCAGTTCCATAACATTGCCAAGATCCGCCCTTTCCTCTCCATCCCAACCGCTACCCTGCTCATTCAAGCTCTCATCCTATCCCGTCTGGACTACTGCATCAGCCTTCTCTCTGATCTCCCATCCTCGTGTCTCTCTCCACTTCAATCCATACTTCATGCTGCTGCCCGGATTATCTTTGTCCAGAAACGCTCTGGGCATATCACTCCCCTCCTCAAAAATCTCCAGTGGCTACCAATCAATCTGCGCATCAGGCAGAAACTCCTCACCCTGGGCTTCAAGGCTGTCCATCCCCTTGACCCCTCCTACCTCACCTCCCTTCTCTCCTTCTACAGCCCAGTCTGCACCCTCCGCTCCTCCACCGCTGATCTCCTCACCGTACCTCGCTCTTGCCCGTCCTGCCATCGACCCCCGGCCCACGTCCTCCCCCGGGCCTGGAATGCCCTCCCTCTGCCCATCCGCCAAGCTAGCTCTCTTCCTCCCTTCAAGGCCCTGCTGAGAGCTCACCTCCTCCAGGAGGCCTTCCCAGACTGAGCCCCTTCCTTCCTCTCCCCCTCATCCCCCTCTCCATCCCCCCATCTTACCTCCTTCCCTTCCCCACAGCACCTGTATATGTGTATATGTTTGTACATATTTTTTACTCTATTTATTTTATTTGTACATATCTATTCTATTTATTTTATTTTGTTAGTATGTTTGATTTTGTTCTCTGTCTCCCCCTTTTAGACTGTGAGCCCACTGTTGGGTAGGGACTGTCTCTATATGTTGCCAATTTGTACTTCCTAAGCGCTTAGTACAGTGCTCTGCACATAGTAAGCGCTCAATAAATACGATTGGTGATGATGATGATTTTTTGTCTATCTCCCCTGCTGGATTGTAAGCTCCATGAGGCCAGGATCCCTGACTCTGATTGTATTCTATTGCTATTGTATTCTACTGATTCTAGTGTATGTTGCCAAGCCTTTAGTAGAATGCTTTGTGCATAATCTGTGCTGAAATACTATTGATTGATAATTACCCTCACTGAAGGGCCTCCCCTGCCCTGCTCACCCCAGAAACCTGTTCAACACTACAACTCTTGACAAAGGTCAGAACCTTTTTGTTTGGATTCCATCACTTCTCTCCTCCTTTGTAGCCAGCAGGACATATCTATTCTATTTATTTTATTTTGTTAATATGTTTGGTTTTGTTCTCTGTCTCCCCCTTCGAGACTGTGAGCCCACTGTTGGGTAGGGACTGTCTCTATATGTCGCCAACTTGTACTTCCCAAGCACTTCGTACAGTGCTCTGCACACAGTAAGTGCTCAATAAATACAATTGATTGACATGGGGAGTGCTCAGAATTAGGTAATTAATGGCTGGATGATTAACAATTTAATAATAAAATCAACTGTTATCAGGGGTATTTATTTAGCACTTACTGCATCCAGAACACTGTATTAAGGAAGAGTACAACAGAGTTGGCAGACATGTTCCCTATCCTCAACGAGCTTAGAGTCCGGAGGCAGAGCTAATATAATAATGGTAATCATATGACATTCTCACTGTGTGCCAAGAGCTGTGCTAGACACTGGGCTAGATATAAGATAAGTAGATGCAGTTGGTGCTCAATAAATACCATTGATCAATTAATTGAAGATAATCAGGCTGACAGTTCCTGACCCTTGCTTGTCTTCTGATCCGACAGGGAGTTCAGGTTCATTCATTCAGTCATATTTATTGAGAACTTACTGTGCAGAGCACTGTACTAAGTGCTTGGGAGAGTACAATATAACAATAAATAGACATATTCCCTGCCCTCAATGAGTTTACAGTCCAGAGGATGAGGATTTTATCTCCGTTCTGCAAGTGAGTAAACTGAGGCCTAGAGAGGTTGTGACTTGCCCAGTGGCACTTAGGCAGGTGACAGCACTAGAACTTGGATCGTCTGAACTCCCTGTCTCTTTTGCTCTTTTCATGAAGCTATGCTTCCTCTTTTGTACTTCATTGTTAATTGGATTTTTTTCTGCTTAGAGTTTTATAACTTTAATGTGGCTTGGCAAATATCAAACTGTCCCCTTCCCCATGGCAGATAATAGTTTTTTCTGGGCAAATAGTAAAGGCTTCTGTGTATGTTTATCTGACTGTCTAAGTAGGACCAAGTACCTCCAGAGGAGTAAAGACTTTTATCTTGGTTCAGGGGTTTGCCAACCACTGGACTTTTAAGGAAGTCCCCTCAAGACTGCTGAGAAAACTTGGATTTTTTATTTTTTACCTTGTGGATAAATTTCTGAATTCTTTGCTGCACAAATCTTATTTTACCAGAAATTTGGCTCTGCCTGAAAGGTGGCACATGTTGAAAATTGTTTCAATGAAGTAAGGAAGAACCAATTTTTTTTAAGGTTTCACTAAGTAAATGGTAGTAAAGACGACATAAGGAGTAAGAATTCTCACCAGTTGAATAATTGATGACGTGATTATGAAACTTCTCTTGTTTCACGGCAGTAATTCTATAGTTTGAGAATGTCCCTTAGGTGTAATAGAATTCACGTAATTCTAAACTAGGAACCCTGCTCCATAAGGATCATCATTTCAGTATCATTTACCTAGTGTTCACACCGTGGGAAGATACTTGCTAAGCTATTGACTAGGCAGCAGCTGAAGCTAAAGGGTCAGTCTGCTCAGAGGATGTCCTAATTTTGTAGACCCATGTTTCAGAGCACTCAAAAGTTAGACTGATGTTTGTTTCGAAACTTGGGGAATTGGGAGCTTTTGGAATCCAGAAAGGATTTCTGTATGGAATCTGGGGGCTCGCGAAGGAGGAGTGGTGACGTTAATTGCATTTTTTTCACCTTTTTCTCCATGCTCCTTTCCCCCAGATTAGCTTCCATCAGAATTCCTTGTGAAACAGAGAAGAAAAAATGAGTGGCTGTGAGCAGTGTTGGATGGCCAGGTGATGGGATTGGCCCCAATCCTTAGTCCACTTCTTGCTCAAAGCCTAAGAGGTAGGGAGAGAAGGGGTCTGGATTTATTCTGCCTTTTGGCTTCCCAGTCATTTCTTGGCCAGACTAGAGCCACTACAATGTAAGATCCCTAAGAGCGGGGATTGTGCCCACCAATCGCTTAGTACAGTGCTCTGCACATAGTAAGCGCTCAATAAATTCGATTGATGATGATGATGATGATGATCTTACTCTCCCAAATGTCTGAGTGCTCTGCATTTAGTAAGCACTTAATAAATGCAGTTGATTCGAGACCTGCCTCTCTGACCATTCTCAAACAAAAAGATGACATCAAAGCTCAAAGCTGCAAGTAGAACCTCTCTCGTGAGTCCCCCCATTTCCTTCCTCTGCCCTTATTCTTCTTCTCTTTTGCTTTTGATTTCTTTTTTTATAATTCCCCTTCCCCTCCTTTCTTCCCTTTTCTTGTCTCTCATTCTCATGTGCTCCGTCCTTCTCCTATCTGCGCCTGACAGCGTCTGGCTTGAGCTCCATTGCTCAGCCCCAAGGTCACTTTGGTCTTAGCTTGGCCAGCTCTAGTCTTTTTTCTCTAATAATTATGGTAATAATAATAATAATGATTGTGATATTTGTTAGGCACTTACTATGTTCCAACCACTGTATTAAGTTCTGGGGTGGATACAAGCAGATCGAGTGGCATAACCATGGCTCAGTGGAAAGAGTCAGGGCTGTGTGGATGGTGCTTTGAGCTTCTACCACCCCACAAAGGACATGAATGAATAATAATGATAATAATGATAATGACATTTATTAAGCACTTACTATGTGCAAAGCACTGTTCTAAGCACTGGGGAGGTTACAGGGTGATAAGGTTGTCCCATGGGGGGGCTCACAGGCTTAATCCTCATTTTACAGATTAGGTAACTGAGGCACAGAGAAGTTAAGTGACTTGCCCAAAGTCACACAGCTGACAATTGGAGGAGCCAGGATTTGAACCCATGACCTCTGACTCCAAAGCCCAAGTCTTCTAACTCTCAGGCCTGTTCTCTATCCACTAGACCACATCGTTTATGAAAGCCTAACAAGAAAATGTCATGTTTGACCAGAAGCTAGTATTGGGATTACCTCTTCATTTTCTGAGAAGAGAATATTAATGGGCCTTTCTCAAAGAAACTCTCTTTTCCCCTGACTCCCTCTCCCTTTTGTGGCATCTGTGCCCTAGGATCTGTATTCTTTGGACATTTGGCATTCACGCACCCTCTGCCCCACAGCACTTATGTACATATCTGTAAATAATTTATTTTTATTGTTGCTTGTCATTCCCTTTACAATGTACGTTTGTTTTGGCCAGGGAATGTGTCTGTCTCCCGACTCTATTGTATGGTACTTTCCCACTCTGTGCATAGTAAGTGCTCAGTAAATGCCATTGATTTTATTTGTTTGATTAATAGTATGTAATAGTATTTTATAACTATTAAGATTGTCACATCACGTTACAGGGAAAAGAGAAATTTTTCTGCAGTTCAAATATAGTGTGCCTAGCAAACTCAATCTCAGCATATTGATTAAATGTAACCGTACAGGTGATGTGCTGGGAAATCAAAATTGAAACCAGAGAATGAAAACTGTAAAATGAAATGCACTGCCAGTGAACATTTTCTTCAGTACAGTGTTCCAAGTTTCCAAGTTTAAAAACTAGCATTTGGCTTGTTCTTAGTACCTGGCGTATTTCAATTAAAGAAACAGTTCCTGTATTGTCTGATTGTGAATAGCTATTATTTCTTTGCTTTGGATTCTAATTGGAGCTAACATTTTCCATGGACTTCATATGTGAGATGCTTTTCTTCTTTTAGCCGCTTTTTATCATTCACTTTGCTCTAGCAACTTTTCTCCCATAGTGAAAAGATGAAAGCGTAGGAAACTCAAGTATCAGATGATGTCACAGTATTTGAGCCACTTCCAATCTTGTTTGTTCATTTGCCATAGTGATAGAACTCATTGGTTGTAAAGTACATGCAATTTAAATTGGGCTCTGTGCTTTAAACAGAAGACCTAGGATACTTTAATAGCCTGGGAAACTAAACTTTAAAAGCGATGACAAAGTTTAAATTTGATGTAGGGGCTGAGATTTAGACCCAAACATAGCAACTTGTTATTTGGGGAGCTTTGTGGGCTGTGTGGCTTTTTTCTTTTTTTTTTTTAAAAAAAGGATTGGAAAGTGCCCAATTGTCTCTTGTGTACCGTAATTGTAGCATATGGATTATAGGGATTTCCTTCTGAAAATGGAAATTCTCCTTCTGAAGCTTGAGTTTCTACTATCTTGCTACATGCACAAGATAGCAAGCTTATTCTTGATCATATTTTGTCTCTGAAGTCTAAGATCTCTAAAGCTCACAAGGCCTCTTGGTCTTAATAATGCTTTGCAAGTGGAGATGGTGGTCTGGTGTAGATGGAGAGGGAGAAAGTCCCTCATGACCCCACCTCACCTTCTAGTTATCACCCCATCTCCCTTCTACCATTCCTTTCCAAACTCCTTGAACGAGTTGTGTACACACGCTGCCTCGGATTCCTCAACACCAGCTCTCTCCTTGACCCCCTGCAATCTGGCTTCCGTCCCCTACATTCCACAGAAACTGCCCTCTCAGAGGTCACCAGTGACCTCCTGCTTGCCAAATCCAACGGCTCCTACTCTATCCTAATCCTCCTCGACCTCTCAGCTGCCTTCGACACTGTGGACCACCCCCTTCTCCTCAGCACGCTATCCAACCTTGGCTTTACAGACTTCGTCCTCTCCTGGTTGTCCTCTTATCTCTCCGGTCGTTCATTCTCAGTCTCTTTTGCAGGCTCCTCCTCCCCCTCCCATCCCCTTACTGCAGGGGCTCCTCAAGGATCAGTTCTTGGTCCCTTTCTGTTCTCAATCTACACTCACTCCTTTAGTGACCTCATTCGCTCCCATGGCTTCAACTATCATCTCTACGCTGATGACACCCAAATCTACATCTCTGCCCCTACTCTCTCTCCCTCCCTCCAGGCTCACATCTCCTCCTGCCTTCAGGACATCTCCATCTGGATGTCTGCCCGCCACCTAAAACTCAACATGTGCAAGACGAACTCCTTGTCTTCCCTCCCAAGCCCTGCCCTCTCCCTGACTTTCCCGTCACTGTTGACGGCACTACAATCCTTCCCGTCTCACAAGCCCGCAACCTTGGTGTCATCCTCGACTCCGCTCTCTCGTTCACCCCTCACATCCAAGCCGTCACCAAAACCTGCCGGTCTCACCTCTGCAACCTTGCCAAGATCCGCCCTCTCCTCTCCGTCCAAACCGCTACCCTGCTCATTCAATCTCTCATCCTATCCCGTCTGGATTACTGTATCAGCCTCCTCTCCGATCTCCCATCCTCCTGTCTCTCCCCACTTCAATCCATACTTCACGCCGCTGCCCGGATTGTCTATGTCCAGAAATGCTCTGGGCATGTTACTCCCCTCCTCAAAAATCTCCAGTGGCTACCAATCAACCTACGCATCAGGCAGAAACTCCTCACCCTGGGCTTCAAGGCTGTCCATCACCTCGCCCTCACCTACCTCACCTCCCTTCTCTCCTTCTATAGCCCAGCCTGCACCCTCCGCTCCTCTGCCACTAATCTCCTCACCGTGCCTCGTTCTCGCCCGTCCCGCCGTCGACCTCCGGCCCACGTCATCCCCCCTGGCCTGGAATGCCCTCCCTCCCCACATCCGCCAAGCTAGCTCTCATCCTCCCTTCAAGGCCCTACTGAGAGCTCACCTCCTCCAGGAGGCCTTCCCAGACTGAGCCCCCTCCTTCCTCTCCCCCTCCTCTCCCTCTCCATCCACCCGCCTTACCTCCTTCCCTTCCCCACAGCACCTGTATATATGTATATATGTTTGTACATATTTATTACTCTATTTATTTTACTTGTACATATTTATTCTATTTATTTTATTCTGTTAATATGCTTTGTTTTGTTCTCTGTCTCCCCCTTCTAGACTGTGAGCCCACTGTTGGGTAGGGACTGTCTCTATATGTTGCCAACTTGTACTTCCCAAGCGCTTAGTACAGTGCTCTGCACACAGTAAGCGCTCAATAAGTACGGTTGAATGAATGAATGAGAGGGGTCTTTAGTGAGATAGATGAGATGGGAGTGGGGGAGAGTGCAGGCTGGGCTGTAGTGGGGGATCAGTGAGGTGAGGTAGAATGGGGAAGGCTGATTGTACGCTTAAAGCTGATTGTAAGAAATTTCTGTTTGGTGCCAAGGTAGATGGGCAGCCAGTGGAGGGTCTTGAAGAGTGGGGAGACGTGGACTGAACATCCTTCTTCATTTCCTGAGGCCCTGTAATAGTAATAGTATTGAGCCCAGGACACTGTATTAATTGTGGAGAAAGAGTATACAAGGGGGAATTAGACAGTAGACCCTGTCACTTGAGGGGCTCACAACAAATGTTCCCAAATAGGAGAAGGAGGGGAAAACATGGATAGATAAGCTCTGTTCTGTAAAGGAATGGGGGAATTGAGAATCAGAGGCAAGCAGAGAAAAGATCATGCCTAGTTATGTAAACTCAGGCAAATCTTCCATCTCTCAATCCCCTCCTGCTCTTAGAAACAGATCTGATATGATTATTAGGTAATTTCATATTGTCGACGACATTCATTGTGTATTCAACCGTTCTTCATTTTTATAAATGGAGTTTGCTCAGGTAATTCATGTGCAAATAGTAGCTGCTTCAAAACATAAAATTGAAAAACTGGGGTGATTTTAATAGCTGCGAGGTAGTAGAATCGAACCCGGATGCCAAGTAGAAGCGGGAAGTTTTTATTGGTATTTATGTGGTTACTATGTGTCAAGCACTTTTCTAAGCATGGGGTAGATACAAATCAGGTCAGACACAATTCCTGTCCCACGGTGGCCTCACAGTCTAAGTAGAAGCGGAAACAGGTATCCAATCCCCATTTTACAGTGGAGGAAACTTAAGGGCACAGAGAAGTTAAGTGACTTGCCCAGGTCACGCAGCAGGCAAATGGTGGAGTAGGGGATTAGAATACAGGTCCTCTGACCTCCAGGCCCATTCCCTTTCCTCTAGGCCACGCTGCAGAGCCCTGTAGTAACTGCTTGGGAAAATCTATTACATCAGAATTGGTAGGTGCGATCCCTGCCTACAAGAAGTTTACAGTTTCACTGCCTATTCCTATTCTCCCCACCTTCAAAGCCTCACTGAAGGCACATCTTCCTCCAAGAGGCCTTCCCTAAGCCCTCATTTCCTCTTGTCCCACTCCCTTCTGCCATCTCACTTGCAACTTGGGTTTGCTCCCTTTATTCCCCTCTTATTATTCACCACTTATTAATAATTTATATTAATGCCTGTTCTCCCCCATTTCCTCTTGCCCCACTCCCTTTTCTGTCACACTTGCAACTTGAATTTGCTCTCTTTATTCCCCTCTCCCTCAACCCCCCACCACTTAAGCGTATCTCTGTAATTTATATTAATGTCTGTCTCTCCCTATAGACTCCATGCTCTTTGGGGGCAAGGAACCCACTCTCTCAAGTGCTTAGTACAGTGCTCTGCACACAGTTTGTGCTCAATAAATGCTATTGATTGATTGTCTTGTTCAGGCTTTGAACTGCTGCCTGGGGATTAGATCTCTGATGCAATTTAAAGGCCTGGAGCTTCTTCAGGCTTCCCACAATATGGCCAAGTGTCAGGGGGTGGGGCTGAAATTTCCCTACCATCCTTTTCTTGAACATCAGATCTCCGTGCCTGGGGGCCCATCCGCCTTTCCCAGTTCCCAAGATGTGAAGTCAAGGGCTTGGTGACATGGGGGTGGACTAGCATAGTCTAGCATATTATACCTAAAGTTGCAGAATAGTCATGACTTTTCTAAAGCTTCTTTATTCCCTAAAAAAGCCCATTGCATTTGATTGTTTTGTCCATCTTGTCTTGTCACATTTTCCATTGCTGCCCGGAATGGATATTTTTTTTTTCTTGAGATAGGGGTCTGTTTCCCTTTCCCTTTACCTGCTTTTCTCTAGGATCAGGTAAAATATAAATGTATAAACAGTTTCCACATGGGGTATGGTTAAATTTGTTATGGACTTCTGAAAGAACATTTGTGATTTAACCTTTCCCTGTGTTCACATCAACTTCACTATTTGTACTGTGTCAGGTACATCTGGAATAATACCCTCAAACAATATGGGTTTTGGCAAAATATTACACGTGTTTCACACATCAAAGTTTCTCTTTCTTCTTTTTTTTCTTTTTTGGTAGGGATGCCCTCTGTTTCTTTTTTAGTTAATCTGCTTTCAGCATTATTCATCAGTTTTGCATCCGGAGAAACAGAAGTAAGATTTGCCGGGCAAACAGAATTTGTCGTTAATGAAACCACTACAACAGTTATTCGTCTTGTTATTGAAAGGATAGGAGAGCCAGCGAATATCACGGCAATTGTATCGGTAAGAATGTCTGGTTCCATTTTTTTCAGCTGCAATATTCAAGTTATCTTCCGAAAATGGACTGTATCTCAGGTTACATCGTTCTTGGAGGTTTCATTCCAGTAGTGTCAACCCCTGTTAAATTCCTTTTTTTTTTTTTAAGTATTGCTGAAGAGCTCAGATTGAGGATTTTCTTCTAGTGCCAACACTAAAGTTTACTCTAGAGTCTCTTATGTATTTATTGTAGCTGTTTGGAGAAGACACTGGAGACTTTTTTGACACATATGCTGCTGCCTTCATACCTGCTACAGAAGCAAATAGGACTGTCTATATATCTGTTTGTGATGATGACGTTCCAGAGGCTGACGAAACATTCATTTTCCACTTGACATTACAAGTAAGTGCTATATTTTTCAGCATGTTTTTAACCCGAACTCAGCAGACTGCTCCAAACTTAGATTCCTGAACAAAAGTTAGATCAGAAGTCTAGAGCAGTGATTCTTAAATGTGCGCGATTCCTGAACAAAAGTTAGATCAGAAGTCTAGAGCAGTGATTCTTAAATGTGCGCAAGTGGGGCTTATATAGTTAGACTTTGTGGGGGCTTGCAATCTGAACCCCACCAGATCTGGTCTGCTCTAGTTATTGCTTAGGCCTGGCAGAATGGCAGAATGAAAATACAGGGCTGGAATTCAGGCCTGAGTTCTAATCCTGCCTCAGCCACTTGCCTGCTGGGTGACCTTGGGCAAGTCACTTAACATTTTTGTGCCTTAGTTTCCCCATCTTTCAGATGGGGTTAAATACTATTTCTCTCTCCCTCCCTCTTAAGTTTTGAGCTCTGTGTGGGGCAGTGATTGTATTATTGCCTTAGCTCTTAGCACAGGGTGTGGTATATAGTAAATGTTTAACAGATACTACTACTATTATTTGTTATATACCTATTATGCATCAAGGATTCGGAAGTTACAAACTAACCAGATTGGACCAAGTCCCTGTCCTATACAGGACCAACAGTCTAAGAAGGAGACAGCAATCTCTAGGCTGTAAGCTGTTTGTGGGCAGGGATCATGTCTACCATCTCTATTGTATTTTACCCCTCCAGTGCACAATGCTCTGAACTCTGCAGATGCTCAACAGATACTATTAGTTGATTGACTGAAAAGGTAATTAATCTCCATTTTACGGAGGAAACTGAAAAACAGAGAAGTGAAGTGACTTGGCCAAGGTCACACAGCAAGTGAGGTGTGTGGGGCAGGGACTACAACCCAGGTCTCCTGACTCCCAGTCTCGGGCTCTTTCCATTAGGCCACATTGCCTCCCCACACTAGGGTTGTGCACCACCAAAGCAGAAGCTCTCTTCTAGGGACTTTGAGCTCATTGTGGGCAAGGAACTTGTCTACCAGCTCAACCAACTCTGTTGTATTGTTTGATCGTGTTCTACCTGGTGCTTAGTACAGTGGTCTGCACACAGCGAGCGCTCAATAAATACAACTGATTGATCGATCGATTGAGCTGCTGGAACCCTCAGCTGTGTAGACCCTGGGCTGTCTTGGGCTGCAGGAGACTGGGGAGTCTGTAGGAGAAACGAGGTCTGAGCCATGCCAGAGCCCACCATGTTTGCTTTTGGGCCATTTCAATCTGATCCCAGAGCATTGGGTCCTATGGGATCCCCCAGCTGCATATCTGGAATCCACCCAGGTTCAAAGTAACAGACATGCTCACCGAACTCTCATTCTTTTATCTGACAGTTAGTAACTGTGGTATTTTTTAAGCACTGACTATGTGCCAGGCGCTGTGCTAAGCACAGATAGATACAAGTTTATCAGGCTGGACACAGTCCCTTTCCCACATGGGCCTCCCAGTCTCAATCCCCTTTTTACCGATGAAGTAACTGAAGCACAGAGAAGTAAAGTGACTTACCCAAGGTCACACCGCGGACAAGTGGCTGACCTTCTGACTCTGCCAGGCCTGTGCCCTGTCCACTATGCCTTGCCACTTATTTGCATAAAATTCCTTCATCTTAAAACAATGCCTCATAAAAAATCTAGTTTTAAAAAGGTGCAGCCATTAAAGCATTGTATCTCCAGGTCTGTCTTCCCTGCTTCCCTTGACTGGATTTACCATTCAGCCCTTGGGAGATGGAGACTCAGTTCTAGTTCTGTAGTCCAGTGGTCAGTTGTGACCCACCCAGCATACTCAGGCCCTCAAGGAAGAATTGTCTTTCCCTTCAAGGCCCAGAACAATGACCTTGACTCCAGACTTCAAAGGAGAAGGGAATGAAAAGGCCTTGGGGTGAAGGGGTGTGGAAAAGGGAAGTCTTCAAGCCCAGTGCTCAACAACCCTGGGAAAAGGGCTTGGAGAGAGTAAAGGTTAATCGCCTCTCTTTTTTGATCCCATTAGGACAATACAGTCAGGCCTAAGCAAGCTTTTCCCCAGTTAATCTTTTTGGAGGGCATTGAAATCGCTTCTTTTGGAATGAATCTGTATTTATCACAACATGTTGGTAATAAATAGGGATGCAGTAAATACAAGGAACAATTAACTGCTTTGCATTTTAGTTGTGGCATTCTTCTTTATTTTCCTGAAGTCATTGGATTTCCCTGATGAATATTTATAGAAATCTTATAAACCGATTTTCCCACTGTTATACTGTTTGCTTTGACCCGTGGCCTTCTGATGTATAGAAAAGTAGTTCCCTAGATCTAGCACTTTCTACAATGGTGAAGAAGATAATTTTCTAACCAAACTGGAGTCTTTATACCCGATTCCTTTTTGCTATAGAGGCATTAATAGGTTGTCAAACTATGATTAATGTGTTTCAAAGTCTGGAGATTCTATAATGGGGAAGGGCGATTTTTACAGTATTCCAGTTGATTTAAATCTACTCTCTTTCAACTGAGTAGTAGATGAATGCCTCTTTTCCATTTAAAATTGATTAGTTATCTAGAAAGGATTCCTAATAAAAATTTAATTTTTATTAACTTTTTTCATGTTTAACATTGTGATATTACTTTTAGAAACCATCAGCGAAAGTACAACTTGGATGGCCCAGGTCTGTTACTGTGACAATATTGTCAAACGACAATGCTTTTGGAATAATTTCATTCAACATGGTATGGTTGTAATATTTTTTTCTTGATAAGTTTAAACTGTTAATTCATCAATTTATTGGATTGTATTAGCACATGTTTTAGACAGACTTCTCTTGCCAAGAAACTGTTTTTTCCATTAACTAAATGGCATTCACTAATGCGTGAGGAAAACCCCTCCCCACCAATTTATTGAAATTAATGAATTCAAATATCCATTAAAGAGTTGGAGCAAATGAGGGGAAAAAAACCAACCAAACTCCTCTGGATAAATTGGAATTCCTCAGGTACAAGCATGTTACATGACAAATTACATTTTTCCCTTTCAACAACAGGCCATATTAAGTCATCAAGAAATAGACTAAATAATTTTATGGAAGTAGTCATTTAGTTTAATTGTCCCTTTATCATGTTAAGAAGAAAGCTTTTTTATTGGGCAGATTTTATTGCAAAATCTGTAAATGTCTTGTCAGAGGGGGTGGGCTTTTCTTGTTCAGTGTCTAGTGCTGCTCTATTTTTCTGGGTCCCTAAATCAATTTATTTGACTCTGTGTCTGGGGTCAGATCATTTTTCTTTATGATATTTGAATAGTCTCTCTAGATTCTACCTGTAGGGCTGAAGTAAATAGTTAATGTGCTTTTAGGAGGAAGGAATCAGGGTTGCTGGCCAAAGTAGGGAGCAGGAGTGAAGAGTTTAACTCACTCACAAGAGTTTGGGATTAACTTTGGTGTGCCCTTCCTTGCCTG
This sequence comes from Tachyglossus aculeatus, assembly GCF_015852505.1. NCBI lineage: Eukaryota > Metazoa > Chordata > Mammalia > Monotremata > Tachyglossidae > Tachyglossus > Tachyglossus aculeatus. Next base: position 24,113,907 of record NC_052088.1, read on the forward strand.
GATTGGACATTGATGGGGTGTTGAGGTTAAGGGAATATAGTGCTTCCTTACAGAGTCAGGATCGTGGGTGGGCTGAAGAGGCTCCAGTTGTGTGCTTGTTCGGGAAGAGTTTGCAGTAGGATCCCAGCCCCATTTTAGCTCCTGGAACTCTGGCTTCCTCAGGGGAGTTTGCAGAATGATCCCGCAGAGGAATCCTTGTGGATGAAGAGAGGCAGGACAGTGGTCTTTCACCATTTTGGAGGAACTTCAGGGTATTTAAGAAGTCCAGTCCCGTACAGGTTAGAGGAACTGGAACAGCATATGTGGTTCCCTCAACCCTCTCTCTTTCTCTAGTTCTGGGGTCAGGATCCCAGGTATTTATCCCAACCTGACCTTTGTGAGGCAAGAGAAGGTGTGACCCTCCTCTCCCTCATTCTCAACTCCCAGGAACCCCGATTTGCACATCCAGTGACAGCTCAGAGGCCACAACTGCCCTGGCCTTGTGTCACATGATCAGAAACGTTGCTGAACAAATTTTCGTCCTCCGATTTGCTCATCAATTGCAGTGTCCATGAAAGGATTGCAGAATCAATACGAGTTTTGTAAGAAATCTTGCGGATTGTAGATAACACGTGAATAACTACCCTAGCTCTTTAAACATATACATTGCTACTGCCCTGAGGGAGTACATTTTATGATGATGATGGCATTTATTAAGCACTTTCTATGTGCAAAGCACTGTTCCCATCTACAATCTGGCACTCAAAACCACAGTGATAGTGCAGCAGAAACAGAGGTGTTTTTTTCCCCTCTCAATCAAACTGTAATATATTGTATCCCTGAGCCAAAGGATAAATTTGAGGGTTTTATTTATGTAAATAAAGTTTTTTAATTTATTTGTTATATGTCTATTCATTTATAGCATTTTAATATTGGAGAGTTTGAGGAACACAAATAGGAATCTTGAGAAAATGGCACATCCATTTTTTTGTTTTTACTTATGCTTTCCAGTCAGATTTGTTTCATACCAGAAGCTAAAATTGTCCTCAAATCATAAAGCCTGGCTCTCTGCAGAAAGGAAAATTGTTTGTAATGATGTTGCGATAATTCAGAAATACAATATGCATGAGTAACTAGATGATCTATTTTGCTTGTCCTTCAGGCTCTTTACTAGCTGAATTAATTTGTTGCTAGGAAATCTAAAACAATTAGTATACGGTTTACAGAATGGATTAACTTGTCTGTGGGAGTGTAAGATTTCTATGGAAACAGCTTTCTCCTCCTCTTCTTCCGATGTTTGATCAGTACCTGATTGTCATTCCTCTTTCCCATTAGTCTTCCTTAATTGTAGTGAATGAACCCAGGGGCAGAAACGAATCAGTGCCTCTCACCCTAATTAGAGAAAAGGGAACTTATGGAACCGTGACCGTGACTTTTGAGGTAAGTCTAATCCAAGATCACTTTAAACCTCAATACCTTAGGTACCAAACTAGATGTTCCGGACTGATACACAATACATGTGAAGGGGAAATTCTTGCTACATCTCTTAGTGAAGACATGTATATGAAGACAAGGCATGAAGACATGTTCATGGTTGAACATATTGCAATGAAAGGGATAGTATTCTCTTTTAATAGGGTAGAGTTGCATGGTTGGGTCAATCAATCAATCAATTGTTTTTATTGAGTGCCTACTGTGTGCAGAGCAGTGTACTAAGCGCTTGGGAAGTACAAGTTGGCAACATATACAGTCCCTACCCAACAGTGGGCTCACAGTCTAGAAGGGGGAGACAGAGAACAAAACCAAACATATTAACAAAATAAAATAGACTTATTTATTATTTATTGAAATAAAAATGCATGCTTGCTTTGGGTAGCTTTGAAAGTTTCGTATAATGGACCCAAAATTGATCCGAGTCTATCAATCTAGACTGTGAGCCCAATGTTGGGTAGGGACTGTCTCTATATGTTGCCAATTTGTACTTCCCAAGCGCTTAGTACAGTGCTCTGCACATAGTAAGCGCTCAATAAATATGATTGATTGAATAAGTATAATTGATTGATAAAATAGGGTCATCTGAGAAAGTGAAGCTATTCACTGGGCTGATTAGACAATTTTCTTGAATTTCTTTCATTCATTCATTGTCTTATTTATTGAGTATTTAATGTGTGCAGAACACTGTACTAAGTGCTTGGGAAGTACAAATTGGCAACGTATAGAGACGGTCCCTACACAACAGCGGGCTCACAGTCTAGAAGGGGGAGACAGACAGCAACACAAGTAGACAGGTGTCAATACCATCAGAATAAATAGAATTATAGCAATATACACATCATAAATAAAATAGAGTAATAAAAATGTACAAATATACACAAGGGCTGTGGGGAGGGGGAAGGGGTAGGGCAAGAGGGAGGGAGGGGGGCGATGGGGAGGGGAGGAGGATGTGGTTCTAGAGAACTCAAATTCAGTGGTATGCAGTCAGCCCTTAAATAATCTTCCAAGCTCTGCTGGTACCTCTGGTATAGCACTACAGATCTTTTTACATCTATCAAGTGTGTCACATTGATTGCTAACACAAGCCATTCTTTGCAGGTAGAAGGTGGTCCAAACCCACCTGAAGAGGACTTAAGCCCAGTCAAAGGAAATATCACCTTCCCTCCTGGCAAAGCCGTCGTCGTTTATAACCTGACAATACTTGATGATCAGGTGAGGGAGGAAAAAAATTACCTGTAAGGTGTATTTTAGGTGAAAGGGATTCTGTCTGTCTCCAGATATTGGTATGACTTGAGAGAGCATGAGTGAAATCTTAAGTTAAGCTCTCTAAGAAAGCAGTACTTCCAAGATCAATGATACGCCAGCATCTGATGGCTGGTCAGCCAGGATTATTTGAAAGTTGATGCTGATGCTAGGTGTACCTCATTTTGGAGAGAGGGCTTTCCTCATTGGAGTGGTGCAATCAGACTCCGTCACAGTCAGACGGTTGCGGAAATCTGCCCAGATGTAGGAGTGACTGTGAAACAAAAGCTAAATGTCCCTTTCCCTGACCTCGATGTCATCTACCTCGCCAGCGACCCCTTGTCCATGTCCTGCCTCCTGCCTGGAACTCCCTTCCCTTTTATATAAGACAGAACATCACTCTCCCCACCTTCAAATGCTTATTAAAATCATGTCCTCCAAGAGGCCTTCTCTGACTAAGCCCTCATTTTCCACTACTTCCTCTCCCTTCTGCATTTCCTTTGCTCTTGGATCTGTAAGATCTTTTTAGACTGTGAGCCCACTATTGGGTAGGGACTGTCTCTATATGTTGCCAACTTGTACTTCCCAAGCGCTTAGTACAGTGCTCTGCACACAGTAAGCGCTCAATAAATACGATTGATGGTCTGTACCCTTTATGCCCTTGATATTCAGCCCACCTTCAATCAATCAATCAATCGTATTTATTGAGCACTTACTATGTGCAGAGCACTGTACTAAGCGCTTGGGAAGTACAAATTGGCAACACATAGAGACAGTCCCTACCCAACAGTGGGCTCACAGTCTAAAAGGGGGAGACAGAGAACAGAACCAAACATACCAACAAAATAAAATAAATAGGAAAGAAATGTACAAGTAAAATAAATAAATAAATAAATAAATAGAGTAATAAATATGTACAACCATATATACATATATACAGGTGCTGTGGGGAAGGGAAGGAGGTAAGATGGGGGGATGGAGAGGGGGACGAGGGGGAGAGGAAGGAAGGGGCTTCCTTCCTTCCTGGGGTTGAGGGGTGGGAAATGAGACCGGAAGGAAAGCAGCTGCTGTCGGCTGCCCTGGGCGAGGCCGTGAGGACATTATCTCCTGGGAGGTCTCGGCGGGGAAGAGGCCCGACGGGGCGAGCGAGAAACCGAGAGCCCACTCTTCCTGCCGGAAAGGGGAAAACGGGAAAAGCCGCGGCCCGACTCACTCTGGATGCCAGTTTTCACGGGGCGGCTCTCTGAGGAGATCACCAACGGGCCCTTCCGGCCTAACGACATGGCAAGGTGAACGCTGGCTGGCTTCAGCGCCACAGCACTTGTGTATATAATTGTAATTTATTTTAATGTCTTGCCATCTAGACCGTAAGCTCCTTCTGGGCAGGGAATGGATCTACCAACTCTGTTGTACTCTCCCAAGTGCTTAGTACAGTGCTCTGTACTCAGTAAGAACTCAATAAATACCACTGATTGATGGAGTATTCCTAGTGATTGTGTGGACAGATGAAGTACTTTATTTGCTATAATAAAGAACTCTAGTCTGTGAGCTGCTTGCAGGCATGGATCATGTCTACCCAATCTATTTTGTTGTACTCTCCCAAGCACTTAGTACAGTGCTCTGCACACAGCAGATGCCCAATACCACTGATTGATTGAAGAACTGCCTTTTTAATATTATACACTATGAGGCCCAGACCAAACCTCGTGGATTGATTTTTGCCAGTGATCTCATGCCTTTTGGCATTATCCTGATAATTGCATACTCTGAAGTTCAGGTCACTTGGAAACCGCTTGTGGTATGTTGTTTGCTTTTGAATGTTTTAAGGATATGTCCTGTTTTAGCAGAAACATCTGAGTCATGGTAAAACATAAAATAGGTGACTGTAAAGGTCAAAGTTGATGCTAAGAGATAGGAAAAGAGCTGTGGCATCTTTTAAGATTCAAGAGAAGTGGAATTGAAGAAATTAGTATTAGGATGAGTTTCTGTTAACTAGTTTTAAGGAAAAAACAATGTCTTGGCTCAGTAAACAACTGCACCCTTATTCCTGTAGTCCTTTAGAAGCTAAAGGAGCGCAATATGGCCAATTAGTAAATATGTTTTAAGTAGAGTAAACTACGAGATTTATAGGATTTTTTTTCTCTTAATCCCTAGACAAGGAATGCTTAGAAAAGAGTAATCCACTTCATTGCCAAATATTTGCAACCACTAGGTACTGTAATTACTTTTTTTCAGGACTATGTATTACAAGCCAACATTTGTGAAAGTGTCCTTTCTAAGTCAACGCCAGGAAGTTTGGGCTCTTGACGGTGATTTATGGTACTAATTAGCTGCAAATTTAAGAAAATTTATAACCTTATTTCTTAAGACTACAATAATTTATCATTTTATTATAAGGACAAAAGCTACTGTTTTTCAAATGACACTGTAGGTCTCTCTTCTTTTATAAATGTAGCCCAGTGTATCAAATTGACAAATACTTAATCAGTTAATGTAGGATCCCCAATGTTGCAAATTCACTTAGCTTTCCTCTCCTGCGGGTGATGCATTCTTGCTTGGGAGAAGTTTCCCAAACTAGTTCTCAATAGCTGACAGTATGCACGTGCTCACGCTCCCAGCTGTTTATTCCAACACCGCTTCCAGTTGTATTCAGCCAGGCTTGGAGGAACCGTCCCTACTTTTTCCTTCCTCTGCTGGCCAAACTGCTTAGGGGAAACGTGTCTCGGCAGAACTGATTGTACTCGGATTGTAGTCTACTGTCGAAGGCAATAATTGAATTGGAGTCCTAGTGTATGTACTACTAGTAGTAGTACTCAATGCTTGTTGTGTACAGAGCACTGTACTAAGTCCTGGGAAAGAATACACAAGTGGAAATTAGTCACAGGGATTGACTAAGCCATCGGTGACCCACTCTGCAGTGGTAGATCTAGGATTCGTCCCTCCACCCGATGGCCAGGGACTGTGTGCATGTTGCCACTAAAAAAAAAAATTATGGTATTTGTTAAGTGCTTACTATGTGCCAGGCACTACAAGCTAATCAGCTTAGCTTGTAGGGGTAAATACAAGCTAATCTGGTTGGACAAAGTCCTTATCCCACACAGAGCTCACAGTCTTCATTCCCATTTTACTGATGAGGTAACTGAGGCACAGAGAAGTGACTTGCCAAAAGTCACACAGCAGGCAAGTAGCAGAGCTGGGATTAGATGCTCTATCCACAGCGCTTAGAACAGTGCTTTGCACATAGTAAGCGCTTAATAAATGCCATTATTATTATTTTCATTCTGACTCGTCACCTACAGGCTAATAGAAGTTGTGCAGAATTGCTGTATTATTAGGCTTTTTTATTTGTTTGTGGAAGCCAATAGTTGTTCAACCAGAAAGAAGTGTACTTTGGGAAAATATTTTGAAATCGAGACACTAATGAACCTGTCATATCCTTTACCTGCAAGGAGAGAGTTTTAGTGTGTCACAATTCAACCAACATCCAGCGTTTTGATATTCAGGATGCTGTGCAGACATTTTAATTGTCCATTTTTCACTAATGTTTGTTTCTTTGCCAGATACCAGAAAACGATGAAACCTTTTTTGTTGAACTAAAAAGTGTAGAGGGAGGAGCAAAGATCAGCACTACACAGAACTCTATTCAAATTATCATTAGGAAAAATGATAGTCCAGTACGCTTCACCCAGAGTGTGTATATGGTGCTGGAGGAAGATGAGGTACTCACAATTCCAGTGGTTCGTGGCAAAGATGAGGGCGGAAACATTATTGGATCTGAAGAAAATGAAGTCTCTCTCCGTTACACCATTGTGACTGGGAATTCTACAGCTCATGCCCAGCAAAATTTAGATTTCCTTGATCTTCAGCCGAACACCACTATTATTTTCCTACCCTTTGTTCATGAAGTGTATTTAAAGTTTCAAATCGTCGATGATGCTGTACCAGAAATTGCAGAGTCTTTTCACATTGCACTACTCAAGGACACCATACAAGGAGATGCTGTAGTGCTGAGTCCTTCTACTGTTCAGGTCACCATTAAGCCTAATGATAAGCCCTATGGAGTGCTGTCATTCAACAGTGTCTTGTTTGAGCAGACAGTGATCATTGATGAAGACCAAATAACAAGGTAAAGTTGGTTTTAAATCAAATGTTAATTCAGAACACACGTGAAGATTTTACTGGGAAAGTAGTAGTGCTGCTGGAGAAACTATTTCCTTTTTCACAAGTTAGAAGTTTGTTTTTCTGTTTACGCTTTCTAAAATCAATCAGTCCTTTTTTCAGGCTCCCCACAGGATTTAAAACAATAAAATAAATAAAATCAGCCATTCACACCAGGTTATGACATGTGGATTGTTGTGCTGGATTTGTGGTCTCCTAAATTGCATAAACCCAAGATGAAATCGAATGAAATAGAAAACAATATTGGCGCATCCCTTCAGGAATGGGTGAATCTCATTCTGGAGATCTGAGAATCTGTGAAGAGGAATTACAATGATAGTGGCTTGGCAGTGCCATTTATGTTGTGATTCGGGGACACAGCACAATATGTGCTGCAACTAGGCAGGAAAGGGTGCTGTATATTACAGAATTATTAGATGCCGATGAGGCTTTTGCCTCAGGAGATTGAAATCAGAATTTCCATAAATGTACACAGGTCAGGAGTAAGGGAACTTGGGTTTTAATCCTGGCTTTGTCCTGCCTGCTGAATGACCTGGGGCTAGCCAGTAAACTTCTCTGTGCCTCAGTTTCCCTCGCTGGGAAGATGGGGATTTCATATCTGCTTCTGTCTCTTCCCCTTAGGCTGTGAGACTCTTGTGGGACAGGAACAGTGTCAGATCAAATTGAATGATATTTACCTCAGCACGGAGTAAGGATTTAACAAAATATCACTGTTATTATTTATATTCTCATTATTACCAGCCATTCTGTATTTAGGACCACTAAAGGAAGTTGTGGCAGCCACGTGGATGTCTGAAAGCTTTGCTTGGTGAAGAGGCTAGGAATTAGGTTTTAGTCTAAAATAATCCCCAAGTTAGGATAGTGAACAAATGAGTTTATCCTAGTTTTCTTTCTATCCCAGGTGTAGTTTTACATCTAGAGAAGCAGCGTGGCTCAGTGGAAAGAGCATGGGCTTTGGAGTCAGAGAGCATGGGTTCAAATCCTGGCTCCGCCACTTGTCAGCTGTGTGACTTCGGGCAAGTCACTTAACTTCTCTGTGTCTATCTCATCTGTAAAATGGGGATTAAGACTGTGAGTCCCACGTGGGACAACCTGATCACCTTGTAACCTCCCCAGTGCTTAGAACAGTGCTTTGCACGTAGTAAGCACTTAATAAATGCCATCATTATTATTATTATTATCTAGAGAAATACATTACTAAGCCGTCTTTTCATTTTCTTCCATTCCCTTCTGCCTCACCCTGATTGGCTCCCTTTATTCATCCCCTCCTCCTCCTCCCCTCCAGCCCCATAGCACTTTCATACATATCTGTAATTTATTTATATTAATGTGTGTCTTCCCCTCTAGGCTGTAAGCTTCTTGTGGGCAGGGAATATGTCTATTATGTTTTACTCGCCCAAGCTCTTAGTATAGTGCTGTCACACAGTAAGCACTCAATAAATTCCATTGATTGTATGACAGCTCAGGCAGAGCTCAAGTCAGGGCCAAAAGGAAGTTCCAACAGCCTGACTTCCTTCCTTTGCTGTACCTTCGGGATGAAGTTTGTCCTGTATGGTCTGTGATCTGACTGGCCAAAAGCAGTGCACTCTTGGTCCATCTTTGATTACAGTAGTCAGCCCCCAGTAGAACCAGGATCAGAACCCAGGTCCCGTGTTTCCCACGGCAGTGCTCTGTCTACTGGACAAATGGCAAGACCAAAGCAAAAGATGGAAGGGTTAGGGAAGAGTAATTATTTGATCCATTTCCGTTCACCCCGGCAGGTTTGATGAAATCACGGTGGTCAGAAATGGTGGAACGCATGGAAATGTTTCGGTGAACTGGGTTTTAACTCGCAACAGCAGTGATCCATCCCCAGTAACCACAGACATCACACCCGGGTCAGGCGTTTTACATTTCGCACAAGGGCAGATGCTGGCCACTCTTCCTCTGACTGTCATTGAGGATGATTTCCCTGAAGAAGCAGAAGCCTATTGCCTTCAAATTTTGCCCCAGACAGTACGAGGAGGTGCCGAAGTGATGGAGCCCACCAAAGTAAGCCTATTGTAATGTGTGAAAACCAAGTCCCTTCTCGAGAGGAAAAAGTAATTTTGGAAATCACAATCTCCCCTATTGTTCAAGATTATTTTTTTTGGAGAAATATACTGTGGGTTTTTTAAGGTTCCTACAGAATGACATGTTTTTAAAATTAGGTTTTTAGGATATTTGAGTAAGGACATGATTAAGGACTGATCATATCCAAAAATCAGTGCATTTACCAAGGTATGTTAGAAATTAAAGAGGGATACTTGTGATTTTTCATACCTGAAGTGTGAATACTAGGCATTAAGATTCTCCCTTCTCTCTTGTAGCTTTTGTTCTACATCCAAGACAGTGATGATGTTTATGGTTTAATAACATTTTACCCTTTGGAAAACCAGAGGATTGAAAGTAGCCCAAGTGGACGGTTTTTATCCTTGAGTTTTTCAAGACAAGGAGGAACTAAAGGAATTGTGAAGATGATTTATTCTGCACTTTACATTCCTGCTGGAATTGTGGACCCTTCACGAGCAAAAGATGGCATCTTGAATGTATCTGCGAGAAACAGCCTCATCTTCCCAGAGCAGAAAATCCAAGTTAAAACCAAATTACCAATAAGAAATGATGCATTCCTTCAAAATGGGGCCCATTTCTTAGTACAGGTATTTATTCTGTTAGAAAGTGAAATAATGTATAATATTACAACCTGATTAGAAAATGTGTAGTTTGTTCATGATGGTGACATGTCATTTATGTGCTCTAGCTAAGGAAATGGTATCTGTGGAAGCAGTTCTTTAAAGAGCTATATATAAATTGTACCTATGTCAGCCTTTGTAAAGAATGAACTTAAAACTGCTTTGAGGCCTTGGATCAACATTAGCAGAAATTGTTTGTGCTTTACTTACAGTTTTACAAAATACTTTTACCTTTGCAGTAAAGTGCAATATTCCCTGCTGGCTGACATTGTTTTTGAGGAAGAATGCTTTCAAATAGGCTCTCTATTCCCAGATCCTTTGTTCTCTCTTGCAAGTGAAATCTGTTTGAATTACTCTTTATTTACCATGTGCCTTTACTGGAATTGTAGTACTGAAGGAGATGGAGTGAGTACCTAGGAAAGAGGTCAGGGAAAAAGTTGCATAAGTGTTCTTTATAAATAGAGTACATTTTTTTTTTTTTTTGGTGGGAGGCATTCATACAATAGCTCTCTCCCTAAACTCTAAATGAGAGCTGAATTAAATTGCCTCCCAAAGTGATTCGGAGTCATAACTTGACAGTTTCCTCAAGTGCACAATTTGATTATTTTATACTTACTTTATTTTGATATTTTACACAACTCCTGCATGACTTCTGTAACTGCAATAAATAGAATTTTGAATTTTCAAACACCAGCATTACATAGCTGACATATTTAGCCTCTGACAGACCCTGAACCTCAGTTCTTTTTCTGCTTGATGCCTGCATCGATTCTCAACTCTTTTGTTTAAGAGGTGACCTAGAACTCTTTAGAAGAATTTCTCAGATTTGGAAATGGTCAGATGACAACATTTAAGGTTCAGTAGCTGTTGATTTGGGGTCTTTTCATAATTGCAAATTTTCTCTAGCCTGATTTTTTTTTTCTGTATTTGAAGTCTGGTCTATCATTCTAGATACACCCTTGTTATTACACAGGACTTCCATCACACAAGGGGTATTCCTTTCTATGATTACAATTATTAGAGGACTTGAAAATGACACTAAAAATACCTCGGAAGGAACAGTAAAGGTTAAAACTAAAATTAATGATTTCCTAGGGTCTGAAATGTGCTCCGAAGCCTTTGAAGTCTCTGCTCTCTTAGACAAAATCCTCGCTTTCACTATGAATGTGGGGATCTCTATGCTTAGTTAAAACAACAGAGGGGTCTCAAGTCATGGGCAATCAATTTAAGGCCTCATTTGGGAACCAGAACTATTAGTCATTAACATAATTCCTTGAAACTTTGAACAGCCTGTAAATCAGGAAACATGGTTAGAATTAGAAGATTTTATAGCTTGGGTGGAACATAATAGATGAGCAAGGCAGGAATGGGAGGAGGTGGCAGCCTCAGTGAGGAAACTTGAATGAAACAAAAGAGTGGAGAATCAGAGACATGAGCTACACATTCTTCCGCCCCCTTTGTAGTTAAATACTTTGGCCTGAGAGACAACTTTTGGTACACATGGGATTACTGATGTGGCGTCCCCAACTGCAAAGTCTCTAAAAGCAAAGAACTGTTCTTTCTGAATGAATTGGAGCTTTTTAACAGCTCCTTAAAGAACACAGGTGGGAAAAAATGTAGGAAGTAGGAAATGTGCCAGTCTAATATTTTCAGGCCTGACAAACCCCCGAATCATATTTTTAACAAAATGCAGAACCAGGACTGCCACCACTAGTTTAGCTGAAGTAAAATTAGATATTGCTGTGAATGATATTCTCCTTGTTTCATTTGCCATCCTCAACTACTTCAGGATTTAAGTCTATTTCCTTTTCTGGTAGAAAGAACAAATTAAATTTTCCATAGTGGCATTTCTGGCTCTCTATCTTAATGGGTGATAGGCTGATCCAAATGATATTGCATTTTCAAATGAACAGGTTTTTGTTGTTTTTACCTATTAGTGTTTCTTACTTAGAAGATTTCTTGTGAGAAGCAGCTTGCTCTAGTGGAAAGATCTTGGGCCTGGAAGTCAGGAGACCTGGGTTCTAATCCCAGCAACACCACTTGCTTGCTGTGTGATCTTGGGCAAGTCACTTAACTTCTCTGTGCCTTAGTATCCTCAACTGTAAAATGGAGATTAGAACTAGATAGCTATTCTCCTTCTGCTTTAACTGAGCCTCATGTGTGACAAGGTCTGGCCCTGACCTGATTGTATTTTATCTTCTTCAGGCCTTACTGCGGCTACTTGGCATGTAGTAAGCACAGAACAAATACCTTTATTTCATCTTAGCTCTGATATATAATATTTAAAAATTTTGGTTTGCCCAAATTATAGCTGGAAGCTGTAGAATTGGTGAATATCATTCCTCCAATCACCCCCATAAGTCCCAGATTGGGTGAAATCTGCAACATTTCCTTGCGTGTTACTCCAGACATTGCAAATGGAGAAATTGGCTTTACCAGCAATCTCCCCATCATCCTTCATGAACCAGAAGAGTCTACAGCTGAGATGGTAAGTAGGGTATTTCTTGCTCGGGTTTGTTTTTTGCAAAACCCAAAAGAGAAAGCACAGATGAGGAAGCACCCAAGTTTACTGTAGCTCTAAATACCCTCTCCACCAGAGGAGGATACCTTTAGTATCTGCAGCCAGGATAGAGTGAAAGACCAGAAACCTCTGAGATCCTACAGTGTGCCTTGCCTCCCTTTACCCACGTTAGGCATTAGGGGGAAAAAAAGCCAGAAATTATCTCCCAGGATGATTTAGATTTCAGGAAAAGAAGAAGCAGTGTCGCCTTGTGGATAGAGCATTGGCTTTGGAGTCAGAAGGACCTAGTTTCTAGTCCCAGCACTGCCACTTGTATGTTGCGTGACCTTGGACAAGTCACTTAATTTATGCCTGTTACCACATCTGTAAAATGGGGATTAAGATAGTGAGCCCTATAAGGGACATGGACTGTGTCCAACCTAATTCTTGTATCTGCCCCAGTGCTTAGTACAGTGCCTGGCACATAGTAAATGCTTAAAAAATGCCATGAGAAGATGAAGACCTAGGTTCTAATCCCAGCTCTGCCACATGTCTGCTGTGTGACCCTGGGAAAGTCACTTAATTTCTCTCTACCAGTTTCCTCATCTGTAAAATGGAGACTAAGACTGTGAACCCTCTATGGGACATGGACTGTGTCCAACCTGATTATCTTGTATTTCCCCAGCGCTTCTTACAGTGCCTGGAACATAATAAGCACTTAAATACCATAGAAACTGAAAAGGAAAGATATTATAACACCTTAAAGGAAGTGAATCCACATGGCCTAACTGATAAAGCACAGGCCTGGGAACCAGAGGACCTGGGTTCTAATCCCGGCTCTGTCACTCACCTGCTCTTTGAACTTGGGCAAGCACTTAACTTCTCTGTGCCTCAGTTTCCTTAACTGCAAAATGGAAATTCAGTACCTGTTCTCCCTCCTACTTAAACTGTAAGTCCCATGTGGGACAAGAACTGAATTCAGCCTGATTAACTGGTATCTACCCCAATGGTTAGAACAGTGCTAGACAAATGTATTATTATTATTATAAAATGTCATCGAATCATTTCCGATTCATAAGTGACTCTGGGGGAATATTTTCCCCAGAACGTCTTGTCTTCTGCCATAATCGGTAACCTTGCTAACAGTTCTTCCGTTATTGTTGTTATTTATGGTCTCTTTCCATCTAGCTGCTGGTCTGCCTCTTCCATGTTTTCCTTGGACTTTTCCTAGCATTAACGTCTTCTCCAGAGAATTAGGATGTGTCCAAAATATGCTAATCTGATCGAGTCATTTGGCCTCCAAAGACCACATTGGCTTAATTTGCTTCAAGGCACACAGAGGGTGCTAAGAAATATCTGAAAAAAAAAAGAAAGTAGGGGCTTGGGGAATGTATCTTCTACTTTGTATGATCCTAAGTGCATAGTGTACTGCTCAAATACTGCTAATGATGATAACAGGCTCAAATGTTTACTGTTTATGTGATTCTCTGTGAGAATCCAGAAGTTCTCGTAATTTTGGGGGTCCCAAAGGATTTCCTATCTGAAATCCAGGGCAACTTTTCAAGTATTGGCAGGGCCTGGTTGTGACTAACGTTCAGGCTTCCATCTTAGACACGGGACTGAGGGGATGTATTAAATCTTATATGGGGCCGTGATTCCCAGAGTACTTTAGATATTACATCAAAGATACTTTTATATTTATACATAGGTGCATACCTCTAATCTGTTCAGAAAGAATGTGCAAATCAAACTTCACAGTGCCTGGATAACAATTTATTGGGATGAATCCGGGGGGAGTTGCTGAATTTTCAAATACAATGTAATATCTTTGCTACAGTCTTTTTTTTTCCCCTCTCCCTTTTTGTTAGGTATATGTTGCCTTACATCGAGATGGAACTGATGGTCAAGCCATTGTGTTTTGGAGTTTGAAGCCCTCTGGCTCCAATGCAAAAGCAGTGACAGTTGATGACATAGATCCTTTCAATGGCTCTGTTGTGTTTCTCTCTGGACAAAGTGACTTAACAATCAACATTACCATCAAAGCTGACGATGTACCAGAAATGAATGAAACAGTCACTCTTTCTTTGGACAGGTAATGATATCTTTACTGACTTCTTTGCTCTTGGTAGTTTCTGCTAAGAGTTGAGGCCTTGTGGTAGGGTAGCCAGGTGACCAGATGTACGTTTGTCAGCCCTGTTTTTGGCTGGTCTGTCCCCCCGCCTGGTACGGACATGGCACTGGCGACCTTTATGTCAGTACCCTGTCTCTTTCTGCCTCGGCTGTTGCTGCCGAGTTCTTGGAAGTGACTCCGGCATTCAGCAGGATCTGGGAGGGGCGTTAAAGGTAGGAGGGAGTAAGGACTACCGTGCAGAAACTCTTGAATGGGTGGCCTTGGGCATACTTTAGTACAATGGTGCACTGGACTTAATTTCTGCTTGTTTATTGTAACACACTCTCCATCACATGCCTCTCCTCGTCTGGTATCCTTGAGGCCCACCACTGGCCACCCTCCTTGCGGTGCCCAGTGATCAAAGCTTTGGCACCACTGGGGCCCATGTCTGACCTGATTGATTTTGTAGCCCCTAAATTTGCCACAGGCCAGGTTCTGTCAGATGCTTTGAACTCCACAAACGTGGCTCCGCCACTTGTCTGCTGTTTGACTTTGGGTGAGTCACTTCACTTCTCTGTGCCTTAGTTACTTCCTCTGTAAAATGGGGGTTGACCTGTGAGCCCCATGTGGGACATAGATTAGCTTGTATCTACCCCATGTGTCTAACATGATTACCTTGTATCTGCCTACCCCAGAGCTTAGTACAGTGCCTGGCGCATAGTAAGCACTTAACAAATATCATAAAAAAAAATGCTCCACAAATATGATCTGAATTGTAAATTACCCATTCCTGGTGCTCAGTGCTCCCTTGGGAATGATTTGGGTGTCCTCTTTCACCATCCCTTTGGAATTTCTAGGGAGGAGGGGGCAACCCAAAAGACACTTTCTAGGGACAAGTAGACGAGAGCTTCTTTTGCACCAGGTTGTCGCCTGTTGAGAGATAAATGGAAGGCTCCAGTCTCCAGGCATCTAGTCCCATTTGTGAAAAAAAAAAAAGGCAAAATAGTAAGAAATTGTCTAAATATTCCTTCATTTTTCTAAGGATTGTTATTTAGTCCCAAAAGAAATAATAAAGAAGAGGATTTGGAGGGTGTTCTTCCATTTGTAACATTTTGTATAGAAAATTTGCAATCCCTGAAAGGTGTATGTGTTGTCCAATTAGCTTAATTGTTTCAAATACAAATCAAGGGGGGGAAAAAACCCAAATTCCTTCTGATTTTAAAGCACTCAGCTTTTACCCCTGTAGTTGACAGCAATCGAGGTCCTTTTTTATTTCGGTCGAAGAATGAGTCAGTCCCATGGCCCTGCTTGTTAACTGTCTACATTGGGATTGAGGCATTGAAGTGATAAAGTTGCTGTTTTTTTAATCCTGCTTGTGGAGACATTGAGAACCTCAGACTTTATTCTTCATGTAGCAATTAAAAGTAAGAATCCAAATAGTGCTGTGTTGTACCCTGCTACTCAAGATTAAAGTGAGTAAAAGGGCACTGATTGTGTGGCTGCTTTAATAAGTATAATCCTCCTTTGCAGTACCTGATCTGAACTTTATATTTCATTACTAGTCGTTTGATTTTTTTTTTTTTCAATTTCATTCAAAGGTTTTGTGGTTTAGAAACCTTTGAGTTGAAGCACTCTATTACTTTTTAAAACTAGAAAGAAACAAGTCACTGGAGATTTGATGAGGATTTTTTCTTTGAAGTTGGTGGATGTGAAAGAACAGAATATTGGAACAAATTCTGTTAAACACCTACTGTTAATTTTAATTACCTTCCAGTATGACATTGTATTTAATCTTTTCCTGTGTACAAAAATAAGTTAAAAAAAATAAATGAAACTGGCTTAGAATTCGTTTCGGATTAAACCACAGATTGTAGTATTTTTTTTTGTTATTTTTTAGGGGGGAATTTGGTTTTCAGTGAGAAGCTCAGTAGAGTCTTACTGACGAATCTGACTTCATTGAATTCTCCCTTCTTTTGTGCCTCCTCCTCCCACACCCATGCCCCCCAAGTTAGGTTTTGGTACTAATTAAAATCAGTGGACAATTCTGGAAAAATGGAGAAGATGACTAGTGAATTCATATATTGGCAGTAGTGATCAAAGATCTTGCAGTAGCAGTTTGATTTTGCTTCAGTCATGAGACCCACTGAGCAGAACGAAATGTGTTTGAGTCATAGTTTTAGTAATAACAATAATGCACATTTACCTTCCCTGTTTTCTGATGCACAGAACTCAACTTGGAACCTTAGCTAAGTTGACACTTATAATTACATTTGACAGTGTAAAAGTATGCAGTTAGACTGTCTGGAACTAGATATTGTGATTTGATTCCATAAACACTTTTTAGTTTTACTTTTTTACTAGGTGAGTAAGCACACACAGTATCTAAAAATCTGTAGATTGAAAGTAGAACACACTAACCAATATATGGGGTGAGGAATTTTGAAATTTGACCACCGATTTTGGCTTAGAGGAAATGAAGTTAAGCATTGCCTCAGGCATAATGATGTCATCTTCCTGGTTCATTTCAGATTAGGAATCATTTATGTTTGTTGCATGTTCAAATTTAAACAGACACCTTAATAAAGAAGGCCTAGTCTAAAAGGACTAGAAGATAACATTTAATGTAAATTCATTTCTTGAATTACTCAGAATGTATTTTTGTCCTGAAAAATTAATTTTGAATGAAATAGAAAAATTCCCAGTGGAGTAAATCCCAAACCATTAATACCTAAATTTCAATATGTATTAAGCAAATGTACAATTTGGGTTTTAAAAGGAATTCCTAGTTGTTAATCCATTTTTGTTTTCTAAAATTTCCCAATACTGATTAATCCTAGAATTGTGCTGTGATGACCCATTTTCATTGCAAAAAGTTTAATGCTCCACTGCTTTTTGTAGCACTTTCAATATTAAAAAAGGATTCACAAGTGCCGAAGGTTATTCAAATATTGTTTTTTTTACGATCCATACTTTAGACCTGTAATCATGAATTTCAGATTTTCTCTTCCATTCTTACTAAGTGACCAACAACAAAAAATCCTGCATTTGCAGTTTTATTGGCAGGTTCAGGGAACAACAGGCCTAGAGATTCATTTAAAGCTGTGAATAGCTCCCCCTGCCCCCCCCCAATTTTAAAGCACTAAGTAATTATAAAGGGGTCTGAATAACATTTGCTCAGCTGCTGCGGTCTGTGAGTCCGTCCGGTGCTTGGCAGCAATGGAGCTCTTTCAGATGGGTTTGGGAGGACTGTCTTGAATGGATCTTGACATGCTGATTGGTCATGGGGTCATCCTTCCTAAGTGGGAACTGCCCAACCTCTTGCTAGTAATTGTCAACGGGAAAGCACCCAGAAAGCTGGGTTCCCATAAGGTGGATTCTGTTAGCTGTCGGGGAAAGAAAAAAAACAAACCTTTCTTTACTTTTAAACTTCTGTTCTGAGGCTGGCATTATTAAGAATCTGGTGAATATTGCTTTGATTTCTCCCTCTCCCTCTCTGCATTGACAGGGTAGAAACCGAAAGGTTTGTCGTATATTTTGGGTAAGTGCACAGAGAAGTATCTTTTTGTCTTCAGTGAATCAACATTTTGTTTTGGACACGGTCCTGTCTCGCAGGGGATTCACAGCTCCTGAATCATTTTGCCTTGCCTGTCAGCCCATGCATGCTTCGTGGGCTGTTTGACTTGTTAATGGAGTGGGCTGCTCATGGGAGTCCCTTTGTGCATTTGTGGAGTTACATTGTTATGGTATGAATGCACATGGGGCATTTGTTGTATGAGAGTTTGTCTTTACAATATGATTTGAGGTAGTCTGTAGGACAGGAACTTGGCATTTAAAACAGACTATATTGAACAAAGTCTTCTTTCCTTCATAGGTGAACCCTCTATCCACTAATGATTCAGATAATTCAACTTTAAAACTATCATTTAGCTTCTGTTGGGAAAATATTTCTAGTAAAAGTGTTCCAGGATAATTTCTTCTTGGAAACCCAGTCTGTATAATGCTTTCTAGTACTAATTTAGGTGTCGAGGAAGATGCCTTTAATTCTTTCAGGTCACCAGGATGCTATTGTATAATTACAAGAGGAATCAGCCCCAAAATATCAACTACACCTCTCTTTCGTGTTTGAAGATGATGCCATGGATCATGAACTATGGGGCTTCAGGACTGAAGCAGCGCCAGTCATGCCTTCTGCACTGTTTCTCAGGCTGCCTTTTGCAGTGTTGTTCCATGGTGGTTTTCGATTTCACCTCATAAACTCACAATTTTCCTGAAATGCTGCTGATCCAAAAGAGCCTTCATATTCCTGATTGCTGCGTGACAGACTGTTGTCTCCGCATTCCCACTGACTTTGGTCTCCTAAAATTCCTGTGGTGGGAGGAGGTCTGGAATATTGATCATTCATCCTCAAAGTGACATTCGTGCCTTTTTAAAGCTTTGTCTGAGCAGCCCAGTCTGGGAGCCTTCTCTTCCCCTCACATAGGGAAAGAGTCTCGGAGAGGTGCCTTTTAAAACTGCCTGCTTGTTAGGTAGCATGTCTGGTTAGCCTCATAACTGTGTTTCATGCCCTAATGAGCTGATGTGTAGAAATTAAGCATTGCAGCATGGACCAGTAGCTGCATCGTAACAATGGTATTAATAACAATGGTAATAATGATTATGGCATTTGCTAAGGGCCTACTATGTGCCAAGCACTGTTCTAAGCACTGGGGTTGATTATCAGATTGTCCCACGCGGGGCTCACAATCTTAATCCCCATTTTACTCATGAGGTGAATGAGGCACAGAAAATTTGTGACTTGCCCAAGGTCACTCAGCTGACAAGTGGCAGAGTTGGAATTAGAACCCACAACCTCTGACTCCCAAGCTCTTGCTACTAGGCCGTGCTGCTTGCATTGTGCATGCAAGAGCTGCAATCTCCTAAAAAGTAACACTGCATGCCTGTGGACAGGCCAATCAATCAGAAGTATGTATTGTGTGGAGCACTGTACTTAGAAATGGGGAAAGTACAACAGAGTTAGTACTAATAATAATGATAATGATAGTAAGAAGAAAAAAATTAAGCTCTTACCTTGTGCCAAGAATTGTAATATAACCCTGTAAGCCCTGAGGTAGATGTGAGGTCATCAGGTTGGATACAGTCCCTGCCTTACAGTCTAATTAGGAGGTACAACAGGCATTGAATCCCCATTTTACAGATGAGGGAACAGACATAGAGAAGTGAAGTGACTTGTCTAAGGTCAAAAGCAAGCAAGTCGCAGACCTAGGATTAAAAACCGACTTCGGGGCCTACGCTGCTGCTTCTAGGCCACGCTGCTTCTGGAGCTCATTTTGGGCAGGGAACATGTCATCCTACTCTATTATATTGTACTCTCCCACGCACTTAGTACAGTGCTGTGAGCCAAATAAGTGCTCAATAAATACGATTAAGTTAGTAGACTCAATTCTTGCCCTCAAGGATCGTAGTCTAGAAGTTTAGATAATGTACGTCCACATTATGACCCTGAATTAGACCCCACCAATGGATGACTCTTGGACATTAATGCTGAATACTTTTTCTTCTAAAGAAGTTTCCCCATGAAAGTAATGATTTTTAGGAGTGTGTTTTGTACTAGATCATTGCCTTTCTCAGTGCTCCAAAGATGACCCAGAAAGATAGTGACCAATTTATGAACCCTCGGCTACCTCTAAAACCCAAGTGCCTTGTCACCATCATCATTGTCTGTGGCCTTTTCACGTTGTTGAGGAGAAAGGGTAATCCTTAAAGTCCCGGACAGATGCACTGCAGTTACAGTGCTTTAAAAGGGAGCTTGTCAGCACATGTTAAGCAAGGTGGCAAATGGTGGAAGAAAGTCACTAGGCCGTACAGATTAGAGAGTCAAACAGCAGTGGTATGTCTTGCCCAGCGAGTGTGCCAAATGACACACAGATGCCATCAGTGGCATTTACTGAGCACTTAGTGTTCGTAGAGCATTGTACTAAGAGCCTGGAAGAGTACAATTCCCATTTATAAAATGGGGAGCAAGACTGTGAGTCCCATGTGAGACAAGGACTGTGTCCAATCCCATTTGCTTGTATCCACCCCAGTGTGTAGTACAGTGCGTGGCATATAGTTTAAGTGCTTAACGAACACTACAATTATTATTATTATTACAATACTCAGGTTGGGATCACCAATACCGCCATTTGCTTGCGGACCGGCAAATACATATGGATTTCCTGAAGACTAAATAATGGCAACTTACTGAGTCTGTTACATTTTGGCCGGAAAATCTGAGGCATGTTTGGATCCATGCTAGAATGTGAGGTGCTGAGCACAGATTGACCAACACTTGATGCTTAAAAAAAATAGCTCAGCCTTCATGCATACAAGTGCTACTTAGTAGCCTGAAAGAGATTATGCATCTACCAAACAACCTAACACTACCAGAAAGCAATTTAGAGATTTGGGAAATTATATTTAGGAAGAAACGATCAAGCCTCCAAAATATTGGTATTCTATTACTTCTTGTGGAACTCTGGCATTCCAATACCACTTTTCCAGAGGTCAAGAGTTTAAGGAAACAATGTCAATTGTTATGACATTATGAATTTGTACCTCTACCACTAATTCCAGTTCTGGTTTACTAGTTTATGGCCATGATAATGAAATCTTCCTCATTGTTTAGTGTAGCCCAAAACAATAAGGACTGTCTAAAATGTAAGTGCAAGTGAAAAAGAAAAGTGAATATATTCTGGAAAAGTGGACCAACTTTTGGAACTCCAGAGCCTCATGTGAAAATACATATATTTTCACTTTCTGTTTTTGATCTCTTTTGTTAGTCACAAAACCTTTATTTAAAATCTTATTTTAGGATTCTTCCAGGAGTCCAATTTTATTGTTATTAAATATTAGGCACCTTATCAAGTCCCTTTAGTTTGAATAATGAAGAAACTGAACTTGAGGCTACTTGCTAAGAACCTCATAATAGAGTAATATCTGTTTCTACAGATCCATCATGTTCAGAGCTGGTTGACTCTAGTTGATGCTCACCTCTTGAGGGAAAATTTTGAAATCTAACACTAATTCTGCAATGCAGTCTTTCTTAAAAAGCCCCATGAAAATATTTTCATATCAAAATTGCAGCTATGCAAATATATTATGTTTTATTTCTAATCACCTGAGAGTAATTTTTTTTTCTGACTGCCTGATATTTTAAGATTGTGCAAATGATCGATGGATTTCATGAAAGCAGCATAATGGACATGCCACATAGAATTAGGACTAAGTGACATAAGGTAACATAAAATGGATCCATCATTTTTCTTTCACATACTGCATGTTGCGTATGTGTGTGCCCCTGTATGCGGCTTAAGACAAAGCATTGGCCGTGAAATCAGACCCTGAAATTGCTGAAACTTTATTTACTTGCCAGGTGTCATTTTTCATTTCATAAACAGTGTGTGGCATCTGAACCACATTTAAGCCCTCTCATTACTGAGAAATTCTGTACTAGACTCCAGTGTGGACTCCAACCTTAAGCCCTGCATAGTGATTCTGATCTGTCATTTGTAAGTATTTCTTCAAAGACTTGGTGAATCATTAAAAGAAACACAGTGCAACCTCACATTTCTGTACTTCCTTTCACAGGATAAGTGTGGAAAATCAGATCCTTAAATCTGGATTTACTAGCCGAGATATAACCATTTTGGAAAACGATGACCCCGGGGGAGTTTTTGAGTTTTCTCCTGCTTCCAGAGGACCCCATGTTATAAAAGTGAGGAGAGCTGCTGGGTAGCAGCCTTTGAACAATAATTATTAAACGAGACCAATGTCTTAAATGGACTTTAAAAAAAAAAATGTGTTTTCCATTTAAGGAAGGGGAATCTGTTGAACTCAAGATTATCCGCACCAGAGGTTCACTTGTCAGGCAATTCCTACACTACAGGGTGGAGCCAAAAGACAGCAATGAATTCTATGGAAACACAGGTGTCCTGGAATTTAAGCCAGGTGAAACGGAGATTGTGATTACACTGCTTTCAAGAATGGATGGGATCCCAGAGGTATACCTTTACTATATTTAGTTCTTGCATTAAGGGATGTTGTAAAAATTTGATCATTGGTGAAACTATGAATTCAGGGAAGGGACATAACCTTTTTGAGGGGCAAATCACAAATCGGTGCCTTTGTTTCCTCAGATTACTTTATTGAACTCCATGATTTTGCAAAAACATTTCAGGTGTCTTGTTCCATCATGCAAGATGAAGATAAATCTGGTAGTTTAAGGGTGGGGTAACTGTTCGACATAGTCGCGGCTTTGAACAGACAGTGTTGATTATGAAATGGACCAAACTTTGAGCCCATCCAAGTTAGCCATTAGGATATTTATAGAAAGCACTTTATTTTAGCGAGCTCTTTCCGCATTGGCTTGCTATATGCAAACCGAACTCCTAAAATTCACTCTGGCAGGGGAAGTTGAGT
This sequence comes from Tachyglossus aculeatus, assembly GCF_015852505.1. Taxonomy (NCBI): domain Eukaryota; kingdom Metazoa; phylum Chordata; class Mammalia; order Monotremata; family Tachyglossidae; genus Tachyglossus; species Tachyglossus aculeatus. The sequence continues at coordinate 24,136,579 of NC_052088.1, forward strand.
GATGGGAGTTGAAATGGGGATTTCTGTTCTCCTGGGATAATTTTAAATGAATCCATCAATGGTATCTGGGTGCTTACTGTATGCAGAACACTGTAGTCAGTGCTTGAGAGAGTAAAATACCATAGAGTTGGTAGACATATTTCCTGACCACCAGAAGCCCTGAGTCTACGGGAGAGACGGACATGAAAATAAATTATGGCTATGTATGTGAATCCTATTTCCACTTAATCCCAGTCCAAACAAGTTGGCTGCTGTTGCTGAAGGACCAATACCCTCTCACTTAGATGTTTAATATCAGAGTGGAAGAAAGCAGATGCTTTCCTCTGTTTCCCAGAGCTGTACTACATGAAGGTCATCATCATCATCAATCGTATTTATTGAGCGCTTACTGTGTGCAGAGCACTGTACTAAGCGCTTGGGAAGTACAAATTGGCAACATATAGAGACAGTCCCTACCCAACAGTGGGCTCACAGTCTAAAAAGGTCCTGACTGCCATATCACCCTCGTTATCTTTTGCAGCACTGAGCAGGTTTTCTCCTCACACCTACCTTACTTCTCTAGAATTCCTCTTTCCCCTCTGTTCCCCCTATCTTCTCCTCTTATCTGAATTGGAGAGGGTGTGTGTGTGTGTTGAGGGGTGGTCTTTTATTTAGGATATCCATCATAAAACTGAGAATCATTTCTCATGTTGGCCATCGTGTGACCCTTCAGTGATACTTTATACCTAACTCTTAGAGAAGTGTTGGGTGACCTACCATTGGGTTATATTCAGTCAATCAATTCTATTTACTGAACATATACTGTGTGCAGAGCATTGTATGGAGCACTTGGGAGAGTACGTTATAACCCAGTTGGTAGACACTTTCCCTGCTCACAACGAGCTTAGAGTCTACAGAGGGAGAAGGCATTAATATAAATAAATTATGGATACGTACATAAGTGCTGTGAGACTGAGGAAGGGGCGAATAAAGGGTGCAAATCCAAGTGCGAGGACGACGCGACTCGGAAGGGAGTGGGAGTAGAGGAAATGAGGGTTTAGGGAAGGCCTCTTGGAGGAGATGTTCTTTTATTGGGGCTTTGAAGGAGGGAAGGTTATAGTCTGTAATTTCTATGTAACAGATCACTGTCTTCCTCTGTGCTATTCCCCCAACCCCGGAACTTGCTAAAGGGGAAGTAGTCTGGCTCTGTGGAAAGAGCACGGGCTTTGGAGTCAGAGGTCATGGGTTCAAATCCCGGCTCCTCCATTTGTCAGCTGTGTGACTTTGGGCAAGTCACTTAACTTCTCTGGGCCTCAGTCACCTCATCTGTAAAATGGGGATTAAGACTGTGAGCCCCCGTGGGACAACCTGACCACCTTGTAACCTCTCCAGCACTTAGAAAAGTGCTTTGCACATAGTAAGCACTTAATAAATGACATCATCATTATTATTATTATCCCAGAGAACCAGTGTGGCCTAGTGGAAAGATTTCAGGCCTGTGAGTCAGAGGACCTGGGTTTTAATCCCAACTCTGTCTCTTGCCTGCTGTATGTGACCTTGAGCAAGTTACTTAATTTTACTTTGCCTCAGTTTCTTACACAGTAAAATGGGGATTATACCTCCTCACTGTACCTCGTTCTCGCCGTCGACCCCCGGCCCATGTCCTCCCCAAGGCCCTACTGAGAGCTCACCTCCTCCAGGAGGCCTTCCCAGACTGAGCCCCCTTTTTCCTCTCCTCCTCCCCATCTCCCCCTCCCTACCTCCTTCCTCTCCCCACAGCACTGTATATAAGTTTGTACAGATTTATTACTCTGTTTTACTTGTACATATTTACTGTGCTATTTATTTTGTTAATGATGGGCATTTAGCTTTAATTCTATTTGTTCTGATGACTTGACACCTGTCCACATGTTTTGTTTCGTTGTCTGTCTCCCCCTTCTAGACTGTGAGCCCGTTGTTGGGTAGGGACCATCTCTATATGTTGCCAACTTGTACTTCCCAAGCGCTTAGTACAGTACTCTGCACACAGTAAGCACTCAATAAATACGATTGAATGAATGTTTATCCTATGTAGACTGAACATTATATGGGGTAGGGGCTGTGTCCAACTTGATTATCATTTGCCCAACATGGTGCTTGTTAGTAAGTGCTTAACAAATTCCTCAATTATCATTATTAGACTATCTCCATCCCCTTCAAAGCCTTATTGAAGGCACAGCTCCTCCAAAAGGCCTTCCCTGACTAAGCCCTCCTTTCCTCTTCTCCCACTCCCTTCTGTGTTGCCCTGACTTGCTCCCTTTATTAATCTCCACACACACAGCCCCGCAGCACTTTTGTACGTATCTGTAATTTATTTATTTATATTAATGTGTCTCCCCTTCTAGACTGTAAGCTCGTGTGGGCAGGGAATGTGTCTGTTTATTGTTTTATTGTACTCTCCCTAGTGCTTAGTACAGTGCTCTGCACACAGTAAGCACTCAATAAATGTGATTGTCTGACTTATCAGTACAGCTGATAACTATGGCAAATTTAATTTTTCATGAGTAGGATGACCTAAAATTTAATGAAGAAAAAATGTTCATATGACATTATAGAGAGAAAATAATATTCTGATATTTAATTGGGTTCAGTCTCTGTTTTTCCCCCAGGGGCCAAATCCCTCCTGAGGCACAGGGCAGATTCTCGGAGGGGCACTGATCCATTGAACCTTCTAGAAAGTGCTGCCAGGGCACTGAATTGTCCACCCGATTTTAAAACCTCCTACAATATAGGAAACTGCCATGGAAAATAATTTAAATGGACCCAGACACTGTCCACTGCTCTGCCAACCAGATGGCAGATTATTCTTCTCACTATTTCCAGCGCAAAGATGTTGGAGAAGCATAGTAGTAAATAAGAACAGTGACAAGGATAGAGGGGATGGAGGTAGGCAGTGGCTGAAATCCTCTCCAGCCTCTTAGGAGTTAAGCGTGAAACCATCATCCAAAATTTCCCAAATGATGAGTTCCCTGCCTCCAGTTGATTAGGCTTTTTGGTGTTCTGGAACCCAAGAACTAGTGATCATAGGTACAAGACTACAAGAAACGAGACGTGTTTAAAAGTGAACAAATGAATCCGTTGACTTCCTTGGTTAAAGCAAAGGTATAGATAAAAATCAAATTTTTTTTCTTAATTTGATGCAGTGTATCTCCTCACCATTATGAATGTTTCAAGGTTTGTGTGTGTTTTCTTTCTAGTTGGACGAACACTACTCTGTGATCCTCAGCAGCCATGGCGACAGGGTTAGCAAGCTGGGAAGTGCCACTGTAGTCAACATAACTATCCTGGAAAATGATGATCCTCATGGGGTGATAGAGTTTGTTTCATATGGAATGACAGTAACCATAAATGAGAGCAAAGGGGAAGAGGTGTTTGCCGGTAATTTCCTTCATTTGCACCTACTACATTGAAGTTTATCCAGGCAATGTTGGAGAGAATGCCACACTCTCTATAGGACCAAGAAGCTACTGGGACTCAGAGAGGGCAGATTGGGGATTTTTGTAGTGATGGGTGGAAAGAGTACGGAAACTCAGCACTGTGCTGCCGAGTGTTGATTTAGGAACAAAAAAAAGGAGCCATGGAAATTAATTCTTATTATGAGATTCATTTAGGACTATTTTGCACTTTGATATTGGTGAATTTAGTGCTGATCTCAGTTCAGTGAGTGTGATTGTGTTCTGCTCATACAAAGACACCTGTGACTCAAGTGGCATAGAGGACAGTGTGGCTCAATGGAAAGAGTACGGGCTTTGGAGTCAGAGGTCATGGGTTCAAATTCTGGCTCCACCAATTGTCAGCTGTGTGACTTTGGGCAAGTCACTTAACTTCTCTGGGCCTCAGTTCCCTCATCTGTAAAATGGGGATTAAGATTGTGAGCCCCACGTGGGACAACCTGATCACCTTGTATCCCCCCCCCCCAGTGCTTAGAACAGTGCTTTGCACATAGTAAGTGCTTAACAAATACCATCATTATTATTATTATTCTCTCCTGAGGCAAGGAAGAATTCCCAAAGGCTCAAGCTTCTGTGAGCCTGGGGGATGGGTAGGAAACTCAGCAATGCTCTCCTCTGTGTGGCAAAATGTGGTGTGGGGAACCACCAGCTTTCGGTGACGTTTATTCATTCGTTCATTCAATCGTATTTATTGAGCGCTTACTGTGTGCAGAGCACTGTACTAAGTGCTTGGGAAGTACAAATACAATAGAGTTGATAGACACCGATCTCTGTCGAAAAGGATCTTAGTCTGGGGGGTGAGACAGACATTGAATTGCAGATAGGGGAAATGGCAGATTATAAGCCTATATGCATACATGCTTTGGGGCTGAGAGTGGCGTGACTATCATATGTTTAAGGTTCAATGAGTAAAATCTGCCATCTTTGTCACTGAAACGTTTCCATTCTGAGGGAGAAAATAAACACTGTGTGGCAGTTCTGCTGGGGTTGTAAGAATGAAAACAGATACAAAGGGATTCTTTTTAATTTTTACTAATACTGTAGGGAGGGTGTGACCAGTAAAGTGGAATTACTTGATTCTGTGCTAAAAGCATACAATTTCTCTTTCAGTTGAGCTGTTATTTTGATATTCATTGTTTTATAATTACATTTTCTTTAAATGTTCTTTCACAGCTGTGTATGAAATAATAAGGAACCAAGGCAACTTTGGGAATGTTAGTATATCCTGGGTCGTCATGCCAGACTCTACTTATGATGTTTATCCTGCTGAAGACACTCTCTTCTTTGGAGATCAAGAGTTTTCAAAGAATATAACCATCTACTCCTTGCCAGACGAGGTAATTCATTCATTCATCCAGTCATATGTATTGAGCGCTTATTGTGTGCAGATCACTGTACCAAGTGCTTGGAAGAGTAGAGTATAACAATAAACAGACACATTCCCCACCCACAATGAACTCACAGTCTAGAGATAAATATGTTGGCCTAATTGTTTGAAAAAGAGCAGTTGCTTAAATAAAACATATTTTAATTACATTGGACTGCTCACTCAAATTGAAACAGGAATGAAGGTCATGAGTATCTTCGGTAAAGCTTCAGTCCTTCCTATCATGTCACCTGAGCACTTGGATACTCATTGCTCTTCTCACCCAGTGAGCATTGTGCATATAACTTAAAACTTGGTTGTTTCATCCTGCTAGCAGTTTATTTTAGTGTCTGTCTACCGACTAGATTGTAAGAGCCTTGAGGGCAGATACTATGTCTGCTAACTTTATTGTGTTCACTCAAGTGCTTAGTACAGTTCTTATCACAGAATAAGCATTCAGTAAATGCTACTGATTGATTCAGCATTGAGTACAGTGTCAGCAGTTGGTAAACCATTAAGAATCAGAGTAAACTGAAATTAGATTGATTGGCTTCAACCTGCAGAGGAGGTAGAATACAGTAAGGAGAGTATGTAAGGTGCTATGGAATCTGTCACTGGTATGAATTCTCCTTCCATTGGGTTCAGAATTTATGGTGTTTTTAAATTCCTACATTAACTAGCATGAGTGCTGGTTATTTATAAGACCATTATGAAAGGCATTTGATCCCACTTGAAAATTACAAAAGACATGGAACCTATATTTCTATTGCATAATTAAATTACGCTATCCACAGAAATTTTGCTTGGAGTTGAGTATCAAAGCACTCATTTTGAGAAATTTTGGGAGCAGAGTTCTGCTTACAGAGTTAGTCAAAGATGTGTCCTTCCCAGAAATAAGAGGCAGGAAAAGGTGACTCTTGAAGATTGTGGCCGAACCTGTCCATGACTCTCTCCACGAAGCAAATCCAAACAGATGATGATGATGGTAGTGGTGGTGTTTATTAAATGCTTGCTCTGGGCCAAGCCTTGTGCTAAGAGCCAGAGCACATATGACCTAATAGGATCAGACACAAGTGCCTGTCCCACCCAAGGCTCGTAGTCTGAGAGATGCACAACAGTTCATTCATTGTCAGTCATATTTCTTGAGCGCTGCCTGTGTGCAGAGCCCCGTACCAAGTGCTTGGAAAATACAATGCAGCAATGAAGAGAGACAATTCCTGCCTTCAACGGGTTCATAGTCTAGAGGGAGGGGAGGCAGACATCAGTGCAAGTAAACAGGCCTCAATATAAATAAATAGAATTATAGATATATACATATACGTCAGTGCTGTGGAGTACAGTGCTCTGCACATAGTAAGCGCTCAATAAATACGATTGATGATGATGATGATGATGAGGAGAAGGGGGGAAGAGTAACAGTTATTTAGTCCCATTTCACACATGAGGAAACCGAGGCACAGAGCCGTTCAGTGTCCTCCTTCCACTCGCGTAACAGGTAAGTGGTGGAGTTGTGACTCCTGGTTCTTCTCCCTGTGCTCTTCATGACATCTTCATCTGAAATTGATCTTTATATCAGTTTTAGAAACTTTTTTTAGAGTGGTTTACTGCGTCCTATTCTTCTTTCATTCTTCAGAAAGTGTTTTTTCTCTTGTTTTTGAACAGATACCTGAGGAAATGGAAGAATTCACAGTTAACCTTTTCAATGCTACTGGTGGAGCCCGAATGGGAAATATAACCACAGCAATACTGCGGATTCGTAAAAATGATGACCCAATTTATTTTGCAGGTTACACCCCTTTCCATTTTTCAGAATTCATGAACATTTTCTGTCAAAATCGTTATTTTTCCAAATAGAATGTTATCAAATATTAGGAAGCTTGATGAGCATAATGCAGTTTATCACACTTTAGTAGGCCTATATGTCACATAGGTTGGAAAAACTGGCAGCATTACAATAATAGCATTTATTGAGCTCCCATTTGTTGTGGTGCACTGTACTAGGTACTTGGAAAATAGAAAATAAAGAAATGGCACTTCCCTGGCCTTCAAGGAGTTTACAGATTAATGGAGGAGACAAACATAAAATTACTTACAAGTCAAGTGTCAAAAAAGGAGAACACTTTAGTGTTGAGGTGGGGTATAAAAAAGTTTACAAGTACTGGTAGTAATAGTATGTTTTAAGCATGTTCTATATGCAGAACACTGAACTAAGTGCCAGAATTGGCTAAAGGGATAATGTGGCTCAGGGTGCTGTGAAATCATTTGGGGAAAGCTTGTTGGAGATGGGATTTTAGTAGGCCTTTGAGCAAAGATCTGCAGAGAGGGAGGGAGTTTCAGGAGAAGGAATGAGGCTGAGAGTCAAAACATAGGAGGTTGGCTTGGTGACTTGGAGAATAGCCAGGAAAAAGAGCAGGTAGGTAAGGTGGGGCCAGATGGTGGAGAGCCTTGAAGCCAGTTGTGAGGCATTTGATACGGAGAGATATAGGGAGGTTTTGAAGAGAGGAGAGATGTGGGCTGATGGAGGTTTCAGGAAGATGATCTGTGCAACAGTAGGTAGTATAGATTGGAGGAGCGGAGAAGTCGGGAGACTGGAAGCTAATGCAATAGTCTAGTCATTGGCAAGACCAGAGTTTCTACCGGTTGCTAGCAGTTTGGGTAGAGATGAAGGAGGCAAATTTAGGAGGTTATTGTATACGAAGAATGGGCAGAATTTTGGCAATCGAGGTTTATGAAGGGGATCATATGTGAATTTCACTGGCTGTATCTTTCTGGGCCATCAATACATGTGTGTAGATGAGAACTGATGTACTAAAATGAAAAGTTTGTTGTGTGTGTTTGGATATTTTCCTCTGTACAGGTGAAACTTTGAGATAATGACTCCATTAGAGTAAAAATTTCATAGTCCCACGAAACCATGTCATCAGTGATGAAGAACCAGTTAGGGAGTTGGGTGAAGTGGACAGGCCCTGCAGTAATCCCGGAAAATAGCTGGCTAAGATGGGCGGCAAAGACCACAGGGGCTACTTAGGCAACTGCCTATGGTCATTTTGGCCATAAATGGGTTTGGACTATAAAAAAAAAAATCTTGGTGCCACTTTGCAGTGTACTGCACCCCTGCCCACTTTCTCCTTGCATCCTGTGCCCAGCGGGACTGGTAGGGACGCACACCATTGGCACTGCAACTAATTCCTTCCCACAAGTTTTCAGTCCTCAAGTCTCATATCCGAGGCTCACATGCCGTTCCCGATGGGGGAGACACAAGTCATCTTCTTAAAGGGAAACACACAGGGAATCTTTTCTCAAACCTTCCCTCAGACCCTTTCCTTTGAATCCTTTCATCTTTCCTTTGAATCAGTTACTCCTCCTTAGCAAGCTATCTTCCTATGGCTTAATTCCTGTAATTTGGCTTGTGTGTCTGATCGTGCTCCGAGACTCAGATAATGTGACCTGTTCTCTCTTTCAGAGCCTCTCGTAGTGCGCATTCAGGAAGGTGGTATTGCTAACTTTACAGTTCTGAGGAATGGATCTGTTGACACTGCTTGCACGGTTCAATATGCCACCGTGAATGGGAGAGCTTCTGCTGAGGAAGGAGACTTTATTGCTGTGGAAAAGGGTGAAATGCTCATTTTTGATATTGGGAGAAGAGAACGGAGCATATCTGTATATGTTAATGAAGATGGTATCCCTGAAACAGATGAGCCATTTTACATCATCCTCTTTAACTCAACAGGTTAGAATAACTGCAGTTGTATAAAAAAAAATGCCACTTTTCTTATTGAATTATGATGGAATCTTTATAACAATGTACCAGAGTAATGCATATGTTTTTACCACATACGTTAATTCTACGGAAATACATATTTGCTTCAGAAACATGATTTATCTAATAGGAATGCTTAGATTGTGATTAACAAAATGGTCAAGTGGCTATATCATATAGCATGTTAGCTTAGTAGCATGCCTGTACAGTAACTTTTTCCTAGCTTTATAGTTACTAAATTGCCCATTTATATAACCAAATTTTTTCATTTTAAACATGTTTTATAGCTAAATCGAGAACATCAGGATAGAGTACAGCAAGAAACATTTTAAATCTGAAATTTTCGAAAGCAAAAAGTTCAAATTGCGTTCCAGTGAATGCTGAAATAAATTTGAGTTCTTTTGATATGAGTGGATTTGATTACAGAATGGATTAGGACATGATTTTTTTTGGGGAAAAAAAAAACCCAGCTCTCCCTTTCACCTTTAGTTGTATGGGATGGCTATTATGGGAAATTTTTGTCTGTTCATTTAGAAAACTCTGGCCAGTTCTTCCAAAGTGTGTATTTTTGCAATGAGGTTTAGAGAGAATACTTTTGGTCAATTAGTGCAAAGCAGTGTTGGAAGAGACAGTTGCGTGCATGTATATGGCACTGGTTAGAACATGCCTGGAACTTCAGCATAAGTTTGCCTTAATGCCAGGTTCCTCAAGAAAACAATGCCCCTTTTTGGGAGAACAGATTGTATCTTAGTTGTAATGTCTGCAGAAGTTCACACTTTCTCTTGAAATGATAAAATGATGTACTTGTTCAAATTAGAAACATACTTGGGTATTTACTCCTTTCTCAGTTCAGAAAGAATGTATTGGAAGAATTGTATTTTCCTGAATGGTATTTGACAGCAGAATCCTTCAGAGAACTTCAACACCTGGTTGATATTTTAATATGCAAGAAAATAATATTTAAATGTGATAGATAAGCAGACACATGGTCTTAGTGTTAACTTTTCTTGAAAATTCAATAGGTGACACAGTGGTATATAAGCATGGGATAGCTACCATTATTATTGAAGCTAATGATGACCCAAATGGCATTTTTTCCCTGGAACCTGTAGATAAGACAGTAGAAGAAGGAGAGACTAATGATTTCTTGTAAGTAAGAATTCAAATTCTATTCAACTTGACTTTGCCAGGCAGGGATTTTCCAACTGAGGTTTTGCGTATCCACTCTTAATGCTTTGTGTAGAGCTTGGAGTAACCCCAGTTACCCAAATGCACTGTCATTTCATGTGAGCACTTGTATAGCATTGTACTTCTTTCTATTAATGTATCACTAAGTCTTCAGTATTACCCAGGGAATTTATCATAACTGCTTTAAGGTCACTGTTTACAGTACGTTCACTGTTAGAATTAGTTTTTTTGGGGTTGCTAATGAACTATTAGTCATAGCGTGACACCCAATGCTACTGGTATGTCAGCATTTAAACCATGAAATTGAAACAGTTCCTGTGACTTGATCTTTTTTCATGTTACTTGAACAGAACGATTTGTAAAATGCCTTTTTTGGAGGGAGTCACAAACCTTGAATTTACCCAGTGTTGCCGAAGCCACCTCCCACGCCTCTAACCCATAAACCACCTATTTGTACTTCTGAGAACCTAAGTTTCTGTCTGTTTGGAAGGAAAACTATAGTTTTCAAGAATTTTTGATCATTCATCATACCTAATATGTTTGTTTCCTTGGGCCTCAGGAATTCCACTTATTCAGGCTTTTGAAGATTGTGACATGAAAGTCTGATTTATTTTTTTTTCCTGGTACACATTGTACAGGATCCATGTTTGAAATCTGGCTTGTTCTCGTAGACTTGCCTTTAATGAACTGAGTTGATGGCCATGATCTTGGAGGTGTTGGTTGGTAGACTGTTAAAGATGGTACATAGGAAGTTTATCCAAAGCGTGTGTGAATTTTAAAGTTCACAGTCGTTACGTTTTCTGGGAAACTCATTTTTGTATTCTGGATTGCATAGGATTTTGAGGAACAGAGGACACTTTGGAAACATCTCTTTGACCTGGCAGTTGTTCAGGAATGATACTGCTTTGGAACCTGGTCAAGAGTTCTACGAAACGTCTGGGACTGTCTGGTTCCTGGATGGTGAAGGATCCAAAACACTAACTCTGCAGGCTTTTCCAGACAAAATTCCCGAATTTAATGAACATTTTATTCTCAAACTCACCAATGTCTCAGGTACCGTTTTCTCCCACCCTGATCTCTCCCTTCTACCTTCCATTTCCCTCGCCATAAAGGCACATTGATGCTTAGACTCTGCTAATCACATTTTGATTAGAATGACTATAATCAGTGATAGTTATTGAGCACTTACTGTGTGCAGAGCACAGGGAAGCATCATGGCCTACTGGATAGAAAACAGTCTGGGAGTCAGAAAGGACTTGGGTGCTAATCCCGGCTCCGCCACTTGTCTGCTGTGTGACCTTGGGCAAGTCACTTCACTTCTCTGGGCCTCAGTTACCTCATCTATAAAGTGGGGATTTTATAAGCCCCCTTGTGGGACAGGGACTGTATACAACCCGATTTTCTTGTATCCACCCCAGGGCTTGGAACTGTGCCTGGCACATAGTAAGTGCTTAACAAATACCATTATTATTATTATTATTATTATTATTATTATTATTACTAAGCACTTGGGAAAGAACAAAGCAACAGAGCTGGTAGAAGTGATCCCTGACCACAAGGAGTTTACACTGTATAGAGGGAGATAAATGTTAAAATAGGTTAATGATTAGGGGAAATAGTGAAGTATAGGGTTATTTACATATGTGCTGTGGGGCTGGTAGGAGTACTAACATGCTTAAGGGGTACACAGCCAAGTTCATAGTTGACACAGAGGGTTGCGTGGACGGGGAAATTAAGGGGCTAGGGAAGGCCTCATGGAGGAGATGTGAAAGAGGGATTTGAAGGTGAGGAGTTGTTCCAGGTCCCATTAGCTTTAAGCCTACTCTAGCGCAATTTAAATGAACATATTTATGTTAAGCGGGAGTCATTTTCTGCAGTTTCTTCTAGACTCCAAGCTCATTGTGGGCAGGAAACGTGACTGTCTATTGTTGTATTGTACCCTCCCAAGTGCTTAGTACAGTACTCTGCACACAGTAAGCGCTCAATAAATACGATTAAATGAACGAATGAATTTCCTGCCACGTGGATTGGGCTTTTGGGCTGGAACCTTTTTGAACTGTGGATTCCTGGCTTTGAAGTTCTTGACTGTCCTGTGCTCTCTCTCTTACCCTCTGAGACTCCCTAATGGAACTTGCTTTTTTTTTCTTTAGGAAATCACCCCACTGACAAATCCATGACTTTTCATATTCTTAAAATGGAGCAGATGGGTTCCATACATTGTTTTATGCCAGCAAAAAAAAGTATTAGGACTAATATAACTTACTGATATAGATATACCTATTCTTATCAATAATTGTACTTTCCAAAGTGGTTAGTTCAGTGCTCTGCATGCAGTGATTGCTCAATAAATGCCACTGACTGATTAATAATATAGCTATATTTATTCTACTGGTCAAATATTCCTGAAGAAGTAGGGTGTGCTATTGATTGAGAGATTATACCTGTGCGAAATTAAATGAAGCCATCTAAGCTATCTCCATTTTTGTGGAGTTGGGGCAGCATGGCCTAGTAGAAAGAGCACAGGACTGGGAGTCAGGACACCTGGGTTCTAACCCTGACTCTGCCACCTGCCTGCTCTGTGACTTTGGGCAAGTCACTTCTCTGTGCCACAGTTTCCTCATCTGTAAAATGGGGATTAAATAGCCATTCTCCCTTCCTCTTAGACTCTAAGCCCCTTGTGGGACAGGGACTGTGTCTGATTTGATAATATCGTATCCACCCCTATGATTAGCACAATACTTGGCATGTAGTAATATTATCATTACCAACCCTAACCCACCACAATACACCACAGTTGGATTAGGGTTTCTGACTTCTCATTGTTTCATATTTTCATTAAACAGGTGGGTTCCCAGACTCCGGTGGCCAGCTTGCAGAAAGCAATCTCCAGGTGATGGTAACGATTCCATTTAACGACGATCCCTTTGGAGTCTTTGTGATAGATCCCAAGAGCCAAGACCTGGAAATAGCCGAAGATGTCCTCTCAGAGGACGATATGTCGTATGTTGCCAGCTTTACTGTCTGGAGGCAGCAGGGTACCTTTGGAGATGTCCGACTGGGCTGGGAAATACTGTCCCGTGAGTTCAGTGCCGGGTTACCGCCGATGAAAGACTTTTTGTTGCTTGGCCATTTCGCCAACTCCGTGCAGGCCCAGCCTCACAGGAGGCGTCCTCACAGTGGAACAGACGCCTTGTACTTTAGTGGAACAGGAGATGCATTCGGCACCGTTAGTCCAGAATACCACGCTCCTAGGAATAATTCAATCGCCAGCTTCACGTTTTCAGCTTGGGTGGTGCCTGATGCCAATACCAACGGATTTGTTATTGCAAAGGAAAGTAGCAGCGATGCCATCTACTATGGTGTGAAAATTCAAACCAATGAGTCTCATGTGACCCTCATGCTTCATTACACCACCGTGGGCTCCAATGTGACCTTTGTTGCCGAGACAACGGTCATGAAATACTTGGAAGAAAATGTTTGGCTCCATCTTCTCATTATCCTGGATGATAGCATAATTGAGTTCTACCTTGATGGAAATCCAATGCCCAGAGGAATCAAGAGCTTGAAAGGAGAAGCAATTGCTGATGGTGAGTGGAGCCTTCCCAGTTAATACTTGTGATTAAAATATGGAAACTCTTGGGAGAAAAAAATGCTTGAGAATTCAGTTGTCAGGATGAGGAATCCCACTCCACTTGAATGCAAAAGTCACATGGTTGTCTCTGGGCTTTCAAAGTGGGAGAGCACATGGAACTTGAGGCCTTCCCAGACCGAGCCCCCTTTTTCCTCTCCTCCTCCCCATCCCCCCTGCCCTACCTCCTTCCCCTCCCCACAGCACCTGTATATATGTTTGTACAGATTGAGAAGCAGCGTGGCTCAGTGAAAAGAGCACGGGCTTTGGAGTCAGAGGTCATGAGTTCAAATCCCGACTCCACCACATGACGGCTGTGTGACCTTGGGCAAGTCACAACTTCTCTGAGCCTCAGTTCCCTCATCTGTAAAATGGGGATTGATTGTGAGCCCCATGAGGGGCAACCTGATCGCCTTGTATCCCCCCCCCCAGCGCTCAGAACAGTGCTCTGCACATAGTAAGCGCTTAACAAATGCCATCATTATTATTATTACAGATTTATTACTCTATTTTACTTATACATATTTACTATTCTATTTATTTTCTTAATGATGTGCATCTAGCTTTATTTCTGTTTGTTCTGACGACTTGACACCTGTCCACATGTTTTATTTTGTTGTCCGTCTCCCCCTTCTAGACTGTGAGCCCGTTGTTGGGTAGGGACCGTCTTTATATGTTGCCAACTTGTACTTCCCAAGCACTTAGTACAGTGCTCTGCACACAGTAAGCACTCAATAAATACGATTGAATGAATGAAAATGAAACAAGCCATATCAGTTACTTTTTCGTGTAGCCTGACCTCATAAATAGTTTAAGGATGAAACAGGCATTTGGCATTTAAACGATTGTCCAAGTATAAAACAGTTAATTAGTTGTATTTAGTTACTGTGCTTATCGCATGCAGCACACCATACTAAGCATCTAGTAGAATATGATGCGTTTGATAGACATGAACCTGGCCCTCAAGGAGCTCACAATTTATGGAGTTTGGGCCTGGCTCCACATATCTCAGTTTCAGATAGGCGTGTTTTTATAATAAAAAAAATTATGGTATTTAAGAGTATACTAGGTGCCAAGTCAGGTTGGACACCATTCCTCTGCCACATGGGGCTCACAGTCTAAGTAGGAGGGTGAACAGGCATTTCATTTCCATTTCACAGATGAGGAAGCTGAGATACAGAGAAGTTAACAGACCCAGAGTTTCTCAGCATGTAAGTGGCAGAGTTAGGATTAGAACCCTAGTTTTCAGACTCCTAGGCCTATGCCTTTTCCATTAGGTCACTAAGAAAATGAAGGAAATCTTTGAAATGTCATATTCCAGTGGGAGAGGAATTTAGCAGAGAATACGCATGGGTTTGGTGAGAGTGATACTCTCTCACTTTAGAGGCGGGCAACTGAGTAGGGTAGACTAAATCATACTTTTTCATGCTATTCCTCCCTAAATGGTTCTGTGGTGACACTGTTTTGTTTTTTTTTTTTTTTTAAATCCAGTAGCACTTGTGTTTTCCTTGACACACACATTAAGAATTGAAGGTCACTTTGCGGGCCAGAGGAAGCAAATTGGGTAGGAAGCTCTAGACTGTGAGCTCATTGTGGGCAGGGAATGTGTCTGTTGTTGTATTGTACTCTCCCAAGTGTTTGGTACAGTGCTTTGCACACAGTAAGCGCTCAATAAATATGATTGAAAGAATGAATTAATGAAGTATTTCATATAAGATTAGCATCCCTGAGGTGCCTCTGGGAAAATGGGTCTTGAAGCTAACCAGGCTGCAGGACAGGACAAGATTAAGTTCTGGAGGGTTCAGGCAGCACCCCAATCTGATTATTCTGCTCCCCTAAAGCCACGAGACCTACCGTGGCTTCATTTTAACTTGTAAAGATGGTGCTGTTGTAAGTGATTCCTGTAACACATCTTCTCTCCCAGCACTAAACAAGTAAGAGGAAGTGGAACAATTTTAAGGGCTTCATATTTTAAAGAACACTCGGTCATCAGCTTCTTGAAAATTTCAGCTGAGGAAAGACAAAGTATAACGCAGGAAAAATGTAAAAAAGAGTTTGTGGATCCTTATTTTACAGGGTTTAGTTTGAGTCTGGGCCAATTGGGTCAACCCACCTGGGCAAACAGGCCAGTGATGTTTGTGAGCTTGGGTGGCTTGTCAGTTTTCTCTCCCAGGCCAGAAACAGTTAAGAAGCGAGAAAATTCCCTGTTATTTTTGAAACCCGCCCCATCGCACCTCCCGATGCTCCACAGTGATCATACTCTACTATTTCCCTATCCCTAATCCAATTTAATGTTTGTCTCCCCCATAGACTATAAGATCCTTGTGGGCCGGGAGTTTTTACCAACTTTGTTGTATTGTACTTTCCCCAGCTCTAAATAGTGCTATGCACACAGTAAATGCTCAATAAATGCTCTGCACATAGGAAATGCTCAGTAAATACCAGTCAGTCAATCGGTGGTAGTTATTTAGCACTAACTATGTGCAGAACACTGTTCTAAACATTTGGGAGAGTACAACACAAAAGAATTGCCAGACACGTACCCTTCCCATAATGAGCTTACAGTCTAGAGGGGGAGATCATTCTGTCCGTCTGTCTGTCCTAATGTCTGTCTGTCTGCCCTAATGTCTGTCCATCAGTCCTAATGTCCGTCTGTCTGTCCATCAGTCCTAATGTCTGTCTGTCTGTCCATCAGTCCTAATGTCCGTCTGTCTGTCTGCCCGTCCATCTGTCCTAATGTCTGTCTGTCCGTCTGTCCTAATTTCCATCCGTCCTTCTGTTCATCAGTCTGTCCCATCATCTGTCTTTCAGTTCTTCTGTCCTTCTGTTTATCAGTCTGTCCCATCATCTGTCTTGCAAAACCAAGTTTTGCACAAACCAAATAACACTGAAATACCAAGTTCTCATTGTGATGTGGCATCCCCCTAAAGTTTTTTCTGGGCTGAAGTTATTTTAGCATCAGGGCTGTTTTTATCATCAAGAGAATTTGATGTGTTCTGCCAGTTGCCTGCTAAGTGACATTGGTCAAGTCACTTAGCTACTGTGTTCCTCACTTTCCTCAGTGAAAATGGCTATAAAATACCTGTTCTCCCTCTCCTTTAGACTGTGAGCCCCATGTGGAGCAGAGACTTTCAGATGTGATTATATCTATACTTGCGTTTAATGCAGTGATTGGCACCTAGTCAAAGCACTTAACAAATACCAGTATTTTTACTGTGGCTTTTATGCATAAAAAGCCTTCTTAATAGAATTCGTGAAAGTTGGGAAAAAGCTTATTTCTCTCCGTCGTATATTTTGGATCTGTTCAGCTATGGTCAGAGAGTCTAGCTTCTCTTTCAACTCTGTTGCTAGTTGGCCAAGGCAGCCTGAGAAGAACTCTTTCCAACTCTCAAGTTTCCTGACTGTAAAATAAGAATTGTTCCAGGTCATGTGGGGATTAGTGAGTTAGTTGCATTTGCTGTCTCCTTGACCAGAATGTTGGAGAAGTGTAAATTATAATCATTAATCATTCCCAGATCGTCTTTGTGCAGAAACATTCTGGGCATGTTACTTCCCTCCTCAAAAATCTCCAGTGGCTACCAATCATCCTCCGCAAAGGGCAAAAACTCCTCACTCTCGGCTTCAAGGCTGTCCATCACCTCGCCCCCTCCTACCTCACCTCCCTTCTTTCCTTCTACAGCCCAGCCTGCACACTCCACTTCTTTCTAACCTCCTCACTGCCTCGTTCTTACCTGTCCTGCCATCGACCCCCGGCCCACATCCTCCCCCTGGAATGCCCTCCCTCTGCACATCTACCAAGCTAGCTCTCTTCTTCCCTTCAAAGCCCTCCTGAGAGCTCACCTCCTCCAGGAGGCCTTCCCAGACTGAGCCCCCTCCGTCCTCTCCTCCTTGTCCCCCTCCGCATCCCCCATCCTACCTCCTTCCCCTCCCCACAGCACCTGTATATATGTATATATGTTTGTACATACTTATTACTCTATTTTACTTGCACATATTTATTCTATTTATTTTGTCTTGTTAACATGTTTTATTTTGTCTTCTGTCTCTCCCTTCTAGACTGTGAACCTGCTGTTGGGTAGAGACTTTCTCTATATGTTGCCAACCTGTAATAATAATGATAATAAGGATGGCATTTGTTAAGAGCTTACTATGTGCAAAGCACTGTTCTAAGCGCTGGGGAGGTTACAAGGTGATCAGGTTGTCCCACGGGGGGCTCACAGTTTTAATCCCCATTTTACAGATGAGGTAACTGAGGCACAGAGAAGTGAAGTGACTTGCCCAAAGTCACACGCTGACAGTTGGCAGAGCTGGGATTTGAACCCATGACCTCTGACTCCAAAGCCCGGGCTCTTTCCATTGAGCCACACTGCTTCTCTGTACTTCCCAAGCGCTTAGTACAGTGGTCTGCACACAGTAAGCGCTCAATAAATATGATTGAATGAATGAATGAATGTTCTCCATCGGCAGTATCCTCTTTGTTTTCTGCTTTGATCAGATTTGTTCATAGTACGCCACTTTCGAAGCTTTATCTATTCATTTTATAATTTCAGGTCCTGGGATATTGAGAGTTGGTGCAGGGGTGCATGGTACAGACGAGTTTACTGGGCTCATGCAGGATGTGAGATTGTATGAGCGCAAATTAAACAGAGAAGAAATCTACGAACTTCACGCCACCCCGGCAAAGACTGATTTGCACCCCATTTCTGGCTATCTGGAGTTCCGGCAGGGAGAAACCAATAAGTCATTCATTGTTTCTGCAAGAGATGATAAGGAAGAGGAAGGAGAAGAATTATTTATTCTAAAACTAGTGTCAGTCCATGGCGGAGCTCGTGTTTCCCAGGAGAACAGCACTGCGAGGTTGAGAATACAAAAGAGTGACAATGCCAATGGGTTGTTTGGCTTTACAGGTGCCTGTATACCTGAGGTAAGGCCTATAGCCCAGAGGACATCTGGCTGGGATGTCCTAGAGTATGTGTCCTCTGCTCGCTATTAGTAGTCAAGCGCTTAGTACAGTGCTCTGTACGCAGTAAGCGCTCAATAAATATGATTGAATGAATGAATAATGGGAAAACTGCCTTCATCATTAGCACACTTTTGCTTTGGGTAAGGAAACCTGCACTTAACAGGAATGGTAACCATAATGGGTTTGTGTTCAGCACATGCAGAATTTTCAAATTAAATGTGTTATCAAATTGTAGTAAATCATATCTTAGTGGCTTTGCAAGCTTTAACACGCTTCACCAAGGGTACTATTTTCCCTCAAGGATGACCTCTGGATAGTAATAATTATGGTGTTAAGCAATTACCAGGTGCCAGGCACTGAACTTAAGTGCTGGGGTGGATACAAGCAAATTGGGTTGGACACAGTCCTTGTCCCATGTAGAGCTCACAGCGTCAATCCCCATTTTACAGATGAGGTAACTCAGGCACAGAGCAGTAAAGTGATTTTCCCAAGGTCACACAGCAGACCAGTGGCGGAGCTGGGATTAGAACCCAGGTTCTTCTGACTCCCATGCTTGTACTGTATCTATTATGCCATGCTGCTTCTCACTCAGGGAGAGTGCTACTCTGCCAAAAAGACAGTAAGAGTAGAGAACACTGGGAAGTATTTCTGCACATTTGAAGAAAACCAGAAAAATTCCTTGTTTTCAAAAAGTCTCATCATCTAAAATGGTTAATTTACATTCAGTTGAAATTGTGTAGGGATGTTTTTGTATTTTTAAGGATTTTCAGGTTTGTCATTATCAAAGAATCCTTTGGTCGTGGGACTGTGTCTTATTAGATTATCTTGTATATCTATCCCAGGGCTTTGTGCAGTGCTTGGAATGAATTTAATACTTGTTGAATATCTTCATTGACAGGGCTCCTAAGTTGGCAAATGACGTTCTTTACCCACCTGCAAGACTTAGTCAAATTCGGACTTGTAGATGGGCTGGCATATGCAGTTTTACATCTGTACATGGGATGAGCTTTAAAATAGCTGCGAATTACTAGTACATTGTCGGGGATGTGAACAACAAAACAAGCACAATATTATCTGTAATTAGAACAGAAGGAAGTGAGATAGAGCTGGCTCTTAGGTTTTCTTGATTCGGTGTGAATGGGTAGGACTTCCTTGAGGGGGGGGAGAGTAGTGTGGATGTGGTAGTGTCGATGCATCTGTTTGTTTGTTAGAGGTCTCATTTATACTGGAAATCGCACAGGGCAGGTGTATGCCATTAGGTTGTTAGTAGGGGACTGTAGATCATGCGCAACACAACTCCCTCTCATTTTAGGAGTGGATGGAGGGAGGATCTCTCTCTCTCTTTCTCTCTTTCTCTCGATGGACAGAGTCTCTCCTTTCCCATGTCATCTGAGCAGGAGTTGCAGATAATAGGATTCAGAAATGGATTGGAGATACCTCATGTATCTCTCTTCCCCCGCCTGCATTGTTGGGAAGGCACTGACTCCAAATGACTGTGTCTGGAGTTTGCCTAACTGCCACGGATCACTTTTGGATGCCTAGCTAATAGGGACCCTTCTTTAATGCTACTTCTGCTATCTAATTTCACAAACTAAATGTTTTATTTGTTAGCTTTTTGTGAGTTGCAGATAAACCCACCATCCTTTTAATTAGTCTCCATGCTATTGTGTTTTTAATGTTATGATTGAGAGCTTTGGGGGAATGTACTTGTGCTCCCGAGAGCTTTATATCAGTTTGGACCGTGTCTGCTTTTAAGTGCCTGCCATATGTTGGGTTAATAGATTCCTTTAGATACAGGTGCTACTGATACATTCTGATATCCCAGTCCATCACCCAAGCCTGAGGCGAAATAAAAAATTAATGGACTACGCTACTTGTTCAGCATTCACCTTCTATTTCAGCAAGGAAGGCTTGTTCAAAGATCGTCATGTGATGTTGTACACTCCCAAGCACTCAGTATAGTGCTTGGTACGTAGAAATGTGCAGTAAATACCACTGACTGATCATGATTCTACTGAATGACATGGTGTTGAAGGGCTGAATAGTTTGTTTCAAGGTTTTTTACTTGAGTTTGGTAGAAAAGAGTGGTATTAAGATCTCCCCCTTGAATGAGATTATCTGATGTAATATTTTCCACTCTCCTCAATTTATGATCATTCAAGAATCCTGTATTTTAGGGCCTCTGAAATCCCATCTGATTCTTGTCATGCTCACTCACTTCATTTTGTTGTTGGCTTCTTAAAGGCAGAAAGCATGTCCAGAGCCTCAGATTTTGTTGGAGACTCTGCCCTGGCTGACTTGTAAAGCCAAATTAGGGGAGATGCCCTTTTTGAACCTCAGTTTCCCCATCAGGAAATGACAAAAATGAATAACGCAAACTTACTGAATTCTCAAGGGAATGATGCTAAGTCAATACAAAGGATTAAGGAAAAGCTTTGAGATGCAGCTTTTTTTTAATGAAAGTTTCAAGGTTGCAGCCGTTTGCTTTTCTTTTTTGGATGTTGGAATTCTTCCTCTTCCCTCTAGAAGTATACTAATATCTAGGCTTGTGACTTTTCCCCACTGAAATAGTGTCTCTTTATTGTCTAAACTTTCACACTTAAATTGCTGTTTTCATTCAATTGGATTTATAGAGCGCTTACTGTGTGCAGAGCACTGTAGTAAGCACTTTATACACTTAGTTTTCCAAGCAGCGTGGCTCAGTGGAAAGAGCACGGGCTTTGGAGTCAGAGGTCATGGGTTTGAATCCCGGCTCCACCACAAGTCTGCTGTGTGACCTTGGGCAAGTCGCTTAACTTCTCTGAGCCTGTTACCTCATCTGTAAAAATGGGGATTAAGACTGTGAGCCCCACATGGGACAACTTGATCACATTGTATCCCCCCCAGCGCTTAGAACAGTGCTTTGCACATAGTAAGCGCTTAACAAATGCCATCATTATTATTATTATATGGTGAAGGTATGGGCTTTAAAGATGTAGCAGTTAATGGGCTTCTGAAATGGTGAAGGTGAATAACTTAAAGAAAACTTCTCCATTTTGTTTTAAAGAAGCCATTGATAAAGGGCCGTTTTACTCCACTAGAAGATGCTTTAGAAAAGTGATGATCCTCTGGATAAATGAGCAAAAACGTCATTCCCGAAGGACTCAAATTCCACCTTATTAGCTGCAGCCACCATTACCCTTAGCTGCTCTGGGCTTTGGGTAGGTAACTCTGGGAGAACTGTGAGTCATTATTCTACCTCTTGCAATGGCCACAAATCTGGGGCCTGTTCTGGCTCATCCCCAGAATTGTTTTCACCACTGGATAAAAGAGATAGAACGGTTGTGGCTCAACACCCTTTAAGAGAACCCACCGTAGCCACACCAACAATGTCTAAGACAGTATTGGTATCAGTAGATTTTTTAAAGGCCAATTATGTGTGAACAACTGTACTAAGCATTCATTCATTGTCATATTTATTGAGTGCTTACTGTGTGCAGAGCACTGTACTAAGCGCTTGGGAAGTACAAGTTGGCAACATATAGAGATGGTCCCTACCCAGCAACAGGCTCACAGTCTAGAAGGGGGAAACAACCAACAAAACAAAATATGTGGACAGGTGTCAAGTCATCAGAATAAGTAGAAATAAAGCTAGATGCACATCATTAAGAAAATAAACAGAATAGTAAATATGTACAAGTAAAATAAATAGAGTAATCTGTACAAACATAAATACAGGTGCTGTGGGGAGGGGAAGGAGGTAGGCTGGGGGGGATGGGGAGGAGGAGAGGAAAAAGGGGGCTCAGTCTGGGAAGGCTTCCCGGAGGAGGTGAGCTCTCAGTAGGGCTTTGAAGAGAGGAAGAGAGCCAGCTTGGTGGATGTGCGGAGGGAGGGAATTCCAAGCCAGGGGGAGGACGTGGGCCGGGGGTCGACGGCAGGACAGGCGAGATCGAGGTACAGTGAGGAGGTTAGCAGCAGAGGAGCGGAGGGTGCGGGCTGGGCTGGAGAAGGAGAGAAGGGAGGTGAGGTAGGAGGGGGCGAGGTGATGGACAGCCATGAAGCCGAGAGTGAGGAGTTTACTCCTCTAAGCACTAGAGGAGGATTCAGAAGAAGAGATGTGGTCCCAAACCTCAAAGGTTTTAGAGATCCCATAAAATGATTAAACCAATGGGTATACAGATAGTTTCACATATAATGAAATTGGTGTTTCCTGTAGTCCCCTGAAGTATTGTACTCTCCCAAGCACTTAATACATTGCTCTGCATACAATCAGTGCTCAGTAAATACCACTGATCGATTTCCACCTTGTATTGTTTAATATTTACAGTTTCACATACATTTAAATAGCTAGACAGTGATGAAATTCAAGTAATGGGGAACATTTTTCAGAAAAAACATTTCTTACCGTTAATTTCCTTTATTGAGTGGAGTCAACATTGATTGATCTTATTTTCTTTCAGATTGCAGAGGAGGGATCCACAGTTTCATGTGTTGTGGAGCGGACAAGGGGGGCCCTGGATTACGTGTACGTGTCTTACACCATCTCTCAGGTCGATACGGCCAACATTCATTACCCTGTGGACGATTTTGCAAATGCAAGTGGAACTATCACTTTCCTCCCTTGGCAAAGATCAGAGGTAAACCCTGTCTTCTGCTTAAAGCGAAGCATTTGGTTCTTTGAGGGCCTTCTGCGAGAGATCTTTTTCTTATCCTTGAACAGTGGGCATATTTCTAGCAGCCTGTTATTTCAATGTGGTTTATTGCTCTAGAACTCTCTTGGCCTTAAAACCTGCCCTGGCTCCTATAGATCTTGGGGATAGAATTATTTTTAAAAGAGGAGGCCAAATGTGAAGTACTTTGTAATCATTCAGGATGATTGTTAGCATCTGCCTTGGTTGAATTCTGGCATCCCCCCTTTCCCTGATTGCTCTCCGGTGAAGCAGAACAGAGCAGGCCTTCCAGAGCAGTGATATTCATCCTCTTTTGGTGGAAAGACTGCCATTTTAAGGGTAAAGTGGACAGGTGGAGCATTTGATGTTATCTCTCCTTCTTGCCCATCCCTGCCTGGAAGAAATAGGGAAGTTTAGAGATGGACTAAGCTCTCCAGTGCAGGCTGAGCACATTTTATTCATGGCCAGCTGAGGTTCTGGGGACTTTGAGGAAGAATGCAGAAGAGGTGGTATGGGCGTCTCACCGATTCTTTACCCTTTCACACCTTTCTCCCTCTTAACTGATCTCAGTTTTATAGAGTAGGGACTGTGTCTGAACATATTATCTTGTATCTTCCCCAGCGCTTAGTACAGTACTTGGCACATAGTAAGCGTTTAACAAATGCCACAATTATTAGTATCTTTAGCCTTGCTGACAACAATTGCTGCTGATACTGTTTCCTCCAAAGCGACCACACCTCCTCGCCTTGGGGATTTCAGTGAGGGTATGTTTGGAAGCCAGAACCGGGGCAGGGGTGGCTCAGGGAAGAGGAGAAGCAGGATCAGACTAGATACATCTCTGCTGGGATTTTTTATGTAACAGTCTGGTTTAAACGGGCTTGTCCCTGTTTGGTACTTATTTGCCACATAATTGATCAATCTCTTTCTCGCTCGCTCTTTCTCTCTGTCCCTCCCCTCTCCTCCCCACCCCCTTACACACACACACACATACATACACACACACACACACACACACACACACACACACACACACACACACACACACACACTCACTCACTCACTCCTTGGTTTACTCCTAACTGCAGTTGTTGCAGAAATTAAAGTGGCGATTCTTGTCCATCTTTCCCTTTCGTGGTTAATCCATTTCTTCTGGTGTGGTCTCTGGGGATGTGAAACAGGCTGTTGCTTGATTCCTAAGAGATTTTTATCCCTGGCAATAGAGTCCCAAAGGAAGTGAAGCTAGGGGGTGAAGTAGGGATGGCCCAGTCCCCATGAGAGGGAAGGTGGAGTAGCCTGGGGACACGTAAGCATGTGACTGCTCTCAGATTGATGGAATTGGGAGATTCTTTCGGCACAGGGGAATTGCCCTGATGGGCTTTACCTGACGGGTGGTCCTGAACAAGTCAGGCAGAGCGGCCTAGTGGAAAGAGCATGGGACTAGGGGTCCGAAGACTCGGGTTCTAGTCCCAGCACTGTCCCTGAACCAAGGGCAAATCAATTAAACTCTCTGGACCTTAGTTCCATTATCTGAAAAATGAGGATAAAATACTTGCTCTCCCCACCTCTTAGACAGTGAGCCCCATATGGGGCTATAACCAGTCTGATTATCTTGTTTCTACCCCATTGCTTATCATGATACCTTGGCAATTAGTAAGTGTTTATAATAACAGAAATAATAATAATAACTGTTATTTCTCATATGAGCATTTTGTCTTCCTTTGAGAAGCAGTGTGGCTTAGTGGAAAGAGCACGGGCTTGGGAGTCAGAGGTAGTGGGTTCTAATCCCGGCTCTGCCACTTGTCAGCTGTGTGACTTTGGGCAAGTCACTTCACTTCTCTGGGCCTCAGTTCCCTCACCTGTAATATGGGGATTAAGACTGTGAGCCTCACATGGGACAACTAGATTACCTTGTAGCTAACTCCAGCACTTAGAACAGTGCTTGGTACATAGTAAGTGCTTAATAAATACCGTTATTATTATTATTAGTGCGCAATCTCCATTGGCAACAAACTATACTTTTACAGTAATTTAATGTCACTATTTCGAACTCTAGGTGTTGAATTTGTACGTTGTTGATGATGATCTCCCAGAGCTGAATGAATATTTTCGTGTAACACTGGTGTCTGCAGTCTCTGGAGATGGCAAACTTGGTTCAACCCCCACCAGTGGAGCAAGTATCGACGTAGAAAAGGAAACTACAGATATCACCGTCAAAGCTAGTGATCACCCATATGGTAAGAATCTTAGTGGAACAGTATTTACCCTCTGGTCAAACTTTAGGCCAGTAGGATTTGCTATATTATTAATGGAAGGGAAAATGGGCATAAAAGTTTAAAATCCCTCTGCAATTCAAGCCTTTGAATGTATTATTGGATGCTCAGGCAGCATTTTGTCTTTGAAAATACCATTATGTGGAACCTTTTTATAAATAGTGACCAGAAAGTCTTGAATCAAATTGTACCTAAACTTCTGCTTACGCAAATTGATAGGTTTAGCTGTTTTAATAATGACAATAACAATGATGGTATTTGTTAAGCGCTATGTGTGAAGCACCATTCTTCAAATTTGGCTCATGGCTCAAAATAAAAAGTCAAATACCATTTTGAAAATTTTTGTGTTTCAAGTGTCTAAGGAAGAAAAATGGAATTAAAATTTTATGGAATCTTGTAAAACTTCAAATTCATCTGAGCAGTCTTGGCTTCAATGTAAACAAATTATTTTGATGTTTATAATCTTTCAAAACATGCACGTCAGGCCACTAGTGACTAAATTCTGTTTTCTCCAAAAAAGAGTAAAGAACATTTTCATGATATTCCAAATGCATTTTAATTCAAAAGTCCCACGAATACTTTTTAAATGGCTAATGAAACTTGCCCATCAGGTTGTTCCTGAAATGATTTTTTTTTGCAACAGGTTTGCTGCAGTTTTCTGTGGGAATGCCTCCTAGAGCTGGTGATAAAATGATTCGACCTGCGTCCAGCATCCCACATATTACCGTGAAAGAGGAAATTGGACAAGTCAGGTTACTTGTGGTCCGAGCTCAAGGCCTTCTGGGAAAAGTTCTGGTAAAATACAGAACAGTTTCTTTGACAGCTTACAGCCCTAAGGATTATCAGGTAAGAATGATGCTCTGGAAAACAAAGATACAAGCATCCAAGTCCTCTTTTTTTATGGGCCAAGAAAGCCTTATTACACACTAACGCTGTAGATCTGGTAAGTGTTGAGTTATTGCCCTTCTCGCTTAGACAGGATTTCATCTATCGCTAGATCAAAAAGCAAAGCAAGGTTTTCACTTTGGTGCCCAGCTCTATAATGGTTTTTATGGACATAGTGTGCTTAATTAAATGATTTTAGTTGTTTCTAGCCATTTGGTAGCACAGGGTTCTGGTACTTTGGGGATAACACAGTGCGTCATTTTACGGACTAAGTAAGCAGCGTGCCATAAAGAAAATGTTTCTGTTAATTCAGAATAATAATATTAAGATCAATCATGCAGTTACATGATTTTTCTGGTCAGTTACTTGATTTTGCTATTGAAAGATTATTCCAAGGAAAAAACACCAAAGTAGCTTGCCTGTTAGTAGCACAGAGTGTAAACATGAAGAAAGGACATCTAGTCAACTTTTTTAAGCATTTCCCTCAGTCTTGGATTAGTATATTACTCTGCACACAGCAAGCACTCAGTAAATGCGATTGAATGAATTGAAGCCTCTCATTTCAGGAGGTCTTAATTCTCAAAGAAATCTGAGATCTGTTGCCTTGAAGTGGCCCTAAAAACATTGAGAGTTTAGGGTTTGGCAGAAAAATGTGGTGACAGGCTAAATATAGTCTCCAGGGGTAAAGTTGGAAACAAACCTTTTCATTTCACAATTTTTTTCAGAGCAGTGAAGGCACACTGGAATTTCAGCCAGGAGAAAGATATAAGCACATTGCTGTCAACATCACGGACAATTCTGTTCCAGAACTGGAAAAATCTTTTAAGGTTGAGTTGCTTAACTCAGAAGGAGGAGGTGAGAAGAGTATACAGCCTGATAAGGTGGTTGAATGTTTTCACTAGGAAAAAAAAAACATTTTTCATTTATTCTATAAAATTTTAGTTAATTTATTAGTTAGAAAAACCTTCTTCAAGGGGAATCTGATATGACCAAACACTGTTTTACAAAGGGAAAACTTGTTAACTAGCAAAAGGATGTGACAATGATTTTGAGTGATTAAAACTTTATTTCAAAATAAACTCAATAAAAATTCCCATGCTACTCTTTTAATCCTAGAACATCCCCTTATTTTCGACCATCTAAAGCAGACCTTAAGCAAATCATATTTTTTTAGCAATTATTGAACTTAAGAAAAAGAGTCAGTTAGTGGTCCCAAGATTTATTGTATTCCATCTTTTTCGGAGAAAAAATATGGTTTGAGTTGAAAACCTTCATGTACCTATCTAGACGCTTCTCTGCCTGTTTACATTTCTCCGTTGAACCTTATTTTCACGATTGTTAGTGGAAGGCAGAGGTGATGAACCATAAGTCTAGGCTGCAGGGTCACCAGCGAATTCCTCCTTGTCGAATCCAACGGACTATTTTCAATCCTAAAGTTCCTGCACCCTTTGACACAGTGAACAACTTTCTTCTCCAGTAAACACTATCAAAACTTAGTTTCTCAGTCTCTCCTTTCCCGGTTCTCTTCCTGTCTCTCCAGCTGCTCCTTCTCAGTGTCTTTCCCCGGCTCTCCCCTTGTCCCGCACTTCTTAACTTTAGGTATCCCTCAAGTCTCTGCTTTAGGCAGGGGTGGATGTATACCAGAACAGGCTGGGACTATTCATTCATTCAGTTGCATTTATTGAGCGCTTACTATGTGCAGAGCACTGTACTAAGCGCTTGGGAAGTAAAAGTCGGCAACATAGGGAGATGGTCCCTACCCAACAACGGGCTCACGGTCTAGAAGTGGGAGACAGACAACAAAATACCACCTATTCCCTTGGGACAATCAATCAGTCAATCGCATTTATTGAGCGCTTACTGTGTGCAGAGCACTGTACTAAGCGCTTGGGAAGTACAAGTTGGCAACATATAGAGACAGTCCCTACCCAACAGGGCTCACACCCTGTGTGAAGTTCAGCCTTCCCCATGTTGTCACTCAGAAGGGCAACAATATTAAAAATGAATATGAACGCGGCACTTGCAATCACAAGAAAGCAGAATAATGCTAGTGCATTTTAATATCAGCATGATCAATCAATCAATCAATCGTATTGAGCACTTACTGTGTGCAGAGCACTGTACTAAGCACTTGGGAAGTACAAGTTGGCAACAAGCATGATGCTTGGCAAGGAAAATGTGGAGGATATTTACCCTCTGATGTTCAACTTCCAATGCTCGAGATTTCCGATGTTATCTCTTGGGCGGCGGCGGCAATTTTGTGTAAAGCAAAATTTCTCAAATGACTGATCTGGTGTGAAGACGATTTTGTCACAGCTTCAGAGACCCTTTTGGCCAGTGGGAAGACTTACTCCCATCCATGTGGGCCCAGGCTGGGGACGGGCAGCAGTGCCCGGTTTGGGCCCAGCCCCTGCCCCCAGTCCCTACTGTGGAGATGATCCAGGCAGAGCTCATCCCTGACCCTGATTCCACAACCCCAGCCTGGGTTTCACCCAGAAGGGGCATTGGGAATACCTGTGTCTACTTCCTACCTATGTAATCATTCCCAGCACTTAGTACAATGCTCTGCGCACAGTGTGTTTAGTAAATTCGTTCATTCAGTAGTATTGAGCGCTTACTGTGTGCAGAGCACTGTACTAAGCACTTGGGAAGTCCAAGTTGGCAACATATAGAGACGGTCCCTACCCAACAGCGGGCTCACAGTCTAGAAGGGGGAGACGGAGAACAACACAAAACATATTAACAAAATAAAATAAATAGAATAAACATGTACAAATAAAATAAATAAATAGAAAATAAATAAGGTGTTCAAATTTACAAAACGTGCCGTTTATTTGGCTTTGTGAAAAACGCGAACAGCCTTGTAACCTTGAATCCCTGGGCCCGGCCCCCCGTTTTGGAGCAAAGAGACCCCCCAGGTTTGTGCATCGCGAGTCAGTCTCTGGGGTATTGCGAGCCAGTGGGTTTCTACGTGGGGTTTCAGGACCCAGCCCTGAGGGACGCAGCTGCCTTCGGGAAGCTCGTCGGGAACCAGATACTGATCCCATTCGTGCCGGATCTGGATGAGGGCGGCCACCGAGTGTTCTGTTTGTAAATTGAACTGATGGAACGGCTGCAGGACCTGGCTTAGGGGAAACTCGTCCAGCGTCCCGAAGAGTAAATGCTAATACTGCTAACTCCCAGCCAAGCCCTGAAGGACCAAAGAAAGAGGGCAGGGAGCTCTAAACATCTCCCGCTCCCCCAGTGCCCATCTCCCTCTTCCTTTACACCTTGGCTGTCATCTCCCTCGTCTTCACACCAGATCAGCCATTTGGGAAATTTCGCTTTACAGAAAATTAGTCCCAGCCTGTTCTGGTATTGTCCTTCAAAAGTTAATTGTATTTATTGAGCGCTTGCCATGTGCAGAGCACAGTACGAAGCGCTCAAGAGAGTACGATAGAACAATAGACACATTCCCTGCCCCCAATGGGTTTACAGATCCGATCCGAGCCTTTCAGAATCAGACGGCTAATCTGTTAGAGGCGGGAAATACATGCGTACAATTGCACAGGTTCTTTTTTGGCCAGTTGTTATGTAATCTCTCTGACTTCTAAGTGAGGAGTTGACCAGTTAGTCATATTTATTGAGCACTTACTGTCTGCAGAACACTGCACTAAGCGCTTGGGAGAGTACAATTTAGCCGATACATTCCCTGCCCACAACAAGTGTAGAGTCTAGAGAGGGAGACAGATAAAATTACAGATACGTAAATAAATTACAGACTACTTGGGGGTTACATCTTTCTGCTTTTCTTATTGACCCGAAATATTTAAAACACTATACCTTCTATCTTCTCTGTTATATAAATGTATCTGTATGGATTGTGTGTCTCTGTCCGTCTCTTCTTGAAGTTGCTGAATTGTTTCAGTTTGATGGCAGTGGGAGTGGTGATGGGGACCTGGAATTCTTCCTTCCGTCTGTGCACAGGCATGGTAAGCACCTTGGACTTTTCTTTCCTTCTAAACTATTACTGTGGTTTACCAGGTATTTTTTTTTTTTTTGCTACATCCCATGTTTCACTTTTCCAGTGCTTTCTGTAGTTGTCTCATGAGGGCTTCTTGTAATTGACATGATTTTCTCATTTCCACATTTACACAGTGTACTCCAGGCAGGAGGAATTGATTATAAATTACCAGAGTAAAATTGGCATCAATTTTTATGGACTACTCGTTGACATTTTGGATTTGCTGTTTGATTTGTATAAAAACATGAATCCCATAAAATAAAACAAACTAAGAATGCCTTCTGAAGGACATTTCCCTGAGGAAGTGGCTAGATTTAATTTCTTTAAAAGGAGAAAGCAGGGCCTGCTTTTGAAACAAGTTAGTGGCCAAAATTAAGGAAAGAGGGAGCCACCTGTTGAGAAGCAACCCTGTTTTAAACAAATCATCAAAGCTGACTTCACTTCTTGCGAAAATAAAAAAGAGAGAGATTTGCCAGTCAGTCAGTGGTATTGAGTGAGCACTTAATTTGCAAAGCATTGTATTAGGTGCATAGGAAAGTACAGTAGAGTTGCTAGTCAAAATCCCTGCCCACAAGGAGCTTACGGTCTACACGGAATGATGGTCATGGTATGATTCTTCAAGAGAAAGCATGAGCAAAGCCATAGTATGTTTGTCCAAACCATTCTTATTTATGATCAGAGAAACCAAAATACCCCACTGTCTACAGGAGTGGTCCTTCTGCTCTGTCTCCTGTCTCCTGACTGATGTCCAGAATTCCATATTACTATTCTTCCAAGTCAGGTGACTTCATCATTCTGACTCTGACTCGTTGTCCCAGCTCTTGCTGCTGCAACTCACATCACTTGACATGACCCTATCTCGGGTTGCATAGTTTTTGGTATCAGAGAGGTCTCCTTCCTTCTTTAAGTCTCTAGTTTCCTTCTGTGGTTAAATTTTCTTCCAGGTGTCTAACAGAGCTTTACCTCAGAATATCCATTCTTAGATTTTTATTTCTCCCCTAATGCCATTTCATCTAAATTTGTTTCTGGGTTCCTCTGATGAGAATTTTTGACTATTTATGTCCACCATATTGGCTCATTTGTGATGTACTCTTGAGTGCTTAGAACTCATTTCTTTAAAGATGTGTGTGACTTAAAATGGTCGCTGGTATTTTAATACTGAAGAGTCCTTTACATAGGTGATTCGTATAAAAATTGGAAAAAGCAGTATGTTTGTATGTAAAAGTGCCCTTGTTCTTTGAGGAATAGCCCAATAATAACATTTTCCAGTTACTAAGGCAAGCACGTTTGTGATATTAACTTTTTGGCATTTAAAGCCTATTTTAAAAAATCTGGATTTGTTAAAGGAAGCAGTAAAGCCATTAGACAGGGCAGACATCTTTGAGTACAAATTTAGGTAAAAGATAAATCTTAAAATTTTGACCTCATCAATGGAGAGCTTCTGAAGTCCTATAGCTAATGATAATTAATAACTGGTTTTGAAGCACTTACTATGTGTCAAGCACTGTAATAAGCTCTGGAGTGGAGATACAGAGCTGAGCTACAAAGAAGTTAAGTGACTTGTCTGAGCTCACTCAGCAGGCAATCGGTGGAGCCGGGATTAGATCCCAGGTCTTCTAATTCCCCAGGCCCATGCCCTTTCCACTAAGCAGAGTGACCAGATTGTCAGGATTCTGCAAGTCCATGGTGCCTTCATTTTTTCATCTGTTCATTCTTCCTCGGTAAACACTTTGAATGCATAGCTGCTGCTCAGTCTCTTCACTCTCTTTCCTCCCCTTTTTTGTGCTGCTCTCCTGGTTATATATGTCACGGCCACGTAGAAACTGAATGTATTCTTTGAGATAAACACAGACCTTTTCTTTTATCATTTTGTAGCATCTGTTTCATTCCATGGTAAGGGACTGTGCTAGCGTAGGAGTCAGAAAGCAATGCAAGTAGCTTGGCGTACAGTTGATATAAAGTTTGAACCCCATATCTCTTGGTGTTATAATTAAAGGGATGCTGTAATTTTAAGAAGGTAATACTCTATTTTGGATGCTCTGCTAAGATCAAGGAAGCAGGAGGGAGATCTTTGCCAGGCAGAAGATTATTCGGTGGTTGAAAATATAAAATGAAATAAAATTTACTATTCAGTTCTACATTTCACGAATCACTTGAGCAGTGCAGATGAGCCAGGATCGATCAGTAAAGGTTACATTATTGTGCAGTGATGAGACTCTGTTTATAAAGAGTGAGAGAATCATAAGAGAATGAAGCACCGTTTTTCATAGTACCACTCTTTATTTTTCCCCTTGGTTTATGAAATGTAAATGATCATTTTTCTGGTGTTCTTTAATTGACCACGCAGCCAGTCTTGGAGTAGCATCCCAAATGATTGTGACTATTGAAGCCTCCGACGATGCTCATGGTGTGTTTGAGTTCAGCACTGAGTCGCTCCATGTCAATGGAACGGAACCCGAAGATGGTTACAGCACAGTTATATTGCAGGTTAGTACATTTCAGCTGTCACCTTATAAAATCCCTTCAAATTCTAAAACTCTGATGTTTTTTCACAAAAAAATTTGTTGAGTCCATAGTCATACAAAGTTCTATATGATTTAGAGGTTAAGCCGCTATCTAATTTTTAACTGTCTCATTATTATGGGGTTACCATTGAAAGGTTTTAAACCTTTCAAGTAGGATGAAGTGGTATGTTTTGTAGATCATATACTGCATTCTAATAAGTGATGTGTATGTATTTGTGAACTTGACCCTTGATAGGTTGTGAGAAGACACGGAGCTTTGTCTCAAGTAATTCTACACTGGAACATTCCCAGTGATCCTTTTGGAGATCTGTTCTTCACCTTTGGACATATCACTTTTGCAACTGGACAGATGTGTGCAAACTTAACAGTTGAAATCTTGCATGATGAAGTTCCTGAACTGGATAAAGTGTTTTCTGTCCTAATCGTGAATGTTTCCAATGGTCGGCTGGGTCTTCATACAAATGCAACACTGACAGTCCTGGCAAGTGATGATCCATTTGGACTTTTCATCTTTTCAGAGAAAAACAGACCAATTGAAGTTGAGGAAGTAACCCAGAACATCACTCTATCAATAGTCAGGTTACGTGGTCTTATGGGAACAGTCATGGTCACATACCGAACCATGGATGATCGGGTAAAACCACCTTATTTTGCATCTAATGTTGCCAGAGCAACTCAAGGAATAGACTATATACCCATTTCTGGATTTGTAGTTTTCAACGCCAACAGGAGTGAGGCAACAATAACTATTTCAATTCTGGATGACGATGAACCAGAAAAATCAGAATCTGTCTTTATTGAGCTATTCAACGTTACTTTAATAGAAAAAGTACAGCATCGACCAAGTAAGTACATATCCTCATAGTCTGTATTTTGGATGAATCTTGAAGTTTTCAACTGAGATTTCCAAAATATTCTTTTTAATCTCTCTCTCTCTAGTGCCACATCTATATATGTGTATATATAGATGCGTGCATATATATGAAAATCTGTATAACTATAGATACCTGATTAAATCAAAAGCTAATTGAAACACTAAAGGGGAAGAAAAAATAAGTACTGATTCAACTTGTTTGAAATAAGAAGTGGCAAAGCCAAATGTGTATGTGAAGTGTTGTGAGTTGTGTATTTGCAGAGTAAAAACATTCTCAAAACATGGAGGTAAGAGTTTGTGTAGGAACAGGCAAAATTCTCCTGTTGTGAAAAAAAGATCAAGGAGCTGAAGAAAAGTCTGCAGTAGCCTGAGCATATTCTTTGAGGGGGGTAGTTTTGAGCCTCGTATCAAAATGAAAGCTTAATAACATTCTTGAGCTAGGGTATTTGGAGGCACCTTAGCCAAAAGAGGGGTGTTGTGAATGAAAATATTTTTAGTTGTAACATTGTCTTTTTTGGGGGTTTAGATAGGAAACAATCATTTTTGAATAGTTTATTGCTTTTTTAGTTGTTAGTGTCTAATTTTAGGTATTCTTCCTACTTTACAATATTTTTTTCTCAATTTAATGGATTCAGTACATTTCCCTAGTATATCTGTCTATGATTTGGAATTTTGAGTTTCTTGGGGGTGACCATGAATGATGGATTTGGTAGGAACTAAGGAACTTAATTCCACATAGGTGAATTCTACCTGAGGCCTCTCCCATGAATGTTCTTGCAGTAATGGGTTATGACAGCTTAGTCGTGAATAACTTTTGCTTGTTGAATATACCATCAGTTTTTCAGCTACATATTTCTTTCTGCCAAGCCAGTATTGACATAATTTTGGGGTGGCATTTATTATCACCATTGTCATCATTATTACTAGTACTAGCATCTATATCCTTATAATGTGTAAATCACAGTATTAAACACTGTGGTAATCAGAAAACCCTCTCCCACAAACAGTTTACAATTTTAAGTGGGGGGAGGATGAACCACATGGAACAAGAAGGCTATCATCCAAACAATGAAAACCAAAAGCCAGCAGTGGAAAAATATCAACCGTAAAAGATCAAAGTTATACTCTACTTGTAGGGTTTGCTTTCTGGTACTTCCTACTCCAGGTAGACATTCCATGGAGAGAATCTGCTGCAACCATCTAAAGGTTTTGCAAGGAATTTTTCCCCAGCGTCCACTGTTGCGGGGGTGTGTGTAAGTGGGACACACACTGCTCGTAGCATTGCCTGTTATTTCATTCACTTTATTCAATAACCATGTTTTTTTAATGGTACTTGTAAAGCATTTACTATGTGCCGGGCACTGTATTAAGTGCTGAGGTGGATACAAGCAAATTGGATTGGGCACAATCCCTGCCCTGTTTGGGGCTCACAGTCTCGATCCGCATTTTACAGGTGAGGTCACTGAGGCGCAGAGAAGTGAAGTGATTTGCCCAAGGTCACACAGCAGGCAACTGGCAGAGCCAGTTTTAGAACTCAGATCCTTCCAACTCCCAGGCCTGTGCTCTATCCACTAGGCCATGCTGCTTCTCTGTACTGCTTATCTATCACTATTGAGTTTTGCTGTAAGTTTGATGGTGGGAGATTTCATTTTGGTCAGTCTCAAAAGAATCTTGGTTTCTTTCATTGTGGCAACAAGGATTTCCCTCAGCGTGACTATGGCGTAGTCGAACGAGCATGGGCCTTGAGTCAGAAGGTCGTGGGTTCTAACTTCTACTCCTCCAGTTGTCTGTTGTGTAACCTTTGGCAAGAAGTCACTTAACTTCTCCGTGCCTCATTTACTTATCTTTAAAATGGGGATGGAGACTGTGAGCCGCATGTGGGACAAGGGCCTTTGTCCAACCCGATTTGCTTGTATCCACCCCAGCGCTTAGTATATTGCCTGGCACATGGTAAGCGCTTAACAAATTCCATAATTATCATTATTATTATCACTTGGAGTCTCCCGGTTGGTCCAAGCCTCCTGTGGTTTATCTTGAGATTTCCTCCTTTAGATTTCAGCAGAGCTGGTCCCGACCCAGGCCTGGAGTGAACTTTTGGGAAGCAGTTCCAATTGGAACTGCAGAAACTGCTCTGGGAAAGGGGAGCATGATGTCGAAATGTCCACTTGCCTCAATGTGGCCAGTTGTCTGACCATTCTGTACTTTGACCTCTTGCTAATTGTACACACTGGATTGTCTGACCAGTGGGACTAGGGTTGGACACCCAGGAATAGTTAATGAGTTTCCTGTCAGCAAACCTTGAAATGTTCATTCATTCATTCATTCAATCGTATTTATTCAGTGCTTCCTGTGTGCAGGGCACTGTACTAAGTGCTTGGGAAGTACAGGTTGGCAACATATAGAGACGGTCCCTACCCAACAACGGGCTCACAGTCTAGAATGGGGAGACAGACACCAAAACAGAACATGTGGACAGGTGTCAAGTCATCAGAATAAACAGAAGTAAAGCTAGATGCACATCATTAACAAAATAAATAAAATAGTAAATATGTACAAGTAAAATAGAGTAATAAATCTGTACAAACATATATGCAGGTGCTGTGGGGATGGGAAGGAGGTAGGGCGGGGGGGATGGGAAGAGGGAGAGGAAAGAGGGGGCTCAGTCTGGGAAGGCCTCCTGGAGGAGGTGAGCTCTCAGTAGGGCTTTGAAGGGAGGAAGAGAGCTAGCTTGGCGGATGTGTGGAGGGAGGGCATTCCTGGCCAGGGGGAGGACGTGGGCCGGGGGTCGACGGTGGCACAGGTGAGAACGAGGCACAGTGAGGAGGCTAGTGGCAGAGGAGCGGAGGGTGTTGTAAATATTGTAAATGACTTTGTGTTCAAGTTTGACTGATGTTTCTGTTCTGATCCACCTTTGTGATCAGTTCGACAAGAGATTTCAAGGGTTTGAGGATATTATTGTGTCTATAAAGTCAGCACATTTTGGGCTTGGGTTGCTTCTCGTGTTCATTCCTCTTTCCAGATTTTACTGGTCAGTTTCAGGATGATGGTCTAGTCAAAGTTGAATACATCCTGAAGATGTCCAGTGAACCTGGAAAAATGTTGTCAGACAAAAACAAGGGGAAGACCTCTAAGTGGCACACACAGAAAATATGAAGGCTTGCTATCTTTTATAGGTTAGCAAAATGTGTTTCTGCATCCAAAAGGGGTCTAGGTATCTTTCAACCAGGCACTGCCAACCTGAATAGATAAGCATATCAACCAATTAATCAATCAGTTGTATTTATTGAGTGGTTACTGTGTGCAGAGTATGGTACTAAGTGCCTGGAAGAGTACACTATAACAGAGTTGGTAGACACATTCCCTCCCACAACGAGCTTACAGTGTAGAGTGGCGGGACAGTGGATAAATCTGTCTATATATCTTGATACATAAATTGATAGGGAGTTTTTTTTCCCTTCAAAATGCTGCTTGTGATGTGGGAGGGTGAAAATATGCATCAACTTCACCCTTTCCTGTGTTGTCATTCATTCATTCAATCGTATTTATTGAGCGCTTACTGTGTGCAGAGCACTGTACTAAGCGCTTGGGAAGTACAAGTTGGCAACATATAGGGACGGCCCTACCCAACAGTGGGCTCACAGTCTAGGAGGGGGAGACAGAGAACAAAACAAAACATATTAACAAAATAAAATAAATAGAATAAATATGTACAAATAAAATAAATAAATAAATGGAGTAATAAATACGTACAAACGTTGTGCCCCAGAGGCTTTTAAAGCAATCAAATCTCTGGACTTATCATTAAGCTTCTCAGGGTGAAAAGAACTGTCTTTACATATTTTGCTGTAGCAGTCAGTGCATTAGTAATTTCAGGGACAATGTGGTGATACTGCAGCTGCAGGAACAAATAATGAAAAGCAAATGTTTTGGCCCAGTCTTAGCTGCTTCAGCTGGAAGCACTGCTTGCCAGAAGTGGAGTAGTATCAGAGAACATCATCAAGAAGCTGAATATCTAGCAAATATCTAGTATTGTCTAGCAAATAATAATAATTGTGGTATTTAAGTGGTTATTATGTGCCAGACTCTGGGGTGAATACAAGCAAATCAGGTTGGACGCAGTCTCTGTCCCACATGAGGCTTCACAGTCTTAATCCCCATTTTACAGATGAGGTAACTGAGGCACAGAGAAGTGAAGTGATGTACCCAAGACCACACAGCAGACAAATGGTAGAGCCAGGATTAGCAGATAAAAATAGACAATTTTGGCTCTGTGCTCTTCTAGTCACTGGAAGTTTATTTCCTTTTCCCATTTTAGAGTCCCATTTTCCCATTTCAGACTATCACTCTCCCCACCTTCAAAGCCTTTTTTAAGACACATCTCCTCCAAGAGTCCTTCCCTGACTGAGCCCTTATTTCCTCTACTCCCCCTCCATTCTGTGTTGCCCTTGCACTGGGATTTGCAACCTGTATTCAACCCTCCCTCAGCTCCATGGCGCTTACGTACATATCTGTAATTTATTTATAGTAATGTCTGTCCCTCTAGACCGTAAGCTCATTGTAGTCGGGGAGTATATCTGCCAACTCAGTTATATTGTACTCTCTGAAGTGCTTTGTACAGTGCTCTGCAAACAGTAAGTGCTTAATAAATTTGATTGATTAATTGAAATGTTTATATTGTGGGAGGCAGGGTGACCTGGAAATAACATGGGGCTGAGATTCTTGGGGGAGGAGTTGGGGCGGCAGTGGGGGGGAGTGTGTGTGTGTGTGTGTGTTTTATCATCCATATGTGGGGATGTTGCCTTCTCCCACAACTCTTTAGATTTTTTTTTTAACCTCATGTTGGGAAACATTCTGATGATCCTGTATCTAAACCCTAGGGCTTGGCACAGTGTTTTGGAACATAGAAAGTAATTATATTGTAAACTAGCTCTCGAGGACAGGGATCACTACCCAACTCTATTCGATTGTATTCTCCCAAGCACTTAGTACAGTGTTCTGAACACACACTTAGTACACTGTTCCCTACAAAGTGCTCAGTAAATACTAATGCTAATCTAATAATTTGTTTACTTTATCTTCAGAAAGACATACCTGATAGTCCTGTTATTCCATTTCCTTTGTTCAGTTGCAAATTCCCCACGTCTTGGACCAGAGATGCACACCATAGCCCATTTAATTATAAATGCCAATGATGATGCTTTTGGGACACTTCAGCTCTCAGCATCAAGCGTGCGAGTTGCTGAAAATCACGTTGGGCCTATTATCAATGTGACAAGAACAGGTGGAGTCTTTGCCGATGTTTCGGTGAAGTTTAAAGCCGTGCCAATCACTGCGATAGCAGGTAAGAAAAGAAAAAAAAATTGTAAAAACCTATAGGAGAAGAGATGAAGTCCATCAGACCCCGTGATTATAACAGCTATGGCAATACATACAGGTTGGCCAGGAAAGTCAACTCAAATAAGAACTGGATTATCTGGGTTTAGCATAAAGAAATCTGGATCTCGTGTAGATAAAGGTCCGTAGGACTAGTGGGAAATACTGGAGAGATCATTTGTGAACAGAGGAATTCTTACAGGACTAACCGCACAGGCAGAAGGCTAGTAAAATGAAAAGTAAATGTTACACCGACATTAGGTCACTGGCTCCGTTGCTTACCGTGGGAGATGTAATTCCTGTGCAGAGACAGGGAGACTTAGCCATTTGGTTTGCTTGCACCAGAGTTGCATGCCCATCCTGGCAGCTTCTGTAACACACAGTAAACATGTTAAGGGAATTGCCTATAGATCATCATAAAAACTCTCTTACATTATAAAGACTATAAAATACATGCCTACTACATATTCTTATATAAAAGCAAATATGAGGGAGTATTGAGTTGTTGCTTTAAAAAAAAATAAAATAAGTGATTATGGTTCTGAAATGTCCCAGTGTAGGTTGCAGTGATGCCTTCATTATCCTGAGGAAAGGACAGTATGTTGTCCTCTCTGGGCTCCAAAATTTAGGAATGACGGAAGTCCAGTAAGGGACCGGAAGAGGTATAAAACAGGTCCTGGGAAGGCGATAAACTACTAATAGGATAGGAAAGGGAAAGCTGAAGAATGAGTCACATCACCGGTCTTCAAGTCAAAGAAGAATTCCGATCCTGCTAATGGGGAGAAGCTGCTGCCGGTACTAGAGAAAGCCCCTTTGAGAGCTGTTCAGTTTCTTGCCTTCTTTTCCTAACACTTTCACAGTGAACGTGTTGTTGTCTGACTGCACAGGTGAAGACTACAGCATAGCCTCATCCGATGTCGTCTTGCTAGAAGGTGAAACGAGCAAAGCTGTGCCAATATACATTATCAATGACATCTACCCTGAGCTGGAAGAATCTTTTCAAATACAGCTATTGAATCAAACCACAGGTGGAGCCAAACTTGGGACTTTAACTCAGGCAATCATAACGATCGAGGCCTCTGATGACCCTTTTGGATTATTTGGTAAAGCCCATTTTGTTGACCAGACATACTTCGTTCATGTACCATGTTTTCCTAGATCTCTAACCTGCCTGTTTTTTTAATATTGTAATGTATGCTGTGGCCATAGGTGAGTCCTGTCACACGAAAATTCTTCACATGCACCCTCGCAGAGTGTTGCAGCCTGGAAGCAGTGTGGCTTAGTGGAAAGAGCCTCAGGACTAGAAGTCAGGAGACCTAGGTTCTATGCCATTTGCCTGCCATGTGACCTTAGGCGAGTCATTTAACTTCTTGGTGCCTCAATCAATCAATCGATCGTATTTATTGAGCGCTTACTGTGTGCAGAAGCACTGTACTAAGCACTTGGGAAGTACAAGTTGGCAACATATACAGACAGTCCCTACCCAGCAGTGGGCTCACAGTTTAGAAGGGGGAGACAGAGAACAAAACCAAACATATTAACAAAATAAAATAAATAGAATAGATATGTACAAGTAAAATAAATAAATAAATAGAGTAATAAATATGTACAAACATATA
This sequence comes from Tachyglossus aculeatus, assembly GCF_015852505.1. Taxonomy (NCBI): domain Eukaryota; kingdom Metazoa; phylum Chordata; class Mammalia; order Monotremata; family Tachyglossidae; genus Tachyglossus; species Tachyglossus aculeatus. Next base: position 24,177,152 of record NC_052088.1, read on the forward strand.
TACATATATACAGGTGCTGTGGGGAAGGGAAGGAGGTAAGATGGGGGATAGAGAGGGGGACAAGGGGGAGAGGAAGGAGGGGGCTCAGTCTGGGAAGGAGGGGGCTCAGCCTCAATTCCTCATCAATAAAAAAGGGATTAAATGCCTGTTTTCCCCGTACCTTAGACTCTGAACCCCATGTGGAACACTGATTATTTCTGATCTAATTTTTAATTACCTCTGTGCTTAGCACAGTGCTTGGTATAGAGTAAAAACCCTAACAAATACAACTATGATTATGATTATTATCATCATCCCTGCCTTCTTGCTCATTGCACTAGTAGTGTAAAAGGCACTATGCAAACCACTATCACAATAATCAGTTTCCTTCATTACTATCTCTGGGCTGAGGGACATCAGTCATTCTCAGAAGGAAACTCCGTCATCATCTTTAAGAAGGGTTAAAAGTGTTAAGTGTCTTGAAAAGTGTCAGATAGACAAACCTGAAGCTCAGGCATATATACCACTGGGAGCAGTGACTAGTGGAGACTGCTTTAGACTGGAAGCTCACTGTGGGCAGGGAATGTGTCTGTTTATTGTTCTATTATGCTTTCCCAAGCACTTAATACAGTGCTCTGCACACAGTAAGCGCTCAATAAATATGATTGAATGAAACTTAGAAGTGTAAAGAAATCACTGTCACGACTGTCTGGATGGATTGGAACTAATTGATGCCCTTCATTTCAGTTTTTCAGATTACTAAACTCACTGTCGATGAACCCGAGTTCAATTCAGTGAAGGTAATCCTGCCGATAATCCGCAATTCTGGGACACTCGGCAATGTTACTGTTCAATGGGTTGCCACCATTAATGGACAGCTTGCTACTGGCGACCTGCGAGTTGTCTCAGGTAATGTGACCTTTGCCCCCGGGGAAACCATTCAAACCTTGTTGTTAGAGGTCCTGGCTGACGACGTTCCGGAAATTCAAGAGGTGAGAGGAGCAGCTAGTATAGAATGACACTGTAAAGTGACTTTTCTTATCCTGTTTAATAGTTACTAGATCGGTTATGTGAGAAACCTAGTAGGAGTAGTACCTTGAGTGTGATGAATCAATGTTTTCCGTTGAATGAAAGGATGTAATTAAGAGTGGGGAATCACATAATGTGTCTTATGGAAACGTAACCCTTTATTCTTTGAAAAGAGAAAGCCATGGTTTAGTGAGAGATCATTTGAGGGCAATGGATTTAAATGTGTGCTAAACTAGTACTTAGTGTTTTAGCTAATTTCCAAAGCAGTGGTTTTTAAAGGCAGCATGCAGAAGCAAAAATTGTTTCCTCCTTTCAGTGGAATAATTAAATGATTCCCCTGGGTAACCAGCTCCCAGGAATAGATGCCTCCTGAGCCCATTTCTTCTCTCTTCCCCTTACTGTTGTCTATTCCATTACAGTTGCTTAGGCTAACGGTCTTTCCCTACCCTTTTGGTGTGTGCTGCTAGGAAAGTGGCTGAGATATGGCACCTGTCGTATACTGCTCCCTGTGAGCAAGAAGAGATTCTGCTGTCCTGAATTTTCCCTAGTGCTTAGTGCAGTGCTTTGCAGACAGTAAGCGCTCAGTAAATACCATTGATTGGTAGATTTAAAGAGCTTGTGTAAGATACACCTCGGTGAGCATTCTAGTTAATAATAAGGTTAACAAGGTGATCAGGTTGTCCCACTGGCGGGCTCACAGTTTTCATCCCCATTTTACAGATGAGGTAACAGAGGCCCAGAGAAGTTAAATGACATGCCCAAAGTCACACAGCTGATAAGTGTTGGAGCTGGGATTTGAACCCATTACCTCTGACTCCAAAGCCCGGGCTCTTTCCACTGAGCCACGCTGCTTTGACTATGGTACTATCCAAGGGGCTTAGTGCATTGCCCTCTGCATACAGTGAATACTCAATACATGTCATTAATTAAATGTGTTTCATAGGAGCTATTCTCTTCTAGGGCAGGATATGCAGATAAACTGGTTCCTATCAAGTTTCATTACAAAGAAGGGGCATTATTTTAATTTTTTTTACCGTATTTGTTAAGCGCTTACAAGGTGCCAGGCACTGTTCTAAGTGATGGGGTAGATTCAAGGTAATCAGGTTGGACACAGTCCATGTCCCAAATGGGGCTCATCGTCTTAATCCCCATTTTACAAAGGAGGTAACTGAGGCACAGAGAAGTAAAGTGACTTGCCCAAGGTCACACAGCAGGAAAGTGGTGGAGCCAGGACTAGAACCTGTGTCCTTCGGCCCCCCAAACCCGTGCTCTATCCACTAGGCCACACTGTTGCTGCTGCTTATTACTTAGAATAGGAATGAGTCCTACATATGTACCTTCTGTGTATCATTAAAATATTAAAACTAGCAACCTTCTATAAAACTCATATTCGTAGTGATATCATTTACTCATGCATATAAGAGAGGTTCTAGGCTGCCTCTTTTCTGAAGAATTTTGGGTAATATTTGTCTTAGGAAGATGAAAGGGTTGATCTAGCTAAGGAATATTTCTTAGGTCTCTGAATTGTCTCCTGCCAAAAACTTGCAGTTTTATTGTTGGCCCATAGTTATACAGATTTGCCCCCCTCTTTTGTGTTGCAGAGTGCTTATGAAACTTTTTTTTCACCTTCTAAGAAAATGTGGATTTTGTAAAATGTGCAAAATGTATTTCATTAGATTTTAGTTGACATTATAGAATGTATACAGTTTTCTTATCAACAGGAGTGGGTGGCTCAAAATGAAATTGTCCAATGGAAGAAATAACAGAGGGGCTTAATCAATGATAATTGTGGTTTTTGTTAAGTGCTTACTGTATGCCAAGTACTGTTGTAATTACTGGGGCAGATACAAGATCATCTTGTCTCATATGGGGCTCACAGTCTAAGCAGAAGGGAGAACAGGTATTGAAGCTGCATTTTGCAGATGAGGGAACTGGAGCACAGAGAAGTTAAGCAGCTTGCCAAGGCAACACAGCAGGCAAGTAGCAGAGCTGGGAGAAGAACCTAAGTCCTTGACTCCCAAGTCTGTGCGTGTCCTTTCCACTGGGCTGTATGGCTAACATTGAAGCTTAAAAGCTCTGAATTGTGTGTTTGCATATTGAAGGGAATTTAGGTGGGAGTGATTGCTGTTGAAGATCGTGCTTAGTAGCAGGAGTAGGGGAAGAGCAGTTTTTCGTTCTGGTCATGTTGGGTTTGCCATGTGTTCCAGGAAGAATTCTTCCTTGAGCCCACTGGTAATGAAACCCATATGGCTTCCCGTGCTAGTCCTCTAGGCTATATTTATCTCTGTGTCATAATCATTTTAATTTCAGAACTGGGATGCTGTTAAGGAAGCTTTCACTCTATTTTTAGGTTATTCAAGTGAAGCTTACTCAGGCCTCTGGTGGAGGTTCTATTGGAACAGATCGAGTGGCAAATATAACTATCCCTGCCAATGATAATCCTTATGGCACTGTTGCTTTTCGACAGTCTGTGTATCGTGTTCAAGAGCCTCTGGAAAGAAGTTCCTGCGTTAACATAACCGTCAAGAGGAGGTTCGTATGCAGAATATGCTGATGTAATAATTGTAGTATTTGTTAAGCACTTATTATGTGCCAAGCGCTGTACTAAGTGCTGGGATAGAGACAAGATCATCAGGTCCCCACATGGAACTCCCATTGTAAGTAGGGGAGGAGCAGATATTGAATACCCATTCTATAAATGAGGGAGCTTTGGCCCAGGAAAGTTAAGTGACATGTCCAAGGTCACACAGCAGGCAAGTGTCAGAGGTAGGATTAGAACCCATATCTTCTGACTTCTAGGTCTGTGCTTTTTCCACTCAGGCATGTTGCTTCTCTTTTTTTATGTTATTTGTATATTCTATTCTGAGATATGTGGGTTTTTCTAGTCCATTAAGTATTGGTGTCTTTTTTCTTTGTTTTATTGACTGTTCACGGGCCTTTATGAAATGCTATTATTGGGTCAGATCAGTAGTTCCTTTCCCGCTCCTTCCCCACCAACCCAGTAGTCTGTCAGTGAATGGAGTATAGGATTCTAGAGGCCCCATGAGCTGGTTGCTCATCTTGAAATAGCTTTTTAATGAGTTTTAGTAAGCATTTACCATATGCTTAGCAGTAGGATAAATACAAGGGTATCAGTTCAGACCCAATCCCTGTTCCACATAGGGCTCACGATCTGTCTTGGGCTGTGGGGTGGACTACCCAATTTCCCTAACTTTTCCCTTGTTCTATCTCCAACTTATCCCAAACTTCTCCTCCTCCATGAATTTATCCAAATTCTGCGACTGCTATTTTCCACCTGCACAACTTCCTGTGGCAACAAATTCCAAATGCTTACCATCTGCTGGGTGAAGAAGTCTTTCTTTGAATTTGATCATCTTCATCTGTTGCATCTTTAGATCTGATGAAATCTGTTTTAAGCTTTCGTCTGGTTTCTAAGCTGTTTTAAGTCTACCTTAATTGATTCAGTTTTTCCTTCCTTAACATAAAGGTACCATCCCCTTTACTAGTTTAATTTTGTAGTGAAATGGAAGAAAACACTCAACACTAGCATTTTTTCATGGAAAATATTGTCAAAATATTTCAAACGGTGGTGATATTAAAAAAAACAACATGTAGAGGAAGAAAACGAAACAAAAACCCAAAGGAAACTCATTCCCATTAGAAAATAGTGACTTCCTAGGTTTAGTTCTCCTTGCAAAGTTGATCATACACCAGTTTATCAAAAATTGAAAATTGGGGTATTTGTCATCTATACTCCTCAAAAATGTATTTGCTTATAGGCAGAACAGTTCTGCTAATTCTATTGTACTCTCCCATGCACGTAGTACAGTGCTCTGCACAAAGTAAGAGATCAATAAATACTGTTGATTGACTAACGATTCTATTTTTAGGAAAATCAATTTACTTAAGGCAGTTGACAGGTCTTTTTACTCCATTTTATTACTCTGAGAAGCACATTTTGATAATTGTGTGTAATTTTTCTTGACTCAGTTGATAAACAGGACAAAATAATCTCTCTAGTAATTTTTGCTTGACCCAGATGCATTGCCAAAAATACTTGAGAAACAGAACTGCCATCATATGAGAGAGTTGGAAGTTTCTTGAAGTGTATGAACAAAAGAGAAGTTGTTCTGACTAACCCACCCCTTTATTATCGCTCTACTTTTTAGTGGAGGACGATTTGGACAGCTGCTGCTATTCTATAGTACCTCAGAGATTGATGTCGTGGCTCTTGCGATCGAGGAAGGCCAGGATGTATTCTCCTATTATGAGCCTCCAACCCAAAGTGTTCCTGACGGACATTGGAGGACTTGGGTGAATGTTTCTGCAGCTGTGGATCCTCAGCACACCTGTGCTGTTCTTTGTCTTAAAGAACAAGCCTGTTCAGCTTTTTCTTTTTCTGATGCCTCCGCAACCCCCCTGTGTTTCTGGCTGACACCGGAGATGGGCCTAACCAGCAACTACTCGGGATTTCGGACCTATCGAAAGAACGCTACCAGCGTATCTTCCCTGTTTAGTAGGCAGGCCGTGGCCGGTAGCGACTACGAGCCCGTGACCAGGCAGTGGGCCATCATGAGAGAAGGAGACGAGTTTGCAAACCTCACCGTTTCTATCCTTCCCGATGACATCCCCGAGTTCGACGAGAGTTTCCTCATCTCCCTTCTAAAGGTTGAGCTCATGAACGGATCAGCCGGCTTGGAAATCCAGCCATCTGTCGGACAGCCAAACATCTCTACGGTGGTCATAGCGCTGAATGGTGATGCCTTTGGAGTGTTTGTGATCTACAGCATCAGCCCCAATACATCCGAGGATGGGCTCTATGTGCGAGTTGAAGAAGAGCCCCAAAGCTCGGTCCAGCTGTTGATCCACAGGACTGGGGGTAGCCTTGGTCAGGTGCTTCTGGAGTGGCGTGTTGTGGGTGGAACAGCTATCAGTTCGGTGGATTTTATAGGGGAAGGCGATATTCTGACTTTTGCAGAAGGTCAGTCAAAGACTTTCCCAACGGGCTATGCCTCTGAGAGGTAGACTTTAATAACCTTAAAAATTCAGACTTAAAAACTCACCGTTTTCCAGGTCTTTCCCTCTCCCTTGGGTGTTATTCTGCCCTTTCTCAAGCCTTCAAAATGAAACTTCTTAAACTGAGGCCCCTGGGGGATGGGATTACCTTGTATTCATTCATTCAATCCTATTTATTGAGCGCTTACTTTGTGCAGAGCACTGTACTAAGTGCTTGGAAAGTACAAGTTGGGTCTCCTCACATGCTCGGCACCTAGCAAGTGCTTGACAGATACCACATTTGTAATAATTGTAATAGTAAGCACTTATTGTGTGCAGAGCACTGGATCAAGTGTTGGGAAACAATACACAGGTAGAAATTAGACACGGTCCCCGTCCCTCCGGGGATTCACAGCTGCACTGGGCCTTTTGGGCACTTGGTAAATATTAGGCAAATCATGTCACATCACGTCATATTTGAAGATGTCACCTATTACATGAGGCTTACCTTGGCCCTTAACATTCTTGCCTAGTCTCCTTTTCATGTTATTCCAAATTAATATTTTTGATTTGCCTTGTTCTTGTTGTTTGCTGTTGCTATGAGACACGTTCAATAAGCCGATACTACTGGGTTGTACTCCTCACTGCCTGTGGCCCTCCCAGTGACCATTGTTAGGGCTAGGGGTTGAGGAGCGATTGAGGAAAAGAGTCCAGACCTGGGAATCAGAGGACCTGGTTGTAATCTAGAGAAGTAGTGTGGTCTAGTGGAAGGAGCACAGGCATGGGAGTCAGCAGTCCTTGATTCTAATGCCGGCTCCACCATTTGTCTACTGGGTGACCTTGGGCAAGTCACTTAACTTCTCTGTGCTTGTTACCTCATCTGCAAAATGGGGGGTAAGACTGTGAGCTCCATGTGGGACAGGTACTGTGTCCAACTTGATTACCTTGTATCTACCCAAGCACTTAGAACAACGCTTGGCACATAGTAAGCACTTAAAAATACCGTAATTCTTATTGTAATTATACCCCAGTGCTAAGAGCAGTATTTGATATGTAGTTAGCACTTAACAAATACTGTATTATTGTTGTTATTGTTACTTCTAATAGTGATAATATTAAACCTGGCTTCACCACTTGCCTGATGTATGGTCAAGGGCAGTCACTTGCCCTTACACTCTAGAAGGGGAGACAGACACTAAAAGAAATAAATAATTTATATTATGTAATTTATAGATACATATTCATTTGGATCTATGCAATTTAAGCAACCGATAGTCACCCCTCCATAAGTCCTATAGCACTTACGTACATATGATGCATATCCGTAATTGATTTTAATGTCTGTCATCCCCCTCTAGACTGTAAGCAGGGAACGTGTCTACCATGTCTGTATTGTACTCTCCCAAGTGCTTAGGACAGTGCTCAACACTCGTTAAGCACTTGACAAAAACTATTGTTGATTAAAATTGGAATAGTCACCATCTTTTTCTTTCACTGTCTACTTTTACTGTTTACTGTTCTTTAAATTCAAAGATGACATTGCTGATGGATTTATTATTCTGAGAGAGGTATATTAAAATGCTCTAATATTTTTCACTCAGATTTTTCTTACCACAGAGTTGGTTTTGCGAGTGTGTAGCATTGGTGATTTTGATGCCGCTAATTTGTTTTCCATACAGGGGAGACCAAAAAGACCATTACTTTGACCATTTTAGATGATTCGGAGCCAGAGGATGATGAAAGCATTGTAGTCGGCTTAGTCTACACAGAAGGGGGAAGTAGGATCCTGCCCAGCTCGGACACTGTCACCGTGATCATTTTGGCCAATGATCATGTTGCAGGAATCATTAGCTTTCATACAACTTCCAGATCTGTCATTGGGCTTGAAGGTGGGTTCCTCTTTTTTTTGTACCCTCTTTATATTGTTTTCTTCTGTTCTCTTGATTTTCATGCTCTCTTGAGAGGTCATTTTGGCAGATGGACAAACTCTTCATTTCCCTTGAACCTGATGAGTCTGGTAAAGGTAATCACTGCATTCTGGTGCAAACAAGAACAATTGCAATGTGGTGGAGGGCTGTAATCTAATGATGTCAGCTTATTATTTAAGGATTCTTAAATTATTTGACCAATCAAGAAGGGCTATCAGTAGACAAGAATTAATTCAGGTTATCTTAGATCTGAGGTCATGAGAGTTCTCTAAAATGGTACATTTGAAAGCGGTATAGAGTCTTGTTTGAGTTTTATGGCTAGCAAGAATGGTTTCCAGCAAGAATGAAATTAATTAAAATAGAAAAAGAGAGTGAATCATTGCATGGGAATTTTTTTTCAGTTTTAGAGAACTGCCTTTTTAGCAACTTTATTATATTGAGAAAAGTTTCAGTGGCATTGACGTGCTTTTTATCTTACTGGGTTTTATTTATTTCTTTGTCCTAAATATTGAAAAGCTTCTATTTTTTGATGAGATTTCTTATCCATATATTGCTAAATCTTGGGATCACATTTCAATTTACAAAGCTGCCCCTTTATACTTGCAAAACTGTAAAAACACCTCTGAGAACAAGGTTGTGATGAGACCTTTAAGTTCCTGAGGCATAATCTCCCACCATATTGCCCCCCCAGCTTTCTTCATTCCATTGTAGACACCCATTTTCCTTCTCCTGCTCTTCAGTGGGGCAGAGACAGCAACCAGGATTCTCTGCTGGTGGGAATGATGATTTGAATCCAACTCCCACTTTTTCCCAGCCCACCTCAGAGGTGATGGAGCGTTACTGGAGAAGTATATATAATTTGTGCCCCTGATTTCCCTACACACCACCTGTGATTCCGTGTCTTCTTGCAGTTGCTGAGTGGAGTTGGAAGTGCAGTGGTTACATCGCTCTGGGGTGGGCATGTTAACCCTGTCCCTTTGAAAGCAACAGCTATTTTCAAATCAACTCAGCATTGTTAGGGTTAACTAAGGAATTGATTGGTGGCCATGACTTACAAGCGGAAATAATTGAATTTACGGTGACTCAATGAACTTAATGTCAGTGAAGAAATTGAGCTTAGCTGCAGAGTTGAGCCAAGTGGATTGTTCACAATGAAGTCAGTGATTCTGACCTGGCTTTGGAGTGACATTTGTCTGATTAGATTTACTACCAAAACTGTGCTTCACTTCTAACTTAATTGGACCAGTTCTTGAAATGCCTTTCCTTAAAGGAGTAAGAGTATGGCCATTTCAAGGTCTTCCTCTGGCCACACTGTTAAGCAGTGCAATGGAAAAAGTTAATTTTTGATCCAAACCACTCTTGCTAGGTAGACTAGAAGACTACAGGAGTTAGTTCATATGCATGAAAAGATGTATGCCAATCAAAAAAACCTCCTATGAATATTAGAGCTTGAATATATTTTATTTTTAAACATGCTTAACATGTTTATTTTAACATGCTTAAACATGCTTAAGCATCTTTATTTTAAACAATCAAAAAAACCTCCTATGAATATTAGAGCTTGAATATATTTTATTTTTAAACATGCCTCTAGGCCACAACAGTTTCACTGTGTAGGATTGAAACCTCATGTTTGATTAGGCTATCTGACTCATGATAAACTATGTATTGATTTTCAAGATAAAATATACTGCTTTCTGCTTAGTTGCCACTGATAACTTTCGTATTAAAATCAGAGCCTTAAAATGTATGCCTATACTTTAGTACCTAAATACAATACATGCAACAGGCTGGATATTATTTATTTCCTTGTTTTACTTTCAGCAGTTCATAAATCTTCCACACAATATTTATGCAAATGTGTAATTATGGAATAAGCACCCTTTACTTTTATTTTATTGAAAATGTATTTGCGCACAACCCCTACGTGATGCATTTATAGCATTGATAAAAAATATCTTCCAGAAGATTTCCAATTCCATTTTCTTATCTCTAAAAAGTCATTGCAGATCTGAACATATAGCAGGCCTGAAGCATTTTGCACTGAAAAATGCTTTTCATTCATTCATTCAGTCGTATTTATTGAGCACTTACCGTGTTTAAAATACTACTAAATGCTTGGGAGAGTACAATACAACAACAAACAGACATGTTCCCTGCCCACAACGAGCCCCCAGTCTAGTGGGGGAATTTCAAATGCTGCTGAAACATGCATTTAATAGTCTCTCTTTTAAATAAGTATTTTTGGTGTGTTTTAAATCTGAATGGGGCATATTAATTAAAATTACCCATATGCACACATTTAAAGTTGAATGAAGATGTCTATATGTTTATTTAATACAGATGTTCAGATTCACTTTTCATTTAAAGGAAGAGCTTAACATTTTAAACTGAAATAGTTGATACCACCTTCAAAATTTTTTTAAAAAATACTCATGTTCACACAATGCTCTGCTAGGTGCTCTACCAAGCATGTTAGTTGGGTACTTGCCCTCAAGTAAATTATGTTTGTTTGGGTTAATTTTAAAACTTTTTTTTCTTTACACAATTTAGTTTTCATCAGATCAAGTTTGGGGACTGAAGTCATAAATATGAAAGGCACTTCACATTTTTGTTTTTGTCCAAAGAAATGGTCCCCTTGATTTTATATTTTAGTGACTTTATGGGAAGTTCTTAGTAGTTTTGACAGATATCCTCTATATTTCTTTAAAACTGAATCACTGATGTGCTATGTAAGTTAAGTTGCAAATAAATGTGATTTTCAGGTAATTGCATGCATTTCTATGCATACTATGCAAAATCACATTGTCCTGAAGTTCTAGGCAAAATAAAATAAGAATTTACATATGGCTAGAACTTAGAGCATTTCTTACCTTTCCAGACTAAGAATGCTGATGTTCTGGTGTATGTGCATGCCTTTGTGTGGTTTTGGGGTTCCTCAGTTTAGCATGCATTTTTCAGCTTTTCTTAAAATTAACTCACTGGAAGCTTTCAGAATTGATATATCAGCCAGTCAATCATATTTATTGAGCACCTACTGGCTGCAGAGCCGTTTTAAGTGCCTGAGAGTACAATATAACAAACAGAAACATTCCCTGCCCACCACGAGCTTCCAGTCTAGAGGGGGAAAAGAGCATGGAGTATAGAGAGCCAAACAAGCATGGAGAAAACATGTAAGAAACTATGGACAAGTCATTTGTGTATGTTTTGGGATAAAGTATTGTAACGTTTGAATGCATGCGTCAAGTTTCTGGTTCTGCTGAATATAATTATGCAGTTGACATGATTATCTAGCAAACGTTATTCTGTGCTCTTCCGTTTTAGGAGAAACATTGCCATTCCATGTTCTGAGGACTCCCCCCGGGCGAGGAAACGTTTCAGTGAACTGGAAAATTATTGGGGAGCGAGTAGAGCAGAACTTTCTTAATTTTACAGGAGAGATCTTCTTTCCCGAGGTAACTCCACTTAGAAAGTGTTGACTACAGAACTTCAGAGAAAGCTACTCTTTAAAGATAAATGAGAAAACCAGAGGAAATAGGTGAGCTAAGAACAAGAGAAGGGCTCAGCCCTACTTTTCAAGAATTAGGAATCTTTGAATTCCAAGGAAGAGGCAATGGAGCAATCAGTGGTAGTATTTGAGGGTGTACTGTGTGCTGAGCCCTGTGCTGAGCACATGGGAGAGTGCAGAATAATTAATAGATATGATCTGCACTCTTAACGAGCGTGTAATCTAGTAAGGGAAAGAGAGAGACATTAAATAAATTCAAGATAGAAGGAAATAATAAAGTATATGGGATACATACATAAATGCTATGTGGGCTTGTGAGTACTCAAGTGCAAAGATGGTACAGAAGAACTGAAGCAACATTTTGGGAGATAAAAAGAATGGTGTTTAAAAATTCATTGGGAATAGCCTCCTAGGAGAGATGTGATTTCAGAAGAGCTATGGAGCTATGGCTTGTTGGATATGAAGGAGAAGTAAGTTCCAGGCAGAAGAGGGTGTGAGCAAAAAGATCAGCAGCTTGAAAGATAAGACGGAGCCCCAGTGAGTAGGTGAACTTGAGAGGAACAAACAGGGTGAGCTGGGTTGCAGGGGGAGAAGAGAATGGACAGGTGAGAGGAAAAAGCTGACAGAGCACTTTAGCAACAAGCAGAAATTTTCTGATCCTTGCCCCTGTGGGGAATGAGTGTTTATGAGGAGTGGGGAGACATGGGAAGGAATGGTATTTTAGAAAAATGATCTGAGCATTCATTCATTCAATCATTCAATCATATTTATTGAGCACTTACTGTGTGCAGAGCACTGTACTAAGTGCTTGGGAAGTACAAGTTGGCAACATAAAAAGACGGTCCCTACCCAACAGCGGGCTCACAGTCTAGAAGGGGGAGACAGACAACAAAACAAAACAAATTAACAAAATAAAATAAATAGAATAAATATGTACAAGTTAGAGTAATAAATACATACAAACATATATACGGGTGCTGTGGGGAGGGGCAGGAGGTAAGCCTGGGGTGATGGGGAGTGGGAGGGGGGAGAGGGAGGAGGGGGCTCAGTCTGGGAAGGCCTCTTGGAGGAGGCGAGCTCTCAGTAGGGCTTTGAAGGGAGGAAGAGAGCTAACTTGGCGGATGTACGGAGGGAGGGCATTCCAGGCCAGGGGGATGACGTGGGCCGGGGGTCGACGGCGGGACAGGCGAGAACAAGGCCCAGTGAGGAGATTAGTGGCAGAGGAGCGGAGGGTGCGGGCTGAGCTGTAGGAGGAGAGAAGGGAGGTGAGGTAGGAGGGGGCGAGATGATGGCGAGCCTTGAAGCCGAGGGTGAGGAGTTTTTGTCTGATGCGTAGGTTGATTGGTAGCCTCTGGAGATTTTTGAGGAGGGGAGTAACATGCCCAGAGCATTTCTGCACAAAGACAATCCGGGCAGCGGCGTGAAGTATGGATTGAAGTGGGGAGAAATAGGAGGATGGGAGATCGGAGAGGAGGCTGATGCAGTAATCCAGTCGGGACAGGATGAGAGATTGAACGAGTAGGGTAGTGGTTTGGATGGAGAGGAGTGGGTGGATCTTGCGATGTTGCGTAGGTGAGACCGGCAGGTTTTGGTGACGGATTGGATGTGAGGGGTGAAAGAGAGCGGAGTCGAGGATGACACCAAGGTTGTGGGCTTGTGAGACAGGAAGGATGGTAGTGCCATCAACAGTGATGGGAAAGTCAGGGAGAGGGAAGGGTTTGGGAGGGAAGACAAGGAGTTCAGTCTCGGACATGTTGAGTTTTAGGTGGTGGGCAGACATCCAGATGGAGATGTCCTGAAGGCAGGAGGAGATGTGAGCCTGGAGAGGGGGAGAGAGAGCAGGGGCAGAGATGTAGATTTGGGTGTCATCGTGTAGAGATGATAGTTGAAGCCGTGGGAGCGAATGAGTTCACCAAGGGAGTGAGTGTAGATCGAGAACAGAAGGGGACCAAGAACTGACCGTTGAGGAACCCCCACAGTAAGGGGATGAGAGGGGGAGGAGGAGCCTGCAAAAGAGACTGAGAATGAACGGCCGGAGAGATAAGAGGAGAACCAGGAGAGGACGGAGTCTGTGAAGCCAAGGTTGGATAGCGTGTTGAGGAGAAGTGGGTGGTCCACAGTGTCGAAGGCAGTTGAGAGGTCGAGGAGGATTAAGATAAAGTGCGAGCTGTTGGATTTGGCAAGCAGGAGGTCATTGGTGACCTTTGAGAGGGCAGTTTTGGTGGAATGTAGGGGACGGAAGTCAGATTGGAGGGGGTCGAGGAGAGAGTTGGCGTTGAGGAATTCGAGGCAGCGCGTGTAGATGACTCATTCAAGGAGTTTGGAAAGGAATGGTAGGGAGTTAGGGCGATAACTAGAAGGTGAGGTGGGGTCAAGAGAGAGAAGCATGGACTGGAGAGGGAGAAGGCTAGGGACAGGGAGAAAAGCAAGGAGGGTGATGCTGTAGTCAACCCAGGATGTGGCAAGAGTCTAGGACTAATGTAGTGACTGGAATGGGGAGGAGCAAGGAAATGTGGAGGTAAAACTGACAGACTTGTGTGACAATCTGAATAGGGGCTGGGTTGTTGAACTAGAGAGACATACCAAGGTTATAAAATCCACACGGAAAATATATTGTGGCTGCTTATGGTTGAGTGATGACTGGTAATCATGCTTTCTCCCTTGTTTGGTGCAGGAGTCCTTGAACCAAACATTTTTCGTGCATTTGTTGGATGACCATATTCCTGAGGAAAAGGAGGAATATCAAGTAATTCTGTACAATATCAACACACAGGGTAATGCAGCATCGATCTACATTGTCACTGAAAAATATTCTTGCACTGTTGAGGAAGATCCCACACAGAAACCATTAAGACATTTTGAGGACACATATATTTGGCATTATTCTAAATCCGTCAAAGCCCATCTGTAAAATGGGAATTAAGACTGTGAGTCCCATGTGGGACATAGTGTCCACCCTGATTATCTTGTATCTACCCCAGCACTTAGTATAATGCTTGAAACATAGTAAGTGCTTAACAAATTCTGTTAGAAAAAAGGCTGAATTTCCTGTTTGTTCTTTTAGGTCAGAACTGTCAGAATTGTCAAAATAATTAAACCTGATGAATCCGCATTTGAAATCCCCAGATCTCTAATATAATTTTGCTGATTGCTTTTTAGCAAAGTAAGGGTGGGAGACATTAGGTGGATGGGTGGTTTTAGGGGAGTCTCAGGCATTTATATTGCCAGAATTGGGGTAACGAGGAGGAAAGGATTTCAAATCTAATTTTATCAAGTGATGCCTGATATTTTTGCATCCGTAAAGAAGGTGGAAATCCATTTCAGGGACTCAGGAGAGAATTAAGAGTGCCAGCATTTTTAAGTTAATTTTTTTGATTCACTGTGGCTCTTTTCAGGAACCTCTTCAGCAGGAATGGCTATCCTCGACAGCCAAGGCTACGAAGCTGTCTTAACAGTGGAGGCCAGTGATGAACCACATGGAGTTCTGAATTTTGCTCCTTCATCCAGAATGGTTTTTGTGCAAGAGGCCAACAGAACTGTCCAGCTTTTCATCAACAGAGAGTTTGGGTCACTAGGTCTGCAGTCCCCTAACAAAGATGATCTTTCTGGATTTGTGTGTATAAATCTCTAGATTCCTTCTTGTTCAAATATCATTCTGCTGATAATTTGTTTTTTTGTAGATGAAATAACTACTAGTCATGTCATATAGATTAAATTTAGGGTGGGGAAAACTAATTTGAGATTATGGCATTTCAGAAGAGAGAATATAGTTTCAAAACTGAGAAAATCCTCAGGATTTCCACATGAAAAAAATAACATTCTTTGAACTATTTGAAAATCAAACTTAACATCTTTTAAAAGACAAAATATATTTTAAAAGTCAGTGAATTTAGTAGCTAGTTATGGGACAAGGTAAAATGATTGGTGTAACAAACATTGTGAGATGCCAATTTATTTTAATTATTTTCATCCTGCAACTAGGGGTTATCAACGTTACATATGCAACAGTTCCTGGAATGCTCAATGTACAGAATCAGACAGAAGGTCACCTGGCTGAAGCTGGGGTTGATTTTGTGCCAGTGGTTGGCTCCTTGCTTTTGTGGGAAAGGGAAACATCAGCTGCCATAAACATTACTATCCTAGAGGTAAATTTCCTTGCTCACTACAACACTACAACCGAACTAAGGAATCCGGAAGTGACGGAGCATTCTTGTGGCTGTACCATCTTTAAATTGCAAATTTAAGTAGTGTATTTTGCAAAATTTGTCTTTTAGAAGTTGTGCTCCATCAAAAATTGCATGTAAACCCATCTTTTACTGATTTTTTAAAAATCTCATCTCCTGGAAACATTGGGTAACCTTCATTTTTCTGACTCAGTCCTCTTCAGGATGTCCTTTTACCTCTCTAATCCACTCCCCACTGTCTTTCCAGTGCTTAGAACAGTGCTTTGCACGTAGTAAGCGCTTAATAAATGCCATTATTATTATTTTGTGGCTCCTCTATTCCCCATCTTCTATTTCCCTTTAAGGCTCTGCTCTTGGTTCCTTTCTCTTCTCACTTTATACTCAGTCCCTTGGGGAACTCATCCATTCCCATGGCATCAACCGCCACCTCTCTGTGGATGATAACTATCAAATCTACCTTGCTAGCCCTGGCCCCTCACCTCCATTGCAATCTCACATTTGCTGTCATCTCCAGGAGGTCACAAACATGCATCTCCCACGGACATCTCAAAGAATAATATGTCAAAAGCGAAGCTCCCTCTCTTAGCCATTAAATCCTTCCCTGATCCACCAACTTAACTTTCCCAGAGCAGTCTGTCACCAAATCCTGTCCTTTCTTCCTCCACAACATTTCCTGAATCTGACCTTTCTTCTCCATCACCCTGCTTCACTGTGCTTATATTATTCTGACTAGATGACTGTAACTGCCTCACTGATCTCCCTGCTTTCTAGTTTCTTTCCGTTTTCTTTCAACCATTTCAGTGGTTGTTGATACCTCTCCACATCAAGCAAAAACTCCTGGTCACTGATTTCAAAGAACTCCATGAGCTCTGTTTCCCTTTCCCACTGCCCCTCAGCACACACTTTCTGTTTCTGTCAAGCCAACCTGCACGTTGTGCCGCCTCCTCATCTCTCCCTCCCTCCTTCTTGCCTGGAACTCCCTCTCACTTCAAATCTTCCAGATCACTGCTATCCCCATCTTCAAAGCCCTTCTGAAATCACACCTTCTCCAGGAGGACTCACCTAATTATTTTCTTTCTTCTGTGGTTACATCATCCCAACTACCCCCTCAGAACTCTTACCCCTCCTTATGCGCTCACTACCATTTGTAGCATTTCTGTACATACTATATATACTTGCATAATTGCCTCACTTTTTTCACACAATTTTTGTTGCATTGAAGTATGGCTGGACAAGTTCAGGTGGGTCATATAAGAATTTAATCTAGTAGTAGTTGAGGAGAAGGAAAAAAGGTCAGAAAGGACTTGTCTGCTTTGTGACCTTGGACAATTCACGTAGGTTCTCTGTGTCCAACCTGCTGAGCTTGTATCTACTCCAGTGCTTGGTAGGATCTGTTGCATAGTAAGTGCTTAAGAAGTACAATAATTCTTACTGAGCACTTGAGACTGCAATTTCTCCATTGCACCCACCAAAAGGCTATGTACAATAGGCACTCAGTGAATTAACTCCCAATTAAACTGTTTGTTGCAGTCTCACCTTCCTTCTTTTCCTCCTGTGTGAGCTGCTGTAACTGTTTATTATTATGTGGTTTAAAAAATATATTCCTTTGTATCCCCTCAGAATTGGGGTGGGGAAAGTAATGTACCTGCTCTCCTAGTTAAGCACTTAAACATCCACTTATCTCCTACTTTACCATTTATTGAATTGTTTTGTGTCTCTCATCAGGTTGTAAACTCCTTGAGGGCCCGGTGTATCTTCTAACTTTTATTTACCAAAGCAGTTAGTAAAGTGCTGTAGGCACAGTAGGTGCCCAGTAAAGTTGATTGATTGTAACTCTTTTAATCAGATGAGATGATTACTGTCTGTATTTGTCTTTCAGGATGACATACCGGAACTGCAAGAATATTTCCTGGTTAATTTAACTTCAGTAGAACTTATCATGGCTCCTCTGACTTCATTTCCTCCAAGACTTGGTATAATCAATCTTTCTTCCTATATGATTAATAGTATGTGTTAACTCATTAGACTTTTTGTTATTAAGAGGAGATTTGGGTTTTTTGTTAATGCAGGATTTTCAGGTTGAATCCTTATCCCATATTGTCCATTACCCATAACTATATTTGCTACTAGATAATTGCATGGTCTTATTTTGGACTATAGAAATGTATTCTAATTATTTTTAAGGCATTAAGTTATTCAGTACTTGATTGTCATCTTCCTCTCCTCAAGGCAGGGCTCGTGTCTACCAACTATATATGAGAAGCAGCATGGCATGATGAATAGAGCGTGGGCCTGGGAATCAGAAGGTCATGGGTTCAAATCCCGGCTCTGCTGCTTGTCAGCTGTGTGACTTTGGGCAAGTCACTTTAACTTCTTTGTGCCTCGGTTACCTCATCTGTAAAATGGAGATTAAGAATGGGAGCCCCATGTGAGACAACCCTGTATCACCCAGCACTTAGAACAGTGCTTTGAACATAGTATGCACTTAACATACCATTATTATTAGTAGTAGTACCTTATTACTGATTTTATGCAGTCTGATCAGAGTTCTTTTTTTCTTTCAATTGCTGTTTAAATTCTCTTTGGACAAATCGTTACGCTTTTTAAAGGTTCCTGCTATGGATTGATTTGCTGCAAATCTTCTGCTTCTCCCTGACTTTTTCCTCTTTCCTTTGCCTGTTTTTAAAAAAGTCACAGTTAACTCATTACCAACTGAAAGGTAAACAGCAAACCTCGTTGTCATTTTTGCAGATTAAGCTTTAGTATAAGAGATGTGTAATTCAGTAGTTTGAACTTCTGCCTTGTACATATTAGGAAAACTGGAAAATTGGAATTCATAGTACAGGAGATCCATTTTCCAGTGATAGTCTCTTTTTATTATAAAACATCTAGATCTCCACTTGAACTGTAAAGTCACAGCAGAAGCTTCTCAGTGGTGAGGAAAATTATAACTGTACTGATTTTTTTTTAAGCTCTAAATAATCGTTCTGAAAAGATTATTCTAACCAATTTGAATATCAAGTTTTGCCTTGGGCAGTTATGTTCTCTCTAATATCCTTCTAAGCTTTCTTCTCTTCCATTTTGTGCTTTCTGATGATTGTGTAATTAAGGTCCTCATTGTTCTCCTCTGTTTTATGAATGCGGTTGTTAATAATAATTGTGGTATTTAAGTGCTTACTGTGTGTCAAGGTGTACTAATCACTGGGGCAGACACAAGATAATTATCTCGCACACAGTCCCTGTCCCACGTGGAGCTCACGGTCTAAACAGAGGGCAGAACAGGTATTTAATCCCCATTTTACAGAAGAGGAAACTGGCCTAGAGAAGGTGAGTGACGAAGCAGTGTGGCTCAGTGGAAAGAGCAAGGGCTTGGGAGTCAGAGGTCATGGGTTCGAATCCGGCTCCGCCACTTGTCAGCTGTGTGTCCTTGGGCAAGCCACTTAACTTCTCTATGCCTAAATTACCTCATCTGTAAAATGGGGATTAAGACTGTGAGCCCCAAGTGGGACAACCTGATCACCTTGTAGCCCCCCCACAGCGCTTAGAACACTGCTTTGCACATAGTAAGCGCTTAACAAATACCACTATTTATTATTATTATTATTATTATTATTATTAGTTCACTCTAGTAGGCAGGTGGCAGAGCTGGGATTAGAACCCAGGTACTCTGACTCAAGCCTCTGCTCTTTCTCTAGGCCACTTCGAAGTTAACATCCATAAGTATATTTTTGAGCTGGACTAGTGACTAGTGTAACTAATGTCAGTTTGAAAGCCATTTGTGTGTGTTGTTTTTTTTTTTTAACTCTAGATGCAGAAGGCCTGACTGCTCAGATTATTATTGATGCCAATGATGGAGCCAGAGGAGTCATCGGGTGGCAAAGTACCAGGTCTGGGACATCAGGCTGAGGTTTCCTTATGGATACAATGCATTTTGAAAAGATATGAAAGTCCTTTGACTCTCCTCCTCCTTTATTGATTTATGAACTCTAAGTGATGCAGTTTTAGAAGGGGGGTAAAATCAACTTTTTGTTTTCTTTTTTAGGTTTGAAGTAAATGAAACTCAAGGAAGTGTAACCTTAGTCGCCTACAGGGACAGAGGGGCCTATGGCAGTGTGTCCTTATTCTTGTATGGTCAGAATTTGGAAGCACAGCTGGGAAGGGATTATAACATTACCCCAACGGTAGGAATCATAATAATCATAAGCCACACCTATTACATTTCCAGTGTTGTGGAAGGCAACTTGGACTATATTGTTATAGAGCTCACCTCCTCCAGGAGGCCTTCCCAGACTGAGCCCCCTCCTTTCTCTCCCCCTCCTCCCCCTCTCCATCCCCCCGCCTTACCTCCTTCCCTTCCCCACAGCACCTGTATATATGTATATATGTTTGTACATATTTATTACCCTATTTTACTTATGCATATCTATTCTATTTATTTTATTTTGTTAATATGTTTGGTTTTGTTCTCTGTCTCCCCCTTCTAGACTGTGAGCCCACTGTTGGGTAGGGACCCTCTCTATATGTTGCCAACTTGTACTTCCCAAGCGCTTAGTGCTCTGCACACAGTAAGCGCTCAATAAATATGATTGATTGATTGTTATGGAGAAGGATCTTTTATGTTCCAATTTAAATTTTTGAGACAGAACTGTATTCAGAAATGCATCTCTGTGCTGTAATTGTCGTGGCGTGACAAAAGTGAAATATCACTTCACTTGCAGCCTGCCTGCGCCTCCTCTTTCCTTCCCTCTTTCGCTTTCCCTCTCTCCCTCCATGTCTCCCTCTCCTTCCCTCTCTCCCTCTTTCTCCCTCCCTCCCTCCTACTCTCCCTCTCTCTTCTCTCTCTCTCTCTCTCTCTCTCTCTCTCTCCCTCCCTCCGTTCCTCCCTCTCTCTCTTTCTCTCTCCCTCCCTTTCTCCTCTTCTTTCCCCTCAGGTTATCTGCCTCCAGTGCTCTTTACACTAAGCCACTCCACTTCTCTAAATGCTGTTGCTATTTACCCTGGAACAAAAGGGTTTGGCAGTAAGTGAACCCATGATTACTTGGTAAAAGTCAGAATAGTAGTGAAATACTGTGTAGTATAACTTCATCAAAATCCCATTTTTCTAAAGATTATAATTCCCGTAATATCTCTCTCATTACACCTTACATTTCCCTTTCCCCAACTTGTCTTCTCTTGTCCGACCCATCCCTTATTTGTTCCTTTTTTGTGTCATGTTTTATGTACTCTTGTTGATTTGTATTCTGTACCACAATAACATCCTGTTTTTGACCTCATTTCATTCCTCCTTATCACTTACCACCCCCTCTTTTTCATTCTCCTTTCCCAACTTTTCCCTGATGAAACATCTTTCATCATCATCAATTGTATTTATTGAGCGCTTACTTTGTGCAGAGCACTGTACTAAGCGCTTGGGAAGTACAAGTTGGCGACATATAGAGACAGTCCCTACCCAACAGTTCCTCTCCATTTTTTTGTTATCTCTTTATCTTATTTCTCATTCTACCATGATGACCTCCCCCCAATTTTATTTTCCAAGAAGATGGTCCCCCATAGGAAGGTTGTAGCCACAATCAGGAAATTCTAAAATGAAACTCATTTTTCAGTTTCTACCTCAAAAGACAAAAACTTTTTCTCAAGTTTTCTTTCCAAACTTTTTTGTTTGCCATCATTTGTAGGTTCTTCATTTTGCTGATGGGGAAAGGTATAAAACTGTTGATGTCATGATTCTTGATGATGAGATTCCTGAAGGAGATGAGACGTTTCAGGTTATTTTAACTAATCCCTCCCTTGGACTGGAGCTGGGAGAGAATACGACAGGTAACATGACTCCCCAAACTCCCCAAACTCCATTTCTTTATATGTGTTCTTTCTGTAAATAATTAAAAACTGGCCACCTTTAAATGTGGTTAAACAGTAAAGTTAATGATAGTGATAGTTTTAGTGAAGAACGCAATTACACCGATAAGTCATATAGGAAGTGTTGTCAATTCTATGGTGTTTCCAGTGACAGTGTATGGGTCTGAAAGCTGGACAGTGAAAAAACAGGTTGGAAAGGACATCTATTCTTTTGAACTGTGGTTCTGGAGAAGGCTTATGCAAATGCCATGGACTGCCTGAAAAACAAACAAATGGATTTTAGAGCAAATTAAGCCAAAGTGGGAAGGCCAAACTGTAACTTAGATTAGCATACTTTGGACACATAAATCAGAAGGACTAATTCTCTGGATTAGACACTAATGCTAGGAAAAGTCCAGGAAAGCGTGGAAGAGACAGACTAGCAGCTAGATGGATAGAGACCATAATAACGATAATGGGAGAACCGTTAGAAAGGTTGCAGATTATGGCAGAGGACAGGACGTTCTGGAGAAAGTATATTCTTGGAGCAGCTATGAATTGGAAATGACTCCATGGCACTTAATAATAAATGACTTGCTTAAAGAGGGAGTAGAAGGAATTCATTCATTCAATCATTTTTACTGAGCATTTACTGTGTGCAGTGCATGTAGTAGGAAGCTAGATACCAAATGTAGAGACCTTGAGTTTATAGATGTTGACTGGTTATTTAAGGTGTGAACTGTGCTTTTTCCTTTGCCGTGCTGACAGTCATTCAATCAGTTGTATTTACTAAGCATTTACTATGTGCAGAGCACTGTGCTAAGCTCTTGGGAGAGTACAGTATAACAGTAAACAGACACAGTCCACTGTACTAAGCACTGGGAGAGTACAGTATAACAATAAACAGACACATTCCCTGCCCATGACAAGCTTACGGTCTAGAAGGACTCATATACCAGGTTCTTTGGGCAAGCTGCAGTTGAAATGCAGCTGCCATTATTGCTTTTAGACTGCTTTGGCTGTTTGTAGAAGTGAGGCTGGGCAGAGAAGAGCTGAAAGGGGAACCAGGGAGGGCCAGGGTAACACTTGAGTGGCCATCACAGCAGCACAAATCTTGAAAGTGGTGACAAAAGCACTTTGGGTTTTAGAAAAGACACCCGTGTCGTGTGCCAAGGAGTGCTATTGCCTGACCTTAGTTTCCAGGGTTTCAGGTGAGTATGTTGCTGCCTTCTGCTGCCTTGCTGCCTTGTGATCTGTTTGGTGTTAGAAAACTTTACCTGCATAAACCAGACTTGAAGAAATCATTTGAATGTGAAAGTTTTCATATCCTTGGAAATTTTGTTGAAGGAGGGGCATTCAAGGAAGGAGCTTAGGCTTTTAATTCTGCATAGGAATGGCACACACATTTGTAGAAGATTGTTTAGGTTTGAACATCACAATATTTACAGAACATGTGTTAGATTTGTAAGATTTGTACTGATTTGTACTGTAATTACACCGTGGTAGTATAGTTATGCCTAGAAATGGACCTTGACGGATGTCCTCTTATTCTCTGTCAGCTGGAAAATCCATCATACCACTGGATTGGTATATGTACCAATTTATATGTAAAACAAAAAGAAAAAAACTATAGAAAAGCAGATTGCACAACTGCTCTTGGTTACTTTGTCCTGGGCTCAGCTCTCCTCACTCAAAGGAAATATTTCCTTATATAGAACCCCAATTCCTCATGTTACTTCAATGTTTCCTCCTCCATAAATCTTTTCATGTTGTCATTTTGATTCATTTCCTCCTTTTCTGTCCACATTGAACATGGAAAAAGAATTGGCCCCTGAGGTTCAAGTCTCTGATTTGGTGCCTTTTCATGTCTTCATGTCCACAGCCTTGATTACCATCCTCGCCAACGATGATGGGCCTGGAGTTTTATCTTTTAACAACAGTGAGCACTTTTTCTTGAGAGAACCAACAGCTCGCTTTGTAGAAGAAAGCGTTGCGGTGTTGCACATTGTCCGGGAGCCTGCCCAAGGACTGTTTGGAACTGTGACAGTTCAGTTTGTTGTGACAGAGATCAACTCTTCAGAGGTGTCTGAAGATCTGACTCCTTCAGAAGGATTCATCGTGCTGGAAGAAGGGGTTCGATTTAAGGTAACGTGGATAGTAATGAAGAGTTTAATGAGGGTTGATTTTAGTGGGGCAGCCTCTAATACTATATACATCTATTGGGGATTTTCATATTTTGGGAAATATGTTTATAAACTATATTGGGAACTGGTGTACCCTAAAAATCCTAAACCCAGTTATCTTAAGGGTTCATGTATGCCAAGTTTGGAGGGAGATGTAATTAATGCAGGAGTGAATTACCTTCAGAACTTGTATGA
Source organism: Tachyglossus aculeatus (assembly GCF_015852505.1). Classification (NCBI taxonomy): domain Eukaryota; kingdom Metazoa; phylum Chordata; class Mammalia; order Monotremata; family Tachyglossidae; genus Tachyglossus; species Tachyglossus aculeatus. The sequence goes on from NC_052088.1 coordinate 24,200,988, forward strand.
AATTGTCAGAGATCTAATTTCTAAACTTAATTGCAGCTTAATCAGGGCTTGAAAAGTCATTTTTTAAAAGCTAGTTTCCTGCCAAATTTCTCGCTAGTCAGTCATGCTAAATGTACCGGACAGATAAGAGTAAAGGCCAGAGGGGAAGTATTGCAATACTCTAGTCAAAACTGGATGCCCACATGAAAAAAGTGATGGGGTGCCTGCTTTTCAAACCTTGTAAAAAGGAAAGTCATTTGAAAAGTTTTCCCTTTTCTGATGGTGGTAATGATAATGATGATATCTGTTAAGATATCTGATATCTGCTTACTATGTGCCAAGCACTGTTCTAAGCGCTGGAGTAGATACAAAGTAATCAGGTTGTCCTATTTGGGCTCTGAGTCTTAATCCCCATTTTACAGATGAGGTAACTGAGGCACAGAGAAGTTAAGTGACTTGTCCAAAGTCACACAGCTGGTAAGTGGAGGAGCTGGGAGTAGAACCCATGACCTCTCACTCCCAAGCCTGAGCTCTTTCCACCAAGCCATGCTGCTTCTCTAATATTAAGCTACCTAAAAGCCTGTTGAGTTTGGGGACCCCAGAAAAGGAGCTAACTCACTTTTAGGGCAGAGATCATCTCTATTTATTCTACGGTATTCTCTCTAGTGCTTAATAGAGTCCTCTTCACCTTGTAAGTGCTCAAAATATGCCATTGATTGATTGGAATTGAGTGGAATTTTTTATCAAATTAAGAATCTCATAGCATTTGTAATGAACGTATGGTTCTAGTGATTTTTGCTTTCTCTTTTCCTCAAAGGCTTTGCACATTTCTGCTGTATTGGATTCAGAACCAGAAATGGATGAACATTTCATTTGCACTTTGTTTAACCCTACTGGAGGAGCTAGATTGGGGATGCCTGTGGAAACAAGGATAACAGTCTTACAGAACCAAGCCCCCCTTGGACTGTTCAGTATCTGTGCAGTAGAAAATAGGTATAGCTCATTGTTATACTAATAGGAATAAAGAATATTTTGGAACCATAAGAAAGATCATACTTACGATGTAGGCCACCGTTTCAAATACATTAAATATATAATATATGTTTTTCCAGAGCATAATCTTTTTAACATTGTGTGAGTGTATCAGATTTTTTGAAACCCTGCTGCTTGCAGAACACTGAACTAAGCACTTGGGAGAGTACAGCATAGCAGAGCTGATAGACACATTCCCTTCCCACAAAGAGCTTACAGGCTAGAGGGGGAGTGTATTCAGAACTAGAGCTATTGAGAAGGGAAAAAGAACCCAAAACCAAGTTAGTGTTCAATCAGAATTTTAATGAGTTTAATTTTTCAGTGTCTTCTGGTTGCCAACAGGTTTCCTACCCTTAGTGCCTTTGTTGTTTTCACTGTTCATTAACATGAGGATAAGAACCAGTTGCGTTTCTGTATTGAACTGGTTCTTTACTGTCTAATGCAATTTCTATTTAGCCACGAGTATATTTGCTCTGGAAATATTCAACTCTAAAATTTGTAGCAAGAAATGATTAGTTACTGATATTTTCTTTTCCTCATTGTTGCATGCTGATGCTGTTTGGGTTGATAGATTCCAAATCATCCTCATCGATTCATATTTATTGAGCTTTGTGGTGTGCAAGTCCAGGCGTAGAGTATCAAACTCAATATAAGCATGATCTTCTTTTCTCTGGGTATTCGTCTTCTGTTTGAAACTACATTGGCAGACAAAGCAGTAATTTGAATGAATTATAGGCTGTGAATATGAGCATTTTTTTTTTTTCCACAACTCCACCTGTGACTGATAGAGCCACCTCCATAACCGTGGAAGAAGCCAACAGGACAGTTTATTTGAATGTGTCCCGAAGTAACGGGTTGGATTCTACCGTGAGTGTGGAATGGGAGACACTCTCTGAAACTGCTTTTGGCATGAGTAAGTTGTTTCTCGGAAGAAGCAAGCCACAAACAAGTTGGTCATGTCGGCTTTTACTTTCATAATATAGCTTCTTGATTTGTTGGGAAAACAGATATGCTTTAAAGGAAGGGACTTAAATTGGCAATTTTTTAAGTGAAATCTATCCACTTTAGATTTAGATTACAGTTTCTACCTGGAAGTCCTTTCTTTTCTCCTCAGAAAAGTGAGGGTGCCTCGTTAGAGCCTCCAGCTCTTTTGGGGGACTGCTGGTCCAAAATTCCTCAACTCCAGTAGTCTCTCCTGTTGACCCTAGTCACACTTACCCTCTTGTCATTTTGTAAGAGGGAATGACTTAGGCTGCCTAGGATTCAGAGAATCTACAGAAAAAGTAGCGACTGTTTCACAACTGCTTTCATAACACCCAGTCAGGTATGGCAGCTTTAGTGTGGCTCAGTGGAAAGAGCACGGGCTTTGGAGTCAGAGGTCATGGGTTCAAATCCCAGCTCTGCCAATTGTCAGCTGTGTGACTTTGGGCAAGTCACTTAACTTCTCTTTGCCTCAGTTACCTCAACTGTAAAATGGAGATTAAGACTGTGAGCTCCACGTGGGACAACTTGATCACCTTGTATCCTTCCCAGTGCTTAGAACAGTGCTTTGCACATAGTAAGTGCTTAATAAATGCCATTATTATTATTATTATCATCATTATCATAATTATGGAAAGTGCTAAGGGGGATACAAGCCAGATCAGAAACAATCTCCATCCCGCATGGGGCTCACAGTTTTCTATAAAATAGGGGGAGCAAGGATCTCCTCCCCATTTGACAGATGGGCAAACTGAGGCCCAGAAGGGTTAAGAGACTTGTCCAAGGTCACGCAAGGCCAGTGGCAGAACTCAGATTAGAACCCAGGTTTTCTGACTCCCAGTCCTGCGCTCTCTCCACTAGGCCCCATTAGCTGCATAGATGTACTGAAGAGAAGGAATAGGATACTTATCATAGCTGTTTACTTAAGTGGAACCTACACATCCTAATTACCATCTGTCGCTTTGCTCGATGCTGATGTGATCGGTGTGTGAGCTTGGATTCCTCAGGGGGCAGGTCACACATCTCAGCCACAGTTAGAATCCTGTAGTTGGTTTCAATCGAGAAAGCAGAGGTTGATTGGGACCGACCTCAAAGGTGACTGAGTCACGGTTGAGGAATCTGAGAAACCTGAACTGTTGGTATCCATCACCTAGGTGTCCCATGACTTATACTGGATTTTTTCTGAATGTATCGGGTTTATGACTAGAAAGCTGTCTTTTGTCAGGTGTAAATACATTTTAGAACACCTAAAGTGTTCCACTATAATCTAGAAAGGATTAAATCCTTTTGGTAGATAGAATTCTTAAAAATTCTGTACTTTAAAATGAGCTTGAATGAGAGACGAAGGCACTGCAGTCCTTATTTAAAATGTATGATTTGTTACACCATATTTGATTTTAAATAGAGGGTTAGACTTTTCTAAAGGTCGAGATTCATTTATCATTATACAGGTAGTATTTCTTAAGTCTAGAAATACTAGTACACATTCTATGGAATTCTCTTATTTTTTAGTGGGGTTGATGTGGTTGTCATTGTAGAGGAACTTATTTCCCAATATTTTAATTTTTACTAGTGTGCTTTTTTTTTATTTTCTAGACTAGCTGTCCTATTACACAATTTGAGATGTGAGGTTTTCTTTTGAACCCTCACACATAAGAGCACCTAGAAAACCTCCTTCAATCTTCTGTATTATAGCAAAGCAGGGACTTAGTTTCCCCAAAGGCCAGCTGAAAATAAGTAGTGTTTTGACCAGTTGCATTTCTTTTGAAAGATTGCTGTTATGACTGCCACCAGTGTCAGGCCAAAGACCAATGCGATTCAGAAATACCAGTACAGAATTATGGATGTGAGTACAGAGTGATCATAAGCAGATGAAATCGGATGCCAGCTTGGAAGAAATGATGTGATTATAATGCTAAGTTATATAATGAGAGAACCAGTGTGGTTTGGTAGAAAAGAGCATGGGCCTGACAGAGGACTTGGGTTCTAATCCCAGCTCTGCCACTTGCCTGCTCTGTGACTGTGGTCAAGTCACTTCTCTGTGCCTCAGTTTCCTCACCTGCAAAATGATGATTCTGTTCTCCCACCTACTTAGATGGCGATCCCCATGTAGGACAGGGAATATGTCCAACCTGATTATCTCAGATCTACCCCGGTGCTTGGTAAAGTGCTAGGCATTTAGTAAATGCTTAATAAATACCACAGTTATTATTACTGTTCCTATATATGTATTTTGTGTATTACAGAGGGAGCGGATGGTGTGTTGTCCGTCCTTCAAAGTTTTTTGGATGAGCCAGCTTCTAGTTGGTGTTTCTTCACATTAGATGAATCTTTGTATGGTATAATGTTAAGAACATCTTCAGCAGGAATTTCCTCTCTCTACCGATGGCAAGGCATTTTTGTTCCTGTTGAGGTAAATGTCGCTTCCTTGAAGTTTGAAGTTCATAGAATAATCTTTCTTTGTAAATGGAAATTACAACACTTTTTCTTATGATTTATCTTCTAGGATTTTAGCATCCGGAGTCCACATAGCTGTGTGGTGTTCAATGTCAGTGGCTCTCCTTACCTCGTGATTACGCACCGAGAAACACATCAAGAAAAACCTTCTCTAAATGCCATATACACCTTCGCACCAGAGTTAAGATTACTCCTGGTAAAAACAGAGACCATGATTGTCTGGATGTGTTTGAAATATTGGACAGTACACATTCTTCACAGTGGCTTTCTATAATATGCCATTCCGTGCAATAGGGGTTTTTTATGATATTTGCCAAGGGCTTACTATGTAATAAACACTGTTCTAAGTGCTGGGGTAGATTCCAGTTAAGTAGGTTGGACTCAGTCTCATTTCCATATGAAACGCATAGTCTCGGTAGGAGAATCCAGGAGGTTCTGGGATTTCTATGTCTCCAGCTGATGGATGATGGACTCTCCCATTAGAATTGGGGCTGCTTCGTTGTCTGCCATCAAACTCTTGAAACCCCTGAGGTATGGACTTAAAAGGAGTTCCATCACCTACTCCTAAATAAGGCACTGTAAGCTCCATGGACCATAATTGGGCTTCTTCCACAAACAGGCAAGAGAAACAAAAAGGATTTAATCTGGAAAATAGAGGAAAAGCCAACACAGAATATTGAGAGAGGCTCGCCAGTTAACATTGTACAGCTCTTGAAGGTTTTTAGGACTGATTAAGTGCTTCATTCTGCTAAAAACCCTTCCTAATTAATTCATTCATTCATTCAGTTGTATTTACTGAGCGCTTACTGTCATGCAGAGCACTATACTAAACATTTGGAAGAGTAAAATACAACAATAAACGAACACATTCCCTGCCCACAGTTGGTTGGTTATGGGACTTGGGCCTGAGCACCTCAGTTTAACCAAACCGTACTAACCTTCCTTTTTTTATCCGTGCTGTTGCCTAATGAGAGAGAAATAACTTTCCACAGTCCTTTGCTCTCTCAGCACAAGACTCAAAAACATTCTACTCCTTTCCAGCTTCCAAGGAAAGAGAGCTAGGTTTTCTTCTCACCTGAGCTCGGCTCCATCCCCACTCTCCTGTAGCCCTTGGAAGGAGGTTTTTCCCCTATTCGCCCCAAATCTCTATCCTCCTCCAGATAATATAAAAACAATAATAATGATGGAATAATAACGATGGAGTGCTATGTGTCAGGCACTGTTCTGAGCGCTGGGGAAGATACAAGTTAAGCAGGTTGGACGCAGTCCCTGTCCCACGTGGGGCTCACAGTCCAAGCACCCTAGAAGGGTAGATCCGGGGAGGGTCGTGCCAATCGGATGCCATGTGTGGTTCGGTGCAAACCCATTAAGAACCGTGGCAGAAACCCAGTCCTGAGACTTTAGGACTGAGAATCCACCTGTACCAAGAAACCGATTAGAGTGTTGGGGATATGAGCACGGCATCATTTGTACACTCTCATCTCTGCCAGTCATGTTCTTGCTGGGGCACAGAGTGCAATGAGTGAGTAGGGGGGTAAAGATGCAGCACATCACCAGGTGCATGTGCGGGTTTCACCTATGTTAGCCAGCTAGAAGCGGAACTGGCACTGAAACCCAGGCCTCCTTATTCCCAGAGCACTGGACCGACAATAGGGCGGCTTTCTTGGAGGGTAGGTTTCTCGTCTTCCTCTCCACTGCTGGGAGAATGATAATGGAATCGTAAAGCACCCAATGCCTTTCAAGTATGTGCTTCCAAACAGAAAATGAGTTCACCGTTATCATCACAGTCTCTTTTTGCAACAGGCATGGAATGTTAGGCTGTAGGCTTTATGCAGCCCTTGGAATTTTAATGATGGCTTTGCTTTGAATAGCGCCACAAAACCTGTAGATTACAAACTCACTGAGAACTGTAAGCTCCCTTTGGGCAAGCAATGTGTCTGTTTATTGTTGTATTGCAGTCTCCCAAACACTTAGTACAGTGCTGTGCACACAGTAAGCACTCAGTACGATTGAAAGGGACAGTCCAATTTGCATTTCTTCTATTTGCCCAAGCATTAGTTCGGGGTTGAACAATTGATAGATTGCATATACTAGGGAAACTGCACTTGATTCAGGAATGTTGTGTTTAACCAAGTTCCCACTATTTTTTTCTCATTTTCCACATTATTGATCTGCCTTCTTTGCAGGTGCAAACCATCAGAGTTGCAGAAAGCAATGCAGTAAAACATTTTACATCCGACAACCAGGATTATTTGATTGTTGCCAGCCAAGGTGATGATTCGGAGTCAACTCAGGTCAGAGTGGTTCATCTTTCCCTTTTGGTTTGGATGTTTACAAAACAAAAGCCACATAATACCAACAACATGTAAATGGAGCTAGTACTTTGGAACTTAGCTATTCACCTAATGATAACAAATCTCTAACACCAAAGTGAACAAAACCTTGCTTATCTCGAGCCATAAATAATAAAGAATTCACGTTTCAGTGGTATAAACTCTCTTTTCATGTAATGAAGGAATGTAGTCCTTTCTAAACATGTTATAAAAATTGTAATTGAGAGATTCAGATGCTTATTATGTACCAAGCACTGTGCTAAATGCTGGAGTCATTAGATGATAAGCATCAGATTCAGTCCCGGCCAGTACTGGAACTCTCAATCTAAGTAGGAGGGAGAACCAACCATTTTACAGATCAAACTGAGTCACGGACAAGTTGTGACTTGCCCATGGTCATCATACAGCAGGCAAATGGTGGAGCTGGGATTTAGAATATGTCTGTTTATTATTATATTGTACTCTCCCAAGTGCTTAGTTCAGTGCTTTGCACAAAGTGAGTGTTCAATAAATATGATTGGAGGGAGCGAGGGTGCAAGTGCGCGTGCACTTTTTCTGGAGCTGTGGCCGGGAACTGAGTCTCGAAGCCCCCTTTTTTTCCTCTTCCTCCCCTCCCCCTTCCGCCCTACTTCCTTCCCCTTCCCCCAGCATTTGTATGTATTTGTACATATTTATTACTCTATTTATTTTACTTATAATAATAATAATAATAATAATGGTATTTGTTAAGCGCTTAGTATATGCTAAGCACTGGGAGGGGATACAAGGTGATGCGGTTGTCCCATGTCGGGCTCACAGTCTTAATCCCCATTTTACAGATGAGGTTAACTGAGGCTCAGAGAAGTTAAGTGACTTGCCCAAGATCACACAGCAGACATGTGGCGGAGCCGGAATTCAAACCCATGACCTCCGACTCCAAAGACCGGGCTCTTTCCACTGAGCCACGCAGCTTCCCTGACATATTTACTACTCTAGCGTGGCTCAGTGGAAAGAGCACGGGCTTTGGAGTCAGAGGTCATGGGTTCAAATTCCAGCTCTGCCAATTGTCAGCTGTGTGACTTTGGGCAAGTCACTGCACTTCTCTGTGCCTGTTACCTCGTCTGTAAAATGGGGCTCCTGTGGGACAACCTGATCACCTTGTAACTACCCAAGCACTTAGAACAGTGCTTTGTACGTAGTAACTGCATAATAAATGTCATCATTATTAGGTGCTTAGTACAGTGCTCTGCACACAGTAAGTGCTCAATAAATAATAATAATAATAATAATGATGGTATTTGTTAAGGGCTTACTATGTGCAAAGCACTGTTCTAAGCGCTGGGGGGATACAAGGTGATTAGGTTGTCCCATGTGAGGCTCACAGTCTTCATCCCCATTTTATAGATGAGGGAACTGAGGCACAGAGAAGTGAAGTGACTTGCCCAAAGTCACACAGCTGACAACTGAAGGAGCCGGGATTTGAACCCCTGACCTCTGTCTCAAAAGCCCGTACTCTTTCCAATGAGCCATGCTGATTGAATGAATATCATAGCTATATCATATATATCATAGCTATAATTCTATTATAGTTATTTCTGCTTATTCTGTTTTGAAACCTGTCTGCATGTTTTGTTTTTTGTTGTCTGTCTTCCCCTTCTAGACTACGAGCCCGTTACTGCACACAGTAAGCGCTCAATAAATAAATACGGTTGAATGAATGAAAGGTTCTGTGACTCTCAGCACTGCGCTCTTTCCACTAGGGCATAGCACTTCTCAATTAATAATAATCCAGGAATCTATTCTAAACATTCTTGAGCTCAGAGAAAAGAGAGGCATGGCACATAGGAGACATTGCAAACACTGCCCTGCTGCCTCACCAGTGAAACCAAGCACCAGGTGTCCGGCTCAATTTCTGGGACGATATAGGGCACTTCTTCCATTTCAGTTCAGGACTTTGTTGATGTAGGCCAGTGATAGCGGCAGCAGTGTGAGTATATTTCCATTAATCAATTAATAGTATTTATTAAGTGTTTACTGTGTTCAGAACTCTGTACTAAGCACTTGGGGGAGTACAGTATAGCAGAGTTGGTAGACACATTCCTTGCCCACAACGCGCTAACAGTCTAGAGGGGGAGACAGGCATTATTATAAATAAATAAATTATGGCTATGTATACACAAGTGCTGTGGGGCTGAGGGATGGTGAATAAAGGGGGCAAACCCAGGTGCAAGGGTGACGCAGAAGCGAGTGTGAGAAGAGGAAATGAGGGCTGAATTTTAAAGGATCCCTTTTTCTCAGTGACTGGTCCAAGATCTTTACTCCACTGACCAAACAAGAGAAAACGGTTTTAGTTCCGTTCCTATCCATCACTTTACTCTCTTCATGTCCTAATGGGGTGTATATGTAGACACATCAGGGAACCTGTCTGCTAATTCTGGTGTATTGTTCCCTCCCAGAATTTTGCCTCGAGCAGGATTGAACAACACGATTTTTGAAGGAGCTTTGTGATGATTTTCCTTGACTTCTTTTAGTCCTTAGCACTTAAGCAGAGTCTCTCATTATAAAGGAACTTACACTTACTGACTTGGTGAAGGAAACTCATCACAAATAGGTATCAGCAATAGCATTCTGTGAATAGGGTCTGTCAGCCTTTCCCTGTATATTGTAGACTCTTTGTTGTATTCTCCTGAGTGCTTTGTTCAGTTTTCTGCGTACAGTGAGAGCTCACTGAACCTCACACCTATCCTCCTCTTCTCCCCTGTCCCAGATGGTTTTGCTCTCTTTAAATTTTTGGATTTCTACATCTGGACTGAGGCATACTCAGTTTTTTATTATTTTTATGTCACATGGTATTCTGGGATATGTCGTACAGGTATTCCAGAGCTGAAGAGCTTTAACGCCAAGCCTTGCCCTTGCCCACCCTCTCACAGTTGCTGAGTGGAAAGGAGGGGGCCACATTCGTGTTTTGCCAGCATACTTCCTCGTCTTCCCATTATCCAAAGAAACATAAACACTCACTTTTTGTGTGAATGAATATCTGTTTTAGCTGGAAGAAAGGGCTTGAAGACTGAGTACAATTTCATGTTTGATAACAATAATAATAATAACAATAATATTAATAATAATGACATTTGTTAAGCGCTTACTATGCACCGTGCACTGTTCATAAGCTCCATGTCCTTGGTGTGAATTTTGTTTTTGGTATTTTTTGCAGATCTTTCATTGGAATGGTGAAATCTTTGTGTGGCATCAAAAACTCCCTGTCCACGGAGTGCTGACCGTGGCCCTGTTTTCCAGAGGAGGAAGTGTGTTCCTAGCGGTCTCCCCATCTGACAACGGGCTGAATTCTCTTTTGTTCAGATGGTCGGGGAGTGAGTTTAGGAAATTTCAGGAAATATCTGCCACAGGGACAACAGCAATGGAGGCACTGACTTCAGGAGATGATGTTTATTTAATTTTTGCTAAAGGTAATAAATCTGATTGCAATTATTGTAGCTGTTGAACAGTGCTCTGGTATTTTGAACCTTACCGAATAAGAAATTGAAAACGACTTACTAGTTAATTTACAACTGGTTAGGCGGGTTTATCAGTAGACTGGCATAGAAAGTACCACAGCTTAGTGGAAAGAGCATGGGCTTGGGAGTCAGAGGTGGTGGGTTCTAATCCCAGCTCTGCCACTTATCAGCTGTGTGACTTTGGGCAAGTCACTTAACTTCTCTGGGACTCAGTTACCTTAGCCGTAAAATGGGGATCAAGACTGTGAGTCCCATTTGGGACAACCTGGTTGCATTGTATCTACCCCAGTACTTAGAGCAGTGTGTGGCACATAGTAGGCACTTAATAAATACCATCATCGAAGTATCACTGCAAGATAATCCCATTGGAAAATAAAAATCTCAAGTCTGTGATTTTCTGCCCTGGATCAATCACTGGTTGAAAATACAGCATAGGTGATGTCTTCATTGTTGAACTCTTATTCTGAAAAAGAGGAAATGCTAGCCAAAATGAAAGTTTGACCACTCGGGATATAATTTAATTCCATTCAGGGCCACACTTAGGTATAGTTCTAGTAGTGTGTATCACAGAATATTTTGGGTTGTCCTATTGTGATTTATCTTTGTAAACTTTAGACAGCAATTTGATTCTTCATTTCTTCTTTTTTCAGAAGGAGCCAGGAATGCCATAGATATTCACGTGTGGGAGGCAGGGCGTTCTTTTTTCACCTCTCTTCAAACCCTGGACTTTGGGACAGCACACAGGATCCACTCCTTCATGCCTGCTTCAGGGAGAGGTATGAGTGAATACATCCCTGTGATTTTTTCTTGAGTCAACATCAGACCATACCACAGTGAGAAAGCCCTACTCATTTGTGTTTTTTTTGCTGATAGACTACTCTGACAAGCTCTCAACTTCACAGAAAACATTTAGAGAGAAGACTGGATAGGATTGAGCATAGCCATCAAATAGCACAACACGGAATGTTTGGCCAGGAGTGTAAGGGATAAATAAGGAAGTGATTCTTCCACTGGATTGTCAGTTACCGAGTGCAGGGTCCAGGTTGGACCTCTCACTTAAAGGAGGAGAAGGGATTGGAGGAAGAGACTCCTCAAATCATTAAAGGTTCATTAAGTCTCAAGATATTAGGGTTTTTATCAATCATAAGTAGTGAGATTAAGCGCTGTCTATATAGCAAGCATTGTAGATGCAAGATAATCAGGTTGGAAACCCGAGAGATAGCTTTGAAGGGTCATGTAGTATATGAAAAGTTTCTGTAGGGAGTATCAATCAATCAATGGTATTTATTGAGTGCTTACCGTGTGCAGAGCAGTGTACTAAGCGCTTGGGAAAGTACAGTGTAATGGAGTTATGGGGGCCATAGGTTGCCAGTCTGCCAAGCCCAGAAAGGAATAAAATAGGACTTAGATTGCAGCTCGTGAGACTGAGATTGCAGAACTGAGACTTCTCTGACTAAAGACATCAGCAGTTTCAGGTTGGGCCAGAAGTATGGGATGATTTATGTGGGTTAAGCCGTGAATGGTCACTGCACTGAGGTCTCTAATACTCTACTGTACTCTACCAAGTGCTTAGTACAGTGCTCTACTGCAAGTGCTCAATAAATGCCATTGGCTGATTGATTAAGATAGATAGCCTCATGCGGGGCAGGGACTGCGTCCAAACCGCTTTGCTTGTATCCTCCCCAGCACTGAGTACAGTGCCTGGAACATAGTAAGCACTTAACAAATACTATTTTTATTACTACCTTATTATTGATTACTTTCTCTCTGTGTGCACCAGATACACTGGGGTGCTAACAGATCTCTGTCTCCATCCTGACCCACCGTGGTCTTTTGGTAAGGCAGGCTAGGAGGGAATCCTGACATTCCAGAATTGTTTTAGTTGCATAGAGATTGATAGGTTGTCAAGGTCCGTATAGACAAATTTGGTGTTGTATAGTATCCACTCTTAAAATTGTCTCTCCTGCACAATTTATTCACCCCTGATTTTTGAGGAATCAATTTTTTTCAGCAAAGATAGCAGTGTGCCATGAGGTAGGAAAAGGAATAGGGCCAGGTTGTTGCAGAGACAGTAGAAATACGAAAAGGGAAGAAAGGTTAACGTAATTCATTCAGTTCTTTCACTTAACTTTCTTTTCCTTCTCCCCTTCTTACTGTTCTTTTATCTCCTACTTCCTTTGCTATTAGACTTAATTCCCCATGTAATAGCTTCTCCCTGTTTTTGAGTAGCAAAAATTATGCAAAGGTGGGAAAATTGTGTGGGGAGATAATTGGGCTTAATGTAATGGTGATAATGTTAATGGAAGGTGATACTGGTTGAGAAGATAAAGGTAGACCAAGGAGGAGCGTGATAGGGTAGTTATATAGTGTGTTCAGACCAGGCTGTGCCACCAAAGGAAAATATATAAATAAAAATAAAATATTCTTGTCTTCCATATCAGCAGTTTCTAAATGCTCACTGTGTTGCTTATTTCAAGAAGTGTGCAGCAATTAGCTTGGGATTATTCTTGATTTCTTTGCCACTGGTGGTATATATATATATATATATATATATATGTTGAATAATGACCATATATTCTTCCCCAAATTACAGAGCGGGCTTTATCATTTAGTTTACTTGGTCCCTGATAGAAAAATTGCCCCGTGAACTTCATCAGGGCTTGCACTGGGTTGGGACATAGAGAATATGTGGGCTAATATCCATTCCATTAATTTTCTTACTTTTTCAAATCTTTCTCACCATTTGTGCAGTCCATATACTCCTTGCTGGCAAAGAAGAATCAGCACTCTACTACTGGAGTCCAAAGTTGAATCAGTTCTCATTCATGTTAAGAGCACCCCCTGCTAACAGCTTTGCTTCAGTTTCTTTGAGGTCCCGTAATTCAAGCAAAAGTCTGATTGCTCTAGCAGGAGAAGTTCATTCTCAAATTTTTGAACTGACCTACATTTCTAATCAATCAGACTTCATTCCTAGGTAAGTATCTCATTTAATACCCAGCAACTTACTGATCTTGTATTCTATTGATTTTTTGGGAGGTCGGGGGGATAAACACCCACTTTATGTTTTTTCGTCAAATAGTGTATCAGTGGGTTTGGGTTGGATCACTGTCCTGGTCTAAATGACCTTGTTTTTGGAGTGGCGGGGGAGAATGGATTTGTGAGGCATCTTATTTTTTTCCCCTCTTTTCCATTAAGGAAACCAGTATACTGATATGTTCCATTCTTCTCATGGCAGTTCAGGCGAATTGATATTTGGACCTGGGGACAGGGAAGCCATAATAGCAGTCAACATCCTTGATGATGTAATCCCCGAGGAGGAAGAATCTTTCCGTGTGTGGCTTAAAAATCCTCGAGGGGGAGCAGAGATCGGTATCAATGATTCCGTAACAATAATTATTCCGCCCAATGATGATGCCTATGGATTGATTGCATTTGCTCAGGTACCGTTTGCCTATATTCAACTGTTGGAAAGCCAACCCATTTGCTTTCTCCTTTCTGGACCACCTTTTTTTCCCACATGTTGGCAGGCTCTTAGAGAAGGACTTTGGCTTGAAGCGAGAGTAGCAATGACAACGAGGACAGTCTCTAGACTGTAAATTTGTTGCGGGCGGGAAACGTGGCTACCACCTGTGTTATATTGTACTCTCCCAAGTGCTTAATTGACTTTGCTTCCCCCAGAGCCAAGAAACGGCGGGGGCGGGGGTGGGGGAAGCGGGGAGAGAGAGAGAGAGTGTGAGTGTGTGTGGTTGTGCAGTCGTAGTTGAGTTTCTGGCCCCTCACCAGAGACATCTATGGATGAATTGGATGGAATCTCCAATTAGGGAGTGCGTTTTTATGGTTCTCTCCCAAGCGCTAGTACAGTGCTCAGTTCATTCATTCAGTCGTATTTATTGAGCACTTACCGTGTGCATATCAGTAAACATGATTGAATGCATGAAATATGTAGCGGATCCCTCCATGGATTTACCTGAAGCTTTTCCCTTCCCCAGGAGGAGGAGAGGGCTCATTTCATTGTCAGCAGCACATTCTGAGAAGTGACACATTCACACTCATTTCACAATGGCAACTGCATCTTTCAAGATAATTTTGCCTTTTCTTTTAAGCACTTAATGTTTGCCCCACAGCATTTATATATCTGTAATATACTGTAATGTTTGTCTCCCCCTCTAGACTGTAAACTTCTGGGGGACAGGGAATGTGTTTACCAGCTCTGTTGAATTGTATTTTCTCAGGTGGTTAGCACAGTGCTTTGCACACAATAGGCACTCAGTACATACCCCTAATTGATTTTACCATTCCTCAGGTACCACTTCTTATCTTTTTTTAGGAAGAACAGGCACTGTTGCCATGATAGTCCTTGAGGGAAACCAGTACACTTTGTTCAAAACTACTGGGGCTATTCGTTGGTTTTATTTCTTCTCTTGCTTCCATAGTTTACTGCACAAGCTAACCCCTTTCCACTGACCTGTAAGCTCCTTGCAGGGAAGGATCTTTCCTATGTACTCTGTTGTACTCTCCCAAGGACTTAGTACAGTCTGCATCCATAAATGCTCCAGTAAATACCACCGATTGATTGATTGCCAGAGAAAGTTAGTATTAAATCCTGGGAGTAAATTTTATGCTGCTTGATCTCCCTAGGCACTGAATCACCCTGAACTGGAATTAGTCATAAGGATCTCATGCAATCTGAGCATGGTGGCTACCCTTATACGATTAATGAGAGTGGCTAATGAGTTTCTTGCACATTCCATAGCTGCGTGAAACCTCATTTGCTAATGCTCATTAATTGAGGACACAAAGCCAGACTATAAATCAGTCCATCTAAAAGCCTGGTTCTCTCCATAATAAATTATGTCACTCTGTAATCATGAAAGTATCTTCATTTGATTTAACCTATTTAATTTGTCAGTGTTAAAGTCTGTAGAGAGCACAGATTGACTGCAAACTCCTTGAAGGCAGGGAGCATGTCTCCTAATTGTATTGTCCTCTCCTATGTGCACACAGTTGCTAAAAGAAATCTTGGTATTTTTCAGAGTAAAGTTTTAAATAAAGGAAAAGGTCGTCTGAGTAAAAAAGATCAGTGTACTCTGTTGGATAGAATACTGTGACAATCTAGAATCATGTTGTAACTCCCTGTGGGATGAGAATGTTTTACTTCTTTATTCTGTGCTTTCTAAGTATCCAGTGCAGCACATTGTACCAAGTGGGCACTCATTAAGTACTACTATCACCACTACTACTCTGTCTTCAGGAGAAGTCTATGTAGAGGCTGCATTGTAAACTCCTTGTAGCTAGATTGTAAATCTTCGAGGACGGAGATCCTGTATTATAACCCCACACAGTAAGCACTCAATAAATTATGTTGACTGTGTTGTTTGAGGAGAGCCTCTCAGAAGAACCAGCTTTGAAGAAGCAGGGTGGCTTAGTGGAAGGAGAATGGGCTTGGGAGTCAGAGGTCATGGGTTCTAATTCTGCCTCTACCACTTGTCAGCTGTGTGATTTGGGGCAAGTCACTTAACTTCTCTGAGCCTGCTACCTCATCTGTAAAATGGGGATTGACTGTGAGCCGCACGTGAGACAACCTGATAACCTTGTATCTGTCCAAGTGCTTAGAGCAGTGCTTGGCACATAGTAAGCACTTAACAAATATCATCATTATTATTATGTAAGAAAATCAGAACAGGTGGTGAGGAAGAAAGAGAGGAAAAATTTGTTTGTAAGAGCAAACCAGACGAGGCTTATTGGAGAAGAAAAGAGAAGTGTTAAGCCAGTGGAAAGGCTTAGGAAGGAGGGTTTATAATTGCTTGACAGTGGCTACAATCAAGCTATCTGTACCAAACCCTTTAATAAAGGTTGACCGTGGTTATCCTAGATATGATTAGCCAGTGAAGCAGCAGGCATAGTCAGGTACTCAGGTAAGTATGCAGATAAGCAAAGGGTAAAGTACACAGGCCAGCCAGGAAGCATATCAAGCAAATGGTTTTTTTTTGTTTGTTTGTTTTATATGAGCCCCCGTGGGCCAGGAGTTGCATGTAATGGGCTCACAGTTTAGTTCTGTGCTTTGCAAAGCACACTGTAAGGCCTTATTACGATAACAGTAAGTGTGTGCGTGCTGGATTTTAGACTGTAAACGTGCTGTGGGCAGGCAGTGTGTTTGCCAGTTCTGTTGGAATGGCCTCTCCCAAGTGCTTATTACAGTGCTCCATACATAGTAAATGCTCAATCAATCAATCGTATTTATTGAGCGCCTACTGTGTGCAGAGCACTGTACTAAGCGCTTGGGAGGTACAAGTTGTAAGTATATGGAGACGGTCCCTGCCCAACAGTGGGCTCACAGTCTAGTAAATATCACCGATGATTGATGGTGGGTGCACTATTGCAGCATGGCCTAGTCGCAGGAGCGAGGGCTTGGGAGTCAGAGGATGTAGGTTCCACCACTTGTCTACTGTGTGACCTTGGGCAAGCCACTTAACTTCTCTGTGCCTCAGTTACCTGATATGTGAAATGGGGATTAAGACTTTGAGCCCCACATGGGACAACCTGATTACCCTGTGTTTACCCCAGCAATAGAACAGTATTTGGCACATAGTAAGCCCTTAACAAATACTATTATTATTGTTATTATGTTTTTAAATCGATAACTAAATACCTGAAGTCTGCCCTGACTCCACCTTCCTCTGTGCTGCCTTTTTCTCTGCTTTGCTTTGGCCCCAGTTATGCTAATGTCATCAGGGTTTCTGGTCTCAGTGACCGGATTAACCGCACGTTAATTTAGCTCTTTAAATTGGTACAGCGCCCGTAGTTGCTGACGTTTCAAACTGGGTGGTGGTTGCTTTCTGAAGGGCATTGGAAGGAAGCAATCCCCAGTGACAGAGTGTCTATCCATGTGAACATAAAATCATCATATACACATGTCTAGACTGTGAGCCCGCTGTTGGGTAGGGACCTTCTCTAGATGTTGCCAACTTGTACTTCCCAAGCGCTTAGTACAGTGCTCTGCACACAGTAAGCGCTTAATAAATACTATCGAATGAATAACATTACGATAACATCGTAATAATAATGATAATAAGAGTGGTCTACTGTCAACCTTTGTTTACCTCTGATTAAAAGAACTGGGCTCAAGGTCTTTATCCCCCATTTCTCCCAAACACTGAATAAGAAAAGCAGCCTGGCCTACTGGTTTGAGCATGAACCTGGGAGTCAGAAGGACCTGGGTTCTAATCCTGGCTCTGCTACATGTCTGCTGGGTGACCCTGGGCAAGTCATTTCACTTCTCTGTGCCTGTTTCCTCATCTGTAAAATGGGGGTTGATTGTGAGCCCCATGTGGAACATGGACTGTGTCCAACCTGATTAACTTGCATTTTTCCCTCTGTTTAGTATATTGCCTGGCACATAGTGAGTGCTTAACAAATACCACTATTGTAAAAAAGAGAGATTAACAAGGAGATTAACATAGGTGAGAGGAAAAGAATGAGGACTGGAAATCAGAAATCTAGTTTCTAGTCTTGGCTCTGCCATTTGCCTGTAGTGTGATCTGAGGAAATCAGTTGATCAATCAGTGGTATTTATTGAGTGCTTACTGTGTGCAGAGCACTGTACTGAGTGCTTGTGAGAAGTCACTTATCTGGTCTTCAGTTCCTTCATCTGTAAAATGAGGGTAAGATTCCAGACCAGTCAGTCAACCAGTGGTATTTTTCGGGGAGGTGCTATTGCATATCTTTGTACTAAGTGCTTGGGAGAGTACAGTTGTATTATTGGATTGTAATAAAGTTGGTAGACATTAATCTTTGACCTCAAGGGGTTTACAATCTTTCTTTCCCTCTTTGATCATCACGTCTTTGTGATTATTTTGTCGTAATTGGCACATACTAAAGTCATAAAGTCATAATGAATATAGTCACCATTATCATCCTTATTCATCCTTTCAATCCAACAATACCAAGTGCTTGGGGAAGTATAATGCAGTAGAATTGATAGACCTGGTCCCTGCCCACCATGAGCTTACAGTCTACAGTGGGAAACAGATGTTAAAAGCAACGTGGTCTAGTAGAAAGAGAATGGGCCTTGGAGTCAGAGGACTTGGGTTCTAATCCTGACTCTGCCAATTGCTTGTTGTGTGATATTGGGCAAGTCATGTAACTTAACTGTGCCTCAGTTTCCTCAACTGTAAGATGGGGATTAAATAATAATAATAATAATGGCATTTGTTAAGCACTTACTATGTGCAAAGCACTGTTCTAAGTGCTGGGGAGGTTACAAGGTGATCAGGTTTTCCCACGGTGGGCTCCCAGTCTTCATCCCCATTTTACAGATGAGGGAACTGAGGCACAGAGAAGTTAAGTGACTCGCCCAAAATCACACAGCTGACAATTGGCAGAGTTGGGATTTGAACCCATGACCTCTGACTCCAAAGCCCGTGCTCTTTCCACTGAGCCACGCTGCTTCTCTGGTAATCCTACTCCGCACTGGTTAGACTGTGAGTCCCAAGTGGAACAAGGACCATGTCCAATCTGATAACCTTGTATCTAACCCAGCAATTAGAACAGTGGTTGGCAGATAACTAAGGCTTAACAAATACTATTAAAAAAATAAATTGCAAAGAAGGGAAATAGCTTATAAGGCTGTATCCATCAGTGCTGTGTGACTGGGGTGAGTAGCGTAGTACTTCAGGGCATCCAAGTCCTTTCTACCTTATGAAAGGACTGTTTATTTTCAAAATTTGATCTTAGCTCTCTGTGTTTGCTTAATAGTTATTAAAGATAACTTTTGTATTTGATGTTTAGAATTTCCAGTGAATTAATGATTGTTCTGCCTCTGCATTTACAGACTTCTTTGCATAAGCAAATGGAGGAAATGCACCAAGATAGCTTGATTACCTTGAGTGTTGAACGATTGAGAGGAACTCAAGGCCGGTTAACTGTGGAGTGGGAAGCTGATGGAAGCCCTAGTGATCGATTTCCCACATCAGGAGTGGTATGTGATATATGAAGTTATTCAAGAATTCACATTTTACAAAATACCAATAGTAGCCTCATTCTCTCCTATTTATATTTGTGAGTATATACAAGAAGCCTCAATTAATTTTTAAATTGTGATTCTGCCAAATTTTTCTAAATCATTAATTATAAAAATAGCTAGACTGTGTATAGGCTTTTTGATTCTTTCAAAGTGGTTTTTTTTCCATCGGTGATCATACTCAGTATACATAACAGGCCCTTAGGACTAGGTTAAGGGAAATAGTGAGATGTCACCATTTGCTAGATGAGGAAACTCGAGGCAAAGAGAGCTGAAGCAGCAAGCAGGAAGAAAGCTGGAACAAGAATCCAGATCTCCAGTTTCCCAAACCATCCTCTTTGTCTGGGTCCTGCTGCCTCTCCCACTTGGATAGTTTCTACTAAATTATTTGTATCTGACTTGAAGAAAAGAGAAAGCCTTTAGCTTTTTCTCCCCCATCCAGCCTCACCCACCTCTTTAATACAGTGCAAAGCTATGCCATAACCAGTTATGTACATCAGTGCAGCACCTCTGAAGAGGGAACATGATTCCAGACTTCTCCTAGACAAGGAGGGATTCCGGAAGAGAAGGCAATAACATTTCATTATGCACCACTAAATACATTTTACCCTTGAAAATAAGGATCTACAAGAGGTTAGGGGTTGTCATCCCAACAACCCCATGTATCTCCTTTGTGACCTTGGGCAAACCACTTCATTTTGCCTCAGTTGCCTCATATGTAAAATGGGGATTCAGAGTCTGTTTTCCCTCTTATGCCATGTACCCTATGTGAGAGAGGGTCTTTGTCTGATCCTTTTGGTACCTAGAAAGCACTGAACAAATTCCACAGTTGTTATTAGAGAAGCAGCATGGCTTTGTGGCAAGAGAACAGGCTTGGGAGTCAGAGGTCATGGGTTCTAATCCTGGTTCTCCACTTAGCTGTGTGATTTTGGGCAAGTCACTTAACTTCTCTGTGCCTCAGTTACCTTACCTGTAAAATGGAGATTAAGACTGTGAGTCCCCCTTGGGACAAGCTGATTACCTTGTATCTACCCCAGTGCTTAGAACAGTGCTTGGCACATAGTAAGTGCTTAAATACCATTATTATTGTTATTATTATTATTATTATTATTATTGTTATTATTCTTTGAAAACCTAGCAACAAAGATGAGGCTCTGTCCCAAATAGTGAGGAAGTCACCATTGCAGACAGTCAAGAAAAAGGCAGAGCACCTAAAGGTGATAGCCTACCTGCTGAGATCTTCAATTGTGAAAGGGACATGCTGCTCAAACCCATGCACAGGATTTCTCATCAACATGTAGAAAGCCCAGGAAATACCACAAGACCGCTTTGACAATATCATCGCTGCCCCCATCATCATCTTCGAGAATAAAGGTGCAAGATTAGACTGCAGAACATAATGTGGCATCTCCCTTCTCTCCATTCCTGGCAAGACCTTAGGTCAGAAACCTTCTCTGGGCTTGTCAATGAAAAATACCTTTGATCAGGAGCTTCTGGGATTACAGTGAGTCTTCAGGCCTCAGTGTAGGCCAGCAGACTTTATCGTTGCAGCATGCATAGTCATAATAGTAATAATAATTGTGGTATCTAAGTGCTTACTATATGTCAAGCACTGTACTATGTGCTGGGATAAGTGCAGGATAACCAGGTCCCACATGGAGCTCACAGTCTAAGTAGGAGGGAGAATGGGTATCAAATCCCCATTTTCCCAGTTAGGGAACTAAAGCACAGAAAAGCGAAGTGAGTCATCCAACATCACACAACAGACAGGTTGTGGAGATGGGATTAGAACCCAGGTCCTCTGATTCCAGGCCCGTGCTCTTTCCATTAGGCCAGGATATAAGAGAAAATCAGGGAATAGCATTGAGACCTAGCTCCAGTTCCCATAGGCCTTACAAAAGGCATTTGACCCTGTCAGTAGTTGCCAATTCTGGAAGTTGTGTGGTAACTGTCCCCTTCTTCAAAGTTCAAAATCAAATCTCCTCCAAGAGACATGCCCTGACAGACCTCTCATTTCTCCAGTCTGTTCTTTTTCCCTTCTGGGTCACCAATGCACTTGGGTTTGTACTCCAGGGAAGCAGCATGGCTTAGTGGAAAGAGCACGGGCTTTGGAGTCAGAATTCATGGGTTTGAATCCTGGCTCCGCCGACTGTCAGCTCTGTGACTTTGGGCAAGTCACTTAACTTCTTTGTGCCTCAGTTACCTCATCTGTAAAATGAGGATGAAGATTTTGAGCCCCCCATAGGACAACCTGATCACCTTGTAACCTCCCCAGCGCATTGAACAGTGCTTTGCACATAGTAAGCGCTTAATAAATGCCATTATTATTATTCTTATTTTTTGATGCTCACCCCAATCCCATAGCATTTTGGGTACTTATTTAGAAGGATTTAGAAGCAGTGTGGCATAGTGGAAATAGCACAGGTTTGGGAGGCAGAGGACATGGGTTCTGATCCTGGATCTGATAGGTGCCTACTCGGTGATTTTAGGCAAATCACTTAAATGCTTTGTGCCTCAGTCACGTCATCTGTAAAGTGGGGATTCAATACCTATTCTTCCTACTAAGATTATAAGCCCTGTGTGGGACAGGACTATGTATGACCTGATTAGTATCTTCCCCAGCACTTAGAACAGTGTTTGACACTAAGTGCTTAAAAATGCCGCAATTATTATTATTATTATCATTATTACTTATCCTATACTCTGCCATTTCCCTTACTGTAATTTATTTTGTGTGTCTTGTCCTTATATACTGTAAGACCTACAAATTTCCCTTGTGTTTCATGTTCTCAAGCACTTAGTACAGTCAATTAATCAATGGTGTTTATTGGGTGCAGAGCAGTACAGTACGACAGAATTAGTACAGTACTCTGCACACAGTAAGTGCTCAGTACTGTAGAGTCTGAGATTGCTCTGTGTTAGCAGTAGTAAAATAGTATATATTAAGTACTTAGTGTGTGCAAAGCAGTGTTCTGGGCACGGGGAAAGAGAACTGTTCAGGGAAGACTTAGGGTCCCTGGCCCTCAAGGGGCACATGATTCCTTGCTTTGGAGTGAAGGGTCTCCTCATCAGACTATTCCCCATGGCCAGTGAGTTAAGCAGGTCTATGCAATAGGTCCCTTCTTGAATGTTTTTCTGTGTCACCAAGCTGGAGGATGGAACTTGATGTCAACATTAGGCTAGGATTCCAGCCCTCTGGACAATTTCCAACTCAACAGGTTGCAAACATCATCCAAAGAACTAGAGACAATCACCTGAGTCGATTGTGCCCTTCATGCACACGATCAAGGAAACTTGCAAGCAATTTTAAACTACTTGGACAAGTCAGCAAGAGGCTAGAGACATGCCCAAAGACAACAGAGCCCTGCACAGCAGAAGCTCAACACCCAAAAATCTTCATGAGCAACAGAGCTAAACTTCAGCTGTTATGTTATTTAGGCAGCACAGTGGCCAGTGATGCAACTGTAGATAAGAAAATATAAAGTCTATGTATCTGCAGAGAGGGTTAGAATGGTGGTGCAAGAGCTGAATAAAAGAAGATGAAATGCAAATTGGTTTATCATGATGTAGGTTTGCAGCTTTTGCAACTGTTGGGTATAAGGAAATTTTTGGATTCTCTATGGATTTTATATGTCCATGTTGCCCCAAGGCCTGTTAACTTAATTGGTTCTATTTTATTGAGAAAGTTGTTTCAATGTAACTTGTTTTAATTGAACCCTAAACTTCTCCAACTTTTAATGTAGCATGGAATTTAATTTCTACTGGCAGTGTTATTTTTTTATTATCACAGTGAGCAGAGCCTTGGAAATGTGGCCAAGAAATACATTCCAGAACGACCTTTATCATTTAAAACAAAACAAACATAACCACTGCATGATCAATGCCGAAAATACAATTTAGGCCTCTTTTCCCTCAAAATTCTTAGATTATGTTTTCCGAAGGCCAGTCTCTGGCCACGATCACCCTGACCATCCTCGCCGACGACATCCCAGAATTTTCAGGGGCAGCTACCGTCACTCTCGTCCAAGTTACCACAGTGGGTATTAAGGACCCTTCAAGAGGTGCTACCATTGATCCGAGACGGAAGAGGGCTGTGATCACCGTTCTGCCAAGTGGCTCGCCTCATGGCGTCATTGGCTGGCACCCTGAATCTCTCTTTGTAAGAGTAGCAGAGCCTGAAGGTAAGCTGTAGAAAATGCCAGTGCTGACAAAAGTCCACTCCCTAAACTCAAAGAACTTCACAAAAGCAACGAAGTTGTGCAATTTCAGTATGTATTTCCCAGTTTGGTAGAATACAGGAACTCACGTTGACTCTTTAATACAAAATGTAACCTTCCCATTGTTTTGCAGTCTTGAATTACATTTTAGTCATACTGGGGAAGAGAGAGAGGATTGAGCTACAGTGACCCAGTCTCAAAAGAATCCTGAAGACAAACCATTATAGCAGATATATCTTTTCTTATTTCTTCTCCTTCTTGTCTCCTCTATTTTTTTCCCCCTTTCTTTTATTTCCTTTTATTCCTTTTTTATGGACAAATGCCCACCCCCACCCTGGCCTCTATCTCTAATACTACATATACTGGTGATATTCAAGGGCTCTGAATGGTTCTGGCTTTTTCTAAAGTAGCATTAATCTGATGGTGATTTATCAGTTTCTGGTCTGGGGCACCTCACTTGGTCAGACTACCTTGGGACTGAGCTATTTTCTAGGGCAATAACTATGTTAACCTGGTTATAGAATGGTCATTTGATGACGATATAGGTGAAAGACCTATGAGCCGATTAGATGAAAGGGGCTCTAAAATCCAAGGTACTGCGATAACTCTGTCATCAAAGTTTCTTGCAATACTTTCCCATAGTATTAGTTTCAAATGTATAATTTGATACGTTTCCACTTACAAACTCACAATGGAGATTTTGAGACACAGTAACTCTCGCAAAATTGTTGCGCTGTTGAGGGCGGCGGGGCAGCTTTTCATTTGGTGTGGCGGCACATACTTGGAGTGGGAACATTGTACGGGGGCGTTTTGGAGAAGAAAGGGAAAAGAAATAGAGGGGAGATTGTGAAAAGGCAACAAAGATAGGTGGTGCTAACAATCATGTCTCTTCTATTCATTCATTCAATCGTATTTATTGAGCGCTTACTGTGTGCAGAGCACTGTACTATTGTGTTCTCCAACAGTGCTACAATAATAGCAATAATAATAATAAAGAGCAAATATGATGACTGTTAAGGGCTTACTATGTGCCAAGACTGAACTAAGAGCAGGGGTAGAGAGAAGATAATCAGATTGGGTTCAGTCCCTGTCCCACACAAGGTTCACATTCCAAGGTGAAGCAGTGTGTCCTGGTGGACACCCGGCCGTGGCATTGGCAAAGATTAACCAGGAAGGGCCTCTGCGGAGGCTGTTTAAGGTGGATAGTCTCGAGACCCCCTTCAAGGTTCTGCCGCCAGCCTCCTGCTATCCCCAGCAGGAAGTGGGAGTGATTCCAGAACTGGTCCAGCTGGGACCGTCTGAGTCAGAGATGCTACTGCTGCTGGTCAGATAATGGTGGTTGCGGGTGGGCAGTGATGCGGTGGGGCGGGAGACTCTTCTGCCCAAAGTCTATTGCTACAGAGACTAGCCTCTTTTCTCAAGGAGTTTTAATAAAAATACATTTTGTAGGCACACATTTGACTTCACACATCTTCCCAACTTGTACATCTGACCATTGTTGATATTTGTTTAAATTGATTTAACTGCATGCACTGCACGGCATCCCCTGGAAAACCAGAAAGAGTAAACCAAATATCATTAGCATCTCACTCTGGTACATCTTGAGGAATTCCAGTTTGGAATGAATGATCTATGCAAGTGCTTAAATTTTCACTCTAGAAAGATTCTCTAAGCCAACATTGAGAAGTACCTGTGCTGTTTCTGAGTTTGAGAAGCTCTTTAAGACATCGCAGGTTTTAGTTTAATTGTTAGGATGGATGTACCATATATAAGCTCACTCATTCAGATGCTTTGTCTCTCAGGAAATGCCACCGTGGTTAATTTAAAAATTGTTCGAGAACAAGGATTTGCTGGAGACATTGCGATCCAGTTGGCTTCGCAACCCAATTTTTCACTGCATCCCGCTAATCGAGCCATTGAACATCAAGATTACCTGGTCCACGAGAAATTACTAATCATGGCAGAAAATGCAAATGTGACTCATGTGAAAGTAATCATCATGCCGGTGAGTAATCGAAGGGAGACATTTTCCAGAAAGGGCAGATGAAGGGAAAGCAGGTTTTTTGTATTTTGGGGGTGGGGGTGTTGACTAGAGATGAATCAATTTTTCCAAAGGAATTGGATCTTGTAGCTGTAACTTTAATAACTGGACTTTAATAACTTGCTTCTAATTTTGAATATTTTGAACCTATGATTTGACTAGCTTTGGATCCCTTGGCTAACTGCAGATTTTACTCAGTGTGCTTTCAAAGGTTTGTCCCTAGATTTCTTTCAATGTATTTTCTTCTTGAGTCTGGGAAGGTCCTCAGACCATGATCACCTGGTTACCTTGGGTAAAATGTGGTCCTTCTGTCTCCTTCTGGATTCTCCATCTTGCCCACATTTCTCTTAAGGCCTGCTTCTCATCCCCACTAATATCAGGGTCAGTCTGGCCAGTGGCCCAGTTTTTTCATAAGATGTGTGGGTGACAATACTCTAAGTAGCCGATTGGGAGTTTGGCTAGCTTGCTATGGAGGGCACCACATGAGCATATTGGCCAGTGTGTCCCCCCTACTTCCAGCCCCATCTTTGGCAAGCAGGGTGATGGTAAAGTTTCACTCTCACTATTATTACTTTTTTATGGTATTTGTTAATAGCTTAATATGTGCCAGGCACTGTACTAAATTCTGGGGTGGATACAAACTAATCAGGTTGGACACAGTCCATGCCCCACATGGGGCTTGCAGCCTTAATCTCCATTTTACAGATGAGGGAACTGAGTCATAGAGAAGTTAAGTGCTTTGCCCAAGGGCAGTCTCATTTTCCTCAGCCTATATTTTAGCAGTTTCTTTGTCATTGAAAATTAAGGAGTGATTCACTAAGCATGCTTTTCTTCTAGGAGAGTTGACAAAAAGCAAGGTGTGTACAATAGAATATGATACAATTCTGTGTGAGGTTCTGGTGCCAGTGTAATTTAGACTATTACCGGTACAGTGAGAGAGTGATGTCATGAAAGCTGTACAGTTTCCACTTCTCATTCATAGATAATGGGATTTTAAAGGAGGAAATTGGCTTCTTTCACTTACATTCCAGTTACCCCTAAGATGGCAAAACATGATGTGTGACAGAGAATGAAGAGATACTCATATTTTTCCATTCAAGTACTCAAATAAGTTAAATGTTTTTCAGGATGATATTCCAGAATTAGAGGAAGGATTTGTTATTAATATTACTGATGTGCAACTAGTAGAGTCTTCTCCATCTGGAGAACACCCACGAGTGAAGAGGCCTGGGCTAGAAATAGCTGAAGTAGTGATCAGTGAAAATGATGATCCTGGAGGTGTATTTCATTTCAGCATCGCTAGGGTAAGACTTTAAGGCAAAAAAAGGGTCTTTCTAATGAATGTAGGAGGGTGTATATGTCTGGTTTTGTCTTATTTCTTCAATAAAATAATTTGTATTTAATAATAATAATAATGATGGCATTTGTTAAGTGCTTACTATGAGCAAAGCACTGTTCTAAGCGCTGGGGGGATACAAGGTGATTAGGTTGTCCCACGTGGGGCTCACAATCTTAATCCCCATTTTACAGATGAGGGAACTGAGGCACAGAGAATCAATCAATCAATCGTATTTATGGAGCGCTTACTGTGTGCAGAGCACTGTACTAAGCGCTTGGGAAGTACAAGGTTGGCAACATATAGAGAAGTGAAGTGACTTGCCCGAAGTCACACAGCTGACAATTGGCAGAGCTGGGATTTGAACCCATGACCTCTGACTCCAAAGCCCGGGCTCTTTCCACTGAGCCACGCTGCTTCTCTTATGAAAATGTGTACCATCAAAAGTGATGTATCCTGAATTGGTTAATCCTCAATATTCTTAGCCCAGGGTACAACTGGGTGAGTGTCCTGCATTCAGGTTTAGTGTGGGCTTTTAAGCATCTGGAGCAATGGACATTTTAGTCAACTTATTTATTGAAGACCGTTAATAACAAAAAGAATCAACCAAGCTGGTATTTATTGAGCACTTACTGTGTGTGGAGCACTATACTAAGCACTTGGGAAAGTATAATACAGAGTTGGTAAACACATTTCCTGCCTACAAGGAGCCCATGGTCTAGAGGGGGGCGAAGACATTACTGTCTGTAAATCATTTATAGAGATGCAAGTGCTGTGATGCTGAGGGAGTGCCGAATACCAAATACCTAAAAGGCACAACAGTAATGATGGTGCTAAGAACTGGGGAAGATGCAAGATCATCAGATGGGAACAATCACAGCCCACCATGGCGCTCACATTTAAGAGGAAGGGAGGACTGACATTTTGTCCCTATTGCCACATAAGGAAGCCGAAGCACCTAGAAAGTCCAAGATCATTCATTCATTCATTCAGTTGTATTTATTGAGCACTTACTATGTGCAGATCACTGTACTAAGCACTTGGGAAGTACAAGTTGGCAACATATAGAGATGGTGCCTACCCAACAATGGGCTCACAATCTAGAAGGTACGGGCTCACAGTCTAGAAGGGCAACCTATTGCTCTGACTAAGTCTGGGGTCTGGGGCCTTGGACCTTATGTTCAGAGGGTCAAACAAAAGGGAACCTTTGAGCAGTTGGAGGGAAAAGATCCAATTAAACACACAGCAATGTATCTTCAATGTGGAAGAGTATTTTTAAAACTGTCATAATACTATCAAATTAAAAGGACAGAGAAAAGGAGGAGAAGAGGAAATGAAGGGGAAGAAAGAGGAGGAAAGGAAAAAAGGGGAGTGGACCTAGAGGGAATAAGCCTCATTCATTCATTGTCATATTTATTGTGCGCTTAATGCGTGCAAAGCACTGTTCTAAGCACTTGGAAGAGCACAATATAACTACAGACACATTCCCTGCCTCCTGGTTGTTTTGGAAGTGAGGATGAGTGCAGAAGTTACAAACCCGTGTGTTTGCACCTTAAACAGACTTACTAAAAGCTTTGTTGTTTAGGTGTAACCTTCACATTCCTAATCAAAACTTTGCTGCTCTGTCCTCCAGATATTTAGCTGGAGGGGAAAGGCCTGTTCAGAGCAAGGTCCCCAGACTGCCTAGGTGATAGGGGAGGGGACCTGGGACTTGGTTTCAGGAGAGAAGTGGGATAGCTTAGTGAAAAGAGCACAGGCCTGGGAGTTAAAGGACCTGGGGAATCCAAATCCCATCCAGCCACTTGCCTGCTGAGTGTCCTTGGACAAATCACTTAACTTATCTGTGCTTCAATTTCCTCATCTGTAAAATGGGGATTCAGTTCCTCTTTTATTTAGACTGAGAGTTCCATGTGGAACAGGGAATATGTCTTATAGTAGCTGGAACATAGCACTTGACTATTAAGTGACTATTAGTGACTATTAAGTCATAATATAATATAATAATAATATATTATGGTAATATAATAATTATTAAGTAGGGGAGGGAAATAACTTGCAGGTAATAAGCAGATCTAAATCACTGCCCTTATACATGGGCACAGGAAGGAGGCAACTGCAATGAATTGAATACCCCCTGCCACCCCCCATCCTTTAAGTGGGTATCGCTGGGGAAGGGTGGTTGTGGCTTTTTATGTACAAAAGCCATATTTGGTTCCAAGAGTCTGGAGTCTTTACGCTTCCCCTCTGGTTTTTAAACTTCCCCTCTGGTCTGTTAATTCCTTGTGGGCAGGGATCATGACCACGTACTCTAGGGTATTATACTTTCCCAAGCTCTTAGTACAGTATCCCGGAGCTAGGTTACGGCTGAAAATATTGAACACCAAATGAAGGCCATAAAATAAGAAACTTGGGGAAAAAAAAATGAACCACAGCGAAACACGTCGAATGCTTGAGAGTTTGAAAGGGATTTGTCTTGATCTTTAGCCTCTCTTCTCCACTCTGCTTGCAGGATCTAAATGGAGCCGTTGCTGGCTTTGAGGTCCCTCCACCACTGAACCTATTAAGGCTGCCAGTGGTTCGGGGGGCCGGAGCGTTCGGTATCGTGACGGTCTTCTGGGAAGCGACACCCGCTAGTGCAGGCCTGGAAGACTTCACACCATCTCATGGGACCCTCATCTTTGAGGATGGACAAGTATGCTGTCGATTGAAACATGGGAAATTTGGGGTGGTTAAGTCAATAAGTTGCATTAGCTTATGCCCGTGGTTCAGGAAGCTCTTAAGAGCTAAGGTATGTGTAAGCTTACTGGAACTTGGTGAAAAGCATATGGCAGTTTGAGCTTACTGTTGTGTGTCTCTTTATGTTTTAATTGATGTAGGCCACTGCAATGATAGAAATCACAATAATCGATGATGAAGAGGTTGAATTTTTGGAGATGTTTAACGTTACCTTATTGGGAGTGACTGGAGGTGCTCGGCTTGGGGATGACATTGTGGTGACTGTGATTATCCCATCTAATGACTCCCCAGGTGGAGTATTTGGATTTAGAGAACAGACCGTAAGTTTGCTGTTATTGGGAACTTTCTCCTCAAGTAATAATAATAATAGTAATAATAATAATAATAATAATAATGACCGTATTTAAGCACTTACTATATGCCAGGCGCTGTACTAAGTGCTGGGGTGGATAGAAGCAAATCGGGTTGGACGTGGCACTCACAGCCTCAATCCCTGTCCCACGTGGTGCTCACATCCTCAATCCCCATTTTCCAGACTAGGTCACTGAGGCACGGAGAGGTAAAGTGACTTGCCCAAGGTCACACAGCAGACAAGTGGTGAAGTCAGGATTAGAACCCATGACCTTCTAACTCCCAAGCCCGTGCTCTATCCACCACACCATGCTGCTTCTCAAGTGACCTTTTCAGTTTCAGTTCTCTTTGGCAGTCTAATGGTGTTTTTCCACTCTGTTACTTCCTTTCCTTCCTCCTTTCCATCTACGTTATATACTTAGAGCTTACTGTGCGCCAGGTATAGTCCCAAGTGCTGTGGTAGATACAAGATAATCAGTTCCTGTCCCACATGGGGCTCATAGTCGTAATCCCCAGTTTTTACAGATGAGGTAACTGAGGTACAGAGAAGTAAAATGACTTGCCCCAGGTCACACAGCAGACTAGCAGCAGAGTCAGGATTAGAATCCAAGTCTTTCTGACTCCCGGGCCCACGGTCTATTCACTAGGCCACAGTGCTTTCTTTGACACCTTCATTTCTTTTCTTTCTAAATGCCTTCCCATTAACTTCCCCTGACATTAAGGGA
Organism: Tachyglossus aculeatus; assembly: GCF_015852505.1. Lineage (NCBI taxonomy): Eukaryota > Metazoa > Chordata > Mammalia > Monotremata > Tachyglossidae > Tachyglossus > Tachyglossus aculeatus. Next base: position 24,231,689 of record NC_052088.1, read on the forward strand.
GGCAGGGTAGTTTCAAACTCTGCTATACCACTATCAATAGCTTCCCTCCCTGAATCCCCTAGTTCCAGCCTCCAGAACCTGTATTACGGACCCTCTCCCTCTCTTCCTTCCTCCCTTTTTCCCTTCCTCCCTCCCCTCCCTTCCTCCCTCCCTCCCCCTACTCTCAACAGTTTTGGTGTCTTTTGTGGGGAAAGAAAAATCACACCACTCACCCCTTCAACACTCTACTTTTGCTTCCTAAATTTTCTCCTGTTTCCCAGCTATCTCCCAAGAGGAGCTTTCCCTCCTGCATTATCAATATCCCACCCCTCTCTGTGCCTCTGACCCTGTCTGGCTTATCAGAGAGCATCCCCTTGGCCAGTTGGCCAGGCATCCCTGAATCAGTGCCAAGCAAAAGCCAGGGCCCCAGTCAATTCCAGCAGATAGACACACATATGTGTGCACACACACATGCACATGCACACAGAGTCTGCCCATTGTCATGTTGGTATGCTCAGTGTCCAGGCAGACCCCCTTTGACCCAGGGAGGTGCCCTGCTGGCTGACTAGGTCCATATTCAGGATCTGGCATTGGCACCCAGGGCTGGCATCCCGGGCCTCGCTTCTGAAAGATTGGGTCTTGCTGGGAAATCCTCTCCCTGGAATGCTCTCTGTTGACGCCCCACACCCGTTGGATCTTGCTTCTCTTGGCCTTAGTCACTCTTCCGTACCATGGCTTCAGGTACTCTGTTTCCCAAAGTGTTGACAGTAGGTGGGCTGGGCACATTGTGTTGAGACATTCCTTGACATCCATGGGCTTGGTTTGTGGGTAGGCTCCCCGAAACCCACATCTGCACCCACAGGAATTAATGCATTGGCCCTCCATAGTGGGTACGCAATCAGTGCTGTTACTACTGCCACCACCTAGTCTTTGGCCATGAACAGGTGTTGAAGCAGAGAGATCGGCTCTTCGATCCAGAGGACCCGGAGGCCCAATGCCCAGGAATCAGCTCAGTGCTACTTTTAGGGCCCTCTCTTCACCCAAGCCCCCAGAACTAGACTGTAAGCTTATTGTGGGCGGGGTATGTGTCTATCAACTCTGTTCAATTGTAATCTCTCAGATACTTAGTATAGTACTCTGCACATAGTAAGCACTCAATAAATACCATTTTGATTGTGCTTGGGAGAGTATAATAGAACAGACTTGGTAGACATGCTCCCTGCCTACAATGAGCTTACAGTCTAAAGGGGACCGGTGGCAGTCCAAGTTTTTCTCAAGTTGCCTTTCATGGTTGCCCTGAGGGTTTTTTGTGTGAGTAAACAGGGTCACTCTGGGTCAGACCAATGACCCCTCCAACCCAGGGTTCTCTCTCAAAGTGGCAACAGGATGCTTGGAGAAACAGAGCTAAATGCCCTCCTGGATTTCCATTTTCGTAAATAGGCATGGACCACCTCTGTGTAAAATGTCAGCTTTCCTCCTCTACCTATTCATTTTTCCCCGGTAACCCCTATTATGGGCTGCTGGTCTGAGATCCAAATCTCTCTAGAAGCGGTTGATGGATTTTGCTGCCCAGCTTCTTGGGCCAGTTTCATAAGGTTCCACCCACTTGCTGAAGAATTGTTAACTTTTGTTTTTAACCTTTCGCCCTCCAGCTTTAGTGGGTGTCCCCTTGTCCTGCTGCCATGGGGTTTGGTGAACAACAATTCTGGGTTTGTCCTGTCCACATCCATCGTGATTTTAGGCTTTCATCTGTGCCCCTCTCATGGGGGCAGGAAAGGGTGGGTGACCCTCTTCCCTATTTGAAAGATCCAGAGAATGAAGTCCAGAGAGAAGCAGTGTGGCTTGGCCAAGAGAGCATGGGCCTTGGAGTCGGAAGGATCTGGGTTCTAATCTCAACTCTGCCAATTGCTTGCTCTGTGACCTTGGGCAAGTCACTTAATGTTTCTGTGCCTCAGTTTTCTCAATTGTAAAATAATAATAATAATGTTGGTATTTGTTCAGCGCTTACTATGTGCAGAGCACTGTTCTAAGCGTGGAGTAGATACAAGGTGATCAGGTTGTCCCACGTGGGGCTCACAGTCTTCATCCCCATTTTACAGATGAGGGAACTGAGGCCCAGAGAAGTGAAGTGACTTGCCCAAAGTCACACAGCTGACAAGTGGCGGAGCCGGGATTTGAACCCACGACCTCTTGACTCCAAAGCCCGGGCTCTTTCCACTGAGCCACGCTGCTTCTCTGGAGATTAAATACCTGTCCTCCCTCCTACTTAATCTGTGAATCCCATGTGGGACAGGGACTGTGTCTGATCCAATTAACATGTACCTACCCCAGCGCTTAGAATGGTGTTGGGCATGTAGGAAGAACTTAACAAATACCATAAAAGAAAAAATAGCCAGGTTTTTCCCTCACAGACTGCTGGCTGATGTTGCATTGGTGAGAAACATACCTGTAGCCAGTGGGCCAGGCCGGGAAGCAAGATCAGCTCTTTTGTGTGGGATCTCACAGTCAGTCTAATGTACGGAAGTTGAATTGTGATGAAGAGCTCCACAGGCTCAGTGGGAATTTTTTGTTTTATCCCAAATATTGAGTCCAGATAAAACACTTGGTCAACCATAAAGCCTGCTGCAGTGCAGTGAAACAGCCCTGAGGGAAAATGACAAATATTATTCAAACATTCTGATATAGAATTAGTTTAAAATGGCATATCTTCCAAAAGAACACATGCTGTTGATATTAGGGCTCAGGGAATGTGTCTGTTTATTGTTATGTTGTACTCTCCCAAGCGCTTAGTACAGTGCTCTGCACACAGTAAACACTCAAATGTGATTGACTGTCAATAACTGCTATCTTAGCCCCTTAGGCAATAAAAATCTAAATCGTCCCCTAAATTTGAGCACATCCATAGTTAGGGAATGCAAAGGTCATTGTAATTATCAAGGAAAACATTTTGCTTCTGTGTCTTGTTTCTCTCACTGCCTATTCTCCTGCTCTAGGTAACGGTCCACGAGGCCCAGTTCCCGGGTGACCCAGCTGCACTTGTGACATTAACAGTCGTTCGGAGCCCTGGAGGAACTGGCGTAGTCCAGCTCGAATGGACTCTGGACGAGGGTGCCAAAGATGACCTCAGTCCTCTGACTGGAACCCTTCACTTTGATGAGGTACAGGCAGAAGGAATCAGGCCTTCCCCTCGTTAATTTTGTGATGTTTCTTTTTCTTCAGAAGCAGTGACCAGAATAGGAAGTAGCATGCCAGGATTCTATAGGACACAGTCTTGACAGTCAAAGAGGCAAAATTAATAATAACGATGTTGATAGATGCAAGATAAGGTCAGTCATACTTCCTGTTCCACGTGGGGTTCAGACCAAAAGGGAGGGAGAACAGGTATTTAATCCCCCTTTTTACAGATGAGAAAACTTAGGCACAGAGAATGTAAATGATTTCCCGCAGTCACACCATAGGTGAGTGAGGAAGTCAGGACCAGAACCCAGATCTCTTGATTTCCAAACACATACTCTTTCTACTAGGCTACACTACCTACCTATAATATCACATCAAGATGAAATTAGAAAGCATACGGTCTGGAGCACAGTTCACAGTCAGCTTTGAAACACCGCTCACTACATCATACCATCACTGGGCAGAACGTATGAGAAGGATGGATGTCTCAAACAGATAGGTTATAGTGAACCAAAATCAGGAGGTCATGAACAGAACATGAATGAAATGTTTTAAAGCCCCAAAAGTGAAATCTCGCATGGTGTGGCAGAGCTGTGGGCAGTAAGAGACAGTTGGCAGCAATAGGGAATGACATCTCCTTCTAGACTGTAAACTCGTGGTGGGCAGGGAATGTGGCTGTTTACTGTTATATTGTACTCTCCCAAGTGCTTAGTACAGTGCTCTGCACACAGTAAGCACTCAATAAATACGATTGACTGACTGAAGAACTTGTGTTTAAAGAAGGCTACCATACCCAAAGATTGAAAACGAGAATTGTGCCAGGCTATACCATGTACCATTGTACCAAAAATAGTGTCTGGCACAGGCAACAGTGCATGTTGGGGAAATGTTTTCACACACATTTACGCTCGATATAGAGCCAATAGTTGATCATGCGTGAAGGTTCATCCTGGTAGACTGTAACCATCAGTAGCTTCATCTTCAAACCCAAGGGCTATCTCCCTGCGTATGTTTAATGACCGAGACCAAGCAGTTGATGGCATTTGAGCACTTACTGTGTGTAGAGCACTGCACTGAGCACTTGGGAAAGTACAATATAACAGAGTTGGCAGACACAATCCCTGCCCACAAGGGGCTTTACAATCTACAAGATGTAGAGGGCTATTTTTTAAAAAAAATGCCTTTAGAGGAAGTTTCAGAAGCAATGCTATTAGCAGATAAGGCTGTAGGATTACTGTTGGATTCTATTACTTTTTTGCCAGATTATCCCATAGATTTTATAGTTTAAGTGGTGCTCTACACATAGTAAGCGCTTAATAAATACCATTAATTGATCAATTTTTAAATGTGTGAAGCCAGTCACTGCTCATTCCTTAAGATTTTGCCATGGAACGAATTTAACTTCCTTCTGTTTATTGAAGCTGTTAGCTCCCAGGGCAGGAATCATATTTTACTAATTGCAGTGTGTTCTTCCAAGTGCTTAGTACAGTGCTCAGCACAGAGAAGCACTCAAGAAACTTGATTGATTGACTGATTAATGACTCAGTAGCCAAAAAAATGGGTTCATTCATTCAATCGTATTTATTGAGCGCCTACTGTGTGCAGAGCACTGTACTAAGCACTTGGGAAGTATAAGTTGGCAACATATAGAGATGGTCCCTATCCAGCAATGGGCTCACCATCTAGAAGGGGGAGACAGGCAACAAAACATGTAGACAAGTGTCAAAATCCCTTAATATACATAATAGATAAATTAGATGAGTGAATATCAATAAATATCAATAGTATCAATAATTGATACTTCTTAGACTGGAAAACCCTTTTTCCATTACAATTATTTTTCTGATTTCTCTGCAGACTGAATACCAGAAGACCATTGTACTCTATGCCCTTGCGGATGCTGTGGTGGAGAGGGATGAGAGCTTCATCATTCAGTTAACATCTCTCGAGGCTGAAATATCTCCAGTATATGGTAAAAACAAAAGCCAAAGCAACATACTTTGACATTAAACTCTAGACCAATGGATATATAAAAGGTTATATGTCTGTCTCCCCCCGTCTAGGCTGTGAGCCTGTTGTGGGCAGGGATTGTCTCCCTTTGTTGCTGAATTGGACTTTCTAAGTGCTTAGTACAGTGCTCTGCACACAGGGCTCAATAAATACGATTGAATAAATGAATGAATGAATAGTTAGTTGAGGAGTTAGCAAGTAAGATGGAAGAGAGTCTTATTCTTTAAAGTATTAAAAAAAAGTGTTAGCATTTCTTGTTTGGCTGAACTAAAAGCTGTATTTTAGCTTCTTTTACCATATTGAGCTTTATTGTTCCAGTGCCTGCCTCCTTCCACAGTAAATCAAGCACTTTTTGGAGAGCTGCAGCAGTTATTTCAGACCCTTTTTTGTACTACTACTACTACTACTACAAATAATAATAATGATGGTATTTTGTTAAGTGCTTACTATGTTACAAGCACTGTTCTAAAGGCTGGGGTAGTTACAAGATAATCAGGCTGTCCCACGCGGGGTTCACAGTCTTAATCTCCATTTTACAGATGAGGGAACTGAGGCACAGAGAAGTTAAGTGGCTTGCCTAAGGTCACACAACTGACAAATGGCGGAGCCGGGATTAGAACCCACATCCTCTGACTCCCAAACCCGGGCTCTTGCCACTAAGCCAGGCTGCTTCTGTAGGTGACTCACACAGAAATTTACCGTGAAGCATCTTGCCATCCGAAAGAGTTACTGGAGCTACCAAGAAACAGTAATAATTTAGGATCTGGGAAGCACTTGTTCTTCCATAGAATTATCCTGTGGTGTAGAGAAGTCATGCCATAAAATATGTGTTAAGGCAATAATAATAATAATAACAATAGTAATAATAATTCTGTTCAAGTACTAAGCACTGGGGTAGATCTAAGCTAGCCAGGTTGGACATGTGGTTTGGGTTAGGGCCTAGATTTCTGGAGCGTGGAAGGCTATTCCTGTTCCCTGAGAGGGACCACCAGGGTTGGAGATAAAACTGAGCACTGAAACATCCTGAAGGTCAGTTTCAGATTTTGCATCATGGGTTCTGAAATGGGATTCATAGTTCGTGGTTCTAAAAGCACTGGTCCTGACTGTTTGATTGAAATGTAGGGCAGCACTGAATGTTTGGTTTATTCCAGGCAGATTTGTGTTCAAAAAGTGAATTTCCAGAGAAAAAGTCCCTGAAAAAGCATTATCCTGCAACTAGATATTCAAATTGTTTTTTAAAAACTTTTAAGTCTTCTTGCAGGACACCATTCAGTTCCTTTTGGCTCGTGCAGTAGTGCCGAGGTTCCTTTTGGTTTTGTTCCTAGGAAAAGCGACTGTTACCATCCTCGGGGAGAGAGGTGCAGCAGGAGAAGTTGGGATAGCACCATCATCCAGCCAGGTTCTCATCGGGGAGCCTTCAGCTAAATATAATGGAACTGCCCTAATCAGGTAAGCACTTCCCCGTCATCTTTGCTAACACGATGGCAGCCGCTGGATGGTAAACTCCTTGAGGGCGGCAATCATGTCCACCTACACTATTGTTATATTCTCCCAAGCACTTGATATTTTTCCCTGAACACAGTCCACCTACTCTATTTTATATTCTTCCAAGCATTTAGTGTGGTTCCCTGAACACAGTAAGAACTCAGTAAATACAGTGATTGTGTGATAGAAAATGAAGCAGCATGGCCTAGTGGATAGAACGTGGGCCTGGGAGACAGAAGGACCTGGCTTCTAAATCTGGCTCCACCACTTTTCATCTGTGTGACCTTGGGCATGTCACTTCACTTCTATGGGCCTCAGTTCCCTCAACTGTAAAATAGAGATTAAGTCTATGAGCCTTATGTGGGACAGGGACTGTGAACAACCTGATTAGCTTGTATCTACCCCAGCATTTAGTACAGTGCTTGGCTTATAGTAAGCGCTCAACAGATACCATAAAAAAACAGCGGGGAGGGTTTGTTTAGGCAAAAACCTAGAGATTCTGGCTACTAATTAATGTTTCTACTCTCAAATGCTGTACAAAATCATGAATGGAGGGCTCAGAAACTCTTAATTGTTCCCCAGATTTCCCAGCTAGGGAGCACTCATTGGAGCATGAAGGTGGCTGGCTCACAGTAAATAAAAGGAAATATTAAAAGCTTCAGAAAACCTCTTGGCAAGAATGCTGTTTTAACGTATACATTTTCCCTATAGTTTGGAGCGTGGGCTCAGGAGTGTTGGTGAAGTCACAGTGTATTGGAAAATAACACCCCCTCACGAGGCAGAATTTGCGGAGACGTCAGGAATGGTGATAATGCGAGATGGACAGGCTACAGCTACCATAATAATTCAGGTATTAAAATGCTTTCCTCGCCCGAGTTGAGTGATGTTGGTGATGTGCAATTTGGGCAGAGTTCTGTAAATTGTAATCCTGCTTGATTGCAAGCTCCTTGAAGGCAGGGGTTGTGTACGGTCGTTCTGCTGTACGCTCGTAAGCCCTTAGTACAGTCCACAGTAAGCACTCAGTAAATATTATTAATTAATTGATTCAGCTTCCTTTCTTTCCTGTGTTCTGCTGTTTTCTGTAGGCCTTGGATGATGACTTACCTGAGGAAAGGCACTTGTACCAATTTCAGCTCACTGGGATCAGTGAGGGAGGAGTCCTGAATGAATCTAGCAAAACAGCCTGGATCACAATGGCTGCTAGCGATTTCCCCTATGGCTGGTTTGGCTTTTCACACGAACTGCTCCAGACCTCAGAAGTAGAACAGATGGTAGAGTATTAACTAGTTACCTTGGTGGATGAAGACAATATAAGAAACAGTTTGGAAAATAAATTGCTATTTTTTCCTACTGAATGCATTCTAGCATATTTGCCCCAAGCTAGCTATGATGTGTAATTGGGTAAGGATTTTTTCAGAGTAGTACCTGCGGTGGGAACTTCCAAGTGCTTAGAACAATGCTTGGCACATAGTAAGTGCTTAATAAATACCAAAATAATAATAATAATAATAAATTAATAATAATAAAAACTGCATTTATGCTGAATTCTTCGGGAGGTATGTACGTTGGTGAGTTAAACCTTCCAAGATAGAGTGTATACATTTTACAGCTGCAGTATTTGGTTTCATCTTAAAAGTCACTTTTATTTCAGCCAATTGTTTTAATTTAGCTCAGGTAACTAATGACAACATTAGATTGAAAAATAGTCCTGCGGAGGAAACGTCAACAAAAAAGATCAGAGATATGTTTCTCCCTCAGGTTAACGTCACCGTAATCCGCTCTGGTGGACATTTTGGCCAAGTGAAACTCTGGTATCAAACCTCAAGTGGGACAGCCGAGGCAGGGTTGGATTTTACTCCTGCTTTTGGGGAACTTCTGTTTGAGCCAAAGGAGGAAACAAAAGTGATACACATTGAAATCCATGATGATGAGCTTCCCGAGGGCCCCGAAGAATTCTCTCTAGCAATTACGAAAGTGGAACTCCAGGGAAGGTGAGGGGATGTTGAGGTGTCCACAGAAATGGTGCAGAGAGTTGAATGTCTTCTGAGTTGTGACTTCTCTCACGCCCTCCTGGTTTGCAGTGAGGTCTCAGAGCCGTAGCATAAGTGCAGTGATTAGAATTTATGTTGATAACTGTTTTAGGGACAGCTGAAGTGCTCAGTGTTTTCTTTCTGCTCTGTACAAAAACTGACTATTGCCTCTGGTAAGAGTTACGCGAATAAGATGCCAGGAGGATCTGGCACAGAACTTGATCATAAATGTTCCAGGTGTTGTGCCCGTAGTAAGAGCAACTGGGGAGGCTGTGTTAGCCCAGACATCAGGTGAAATTTTCTGGGACGAAAGAGGACGAGTGTTTGACCAAGATAAAACAAGTTCACGGGTCAGTTGGGATCAGAATGGTTGCACAGGCATCATTCATTCATTCATTCATTCAATTGCATTTATTGAGTGCTTACTGTGTGCAGAGCACTGTACTAAGCACTTGGGAAGTACAAGTCGGCAACATATAGGGACAGTCCCTACCCAACAACGGGCTCACAGTCTAGAAGGGGGAGACAGACAACAAAACATTTACGAGAGCGTTCAGTAAATAGGACGATTTGACAGATTTATGAAAGCGTTCAGTAAATGGGCTGATTTTAAAAAGTTACGAAAGTGCTCAGTCGTTACGGTTTTAGGGATTTAAGAGCGCTCAGTAAATAGGACGATTTGACAGATTTCCGAAAGCGGTCAGTAAACAGGAGGATCTTACAGATTTAGGCGCGCTCAGTAAATAGCTGACTTTACAGATTTGCGAAAGCTCTTAGGAAACAGGTTGATTTTAAGGAGTTCAGTCATGACGATTTCTCAGCACTTACAACAATGCTCAGCACCTAGTAAGCGTTTAACAAATACCACCGTTGACAAATTGCTGAAAACGCTAAGTAAATAGGAGGATCTGACGGATTTACGAGCACTCAGTAAATAAGAGGATCTGACGGATTTAGGGACGCTCAGTAAATAGGAGGATCTGACGGATTTACGAGCGCTCAGTAAATGAGAGGTTCTGACGGATTTAGGGACGCTCAGTAAATAGGCTGATTTGATGGATTTCCGAGCACGCTCAGTAAATGGACTGATTTTAAGGAGTTATGACAGCACTCAGCAAGAGATCATGAGTTCTAATCTCGCTTCGGGGGGGGCGGAGAAGGGGAGGGAGGTTAAGGCATAAATATGATTGAGTGAATCTCAGTACAATATACAGTTTTTGGAAAAACAGGATAGTTTTTCTAGTGTGTGGTGGAAGTGCTATAACCAATGTGTTTATGATGTGAATAAGGAATAATCATCTTGAAATGAAATGACTTTGGGTCATTCCCTCAATAAGCAATGTTTTTAAAAGCCTGAAAATGAATATGTTGGGACTAAAAGCATGGAGTGTTAAGTAGATAACAAATTGCTAATCCAGGGATGATCATAATGAGTAACATTAATAATTTCAAAAAATAGAATTTGTTCATGAACTGGAGTATTGTGGCTTTTATTTGTAAATTCACAAGTTTTCAGAATTCCCTGTTTTTGTGGGGGTTTTTTTAACTCATTTTGCTGGCAGAGTAAATGGCAAATGTTCTCTTGTCCGGAAAGAATGAGTCTCTGTAACAGGAAAAATTGATTCAGCAGAAGCAGTGGTGCCAATATGAGACTGCAAAAAATTTTCTTTGAAATTTTCATCTCTGAATTACCTTTGAATCCAAAATAGTCATAAGAGTGGTTGAGAGGATTACAATGCCCAATAGATAGCAATGAATCAGATAATTCACCAACTCATTCTGAGATGTGTGTAATATTTTTATATTGTTTCTTTATGGCTTTGCCAGTGGGTACGATTTTGCTATGAGAGAAAATGGACTTCAAGTGGATCAACCTCCTGAGATTGGAAACATTTCCACCATTCGGATCATAATTATGAAAAATGACAATGCAGAGGGTGTCATTGAATTCGATCCAGAGTATTCCGCTATTGAAGGTAGGCGGCTCTACCAACTACTGAAATTTAACAGAGTCCATAGGAGTTGTTCAAGCTGCAAATGTAGATTACAATATTTTACTATTGAATTACTGTACTTCTAGCTTTTTGTTTTTTCTTTCGTTTGTAATGTATACATGACATTGCTTTTCTTTATTAAAATATCAAGTTGAACAATCAGTATAGTGGTAAGAGTACGCGTTTGGGAGTCAGAGGATGTGGGTTCTAGTCCTGGCTCCTCTTTGTCTGCTGTTTGACCTTGGGCAAGTCACTTAATTTCTCTGCGCCTCAGTTACCTCATTTGTAAAATGGGGATTAAGAATTGTGAGCCCCATGTGGGACAGCTGCTTACCTTTTTCTACTTCAGCACTTAATAAATACCACAATTATTATTATCATTATTATTATTATTATTACCATTGTTCAAGTGCTTTTGGGTAGGATAGACAATAGTTGATACTCTTTTCCTTCACTTGAATGATAGAAAGGTTTTGCATACTTAGTTTCTCTAAATCCTGGTTTCCTGTATTGAAAGAAGAAATGGGCCTGAGTTTTTTGGATTAGTGGGTGCAAATATAGTGGGGGGGGAAACCAAAAATTGTCAATGATCTTGATGAAGGAATTGAGTATGCTAATAAAATTGTCTCTTTGGTACCGTTTAATCTCTTTTGGGCAACCTGAAGGCCAATACTAATAGTCTTACATTGCTGTTAACATCTCCCTTTTATACACAAGTTCCCTGTCCTACTTCTAGTTGGGTGTATTCGCATCACTGGCTCTTCCCTGCCCTTCCTCATTTCCATCATCTCCCACCTGTTCTCCCCCATCCACTCTTCCCCACCTATCTTCCTCCATACTTGCTCCCCAGTGTCTTATTCCCAACTACCCCATCAATGGGAAGCCCAACTACAGTAAGATCAGGACTGCCTCAGGGGACCATAAGGAGGAAAACGAATCTACATTAAATCTCCATCAACTCTCTGTTGGTTTCAGCAGGGATAGGACTAATGAAAGGAGAGGTCCTTTGTCCTTGGTTTCATTCACCCCTGTTTGGATTAGCCGGGACAACCGTCAAAGCTGGGTCCATTGCCTGGGCAAGTCAGACACCTTCTCCATGCCCAGATCTAGGAATCTATAATATTTATGATACCATATTGGTTCCCAAATTGAATATTGGCTATCACATGGGCTGAGAATGCGGTGGAGTTTAGTTTACATGGGCCTTTTCTGCTTGTGAATCAAATTAAATTTGGTAGAAGTTCCATATGTACAATCACCTGAGACCCTATAAAAATTACAAAGAATGGTTTTGTTTGATGGCAGAGGATATGGGCATGTCTGGGTCTCCTGAAAACTGCTGATCTCTGGGGTCTAAACACACCTATTGACACACTACATGTAGAAGAAATGAGACCTTTCAGGGTTTGCTGTGATCCTCCAGAATGGTGTAATTAAAGTCTCTTGTCATCACTATAGTGTTCATCAGCTCGTGGGCAATGGGACCGTAAATTCACTCGAATAAAAAATAAATGAGTTTTGCTTCGTCATTTGTGTTATTTTCAAATTAGGGATGAGTTCTTAGAGAAATTGAATATTTAAATTATATTCAAATCTTAAGCTTGTCTGTAGTTCCCAAGTGTTGCCAAACTTGGCATTTTACTTTAAGCATATGAAAAAGTTTCAAAGAAAGACATTTAAAGATCTTCCCCTACAACTCATCAGTCTCTTTCCAGACATGCTAATTCACATCCAAGTATTAATCACACCTCAGTGGGAAAGCAAACAAGTAGAATCAAAATCAAAACGTATGTATACAGACTTGATCCCTACAAAGAAATATATTAGATAATGCAGACCAAAAGATCCCCCATGAAGGCAGAGAGGCCCTTGGAGTTAAAGTGTTTGCACATCAACAAGCTTGGCTCTTATTTCCATCTAGAAGAAGAAATCTAGGATACATGTTGATTGTTTCTTTTTATTTGGCTTCCTCATTGGGAAACTTGGAATATTTGTTCCAGTGGAAGAAGATATTGGAAAGATCATGATTCCAGTGATGAGACTACATGGAACTTATGGCAACGTTTCAGTGGAGTTTATCTCCCGAAGTATATCTGCCCTTCCAGAGGGAGTGGATTACAGTGTCGAAGGCCATTCAGTCATCTTTCTCCATGGACAGAACCAGAGTTTTATCGTTGTCACCATCGTCGATGACAGTGAAAGGTAATTTGAGTGGACAATACCTTGTTGGTAACCGTAAGTGCATTCAAATGTATATTAGAAAATTATATTAACATTTTAGGTGCTATCTCTCAGATGTTGAGCATTGTAGACTATAACTGCCCTTTGGAACAAAATAGAGATTCTTATTGAGCGAAAAAGACCCAATTGAAGCTGTGTTGTTAGTATTATTGTCATTATTATTATTATTATTGCTATTACTACTACTAACAGTATTCGTTAAGCACATACTATGTGCCAAGCAGCGTAAGAAGCATGGCTTAGTGCGGAAAGAGCATGGGCCTGGGAGTGAGAGACCTGTGTTCTAATCTCAGCTCCATCACTTTGTCTGCTGTGTGACCTTTGTAAAATAGGGATTCATTCATTCATTCAGTCGTATTTATTGAGCCTTACTGTGTGCAGAGCACTGTACTAAGCACTTGGGAAGTACAAGTAGGCAGCATACAGAGATGGTCCCTATGAAACAACGGGCTCACAGTCTAGACGGGGGAGACAGACAACAAAACAAAATTTAAGATTAAGTTTTAAGATATTAAGGGATTAAGACTGTGAGTCCCTTGTGGAACAGGGACTATGTCCAACCTGATTATCTGATATCTACCCCAGCACTTAATATAGTGCCTGGCACATAGTAATGCTTAACAAATACCATTAAAAAAAATTAAAAATAAAAAAACACTATAATAGTCGCTGGGTTAGATATAAAATAATTCAGGTTGGGCACAGTATCTATCCCATATAGGGCTCATCAGGTGATCAGGGGCCAATCAATCAATGGTTTTTGCATGCTTACTGTGTCCAGAGCACTGTATTAAGCACTTTGGAGAGTGCAATGCATAATTCCCTGCCCAGCAGGAGCTTACGGTCTAGGAGACAAAAATACTCAGGTTTATCTTCTTCACTCTCTGAGCAATAGGATTAGAATGTCCCTCATTTAAGTGAAGTGAAATAACCCCTTCCAATTCACTGTCTTAATAAATCAATAATTAAAATATGGAGGAAGGAGCTGTGATGACTCTTCGAGGTCTCGGGGGATGATCATTCTTGCGTTCAACTGGGAACTCGGTCCTCATTGCTTGATGACTGTGGGACGCGTGATGAAATATGTATGGCCCAGTTGGAAAACGACTAGTTGTTTGGATTTTAGCAGCATTTTAATGTGTTTAGACTGACAGGATTGCTCCTTCTTGCTACAGCGAATTTGCCGAGCAGTTTGCAATCCAGCTGGTTGGAGCGTCTGGTGGAGCAGTGCTGGGGCACCATCTAGTGAGTCGCATCACCATTGCCGAGAGTGACTCGCCCTACGGGATTGTGCGGTTTCTCAACCAGAGCAAAATTACTCTCCCCAACCCCAACTCCACGCTACCTTTGCCTCTGGTGCTGGAGAGGACCGGAGGGCTCTTGGGAGAGATTCAGGTAGAGGTTTTCGTTTCTACTGATGTACCAGAGTTTTGGATAAAGTACGCGTGGGGTTCAGTTTGTGTCTTGGGAGGGAAATGAGAGTGTTTTGACTCGATGAGGTGCAAACACAATTTTTAATAACGATTTAGAAAGTTAATCAGGTTGGCAGCGGCGGACGAGGCACGGTGATTTTATAATAATAATAATGGTATTTGTTACTACGAGCCAAACGTGGAGTAGGTACTTCAGTTAGATCAGATACAGTCCCTGCCCACCATGGGACTCTTACAGTCCAAGGGGGAAGGGGCATTGGGGATTTAATCCCTATTTTACAGGTGAAGAAATTGTGGCACAGAGAAATGACTTGCCCAGGCTCACGCAGCAGGCAAGTGGCAGAGCCGAGATTAGAATCCGGGTCTCTTGACTTCCAGTTCTGTGTTCTTTCTTCTCTGCCCTGCTGTTTCTCAACTGGTTTAATTATCCCAGTAAAATGATATAGCAAGAAGAGTTGTTCCTCTGTTTCACAACCAAATTAGATAGTAGTTAGAGTAGTAGTAGTAGTAGTAATAATAATGATATTAAGCCCCTGCAGAGTACAAGGCGCTGCCTTTAGTGCTTGTGAAAATGCACCAGTAGCATAAAATCCGACCCTTTCTCACAAAGACCTTTCACCCGAACAGAGAGCACTCATATCCCTTTAGTAAAACCTAGCCTGTTGTTGGGTAGGGACCGTTTTCTATATGTTGCTGATTTGTACTTCCCAAGCGCTTTGTAAGGTGCTCTGCACACAGTAAACTCTCAATAAATATGATTGAATGAATATTAAATGTTTCCCATTTTGTTCAGTATGCTTATTTGATTTTTGAGTTTATTTTTCATTTTCAGCTCCTCTCAGGTATTCTAATGGACCCTTAATACATGTTATTACCACTGTTTCATAATAGGTTAATTCCCTGGTAGAAAGTGTGTGTATAGAATTCCTTCCAACTTTGCTGGGTGAAAAAAATTCTATTCCCTCAATTTTTTGGTTTTTTTTTGGGCGGGGGGGCGGCGGTGCGGGGTGGGTATTTGTTAAGCATTTATTACATTCCAGGCCAGAGACAGGCCTTCTGTCTCTCACTCCAATCCATATTTCATTCTGCTGCACGAATCATTCACTAACAAAAATGTTACTTTGTGTCCCCGTTCCTCAAGAACCTCCAAAGGCTGCCCATCCACCTCCTCATCAAACAGAAACTCCTTACCATTGACTTTCAGGCACTCAGTCAGCTCACCCCACCCTACCTCACCTCACTAATCTCCTACTGCCGCCCAGCCCTCAAACTCTGCTCCTCTGGTGCCGGTTTACTCACTCTGTCCCAGTGTCGTCTGTCTCACTGTCAATCCCTTTCCCATGTCGTCCCACTAGCATGGAACTCCCTCCCCCTCCATAATAATAATAATAATGATGGCATTTATTAAGCGCTTACTATGTGCAAAGCATAAGCGCTGGGGACGTTACAAGGTGATCATGTTGTCCCACAGGGGGCTCACAGTTTTAATCCCCATTTTACAGAATGAGGTAACTGAGGCACAGAGAAGTTAAGCGACTTGCCCAAAGTCACACAGCAGACAATTAGCGGAGCCGAGATTTGAACCCCTGACCTCTGACTACAGAGCCCGTGCTCTTTCCACTGAGCCACGCTGCTTCCCCATCACTCTCTCCACCTTCAAAGCATTACTAAGGTCACATGGCCTCCAAGAGGCCTTCCCCAATTAAGCCCTCTATTCCCTGGCTCACTCTCATCATCATCATCATCAATCGTATTTATTGAGCGCTTACTGTGTGCAGAGCACTGTACTAAGCGCTTGGGAAGTACAAGTTGGCAACATATAGAGACAGACCCTACCCAACAGTGGGCTCCTTTCTGCATCGTGTATGCACTTCAATCTGTAACCTTTAGTCACTCGATATTCACCCCACCCACAGCATTTATGTACATATCTTTAAGTTATATATTATAAATTATTTATTTGTATTAATGTCAGTATGCCCCTCTGGATTGCAAGCTCTTTATGGGCAGGAAGATTGTCTCCTCCCAAGCGCTTAGTAAAGTGTTCCGCACATAGTAAGCCCTCAATAAATATGATTGATGTGCCAGGTGCTGTACTAAATGCTGAGGTAGGTACAGGCTACCAGGTTGGACACAGCCCATGGCCCACATGGGGCTTACAATCTTAATTCCCATTTTACAGTGGGAATTGTACTGAGGCACAGAGAAGTTAAGTGACTTTCCCAAAGTCACACAGCAGTTAAGTGGTGGAGCTGGGATTAGAACCAGGTCCTTCTGACTTCGAGGCCCATGCTCTATCCATTAGACAACACTGCTTCAGTTTTGGATCCTACTGCCGCCTTTTTATGTGAATAAACATAATTATAGTAATAGTTTAGGTATTAAGTACTTACTATGTGCCAAGCACAGTGCCAACTATTAATGCCAACAGAAGCAGCGTGGCTCAGTGGAAAGAGCATGGGCTTTGGAGTCCGAGGTCATGGGTTTGAATCCCGGCTCCGCCACGTGTCTGCTGTGTGACCTTGGGCAAGTCACTTACCTTCTCTGAGCCTCAGTTACCTCATCTGTAAAAGAGCACGGGCTTTGGAATCAGAGGTCATGGGTTTGAATGCCGGCTCCGCCACATGCCTGCTGTGTGACCTTGGGCAAGTCACTTACCTTCTCTGAGCCTCAGTGACCTCATCTGTTAAATGGGGATTGCGACTGTGAGCCCCACATGGGACAACCTGATCACCTTGTATCTCCCCCAGTGCTTTGCACATAGTAAGTGCTTAACAAATGCCATCATCATTATTATTATTATTAAGGTAGATGCAAGACAATCAGATGAGACACAGTCCCTGTTCCTAATGATGATAATAGCATTTGTTATGTGCTTACTCTGTGCCAAGCTCTGAACTAGAGAAAATATAAAATAATCAAGTTGGACACAGTCCCTGGCCAAATGGGGCTCCCAGTCTAAGAAGTGGGGAGAGCAGCTATTTGAATGCCATTTTACAGATGAAACTGGGGCACAGAGAAGTTAAGTGGCTTATCCAAAGTCACCCAGAAAACAAGCGGGGAAACTGGGATTAGAACCCCAGTTTTCTGGCTCCTAGGCCCGTGTTCTTTCCACATAGGACTTTCAGCCTAAAGGAAGGAGAAGAAAGTATTTTTGTCCCACTTTACAGATGATAAAACTGAGATACCTCTAAATTAAGGGACTTGCTTAAAGTCACACAGCAAGTAAGTGATGGTTGCAGAATTAGAACTCAGGGTCCCTGACTTCTAGATCCATCTTCTTTCCTCTACGTCACACTGCTTCCCTAATATTCTCTGTAGTATTATCTAGTTAAATAATCTCTACAAAAATCAGGTTCTTGGATTTGCATTTTATAGATTTCTTGGATTTGCATTTTATGAGTAAAGGAAATATGTTTGTATTTGCATATTTATTTCCTTCATTCATAAATTGCAAATATATATCATTTCAAACTATTCTAAAATTTATGGGATAAAAATGACCTTTTTTATAACGAGGCTTAATTTGGCTATTGTCTGCATTCGTTTAGCAGAAAATGCGTAGATAAGTTAAATAAAAAAGGTAATCGGTATATGGATGTACTTTCCTCTCTTTTATTTCCTCTTTTAAAATCCCTCAGTGTGGTCAAAGCTATACCTTTAAACTGACGTCTCAACTGGTGAATTCCACAGATTGATTGGAACATTCTCGGACCGAATTCGCAGAAAGTCCTACCTGCCTTGAACAGTGATATTGGAGAGCCAGTGAGTGGATCCTTTTATTTTGGCGAGGGAGAAGCCGGCTCGAGGACCCTAATTCTGACCATTTATCCTCATGAAGAAATTGAAGTTCAAGAAGTCTTCATTGTACAGCTTTACCTTGTGGAAGGGGAAACTGAGCTAGATCCCCTTGCAAAAGATGTCACGTTAATAGTAAGTCGACCTTTTATTTTACAGTGGACTCCAATATTTATCAGCAAATATGTGGCATCTCAGAAAGTAACTGTAAGTTGCCCATTGGTAAATTCAGAACGATGAATATAAATGACCCAACCGTGAACTTGAAGGTGTTGGAGAGGAATTTCAAGATAAGAGGAACAGAACAGAATCAGGGGATGTCAAATGGATTATAGGCCTCAATAGAGAAAACATTCAGGAAGGATCTTCTTTATTAAGGCTTTTGCTGTTTATTATAGTGTTTATTAGGTACTTCGCTCCACCAGAACTGACCTCCTTCTTGCCATATTAAATGGCCTCCATTCCATCCTAATCCTCCTCTCCCTCTCAGCTGCCTTTGACACTGTGGACCCCACCCCCTTCTCCTGGAAACATTCTCAAACCTTGGTTTCACTGACACTGTCCTCTCCTGGTTTTTTTTTTGTTTTTTTTATGGCATTTATTAAGCGCTTACTATGTGCAGAGCACTGTTCTAAGCGCTGGGGGGATACAAGGTGATCAAGTTGTCCCACGTGGGGCTCACAGTCTTAATCCCCATTTTACAGATGAGGTCACTGAGGCGCAGAGAAGTTAAATGACTTGCCCAGGGTCACACAGCAGACATGTGGCTTGGGATTCGAACCCATGACCTCTGACTCCAAAGCCCATGCTCTTTCCACTGAGCTATGCTGCTTCTCTTCTTCTGGTTCTTCTCCCATCTCTTTGGCCGCTCATTCTCAGTTGCTTTCGCAGGCCCCTTCCTCTGGCTGCCACCCTCTAATTATGAGAGACTCTCAGTTCTGGGTCCCCTTCTATTCTCCATCTACACCTACTCCCTTGGAGAATTTATTCTCCGTCATGGCTTCAACCACCATCTTTATACTGATGATTGCCAAATCTACAGCTCCAGCCTCGATCACTCTCCTTCTCTGCAATCCTGTATTTTCTTCTGCTTCAGGACACCTCTTACTGCCCTGCTGACACCTCAAATTTAACATGTCCAAAAGAGAATTCCTCATCTTTCCACCCAAACCCTATCCGCTCCCTGACTTT
Source organism: Tachyglossus aculeatus (assembly GCF_015852505.1). Lineage (NCBI taxonomy): Eukaryota > Metazoa > Chordata > Mammalia > Monotremata > Tachyglossidae > Tachyglossus > Tachyglossus aculeatus. Next base: position 24,251,027 of record NC_052088.1, read on the forward strand.
CACATTACTGTAGACAGCGCCACCATCCTCATTGTCTCACAAGCCTGCAGTCTTGGCATTATCGTTGGTTCAGCTCTCTCATTGAACCCACGTATTCAATCTCTCCATATTCTGTCAGTTCTACCTTCACAACATTGCTATAATCCAACCTTTCCTTACCATCCAAACTGTTATCACGTTGATCCAAGTACTTATCCTATCCTGCCTTGATTACTGCGTCAGCTTCCTCTCTCCCTGCTCTCCAGTCCATACCTAGCTCTGCTACCTGGGTCATTTTTCTAAAAAAAAAAAAAAAAGAGTGCAATCCACATCTCTCCACTCTTCAGGAACCTCCAGTGTTTGCTCAGCCACTTCCACATCAAACAGAAACTCCTTACTATCAGCTTCAAAACACTTAATTCCCTTGCCCCCTTACTATCTTACATTATTAGTATTATCATTAATAATAATAATATTCTTCTACCTTATTAAAATCACATCTCTAAGAGCTTAGTACAGTGCCCAGTGCTTAGTACAGTGCTTGGCACATAGTAAGTGCTTAACAAATACCATTAAAAGAAAAAAAGAGAGCCCTTCTTCCACCATGTCCTCATTTCCTCTGCTCCCTCTATCTTCTCCATCTCCCCTTGCACTTCATCATCATCATCATCAACAATCGTATTTATTTAGAGCTTACTGTGTGCAGAGCACTGTACTAAGTGCTTGGGAAGTACAAGTTGGCAACATATAGAGACAGTCCCTACCCAACAGTGGGCTCACAGTCTAAAAGGGGGAGACAGAGAACAAAACCAAACATACTAACAAAATAAAATAAATGGAATAAATAGAATAGATATGCACTTGGATTTGTACCCTTTATTCACGCCACCCTTATCCCCAGAGCACTTATATACAAATCCATAATTTATTTATATTAACATCTGTCTCCCTACATGGGCTGGGAGCTTGTCTTCCAACTCTTATATTTTATTGTCCCAAGCAATTAATACAGTGCTTTGCACCTAGTAAACACTCAATAAAAATGATTGATTACTAACCAAGTGTAAACACTGTAACAGTACAAAGCAATCAGATTGGAAGAAATCTTGTTCTCCCTTGGGGCTTGCAGTCTGTTCCCTGAAAGTTGCAAATCAGAGGTAAAATTTACCAATTAATCAGTGGTGTGAATGGAGCCTTATTGTGTGCAGTGTGGTGGTGGACAGCTTCTGTGAGAGATACTTTTTTATGCCACTTTATATTCATTAATTTATTCAGTCGTATTTATTGAGCACTTACTGTGTGCAGAGCACTGTACTAAGTGCTTGGGAAGTAAAAGTTGGCAACGTATAGAGATGGTCCCTAACCAACAGCGGGCTCACAGTCTAGAAGGGGGAGACAGACAACAAAACAAAACATGTTAACAAAATAAAATAAATAGAATAAATATGTACAAATAAAATAAATAAATAGAGTAATAAATATATACAAACATATATACATATATACAGGTGCTGTGGGGAGGGGAAGGAGGTAAGGTGGGGGGGAGGGGGAAGGGGAGGAGGGGCAGTGGAAGGAGGGAGCTCAGTGTGGGAAGGCCTCCTGGAGGAGGTGAGCTCTCAGTAGGGTTTTGAAGGGAGGAAGAGAGCTAGCTTGGCGGATGTGTGGAGGGAGGGCATTCCGGTCCAGGGGGATGACGTGGGTTGGGGGTCTACAGCGGGACGGGCAAGAACGAAGCATGGTGAGGAGATTAGTGGCAGAGGAGTGGAGGGTGCGGGCTGGGCACGCCCAGGAAGAGTGGTTATATACTGAATCAAGATACATTCCAATAATCAGGATCAGTAGAGGACCAGGGACACAATTGCAAATTAACTGAGATTTGTTACAACAGAGACTTGGCATTTAAATGAGCTGGAAAGTTTACTGGTAAATGGATAAGAAAGATTTTCAGGATATGGTTACTTGAACATAATTCTCCAGAGCACAAGGATTGCTTCATCAGTTACTTTTTGCATTAGTGTGGCATGCAAATGGAGCTCTGTATTTTAGATATTAAAGCAAATATATGAGGTAAACATTGTAGTACATCAGGTAAATCTTGCAGTTTAGATGTGAGCTTAACTGAAAAGGAAGGTTCACTTCAGGTGACATTGTGTGCTTAGTCATATTTACTGGGTGACAGAGCTCTGTACCAAGTGCTTGAAAGAGAACAATACAGTAGAGTTGGTAGAAATAATCCCTGCCCAGAAAGAGTTTACAGTCTAAGGTGAAGGGGACACAGACATTAAAATAAATTATGGGTAGGGGAAGTGGCAGTGTATAAGAATATGCAAATTAATTCTGTGGGGCTCAGGAGGAGTATCAAAGTGCTTCAGAGCCAGAGTCCAGACCCAAGTGCATGATGATGCAGAAGAGAGAAGCCGATAGGGTGGGAAAATGAGAAGTTAGTCACAGAAGACTTTTTGGAGGAGATGGGATTTTGTAGGGCTTTGAAGATGGGGAGCATGGTGGTCAGCCAGATATGAAGTGGGAGGGAGTTCCAGGCAGGAGGGAGGATACGAGCAAGGGCACAATGGTATGAGAGACAAGATGGAAACACGATAAGTAGATTGGTGTGAAGTGTGTGGATTGGGTTGAAGTAGGAGATGAGCGAGGCTGCTTCTGTTATCACAAATGAATTTTGTGAAAGAATTATCTATTGACTTCCACTGGCTCGTATGGTTTCAACTGTTTTGCCATTACCCAACTTTTCATGTGCTTTTTCTGTGTTTTGATATTTTCCAGATTCAAAAGTTTGGTGATCCAAATGGAGTGATCCAGTTTGCTCCTCAGTCTTTAATCAAGCAGAACTATACGGAGCCATCCACGGAGGAAGGACCACAGAACATTACATTCCTTGTCAAACGAACCCAGGGTGTTTTGGGGGATCTGATGGTAGAGTTGCTCTCATTTTGGACTTGCTGTATGATGCCCCTGTCTAAGCCAAAAACTAAAGTTTCATAACTGCTTATCCTTCTCTGGTGGTGTTCCTCTCTTTGTGGTGGTGTTTTTTAATTCTCACCTTTCCCATCAATCGGTCATGTTCAGTGAGCACTTGCTGTTTGCAGGGCACTGTACTAAGTGCTTGGGAAAGTACACCAAAACAGAGCTGTGATAGACACATTAGGAGCCGCTAACCTCCTCACTGTGCTTCGTTCTCGCCTGTCCCACTGTCGACCCCCGGCCAACGTCCTTCCCCTGGCCTGGAATGCCCTCCCTCCACACATCAGCCAAGCTAACTCTCTTCCTCCCTTCAAAGCCCTACTAAGCGCTCACCTCCTCCAGGAGGCCTTCACAGACTGAGACCCCTTTTTCCTCTCCTCCTCCCCATCCCCCCTGCCCTACCTCCTTCCCCTCCCCACAGCACTTGTATATATTTGTACAGATTTATTACTGTATTTATTTTACTTGTACATATTTACTATTCTATTTATTTTGTTAATGATGTGCATCTAGCTTTACTTCTATTTATTCTGATGACTTGACACCTGTCCACATGTTTTGTTTTGTTGTCTGTCTCCCCCTTCTAGACTGTGAGCCCGTTGTTGGGTAGGGACCCTCTCTATATGTTGCCAACTTTTACTTCCCAAGCGCTTAGTACAGTGCTCTGCACACAGTAAGCGCTCAATAAATACGAATGAATGAATGAATGAACATTCCCTGCCCAAAAGGAATGTACAGTCCAAAGGGGAGATGAATGTTTTGTTGCCTGTCTCCCCCTGCTAGACTGTGAGCCCATTGTTGGGTAGGGACCATCTCTAGATGTGCCGACTTGTGCTCTCCAAAGCGCTTAGTACAGTGCTGTGCACACAGTAAGCGCTCAATAAATACGATTGATTGATTGAATGTTCAAATAAATAATGGATATATACAAAAATATTGTGAGATTGAGGGTGGGGAGAATATCAAGTGCTTAAAGGGTTCAGATCCAAGTGCATGGCTGATGCAGGAGGGAGAAAGGGAAAAGAGCTCAGTTGGGGAAGGGGACTAGAAGGCCTTTCCATCACTGTATTCTATGGATTGGCTTCAGGTGTTGTAGAGAGTGGAGACAAGTATCTGCTGAGTTTGCACTGTTTATGGATTTCCTCGTTCTTGGCTTATTCTTTCAGGTACATTGGGAACTGAGTAGCGACTCTGATATCGCCACGGACTTCCTCGCTACAAGAGGGTTCCTCGTCATGGCCGACGGGGAGAGCTCAGCCCGCTTGGTTTTGCAGCTGCTGCCCGACGACGTGCCGGAGTTGGAGGAGGAGTACGTGCTCCAGCTGGTCTTGGTGGAAGGTGGAGCGGATCTGGACCGGGAGAGAAGCCTCACGAGGTTCTCTGTCTTGGCCAACGGTGACCCACACGGAGTGTTTGCCTTATACCCAGGGCGGCAGAAGGTTGTGGCGGAGAGGGACCTGAGTCGCCACATCCGAGTTCACGTGACCCGCCTGGCGGGGACGTTTGGCAGGGCGGCCGTGGACTATCGAGTCTCGTCTGAGCACCGGGGGCAGCCGATGACAGAGTACACAGAGGGGCGCCTGGTCGTCGGAGAGGGCCGCAGTTATGGAGTAGCCACGGTGCCGATAATTAACCAGGTCCGTGAGAGTTTTCCCGCCAGCCCCCCACCCCTCCCACACCTCCCCCCAACCCCAAATCAGAGAGGTTCTCTCATCCCTGACATGGATGAGAAGGAGCCTCAGAGCGTGCTGGAACCGTGCAGGGAGTCCCACTGTTTTGGCCTTTAGTCGCTAAAAGTCTCCTTGAAGTGGGTGGCCCATTTTGGCCTCAGAATTGTAGGAGACTACTACAGAATAATAACTGTGGTAATAATGATTGTGGTATTTATTAATAATTACGATATTTGTTAAGTGCTTACTATGTGCCAGGCACTGTGATTAGCTCTGGGGTAGATACCAGGTTAGTCACGGTCCCTGTCCCACACGGGTGTACGGTCTTCATCCCCATTTTACAGATGAGGTACTGAGGCACAGAGAAGTGAAGTGACTTGCCCAAGGTCACATAGCATACAAGCAGTGGAGCCAGGATTAGAACCCAGGTCCTTCTGACTCCCAGAGCACCTACTGTGTGACAGGCACCGTACTAAGCGCTGGGGTGGATCCAAACAAATCAGGTTGAACACAGTCCCTGTCCCACATGGGGCTCTCAGTCTTGATCCCCATTTTACAGATGAGATAACTGAGGCACAGAGAAGGGAAGTATCTTCCCCTAGATCACATAACAGGCAAGTGGCGGAGCTGGGATTAGAACCCAGGTCCTTCTGACTCCTCCTAGGCCTGTGCTCTATCAACTGGGCCATGCTGCTTCTCTGACATTCCTCAGATTTGAGAGAAAGGGAACAGATTAGATCCCCCTTTAAGACTGTAAGATCTTTGTGAACAGGGAACATGTCTACCAACTCTGTTATACTCTCTCAAGCCTTAGTACCATCCCTGTCCCATATTTGGCTCCCATTTGGAGGGGTAGTGAAAACAGGTAATGAATCCTCATTTTACAGATGAGGACCTTGAGGCCCAAAGAAGTTTAATGACTCGTGCAAGGTCACACATCAAGCAAGTGATGCAGCCAGGATTAGAACCAAGGTCCTCTGACTTTGGCTCTTTCCTCTGACGAGCCCAATTTTGCTCAAGTATCTGGCCACTCACGTCACTTCACTTGAGATGACTTCAGTTAGCCTTTTCTTATAGCTTCATCTTATAGCGAGCAAGACTGGAAGTGTCAAGTTTTGAAAACGAAGCTGAGTATGATTCCCGATGGAATTTCATCCTGTCCTCCCTGGGATCCTCCTGAACTCTAGAAAAATATGGGAATTCTTAATTCAAGCAACCATTTAAATTTTCAGAGTGCTTTACAATCAGCTTTTTTAGGTTTGCTTATAACTTTGGAATTGTTGCCTCGGAATACGTCACCAGGGAAGATGAGGGAATATTGAGAGGGCTGAAAAGTGATCTATCTGAGAAAGGATGAGGTGGAGTACCAAGGTTTGTCCAGCCCCGGGATTTTCCCCGTTTCCTGGAGAAGGAAGGGGCATAACTTCATGAAGCCATTTGACCCATCTCCACCTTACTACATGGCTGGTGTCAGTTCTCTCTTACTCGTTCTAGGTCTGGGCAGTGGTGATGAGCCACTGGGTTGTTACTTTCTTTTCATCTGGAGCTGGCAACAGGGACAGGAGAACGAAGATGTAAACACCCCCCAAGTTATCAGGAATCTGTCAGCCTGTGATGTGAATAGTACCTGGGCTCTCAAGCAATTTTCCACCCAACTATCTTTCATTAGCTAGTGATTTTAGCAGATTTGAAAGGATTTTAAAAAGAACTCTTCCCAACTTTACTAATTTTCTTAAGCTCTTTCCTCCTCCCTTCTCTGGGACAACATCATACACTACGATTTTATGTATTCTGGATTCACGGGTGTGTATACACCTGCACAAATGTGTGCACACACTTGTGCGAGCACACGCACTCACTCTCTCTCGCTCTCTCACAGTGGCCTCCACCTAATCCACCTACCTCTTCTCTGTTTCCATGTGCCTTAGCACAAAACCATTATTGCCATTCTTAAGCTGCACCTTCAAGGTAGTGGAAGAGGAAGGAGCTAGGTTGGGGAACTTCACTTCCAGAGCTTTGTCCGTGGCTGAGGAATCCAAGTTGGGAGGGCTGGAGACGTGGTGAACCACCAAGAGAGCAGCATTCCCAGCCCAGATTCCAAAGGCCTGGACAGTTTTGGATTTCTCCTTGCAGGACAGGAGCCAGGCTTGTGTGGGCCTCATGCCCTTGGTGTTTCCAGAAACCAATAATAATAATGATTGACATTCTTGGTAAGTGCTTACTCTGGGCTAAGCACTGCGGTAGATACAGATTGGAAACGGTCCTTGTCCCACTCAGGGCTCTTAGTCTGAGAGAGAGATAGATGAGGAAATAAGGACCAGAGAAGCAAAGTGACTTCCTCAAGGTCACACCGCAGGCAAGTAGTGGGACCTGGCATTAGAAGCCAAGTTTCCTAGTCTGAGGCCCAGGCTCTTTCAACTAGCCTACGTGGCATCTCAAGGGGATTCTTGTTACTCATACTAAAGAACAGATTGGGTTTCAGCCCTTTGAGAGCTTACAAATTTACAGTGGTGACAGTATGTGTTAGCAGCTCCAGTAGTTGCCAGGGGACGGAATACTAGAGGGCCTTGAAGACCATGGCCGGCTTGGGAAGGTTTTCAGGAGTGACGTGATCCCTTCGGGAGAGGAAAAGATACTGTAACAGAGGTGGAATTGAAGATGGATTGAAGTGAGAAGGTCTGCCAGCACCTTCTGGAAAGAGAGGCTATTTCAATCGGAAAGTGCCCGGGTCTGGACCTGGGATTTAGCTGCGCTATATTTACAGCTTTAGAATTATGACTCCATCGCAATTTACCTCCTCTGCAAAATGGAACTAGTGAAGTTGTGATGATAATGGAGTCCATCTGTAGCCCACAAAGGTTGTCCGATAACAGGGAGGAGATGGGAAACTCTGATTAATCAGTCAGTCAATCATATTGACTGAGCACTTACTGTGTGCAGAGCGCTGTACTAAGCATTTGAGAGAATATAGTACAACTTGTACTTCCCAAGCGCTTAGTACAGTGCTCTGCACACAGTAAGCACTCAATAAATATGACTGACTGAATGAATGAACTGTATAACTGACACATTCCCAGTCCACAACGAGTTTACTGCAGTCTGTCTTTAAATGGACCACGAAAATATCTGCCGATGATTCCAGCCTTTCAGAGGCTGAACTACTGCATAAGGGCGTTGCATTAGCTGCTTAAAGAGCTCTTTCAGACTGGGTGTGTTTTATTTTCTGTTTTTATTTTAACTGAATCCTCTAAATAGTTACAACCCCTTATTCTCCTGAGATAGCACCCAAGTTCCTTTGCCTTTACCTGTGACTGAGTTTCCCCTGATAAAAATATGTTAATATATTTCTACCTCTCCTCCCGATGCCTCCAACATCCTTTTTCTGTCTCATCATTGTATAATCACAGTACTACTGAAAACCTGGCATTAGCCACGTGACATGTTCCCTGTCATGATCCCTGAAGCTCTGAGATGTATGTCACCCAATTATCTAGTTATTGAGCCTGACTCTTTAATCCTTTGCCAGTCCATCTCCAAATGTCCATTCTGCTTTCTCCTGTGCAATTGGGTGAGTACCCCATAAATGCTTTGATCCCACCCAGAATTTATGGACATAGCCTTACACTTGTCTACTTTCCTTATTTGTCATTTATTTTTATTTCTGGTTCTGGTACCCTCCCTCCTGATGTGCCTCCGAGGGTCATAATTTTCCAGGGTGAAAGGTGAGCCTGGTGGAAGTCCCACTTCTTCCACTCCCAGCTCCCAGCCCTTCCCCGAGGCGGCTTGCATACACTGCCAGGGCAGTACTGCATGCATGGGAACAGTTTATCATTTCTGCACAGGCAGCAGGGGAAAGATACACTCTCCTTTTCCCTGGAGACGCCCATCTAGTTTCCTGGCAATCTGCTGTCTCCCAGGATAAAAGAAAAGTCAGCTTGCATGTGCATTGCCACATCCACTTTGTCTTGGGAAACCATTAAGAGGATTACTTTTGAGAAGTAATTGATGGCATAAATAAAAGGGTTTGAGCATCCTAAATTTTTCTTCCTTATCCTTCTATATTTTTGTCTAAGTACTATGAATTGTAGGTTGCTCATTAGACGTGAGCAGCAGAGGTCATTCTGAGATAAGCAGGGCACCCGAAGTCTATGGCTTATTCAGTTTTTTCTTTGGACATTAAAATCCCCAATTCCTTACAATGGTCATGCATCTTAAAAAAAAAAAAAAGGAGGGAGGGAGGAATTTAATAATGAACTTGCCAAGCTCCCAACACATGTTCTGAGAATACTTGTTGGTAACTTCCAGGTGGTCAACTGAAAGCGTTTCTCTTTTTGGCTGTGTCAGGGGATGAATTTTGGTTCTTTTACAGGTGTTTCTGCCAGTGGGTTTTAACTTCACCCTCGAACTGTTGGACGTGGTCCTCGTTGATGGAAAGGCCTATGGCACGCCGAAGATAGAGGAAGAATCCAAGTTCGCTGTTCTTCCTGTCCCCGAGGACGCTGCTAATTCTGAGGTGTGGAAGCGAGGAATCACTAGAGGGCCATTCGGATTTTTTTTTTTCTTCCCTCAACCTCCCTAGTGGGTAGGCACTTGGTAGTTGAGAAATGATGGTGAAATGTTTCTATATAATAATAATAATGGCATTTTTTAAGCGCTTACTATGTGCAAAGCACTGTTCTAAGCACTGGGGATGTTACAAGATGATCAGGTTGTCCCACGAGGGGCTCACAGTCTTAACCCCCATTTTACAGATGAGGTAACTGAGGCCCAGAGAAGTCAAGTGACTTGCCCAAAGTCACACAGCTGACAATTGACAGAGTTGGGATTTGAACCCATGACCTCTGACTCCAAAGCCCGTGCTCTTTCCACTGAGCCACGCTGCTTCTTCTATATTTAGGTACTCTCCATTTATCGCTCAGGATACATTCAGCTTTCATAGGGTAGCCCTGTTTATAGATCAAGTATATGAAATATAGGTGATTGGTTCCATTTTCAGGATTAATCATCACTAAGTGGATCACTCTTCAGAGGTCTTTTGGGGGAAATGCCCTAGGAGAGATATGACCTCTTAGTTTGAATATTAGATTCAGAATTTCATTTAATAAATTCCTTCTCCATGAGGTAGGAGCAGTAAGTATTGAAAGGTGAGATGGAGAGTAATAATAATACTAATAATGATGGCATTTATTAAGCGCTTACTATGTGCAAAGCACTGTTCTAAGTGCTGGGGAGGTTACAGAGTGATCCGGTTGTCCCACGGAGGGCTCAGAGTCTTAATCCCCGTTTTACAGATGAGGGAATTGAGGCCCAGAGAAGTTAAGTAACTTGCCAACAAAGCCAATAAGCAGATGCTGAAGCTCAGTAAGGCACTTTGTGACTTTTATTAATAAGCCTAACCTCTTTGAGTTTCTAGCTTGCCCCTCTGCATGTCTCCTCTCCTCCCCCTCCCAACTCCCATTGTGTAGAGGTCTCTGGCAAAGCTTCCTCTTCGATATACTGGGGGTACAGTTATTTGGGGCCCCCTCTTCATGGGTTCCTGATGCCACCAGGATGGAAGGTCCAGGGGAGGAGAACTTTACTTCAAAGGGCGTGAAAGAAGGGCTGGAACCTCACAGCAAAGCGGCTGCCGTTTGGGGGTGTGGGCCTGGGGCGTCATGGGAGAAGTAGGGAAGTAGTTGTGAGGAGTCGGTGTCCGTTGCTCCTGGGTCGACTGAAGAAGTGATCTCTCGCTTTCAGTGACTTGCCCCAGCTGGTCCAGGAGGGATGTATTTAGGTAGGCTTGCTTCCCTTAGTCCTTATTCGAGGGAAGATCGGGGTACAATAATTCTCATCTCAGTGGGATGTGTTGAAGAAGAGTAGTTTGAGATGTTGCTAACATGCAGGACTACAAATTCACAGGTATGTGTATATACTGAGCAGCGTAAACATCTCCTCTCCTTAGGTGGGCTTCACAGCCACTGCTTTTCGACTCACAAGCATTGATGCGGGCACAAGCCTTGCTGTCATATCCAGAAAAGGCTCATTTGGCTATGTTTCTGTTACTTGGAACTCTGGGTACCTGCCTGGTTTTATTCCTGAGTTTGTTCATTTAGGCAACATTACCCCAGGATTTGGTAAGTATTTTATTATTGTCCGTTGCTCAGACTTCTTAGTAGCTTGATCTGCGGCATGAAACTTAGTAGTTTCTAAGACCTAGAGCCAGTCAGTGGTATTTAGTGAGTGCTAATTGTGTGCAGAGCACTGTATTAAGCCCTTGGAGGAATACAGTCCATTACATGTGTAAATTTTGGAATGTACACAGCTTATTAGTGAGGAGTGTGAAAAATTACTTCTCAGTAAGAGAATGATGATAATATTGATCAATCAGTGGTGTTTATTGAGTGCTTATTATGTATAGAGGACTGTACTTAGTGCTTGAGGGAGTGCAATACAACAGAGTGGGCAGATATGTTTCCTGCCCACAATAAGCATACATAATATTTAAGTGCATACTATGTGCCAAGAAAAGAGTGTTAGTTACTGTGATTAGCCCCCTTTTTAGCTTGGATAATAGGAAGGGTGCTTTTTTCCTAGAAATGCTAGATTCAGCCACTCAAAGATGGGTCAAGTCTTCAAATATAACCCCTCTCTGAAATCATCTTACAAGTGAATGAAATCCATTTCAGTGTTCAAAATGAGCCCATTGTTGGGTAGGGATTGTCTCTGTTGCCGAATTGTACTTTCCAAGCACTTAGTACAGTGCTCTGCACACAGTAAATGCTCAATAAATGCGATTGAATAAATGAATTGCTGAACATCTTCTCCATTGATCTACCCACAACTAGGCTCATCACTGCTCTCTCCGTGTCCCAGGCGTCCTGGTCTGCCAAAATCCTCAGTTAGTCCCTGTTTCTCCTGGGTAGCAAAAGCACCTGGTTATCCTGGGCCTTAATGGATATGACAATCCAAAATTCAGAACCCTGAGTGTCTCTGTCTCTTTCTGATTGTCTATATCTCTGACTGTGTCTCACTTTGACCGTGTCTGCCACTGACTGTCTGTGTCTGACTCCAACTGTCTGTGTGTTTCTCTCTGTTTGATTCCATTTTAGCAGCCTGCTCAGTCTGTTGCTGTTTCTGAGTGGCTCTCTGATTCTTTAGGCCTTTGATGTCAGCAGTTTCTTTTCTAAACTTGGGTAGAATTCTGTAATCAATCATTTGTATTTATTGAGTGCTTACCATATGCAAGGCACGTATTAAGCACTCTGGAGAGGTACAGCACAACAATGTAACAGACCATCCCTCATTATATAAAACTCAGTTTCTATTCTCCCATCCCTGGCCACACCTCTCCCACTAATCTGATTAGCTAGTAAGACTTTTTAGTAGAACCAATTTTCACACGTCTCTCTGGGTTCCTTCCTTTCTTCTTTACCCTGCTTCGCTATATCAGATTCTCGCTTCATACTCTCTTCAGTTTCATTCCCTTTCCTGACTCTCCCTCTTGCTTTAACATGGCCATGCTCTTCCTGAATCCACTTTCCAGTCCCATTCAACAATTGATAGTTACTTAACTTGGTTGCAAGTTTGTGTGTGTTTATATTTGAACATACATGTGTGCCTATATGGAGGTCTGTGTCTATACTGTCTTATGCTGTCTGTCAGGTTGTTTCCAACCCATAGTGACACCATGGACACATCTTAGTACAGTGCTAAGCACTTAGTGTGTGCCAGGCACACAGTAAATGTGTAATAAATACTATTGAATGAATGAATGAATCTCTTCCAGAATGCCCTGCTGTCCATTTGCAATTGTTCTGGTAGTGTATCCGTAGAGATTTCTTGGTAAAAATACGGAAGTGGTTTACTGTTGCCTCCTTCCGCGCAGTAAGTCTCTGCCCTCGATTCTCTCCCATGCTGCTGCTGCCCAGCACAAGTGAGTTTTGACATGTAGCAGATTGCCTTCCACTTGCTAGCCACTGCCCAAGTTAGGAATGGAATGGGTATGCCTCTGCTTGACTCTCCCTCTCGTAGCCGAGCCTGGTACAGTACTGGAACCTCTCCAGGTGCAACCCTGAGAGGGGATGTGTGTATATTTTCACTCATAAAAGCCTTGTGCTTATTTGAAAAATGCAGATTAAAACCTTCATAATTGCAACCAGTGAAATTAAGACCACAAAACAGAAATAAAATAAAATTTAAATGAATAAAATTACTCCTGGAAAATAAGGCAGGTATCACGTTAGTCATTGAACTCAAAAGGTGGAAAAAGTGATGTGGATGATGTGGGATTATATCAAATTATTTGATTGATAAGGACATGTAATTGGCTGTCCTTCCCACAGTTAAAGATTGAAGACTGCCGCCTACTACCCACAGGGCCTGGCACCATTTTTGTGCCATAATCCTTTTGAAGCACATACTTTAAGTGAGTCACACCATTTCGGATTGCCTTCAGCTGTTCATTCATTCAATCCTATAAAGTACTTACTGTGTGCAGAGCATTGTACTAAGTGCCTGGGAAAGTACAGTACAGCAATAGAGACAATCCCTGCCCACAGTGAGCTCACAATCTGGGAGTGGGAGACAGACATCAATACAAATATCAGATTTTTATATATCTGATATATATCAATATGAACAGATATCAATATAAATGAATAAAATTACAGATATATATATATATATAAGTGCTGTTGGGGTTGGGAGAAAGGGGGAAGAGCAAAGGGAGCAAGTCAGGGCGATGCCGAAGGGAGGGGGAGCCACACTGACCCATCTCAGCTGCTCTCTCACCCAACGGTCCTTAATTGGGTCACAGTGAGGTTTGTCTCTGTCCACACTGTTCAACCTGGTGAGCTGTATTTATGGTCATAAAGCCCTCCGTGGAACAGTGCCTCTTAATGAGGGAAAGGTTAAAAATCACCATTTTAAAAAATATCTGTTAAGAGCAAGGATGCATCCCACTTTATTTTCACATTCTCTTTTAAGGTGTTCTTACGTTTTCTCATGGAGAACAAAGTAAAGACATTTCTCTGCGCGTCACTCCGAGCCCTGGTAGACCAGAGGTATTTGCCCTTCATCTCTCCGCAGTGCAGACCAACGTATCTGGTGGGGCCCGGCTGAGGTAAGACAAGCCAATAGCAGGGCTGGGCAGGTGGAGCCTTCAAAAATGTCTGAGCAACTTGGAGAGAAGAAATGCTTCAGAGAGAGGAAAATTTTGCCTCAGGCTTTTGACCTCAGTCTACCCCTCCTGCACTGTCAGCGCTGTCACAGCCAACCCAGGGTTTATTGCTCCTACTGTTGCCACATAGTAGCAATCTTCCTCTCTTCCTGACTTGGGGAACGATAATCATAATGACTGCGGTATTTTTTTAATGGTATTAAGCACTTACTATGCTCGAGGCACTGTGCTAAGATCTGGGGTAGATATAAGCTAATGAAGTTGGACAGAGTCCATGTTCCCCATGGGACTAACAGTCTGAATCCTCATTTTGCAGATGAGGTAACTGAGGTACAGAGAAGTGAAATGACTTGCCCAAGGTCACACAGCAGACAAGTTGACAGAGTCAGGATTAGAACCCAGGTCCCTTTGACTTCCCGGGCCCATGCTTTATCCACCGGGCAACTCGGCTTCTCTGTTTAAGTGCTATCTATGTGCCAAGTGCTGAACTGAGCTCTGGGATTGATGCTAAACAATCAGGTTGGACACAACCCCTGTCCCACATGGGGCTCTAAGTTTCAGTAGGAGGGAAAAGAGGCAGTGAATCCCCATTTGACTGATAAGGAAAGGGATGGAAGCAGTAAAACACTTGTGAAAAACCCTTCCCATCCTGCCCAGTGTGGCTCCAATTGTGACTCTCTGAGCAGCTGGATGAATGGGCTCCTGTGTGGAAACCTCTGGGTGGTAGGTCCAAAATGAGCAAAAGGAAACAATCCTTCCCCCAGCAAGTGGTAAACATATGGAATATGGTATCCCAGGCAGTGTTCAGGTTAGAAAATCATCAACTGTAGAAGGGATTGGATTAATTCACGGTTGAGAGTTCCGTGATGGGTTGCTGGAGAGAAAATTGTGGAGGATGCAGTCCTAGCTGTTAGGGTAGTTGTCATCAGGAGCCACTGTCATGTCATTCCTTGAAGGATCCAATTGTCATTGTCACAGATAGGTGATCTGACCCACGTTATATATTACTGGTGACTCAGGGAGGTTTCAAGACCTTCAAAATGCTTGGTCAGGGAGTTGCCCAAGTAGAAGAAGCTGTGTGCCACTGTTTTGGCTTTTTCTGGCAGCTTCCCGTGCTCCCTGCACTATAGAAGCCCTCCTTCCCAGTCTGATTCGAGTAGGTTTTGCTCGTGGGTATGTAAAATTTCTGGGGTGCAGGTCCTTAGGTGCATGCAAGGTTGTTCTTCACAAAGGAACTCCTTTTTCACAATTCATATACTCCACTTACTTTTATAATTTTTCTACAGATCAGACTTCACGGTGGCTGAAATTGAACCAATGGGAGTCTTTCAGTTTGCCCCAGACTCAAGATCTGTGGTAGTGACAGAAGATGCACCAAAAGCCAGATTACACATCCAGAGATTGTTTGGTTTCCGTGGTGATCTTATAAAACTGATCTATCAGACCTCTGAGGGAAGTGCCAAGCCATTGGAAGATTACAGTCCTGTTCAAAATGGTGAACTGTTATTTAAAAATTTCCAGACTGATATTGACTTTGAAATCACCATCATCGACGATAGACTTCCTGAGACGGAAGAAGTTTTTTATGTCAATCTGACGTCTGTCGAGCCCATTGGACTCCAACAATTTGATTCCAGTTGGAGGCCACGTTTTAATGCAGATTTCAGTGTTGCGGTCATCTCCATATTGGACAACGATGGCAGAAGTGGGGTTGATGCTTCTGAACCTGAATTAGCTGTTGTTGATGGGACCGTCCCGGCCACTGCAGGGAGAACCGTCTGGGAGGGAGCCCCCACTGGGGTCCCCGACCTAGCTGTCACAGCTGTCTTTGGGGAGATTGGTGTCGAAGTGGCTCAGAAGACGGACACTGCAGCTGGCTTCAGGGTAACCGATGCAGGTGCTGTCTCTGTGGCAACTCCCACTGCGGCCCTTCCTGAGGAAGCCAAGACTGCTATGGCCCCCGAAACAACGGAGGTGGTTGTAGTTCCTGAGGCCCCCTCCGTCGTCGTGGTCACTGAAACTGCAGTCAGCCCCGGGACCACGGAGGCTGCTTCTGTCCTCAAGGTGACGGAGACAAGCGGGACCGTTGTGGCCTCTTTGGCAACCACAATTGCTGCCACCGTCCCCCGGGTGACAGTGACTCCTGCCATCCCTAAACCAATTGATGAAGTCACTGTCTCTGATGTAGGCTTTTTTTCCATGGCAACTGTCATTTCCACCGTCTCCAGGACAACAGACATGATGCTTATCCCTGAAGTCCCTGACAGCAGTATCTTAGAGGGCTCTGATGAAGCCATTTTCCCTGGAGGACCTGGGCTGTCCATCCTCTCTGAAGCAACTGAAACAGTCTCGGATGAGGAAATGGATGCAGCAGTGGCTGAGACCACCAAGAATGGAATATTTAGTCTTGGGCCATCGTTCATTTACACTGAAGAAGGCATGAATAACAGCTTCCCCAGTGTAGTGGAAATTCTGATCCGAAGGACCCAAGGGTGGACTGGTAACGTTAGCCTAACGGTGAAGACTTTTGGGGAAATTAGTGCCCAGCGTGGACTAGGAGAAGTTCCCTTCAGGGTCACCCATGGAATTTCTAACATTACCTGGGCCACCGAAGGAGAGGATTTTGAAGAGCTCTCTTTTCTCCTTACGTTTATGGATGGAGAGAAAGAGAAGAAAGTATCTGTGCTGATCTTGGATGATGATGAGCCTGAAGGACAGGAATTCTTTTATGTTTTCCTCAGCAGCCCTCAGGGTGGAGCTCAGGTTGTACAAGAAAAGGATGAAGTGGGATTTGCTGCTTTTGCGGTCATCATCATCGCAGGTACGTTTGTGTTGGCCAGGTGTTGGTGACGTGGTTGCCTAGGAAATGTAAATAGAGTTGACACCCACGAAACATTCTTAGGCTGATTGTCTTCCCATCTGCTTGGTATGCTCAGGCTTCTGCTCACGTGTTCAGATGATGGAACAGAGAAGCTGCATGGCTCAGTGGAAGGAGCACGGGTTTAGGAGTCAGAGGTCGTGAGTTCAAATCCCGGCTCTGCCAAATGTCAGCTGTGTGACTTTGGGCAAGTCACTTAACTTCTCTGTGCCTCAGTTAACCTCATCTGTAAAATGGCGATTAAGACTGTGAACCCCACGTGGGACAACCTGAGCACCTTGTATCCTCCCCAGCACTTAGAACAGTGCTTTGCACATAGTAAGCGCTTATCAAATGCCATCGTTATTGTTATTATTATTATGATGGACACACTCCCATTACTATGGTGAGCATGTATAGAATAAATGGCCTTTCAGTACCATGACAGCCTGAAACCATCTTGCAGTCATCCCGACCATAGAAACAGAGGACTGGATAGGCTCTCATTGATTTTTTTTGTCAGTTGCTACTACGCCTCTCTCTCAAAAGAATCTTTCCATAATAATAATAGTGTTGAAGTGCTTATTGTGTGCTGAATTCTCTGCTAAACCCTGGGGGGATGCAAAGATCAGCAGATTAGGTCCACTCCACATCCCACATGGGGCTCACAATTTGAGGGAGGGAGAACAGATATCTTGTCCCCATTGCCCAGATGAGGAAACCAAGACAGTGATTTGTCAAAGGTCACATAGCAGGTAAGTGACAGAGCTGGGGGTGAAACCCAGTCTCCTGCCTCATGGTTCCATACTCTTTCCACTAGACCACCCTCGCTTGTGTTGATCCGATCTCACAGTGAGATCTGTGGGGAAGTTCTTCCTCATATTGAACCTAAATTCTCTGGGATGCAGGTCACTCCCATTGCCTCTGGGTAGAATTCCAAGACACAGGTTGGTTTCACTCATAGTCCTCAGGATTGCAGGACTCCTGAAGCTCCAAGTATGTCTCAAATTTTGTTTCTCATGCAGGGAATGATCTTCAGAATGGCATCCTAGGATTCAGTGAGAAGTCCCAGAGTGGGCTTGTATTGGACGAAGATGCTGATCAAAGAAGAGTGCATCTCACCATCACAAGGCAACCTAACAGGTGCAGACATATCTAGAGGTTATGAATCTTCTTCCTCCATTCGGGAGCTAATGTGCTTTGGAGAAATGGCGGAGAGGGGGTGGTTGCTGTTCACAGAAGAGTTTACCGTGGAATTAGTAATAAATCTTCAGTGTTCAGATGCTCTAGCTTTTAATTTGTAACTTAGCCACCTTGCTTCATAAAGCCGAAATGTGATTAAGTTGGTCAGTGCACCGATACTAAACAGAAAACAAGGACCCTAAGTGTCGTCTTCACTTGTACCCATAATAGATGAGGTGTGAAATTAACTTCCTTGCTACTTAAGCACACTTAAGATTAATTACCCTTTGCAGTCGTTTTTGAAATTCCCTGTCCTCTGTACTGCTCAGCATGTACTATCCCTGGGTAAGCAACTACATTCATGAGTCTAACCTCGGCCAAAGGGTCACCCCTTTATTTTGTGTATTTTTCTGCATTGTGTTTTAAGGTTACATCATTCCTGATGTGCCTTTCTACAGTCGCTTCTCCCCACTTATGCTTTTACATTGTGAGCCCCGTGAGAGAAAGGGACCATGACTAATTCCAATGGGTGAATTCTCTCCCAGGGCTTAGTACAGCACTTTGCACAGAGTAGGCCCTTAATGAGTCTACTAATGCTATCATTACTACTTCTGCACATGTGCCTTGAAGGAATTCATGGCTAGAAATGTGCACAAATGGGTACAGAAGGGAAATATGTATAGAAGCATTCTGTAGGTCAGGTTTGTAGTTCTCTTTTGAAAGGGAACTGTGAAATCCACTGACAGAAGGCTTGGGTTCTTTGCTGGTGAGAAAAGGGGTAGATTGGAAGAACAGTAGGTTGGATGACTGTCAGTCAGTCACATTTATTGAGTAGTTACTGTGTGCAGACCACTGTACTAAGCTCTAGAGTACAGTATAACAGATACATTCCCTGCCCACAATGAGCTTGGAGTCTAGAGGGGGAGACAGATAATATAAATAAACAAAATTACAGGTGTGTATATATATATATATATATATATATATATATATACACACATATATATAAGCATTGTGGGGTGGGGAAGGGGGATGAATAAAGGGAGCAAATCCAGGTGATGCAGAAGGGAGTGGGGAAAAAAAGGAAAAGAGGGCTTAGGGAAAAGATACGGCCTTGGTGGTTCTGGGGAGAGAAACAGCAATCAATCATTCATTTTAATGGGCATCCACTATGTACAAAAAACTGTGCTAAGCAGTTGGGAGAGTACAGTAGTCAGTAGACATGATCCCTGCCCCCCTGCTAGATGTTTACAGTCTAGTGTAGGATACAGATACTAAAATAAATTAGATTGGTGCACAAAAGCTGCTACTACTACTACTTCTAAACAGGAGGATGAAGGAAAGGGGGATATGTGCTTGAGTTAGGGCTTAGGTGATAGACTGTAAAACATGTTTGGAAGTGCAGGAGGGAGGGAGGAGTCTGGGAAGGGGAGTGGCCTGGGGAAAAGGGTGGCTCAGCAGGGGAAAGTGATGCCCAGCTTGGGCTGAGTGATAGGTGAGTTTGGGGACAAGAAAGGGAGCCATGAGGAAATGGAACCATGGGACATTGAGAGAGCGGCTCAGGGAATATGTGGCTGAAGGAGCCTCTGAAGAGGAGAAAGGAGGTGGATGAACCCGGCAGGGACAGATTACTCCGGTTAGGGATAGAAGAGGAGTTAAGTGGCAACAGGCAAGTGCTGTTGAGGAAAACAAACAAAAAATAAAAAAGGAGAGAATGACAGGAGAGGGAGGAAGGCTGTGAGGAAATGAAAGAAGACCAAGATGATGGACACAGAGGAGCTGAAGATTCCAGGGATAGTGATTAGTCAGTAGTATTTATTAAATGCTGACTGTATGCAGAGCACTGTACTCAGCTTTCGAGATGAGGAAAAAAAGAGAAAGGTGATACAGGGTACATGATCTATCCCTGAAACCCCAGGGTGGCACTATCCAAGACAGAAATATTTGTGCAATCAATTATCGACTGAGATTGGAGAAGTAAAAAAACAAAAGAAAAACTACAGCCCTGTCCCACCCCCCGCAAAAACCCTACCTCAGTTGACCCCCTTGTTGCTTTTTCAGTATAAAGAAAAACTCCAGTGACACCACTTAAATGATAAAAATTATTCTAGCAAAGTCCAGGGTTAGAAGGCACATTTAATCTTAAAGGGGTAAAAGTGTTGCTTTCATTGAAAGTTTTTTTTTTTTTTACTTAACGAAACATATTTTCTTGATATTTGAATTTGAGACATTAACACAGAGATGAAAAGGAAAAAGCCCACAGCCCAGCCCACACACTCTGCTCCTCTGGTGCTAACCTCCTCACTGTGCCTCATTCTGGCCTGTCCTGCCGTTGACCCCCGGCCCACGTCCTACCTCTGGCCTGGAATGCCCTCCCTCCTCACATCTGCCAAACTAGGACACTTCCCCCCTTCAAAGCTGTACTGAAAACTCACCTCCTAAAGGAGGCCTTCCCAGACTGAGCCCCCCCTTTCCTCTTCATCCCCTCCCTACCCCACAGCACTTGTGTACATATGTACATATTTATTATTCTATTTATTTTATTAGTAATGCATATGCATCTATAATTCTATTTATATTGATGCTATTGTTGCCTCTCTACTTGTTTTGCCTGTCTGTCTAACCCCCTTCTAGACTGTGAGCCCATTGTTGGGTAGGGATGGCCTCTGTGCCGAATTGTACTTTCCAAGCACTTAGTACAGTGCTCTGTGCACAGTAAGCGCTCAATAAATATGACTGAATGAATGAATGAAAAAGAAAAGAATTCACTTGCTGTTGTAGTTTGCAGAAATGGTTTTGGTCTGTTCTTCCAAAATAAGGAGGAACTCTGAGGAAGCTTCTCTCCCGACCAGCATTATTTCTCATCCAGTTTACTAATCTGAGAAGCAGCGTGGCTCAGTGGAAAGATCACGGGCTTTGGAGTCAGAGGTCATGGGTTCGAATCCCAACTCCACCCCATGACTGCTGTGTGACCTTGGGCAAGTCACTTAACTTCTCTGAGCCTCAGTTCCCTCATCTGTAAAATGGGGATTAAGATTGTGAGCCCCACGTGGGGCAACTTGATCACCTTGTATTCCCCCCCAGCGCTTAGAACAGTGCTCTGAACGTAGTAAGCGCTTAACAAATGCCATTATTATGATTATGATTATGATTATGATTATTATTTAATCAGTGAATCAATCAACGGTGTTTACTGAGCACTTAACTTGTGTGCAGACTCCTGATCTAAGCGGTTGGGAGAGTACACTTGAACAGAGTTGGCAGACACCTTCTCTGCCCTCAAAGAGCTAACAGCCTAGAAGGGGAGACAGACATGAAAATAAATTATGGTTATATGCATAAGTGCTGTGGGGTGACTATCACATTCTTAAAGGGTACAGATCCAAGTGCGTAGGTGATGCAGAAGGGAGAGTGATAGGGAAATGAGAGCTGGGAGAGGGAGGGTTTCTCTCCCTCTCCCCCCACCACACCCCGTTTTGGTCTTCCCACTGTGTGGGTGTCTGACTCTCTCAGAGGTAACATTTACTGGTAATTTCATCCCTCCTTTGACCATTCTTCTCGTCCGCTTAGTAAAACAACATGTTATTTAGAGATTCAGGGAAGTCAAAAAAATATGTCTATCCCTCAGCAATCCATATTTCTGAGGTGCCATTTAGGAACGGGGTATTTTTGAAAGACTAAGCAATCAATCATCTTGGGTGAAAACCCTGTTTTCAAAGTGAGCCTTTGTTTGCTTAAACCCACTCCAACTCACATTTCAGATTCAAAAGTAAGCAGATTTTTTCCCAGGCACTGTTGTTTTGTAGCTTGGGGAAAAGCACTGAAAAAGTAGGAGTGTTGTGTTTTAGAGAATGTTAGCAGCCAAGAGTTAGCACAATTCCTCCAGACACACACACGCATTCTCTCTGTCTCTCCCCTCCTCCCCCATTGCAAAAGATGTGCTTGCAACTGAAAATATGATTCTCATCCCTCTTCCATGCCATGAATAGGCTGGTTACACACATACACCCCTGCACCAGCCTGGAGCCAAAGCATAAAATGAACGAAGAGGCTACCTTTTCAAAAGTGCCTGTTTACACCACCTTAATGTTAGGATTTAATCATAATAATAATTATGGTATTTAAGTGGTTACTATGTGCCAAGCACTGTTCTAAGCGCTGGGTTAGGTACATGGTCAGCAGGTTGTCACACATGGGGCTCACGGTCTTAATCCCCATTTTACAGATGACGTAACAGGCACAGAGAAGCTAAGTGACTTCTCCCAAGCGCTTAGTACAGTGTTCTGCATACAGTAAACCCTCAAAAGATATTACTGATGGACCAAAGTAGAAACCAAATCAAGAAGGGCAGCATATCCTTCAAGAGGTGCAGTGGCAGCATGATACCTAGTTCTAAACCAAAATATAGGTTTAGAGAGCTGAAGTGTTTTTCAACCATCTTTAAGGCTGAGAGACCTCAGCCCCGCACAGGCAACCTATGTGGCTCCCTGAGCAGTTCCCTCAGCATCACTTATTGGCCAGACTCAGTATCATAATGCAAACCACGACAGTGGGGCAGGGAACATGTCGCTTAGCTATGCTGTACTTCCCAAAATATACTGCAGTGCATTAAAGTCGGTGTTCAATAAATTCTACTTCTATGATAACGGAGTTCTAGAACATAGTCTCCTAGAAGTGAAGCGTCATTCACCTTAACACAGCTATGCTGGGTGGGACACCGGAGGAGAATATAATAATAATAATAATGATGGCATTTGTTAAGCACTTACTATGTGCAGAGCACTGTTCTAAGCGCTGAGGGGATACAAGGTGATCAGGTGGGGCTCACAGTCTTAATCCCCATTTTACAGATGAGGTAACTGAGGCTCGGAAAAGTTAAGTGATTTGCCCAAAGTCACACAGCTGACAAGTGGCGGAGCCGGGATTAGAACCCATGACCTCTGACTCCCAAGCCTGTGCTCTTTCCACCAAGTCATGCTGCTTCTCATGTTTCCCCACCAACACTGTCCTTTTGGAAATGGCTGTTTAAGGGATGCTTTAGTTTTCAAGGGGGTGCAGACTAGCAGGTGTTCCTAACAGGAATCGGTCGGGTGTTTCTGTTCTTGTTTTGTGGGAAAGAGGTTTTCAATTTGAACCTCAATTTTTAGTTTGAATGGAATTTTCTACCAAGCAATATGTACTGTTTCAGAATTGAATTGTCATCATTAGAACATTTTTCACTCGGGTTCCCAGTAGGGTCTACAGCCATTCAGACCCCTTCAGGGGACTTCAGGAAAAAAATAAACCAACCAACCACACACAGTAACTCTCTCCACTGTCATAAGTTCATATGAAGTGAAACTATCCATGGGAAAAACATCCATGTTTTTATCTGGTTTTCAATGGTTTACATGCATAATGAAGAATGAATGCCACTTTTCCGTGATCACCTTTGTTAATTTTTATAACTGGTTTTCTTTGCCATAGGGTTTTTGAAGACGTCCAGATTTTTTGGAGGGTCACGTTGAACAAAACAGCAGTTGTGCTCCAGAGAGACGGAATAAACTTGGCTAATGAACTGGTGTCTGTGTCAGGAACCGTAACCTGTGCTGCGGGACAAACAGAATGCCTGTTCTATATTGAGCTCAAACCCGATAAGGCAAGTGAAAGTCAGAAGAATGATAGGGCTGTTGTTAAATGCCTGGGCTTAGAAAGAATGGGTGCGAAGGAAACTGCTGTTAATCCTGTTATTTATTAAGCACTTACTTTATGCCAAGCATTGAGGTAGCTACATCTCCAAGTGCATGTGCTTTGTTCATAAAGAGCAGGATTTCTAACTTCCTTCACCTTATTGCTGCGATCACCAAATGAATTGTCTGGGCTTAAGTCTATACAAAGACTTGAAGGGAGGAAAGGAGGACTGGGTTGGTAGAGAGTGAAATTTCAAAGAGAATTAACATTTTGATTATGATCAGTTATTGTGCCTGGCTGTGCCTTGTTGGATATGTGTGTGTGTGTGTGTGTGTGTGTGTGTGTGTGTGTGTGTGTCCGTGTCGTGTCTTGCTCACAGCACAATCAATCAATGGTATTTGCTGAGTGCTTACTATGGGCAAAGCACTGTTTTAGGAGCTTGGGGAGAGGACAATACAAGAGAATAAGTAGGCATGTTCCTTGCCCATAATGAGCTTACAGTCTAGAAGGAGGTGTTACAATGCTTCCTTGAGAGGGTATGCACTGGTGGGCACCTTAATAAAAATA
The DNA here is from genome assembly GCF_015852505.1 of Tachyglossus aculeatus. Lineage (NCBI taxonomy): Eukaryota > Metazoa > Chordata > Mammalia > Monotremata > Tachyglossidae > Tachyglossus > Tachyglossus aculeatus. The sequence continues at coordinate 24,275,088 of NC_052088.1, forward strand.
AGTGTAGGATTTCTATGTACGAAACACTGTTCTAGATGCTGGAGTAAGTACAAGATACTCTCAGTCAGTGGTATTTATTGAGAGTTTATAATATGCAGATCACTTGGGAGAGTGGAATACATGCAGAGCAATAATTCAGTTCCGGGATCATTAGCTATGAGTCAATTTTGTGGTGATCATAGAATTCCATTTTTACCATTTTGACCCTGACAGTCAAGGTCAGGTACACTCCCACTTGGCACTCAGGGTCTTAGTAAGAGGAAGAACAGGTATCAAATACCCATTTTGCAGATGAGGAACCTGAGGCACAGAGAAGTGAAATGACTTGCCTGAAGTCACACAACAGACAAGTGGTGAAGCCAGGGTTAGAACCCAGATCTTCCGACTCCTAGAACCCTGTGCTTCCACTAGACCATGCTGCTTCTCTCCCTCTGGGAATGTGGTGGCAGTAGGATGGTTAGCATATGGTTCTGGTGAGGCAGTGGTTGTTTTCCTCTTGTCTGCTTGTGAGTTTACTGAATCTGAGGAGCTATGGATTGGAGAATTCAAGTCCACATCAATGCTGCTGTTACTAATCCTCTGCATTGAAGTGTCACTTTATTTCCAAACCACTTTCACATGATCTTATTTATTTTCATCCTATGTGTGAGGCAGGGAGGGGGCTGCTATTCTAATTCTATTTCACAGATGAAGAAACTGAGGCACAGAAAGTTTGAGTGGCCCAAGCTGTAGCAGTTGAATGCAGGACCTCATCACTTACGTGTTCATCCTTGAATACGTGTGTAACTGTTATACTGCCTTTGAGAGCGTACAGTATAACAGAGTCGGCAGATTTGTTCCCTACATATCATTATGTGATATATAAACAAATATACCTTTGCACTTGGATTTGCACCCTTTATTCACTCCTCCCTCAGCCCCACAGCACTTACATACACATCTGCAATTTATTTGTATTAATGTCCATCTCCTCTTCTAGACTGTAAGCTCATTGTGGACAGGGAACATGCGTATCAACTCTGTTGTATCTTTTCGAAGTGCTTAGTACAGTGCTCTGCACACAGTAAGAGCTCTTGTTACTCCTCCCCTCTTTTAATTCTTGGGCAGATACCTGAATTTGAAGTCGATTTTTTTGTGGAGCTCTACGAAGTGGGGGTCGGAGCAGCGGTGAACAGCAGTGCCAGATTTGCCCACCTGACAATCCTGGAAAGTGACTCTCCTCGAGGCCTCATCTACTTTGCTGTGGGATCTCGGTTAGCCGCAGCTCACAAAAAGTCCACGGTTCTCAGTCTGCAGGTGGTTCGAGAAGCTGGTGCCACCCTCACCGTGTCGGTTAACTTTAGCAGCCGGGTAAGAATGGTTTTCTCCGTCACCTTTTATTGTTCCTCCAACATATGGAATATCAACTGAGTACTACAAGAAATCTCGATTTCCCTTGCCTCTTATCCAAGGCCACCAATGGGTCAATTCTCATAGGAGAGTAGGCAGTATTGGGTGTAACAATAATAATAATGACAACAATAATATTAATGATAATGGTAGTGATATTTAAATGTTTACTGTGTGCTGAGCACTGTATTGGGCACTGGGGTAGATACAAGATAATCAGGTCTCACGTGAGGTTCATCATCATCATCATCAATCGTATTTATTGAGCGCTTACTATGTGCAGAGCACTGTACTAAGCGCTTGGGAAGTACAAATTGGCAACATATAGAGACAGTCCCTACCCAACAGTGGGCTCACAGTCTAAAAGGGGGAGACAGAGAACAAAACCAAACATACTAACAAAATAAAATAGAATAGATATGTACAAATAAATTAAATAAATAAATAGAGTAAAAAAATATGTACAAACATATATACATATATACAGGTGCTGTGGGGAAGGGAGGGAGGTAAGTGGGGGATGGAGAGGGGGGCGAGGGGGAGAGGAAGGAAGGGGCTCAGTCTGGGAAGTGCTTACAGTGCTCTGCACATAGTAAGCGCTCAATAAATACGATTGATTGATTGGGAAGGCCTCCTGGAGGAGGTGAGCTCTCAGCAGGGCCTTGAAGGGAGGAAGAGAGCTAGCTTGGCGGATGGGCAGAGGGAGGGCATTCCAGGCCCAGGGGATGACGTGGGCCGGGGGTCGATGGCGGGACACGCGAGAGCGAGGTACGGTGAGGAGATCAGCGGTGGAGGAGCGGAGGGTGCGGACTGGGCTGTAGAAGGAGAGAAGGGAGGTGAGGTAGGAGGGGACGAGGTGATGGACAGCCCTGAAGCCCAGGGTGAGGAGTTTCTGCCTGATGCGCAGATTGATTGGTAGCCACTGGAGATTTTTGAGGTGGGGAGTGATATGCCCAGAGCGTTTCTGGACAAAGATAATCCGGGCAGCAGCATGAAGTATGGATTGAAGTGGAGAGAGACACGAGGATGGGAGATCAGAGAGAAGGCTGATGCAGTAGTCCAGACGGGATAGGATGAGAGCTTGAATGAGCAGGGTAGCGGTATGGATGGAGAGGAAAGGGCGGATCTTGGCAATGTTGCGGAGCTGAGACCGGCAGGTTTTGGTGACGGCTTGGATGTGAGGGGTGAATGAGAGAGCGGAGTCGAGGATGACACCAAGGTTGCGGGCTTGTGAGACAGGAAGGATGGTAGTGCCATCAACAGAGAGGTTCATGATAGGAGGGAGAGCGCGTATAGAATCTCCATTTTGCTGATGAGGGAACTGAGGCACAGAAAAGTTAAGGGATTCGCCCAAGGTCACACAGCAGGTACGTGGCAGAGCTGGAGTTAGAATCCTGCTCTTTTGACGTCCATACTCGTGTGCTTTCTACTAGGACATCTATCAGTCATATTTGAGTGGTTACTGTGTGTAGACCACTGTGATAAGTGCTTGAGAGAGGGCAATATAACAGAGTTGGTATACATATTCCCTACCCACAACGAGCTCACAGTCTAGACTGGGAGGCCGGCATTAATACAAATGAACCAAATGTAGATATATACATAAGTGCTATGGAGATAAGGGAGAGGAGAATAAAGGGAGCAAATCCAAGTGCGAGGGTGACCTGGGAAACAGTGAGACAAGAGGAAATGAGGGCTTAGGGAAGGTCTCTTGGAAGTGATGTCTTCAATAAGGCTTTGAAATGGAGGAGAGGGGTTGTCTGTCGGATATGAAAAGGGAGGGCATTCCGGGCCAGAGGCAGGATGTGGGCGAGAGGTTGGCGGTGAAATAGGTGAGATCGAGGTACAATGAGAAGGTTAGCAATTAGAGGACCAAAGTGTGTGGGCTGGGTTGTGGTAGGAGAGGGCAAGGTGATTGAGTGCTTTAATATTTGATATAATGGTGGATGGGCAATCGCTACAAGCTCTTGAGAAGAGGGGAAACATGGACAGAGTGGTTTTGTAGAAAAATGACCCGGGCAGCAGAGTGATTTATGGACTGGCGTTGGGAGAGACAGGAGGCACGTAGGTCAGCAAGAAGGTAGATGCAGTGATCAAGGTAGGATAAGATAGGTGCTTGGATGAACGAAGTAGAAGTTTGGATGGAGAGGAAAGGGCAGATTTTTGCGATGTTGTGAAGGTTGAAGCGACAGGATCTAGTGACAGATTGAATATGTGGGCTGAATGAGAGAGATGAGGACATGCTGCTTAGGACAATTATCCCTTCATCAACTGTCTGGGGCCAGAAAGTGCTTCTTAGTGGAATGATGGCAGGGAACGTGTCTGCCAAGTCTGTTGTATTGTACTCTCCCAAGTGCTTAATACAGTGCCCTACTCACAGTAAGCACTCAATCAATATGATTGGTTGATTGATGATGGTTTAATAGAAACTACACTGATCCCAGGGCCAGGCTCAGGTTTTCTAGAGAGCTTGAGATGCGTGGAGACTTGGCAAAAGACACCACGTTCTTCTGTCTCGGCAAGGCCTTTCTTTCCCAACTCTGCCTCCCAGCAGCGTGTTGCCCAACAGGTATTAGCTGAAAGTGTCGTATGATGCCTCCCAGTGATTCTGCCTAGAATGTGAGAAGTAGTAGAAGGCCTTCTTTTAAGATTCAATCTACTGTAACAGAGTACGGATCCAGTTTACATGGATGAAAATACAGCTCATGGTGAACGATAACGAAACATAAAGTTCAGGTGATTTTTCAAGGGCCACCAAGAGATTACTTTTTTTCATCTGGTAACATTAACTCTTGGGATTTATGCATCTGGTGCTACTGACCCCCGGAATCATCCTGGGAGGAAGTGCCATGAATTAACTTTAACTATACCAATAAAATCTATATTTTCCCTTTCAGTAGATCCCATTGCTTCTCCTCCTCCCCTTTGTTTTTAAGTCTCCTCCCTGCACCCTGCCTTGGATAAGGAAGAACAGGTTACCATTCCTCAATCCCAGTCTCGCTTTAAAAGGGAAACAGATTGGACATTTACAATTCCTCCATTTAAGATTAACCACATTTTTAGGCTTAAATGCATTAAAATGGTTTCTCTGTTGACCTCCAGGAGCTGAGAAGAGCAGAAGAGGTTGGCCGTACCATCGTATCTCCGGCTATCGCTGGAAAGGATTTTGCCAGAGCCGAAGGCACCCTGGTGTTTGTACCCGGGCAGAGAAATGCGGCATTAGAGGTCAACCTAACCCCAGAGACGGGCTCTCTCAATCCATTTCCCAAGCGCTTCCAGATTGTGCTCTCCAACCCCACGGGCGGAGCCAGGGTCGATGGGGCCTACGGCACCGCCAACGTCACCCTCGTGTCGGACGCCGATAGTCAGGCCGTGTGGGGGCTGGCTGACCAGTTGCACCAGCCCCTCAACCCCACCATTCTGGACCGGGTGCTCCAGACTCTGAACACCAGAGTGGTCACTGAAATGACTGAAGAACAGCTCAGTGCCGTAATGCACATAACAGATAAGGTAAGCATTTGAGTGTCCTTTCTGGATAAAGGAACGGCTTCCTTGAGCCTCCTGGGACTTTCAAAAAGATAGGCATCCATTGGAAAGGAAAAGCTAGAAATTCACTGCAGGAGCACTAAGGTGACATCTAAATTATAAACGGAGGAGGAGTGGATTCGTCACCTGGGTGCCAAATTCTCACGATGAGCATGGGGCTGAAGATGGGGCAGAGCACTGAGAGGAAACAAATGGGAAGAGGGAAGGAAAGAGGGGAAAGGGCAGGAGAAGGAAGAGAAGAGGAAAGGGAAATATAAAGGAAAAAGAAGGTAAACAGGTACAGAAGGCTTTGTCTTGTCTGTTGTACTCTCCCAAGTGCCTATTACAGTGTTCTCCATAGAGATGTGACGTGAAATAATTTACCATCCCTACTACACTATTACCTCCTGCTTCTCCTCCCCTTCTCTCTTCCTCTCCCCTTTTCTCCTCCTTTTCCTCCTCATCTTTCTTTTTCTTCTTTTTCCTCTCTCCTTCCTCCTTCTGTCCATCTTGCTCCACCTTTCTCTTTTCTATTTTTTATAGTATTTGTTAAGCACTTACTATGTGGCAAACACTGTTCTAAGCACTGGGGTAGGTACAGGTTAATTAGGTCAGACCCAGTCCCACATGGAGCCCACAGTCTGAGGAGGGACAACAGGAATTTAATCCCCATTCTCCTCTTCCTCTTCATCTTTCTTTCCCTTCTTTTTTCTCTCTCCTTCCTCCTTCTATCCATCTTGCTCCACCTTTCTCTTTTTTTTCCGTTTTTATAGTATTTGTTAAGCACTTACTATGTGGCAAACGCTGTTCTAACTATGCACTGGGGTAGGTACAGGTTAATTAGGTCAGACCCAGTCCCACATGGAGCCCACAGTCTGAGGAGGGACAAGAGGAATTTAATCCCCATTTTATAGTCGAGGGAACCAAGGCACAAAGAAGTTAAGGGGTGTACCCAAGGTCACATGGCAAGCAAGTGCCAAATCCAGGATTATGACCCAGGTCTTTCCACTGTGCCATGCTGCTTCTCTTCTTCCTCCTCTTCCTTCTCTTCCAGCTTCCTCCACCTTCATCTTCCTCTTCCTTCTCCTTAGCCCTCCTCCTCCATGTTCTGGATCATGAGCAAGCTCTTCCAGGCTTCTAGGTCCAATTTCAATTTACTTCTCTTGTTCTGCATTGACTGTCCACATTCTCCTGTGCTTCAAGACCTTGGACATAGAGGTCAATGCACATGTTTTAAGCGAATGCAGGGTATTATAATAAATTATATTTATGTTTTAAAAAAATTGTTCTACTATATTGTGTATTGTTCACTGTTGACAAGTCTTCGTCAGTAGGCTAAAAATTAAATTTCCTGGAAAAGGGAACAATAAACTATCAAAAAACCTGGCAGGCATTGGAGGGTGGGTCTTTCATGCACAGGTGGTGCTAAAGAAGGAGGGTTGAAAATGAATCCTCCTTATGGAAATGTTTGGCCTCCAGTTTCCCATTTAGAAGGTAAAACGATAACCTTTTGAAACAGTTGTAGAAAGAAGTATGATGTGGTTTTTGTAGAGCAATAATTGGAAAAAAAAAGATTTCCACCCATTTTTTTTTTTTTTTTTAAAAGGTAGAAATCCTGTTTTGTTCCCTTTTTCAGACAGGTACATAACTGAAGACCATGGTACTAGCAGAAGGTGGAAACGTGTTTTTCTTAAGTTGGCTAAGAGATGTGGCTTGATCATTGTCTACGATTCTGTTGATAAAAGGAACAAGAAACAATAACAAGTAGATTGATAAACCAAATGTGGAGACAAGAATCATAAAATGAATTTAAAAAGGAATTTTAAATGACAAGACCTAATCTTCTATGTTTCTTTGTAACTCCTACCAGGAAGTGTAATTTGCCTTTTAATATGTTAGAACAGTATATATTTAGTGAAAAACGGAGAATAGCAGGGGGAAGCAGTAATGTGTTATAAATAACAAAAAAACCCTGCAATTGGGTCATCCTCATAAAAGGAAAAAGACTGCAAGGCAGGTAAAGCCTGTTGACTTTGAATGATGCTAGATTACCTCAACAACATTTCTTCATAGGATTCTTTAAATTTTGTTAACTGGAATTTCTGAAGACTTCCTGAATGAAATTTTTTGTGTCAGGCTATGTTTTCATCTCAATACACGATGGCTTTTAGAACACGTTATTAAAATTATTTACTTAATTATTACTATGTATCACTAATTTCCTTAGGAATTATACAAAATTGGTCAGTATATAAATTAAAATTCACATTGGAAGTACAAGAATGAATGCTCATTTCTTCAAGTCCATTGGAAAGAATAGGATTTTGTCAATTAGGTATGCATATATTTTCCTTACAAATAAGGCAGTTAGGCATTTGTGGTTGGTATGCTATATGTGGTGTATTTATGAGTATGATACTATTCATTACCTCATAAATAAGTGAATAACTAAAAGCAGTGATCATAACATTCCCTGCATTAAAGTTAGTGAACTAAAAATATGTTGAGTTTTCTGTTACTCTGAAAACGACCAACCCTTTTGAAGGGAGAGAATGTAGCCTCTCTCCTGCCCTCCTAAAAATAAAAGAAAAACAAACTTGGAAAAAGCATGCCTACTGGTCATAATTAGGCTACGAACCGTTATGGAACATGATCTGAGGTGTGTCATGTCCAAGTTGTATGCTAATAAATATGCTGCTTGTTTAGGACATTGTAAACACTTAATAAGTGGCAAATAATGAAAATACTCATTTAAGGGCCCTTGTGTCTTGATAGAATTGATCATTTGCAAATAATGAAAATATTCATTAAGGGCCCTTATGATTTGATAGTATTGATGATATATTTCCCCTTTTTTGTAAATTGAATGTAGGTGAGTTTGGAATCAACTTAGATGCCGAGTGCTAATCAACTGCATTCTTCTTGGATAGCATTTCTAATGAAGGCAGGAATTTCTAGCATTCAGTATTTGATAATAATCATGAATTAATACTCTTGCTCCTAAATAAAATGGCTTAGGAAGGTAGCCGAGCATGTTTTATGATTGCAGGACTAATACTTCGTTTCATCTGTGAACCTTGCCCAGGTGGCGGTCGAAGGCGAAAATCAAGCTTTCAGCATCGAGAGCCGAAATCATTTCTACGAGATCCTCTGTGCTCTTCTTAACCCAAAGCGTGAAGACACCAGGAGGTTCAGTCATTTTGCCGATGTGACTGAGAAGTTTGCATTTTCTCTTCCAACAGGGATAGCATGTGGCTCTCCTGGGGAGAAGTGAGTAGAGTTTAATAAAAACGTGTGTGTGTGTTATATCTATGTTTTTAATATGTGTGTTAAAGTTGGCTCAAACGCAATTGTGTTACATATACATATATATGTATATGTGTGTGTGTATATATATATATATATATATATATAAAACATGATTGCGATTGAGCCAACTTTGATCGCTATAATTGGATATTTCTATGTTCATATATGCCTGCATAATATTAGGCAAAGATGTGCAGAAATTAGGCAAAAATCTCTAAAAGATGGAGTGTATCAATCTAGAATGCCAGCCCCAGTCAGCTCCCTCTCCTCTATTTTCCATGGTTATTTTAGAGGCCTTTAACTCCTGCCTTGTAAACTCATGTTTATTTGCTTAATGAATTGGGGGGACAAAAATGTAGCTAAGCGCCAAGTGATTAGCATTGCTGCTTAGTTACTACTAATAGGGCTCTTTGTTATTCTTTGTGCTCTTGTGTCTTTGGTGAATGACACAAGTAAGGGATATCACTTTCACCAACTCCAGCCCCCTGCCTGTACTCTCCATTGGAGTGCTCCATTGAGTCATGTCAGTTGCAAGGCAGGAGGCCAGAGGAAAAGGAAACTTGACTGCTGCAAAGGTGTCAACAAAGAGCAAACAGGGGTATTTCCTCCATGTAGTCAAGGATTAAAAAGGAACCTCTCAAAACAAACTGGACTTTAAGTGGCTTTTTGCAAAGCCCCTTCTAAGTAGGTCATCATCTCTGTCTTTCTATCCCTGTGGCTTTTTTGCCCCAGCCCTGCCAGAGGGAACATGACAGGCAGGGATGAGAGAGTACAAGTTGTCCTCCACAAGCTGCTGGCATTATCATCGTAATAAGAATAATCATTTGGGTCTTTTATTCAGCACATACTATGTGCCCAGCACTGTGATGAACACTGGGATAAATACAAGATAATCAGGTGGGGCCCAGCCCTTGTCCTACAGGGGCCTCAGAACCCAAGAATAGGGGGAGAACAGGTGCTTTATCCCCATTTTACAGATGAAACTGAGGCACAGAGAAGTTAAGTGACTTGTCCAAGGTCACACAGGAGGCAAGAGCAAGAGCCGGGATTAGAACCAAGGTCCTTTGATCCCCATGTCTGTACTCTTTCCATTACGCCACACTGGTTCATTCATTCATTCATTCATTCAATAGTATTTATTGAGCACTTACTGTGTGCAGAGCCTGTACTAAGCGCTTGGGAAATACAAGTTGGCAACATATAGAGACAGTCCCTACCCAACAGCGGGCTCACAGTCTAGAAGGGGGAGACAGGCAACAAAACAAAACATATTAACAAAATAAAATAAATAGAATAAACATATACAAGTAAATTAAATAGAGTAATAAATAAGTACAAACATATATATATATATACAGGTGCTGTGGGAAGGGCAAGGAGGTAAGGGAGGGGGAGGATGGGGAGAGGAAGGAGGGGGCTCAGTCTGGGGAACCACCTCATCAGTTGCTCCACACATGTTCTTGGGGCTCAATTCTTCATGACTGGACTAAAGCTCCTCTGTTGTTTAATCAATCATATTTACTGAGTGCTTACTGTGTGCACAGCACTGTACTAGGCATTTGGGAGAGTACAGTATAACAGTTGGTAGGCGTGTTCCCTGCCCACAGCGAACTTACAGTCTAGAGAAGCTTACAGCAGTCTCCATCCGTACATATACTGTCTCTTAGGACTTTTTGCTGTTGGGCTAATGTCTTTTGGTTCTCAGACAACACTTGATAACATAGTTAAATGGAGTTTAGGGGCTTAGAGAGATAACTAACAATCGATTAGTTCAGTTTCATAGCTGTTGATGACAATTTTTAAAAGTTTTCCTTCAATCAGTCCTTGTTAGGAATGAATCATGAATAGTTGTTGTAAAGACAATTAGTGTCATCCATAGCAGGAATAATGTCAGATGTGCAGCTGGCATCTTCTCTGTCACAAAGAGGTCCAGTGTGGCTAGGCCTACGTAGGGAAATACAAAGCAGTTTGTTGGCTGTGTTGAAAAACCACACTGTATTTAGGAATACTTGAAGCTTCTTTTAGGAAAGGCACAATACAGGTATTATGATTCATGTATAACGGAGGTCACGTTAATGGGAGGATTAGATACGAGTCAGTATAGATGAATAGAGAATTATAAAGAGTGAAAATGTGCGTGTGAGTGTGTGCACACTCATGGATTCAGTGATTCAAGATTCGTGATACAAGATGGGGTAACTGATGCTTCCCCTGCCCCACTTCTATTTCATCTGTCCACAAACTGACTAAAACTCAGTGCATTTTGGTGGGAATCAGAAAGAGAGATGATAGAATCACTTTTACCATTGCTTCTCCTGAAATACAGATTCCATGGACAGAGATGGGTCAAAGTCTAACATGTCACAACTATGAATCCACTAGGAATCTCACCTACAAAAACAAAATCCTGAAAAGATTTCCTTCTGAGCCCCTGTGACTCCTCCTTTACACCCACGTCAGTTTCTTCATCCTGAGTCCCACCTTTTCCAGTCTTAGCTGTTGCATTAATAATAATGATAACAATAAGAACTGACAAGTACTGTGCTAAGTGTGGGGTGGATAAAATTCATTCAGATCGGACATGATTCCCATCGCATATGGCTCACAGTCTAAGGGGAAGGGAAATGAGGTATTAAATACCCATTCTATAAATGTGGAAATTGAAGCATAGATAATCCCAAAATCACACAGCAGTAAGTCCTTAGTGGATAGAGCATGGGCCTGGGAGTTTGAAGGTCATGGGTTCTAATCCTGGCTCTGCCATTTGTCTGCTGTGTGACCTTGGCCAAGTCACTTAGCTTTGCCTGTTACCTCGTCTGTAAAATGGGAATTGAGACTGTGAACACCTTGTGGGACAAGGGGCTATATCCAACCTGATTTGCTTGTCTCCACCCTCGTGCTTAATACAGTGCCTGGCACATAGTAAGCGCTTAATAAATACCATAATTATTAACTGGCAGAGCCAGCATTAGAACCCATGTCCTCTGATCCCCTGTCTGACACCCTTTTCACTCAACTGCACTTTAAAGTCTGTTGGCAGTGTAACGCTCCGCTCCCGCTGCTGATCATTTTCTGAAATATCTCCAGATGGATGTGCTACTTATGTTCAAAAAACATAAGTATGTCTTTACAATATAGACATATTGTACAATAGTACAGTATTTAGTAACACTATAACTATATATATGTAGTGCTATATATATATATGTATTTGTGTATATGTGAAACAATATAACAGGCACATTCCCTGCACAAAATGAGCTTAAAGTCTAGAGGGGAGAAAGACGTTAATATAAATAAATAAATTCCAGTTATGTACAAGTAGGAGGGAGAACAGGCATTGAATCCCCATTTTGCAGATGAGGACGTGAGACAAAGAGAACTGAAGTGATTTGTCCATAGGTGTCGACAGAATCAATCAATTGTATTTGTCGAGAGTTTACTGTCTGCAGAGAGCACTGTACTAAGTGCTCAAGAGAGTATAATATTACCATATAAGAGAGTTAGTAGACATATTCCTTGTCCACAACGAGTTTACAGTCTAGAGGACGAGTTCCTCTATCCTCCCACAAAGCACAAAACATTGTCTAAACTCCAACCGGCGGAATCTCTCTCAAATTATCTCTGACAGAGAAGCTGGTTGTTGTAGGTCGAGAAATACTAATACTACTAATAATATTAACAATTGTCACAAGTGTTGCGTACTTACAATGTGCCAAGCATTTTGCTAAATACTAGGGCAGATAAAATACAACTGGGTCAGACCCAGTCCCTGTTCCACACACAGAGCTCACTATCTAAGGAAGAAGGAGAACAGGTTTTCCTCATTTTACAGATGAAGAAACTGGGCCACAGAAAAGTTGAGACTTACCCAAAGTTACACCTCACTGTACTAATCTTATCTATCTCACCCCTAACCCCTTGCCTACATCCTTCCTTCTCCTTTATATGTAAACAACCACTACTCTCTCCACTTTCAAAGCCTTATTAAAATCTCATCTCATTCAAGAGGCCTTCTTTGACTGTATGTCTCATTTTCCTACTCCTTTTCCCACCCACGTCACCTATGCACTTGGATCTGTACTCTTTAAGCACTAAACACTCACCCCACCCTAAGCCCTACAGCATTCATATATATATGTCTGTAATTTATTTTGTCTGTCTCCCCCTCTAGACAGTAAATTCCTTGAAGGCAGGAAATGTTTCTACAAAATCTGTCATACTCTCCCAAGAGCTTAGTACAGTGCTTGGCACACAGTAAACACTCAAAAATACCATTGATTGATTAATTGGTCTATTGGTCACACAGCAGGGCATGATTAGAACCCAGATCTCTTGATTTTGAGCCACGTGCTCTTTCCACTAGGAAATTTGGGGATACAAGTTGGAGATGGGAACTTCAGAGTCTCTTACTGAGACTGAGGAGAGATGAGAGAGCAGAGGAGGGTTGGTTCTCATGTACACATTTATTTTGGGAGGGTGTAGAGAAGGGATCATTGTTTTGTGGCTTGGGGTGAAGCAGGCTATGACTCAAAGCATTCGTGGTTTGTGCTGCCCCGGCATATTTCAGACTCACACAAATAAATACAAGCCGGATCGGTTCCTTACTGGACAGCTAGAGAATGTCCTCAACTTGGCTGGGTTGAGGCAGTTTGTTTTCTAAAAGTTTAGAATTATATGTCATTTAAAAAGGGCAAGTTCAGGCAGCTTAACTCATTGGCACCAGTTGAAAGATATTAAAACGTTTCGTGCAGTGAAAAGTCTGTGAAAAACAAATGTTCTTGTGGCCAGTGAACCCAAGTGTAATTTCCAATTACAATTTCTGATGAGTTTACTTGCACCCTGAGAGTAATTTCCTTTGGGATTGCTACTAAAGACATTCTGGTCTGAAGCAGTTTCAGGGAATCAAAGGATTTTACCCAATTATTTGTTTTTCATTGCTCACAAACTACTGTCTCAGTCTAGTAAAATGTCCAAGCTTCAGATAACAAGACATCATAATTGTGGTATTTGTTTAGGGCTTACTATGTGCCAAGCACTCTATTAAGCACTTGGAAAAGTACAATATAACAGACACATTCCCTGTGCACAATGAGCTTGAAGTCTAGAGGAGGAGACAGAAATTAATATAAATAAATTCCAGTAATGTACAAGTAGGAGGGAGAACAGGTATTGAATCCCCATTTTGCAGATGAGGGAAGTGAGGCAAAGAGAACTGAAGTGACTTGTCCAAGGTCACACAGGTACGTGGCGGAGCTGGAATTCGAACCAAGGTCCTCTTACTCCCAGGCCCGTGCTCTTTCCACTAATCCATGCTGCTTCTTATGGTTGTCGAGGCATATAAAAATCAATCTCTTCTATTTCTCACATTTAGACAAACTTCCAAATCTGTTTCCTCGTCTGTAAAATGGGGATAAAGCATCTGTTTTCGCTCCCTCTGAGACGTTGAGCCCTGTGTGGGCAAGGACTGTGTCAGATCTCATTATCTTGTGTCTATCCCTGCCCTTAGAATGGTGTTTGGCACATAGTAAGTACTTAATAAATACCTTCATTGTCATCAGATTAACAGGCAGTGTGGTCAGTGTTACATTTAGTTGTCCTTAGATACCACTGATGGTGAAATTCACTAATGAGTGCATGTGGCTGCAGGCTGTAAGTTCGTTATGGGCAGGGAATGTGTCTGCTAATTCTGTTGTACTCTCCCAAGCACTTCGTACAGTATTCTGCACATAGTAAGCGCTCAATAAATACCATTGATGTGAAGCTGAAAAGACGAGTGCAGTCCGTCACATGGTGCACACAAAGAGCTTGTCCCTTATTATGTTGTCATGTTTGATGTTTGCGGCAGCTGGAACCTTTTTCTCTTTTGCCTCCTCCTTTCTTGTTCCCAAGCTTTTCCTCAAAAAGAGCTGCTCCTTCCTTGATGGCCAGGCTCCATCCTGATCTGTCCTCGGCACCTGACTCTGTCTTCAGCTGGGATGCAGAATTGCCTGAGGTTTTGTTTTACTGCATCCCCTGCCGCCCCCCGCCTTCCATTTCCCAATTTCAGCTTTCCCTACAGGAAGTGTATGGGTATCCTGCTGTTGGTCATTCGTGGCTCAGTGCAGAGAGCATGGGCTTGGGAGTCAGAGGTCATGGGTTCTAATCCCGGCTCCGCCACTTGTCAGCTGTGTGACTTTGGGCAAGTCACTTAACTTTTCCGAGTCTCAGTTACCTCATCTGTAAAATGGGGATTAAGACTGTGAGCCCCACGTGGGACAACTTGATAACCTTGTCTCTCCCCAGCACTTAGAACAGTGCTCTGCACATAGTAAGTGCTTAACAAATGCCATCATTATTATTATTATTATTATTATTATTATTATTATATTCTCCTCCGGTGTCCCACCCAGCATAGCTGTGTTAAGGTGAATGAAGCTTCACTTCTAGGAGACTATGTTCTAGAACTCCGTTATAGTAGAAGTAGAATTTATTGAGCACCCACTTTAATGCACTGTGGTATATTTTGGGAAGTACAGCATAGCTAAACGACATGTTCCCTGCCCCACTGTCGTGGTTTGCATTATGATACTGAATCTGGCTGATAAGTGATGCTGAGGGAACTGCTCAGGGAGCCACATAGGTTGCCTGTGAGGGGCTGAGGTCTCTCAGCCTTAAAGATGGTTGAAAAACACTTCAGCTCTCTAAACCTATATTTTGGTTTAGAACTAGGTATCATGCTGCCACCGCACCTCTTGAAGGATGTGCTGCCCTTCTTGCTTTGGTTTCTACTTTGGTCCATCAGTAACATCTTTTGAGGGTTTACTGTATGCAGAATGCTGTACTAAGCGCTTGGGAGAATTCGGCAGAGTTGGTTGGCATGTTCCCTGCCCCCAAGGGGCTGTCTAGAGAGAGAGGTAGACAATATTGGCTAATTTGGATAGGATGCGGTGCCAATAATGCCAAGGTCGTGGGCTTGATCCCCTAACGGGCCATTTATCCTCCCTCTAGACTCTAAACTCGCTGTGGGCAGGGAATGTGTCTTTATTGTTGTATTATACTCCCCCAAAGGTTTAGTACAGTGCTCTGCAAACAGTAAAGGCTCAATAAATATGATTGAATGAATGAATAAATGGTGGATATGTACATAAGTGCTGTGGGGCTGAGATTGGGGGTTGAATATAGCCCGGGCCTGAGAGTCAGAAGCACCTGAATTCTAATCCTGACTCTGTCACTTGTCTGCTGTGACCTTGGGCAAGTCATTAAACATCTTTGTGCCTCAGCCACCTCATCTGTAAAATGGTGATTGAGTGTGAACTCCATGTGGGAGTGGAACTGTGTCCAACCCGATTAACGTGTATCTACCTAAGTGCTTTGATAAGTGCATGGCACGTAATAAGTGCTTAACAAGTATCACTATTATTTTTATTATTGTTAAGTGCTTAAAAAGAACGGGTCCAAGTGTGTAGGGTGACATAGAAGGGAGAGGGAGTCAAGGGAATGAGGGCTTAGTCAGGGAAGGCATCTGGGGGGAATGTAATTTTAGTAAGGCTCTGAAGTGAGGAAGAGCAGTAGCTTGTTGTACATGAAGGGGAAAGGATTCTAGGCTCCAAGAAAGACATAGATATGAGGTCAGCAGTGAGAGAAACAGAATCACAGTACAGCAAGTAAGGTTGGCATTAGGGGAGCAAAGTTTCCAGGCTGAGTTGTAAGAGGAAATCAGCAAAGAAGTTGAGGGTGAAAGCTAATTGAGTGCTTTTACCTTCTTGCCTGTCATTGTGGTGTTAGTGTGCTTTCTCGGTAACAGGATTATCCCTGTTGTCAGATTATTATTATTACTATTTTGGTTGTGGGATTGGCTTTGCTAGTGCAGGTTGATTCAGCACTTCAGTTTTCTTTCAATTTTTCAGCCTGTATCATCTGATTCATTCGTCGACACAGCTTACATGTGATCGGATGGCTTTCTGGTATTCATTCATTCATTCAATCGTATTTATTGAGCGCTTACTGTGTGCAAAGCACTGTACTAAGCACTTGGGAAGTACAAGTTGGCAACATATAGAGACGGTCCCTACCCAACAGTGGGCTCACAGTCTAGAAGGACTGTGAGCTCTTCATTCTAGGGTTGGTATAACAACTCTGTCAGGGTTTCTGACTCCAGTCCCTATCAGCTTGCTAAGGGAGGGCGGTAATGATTTTCTTGGAGCACCCTTCAGTGAAATGGGGATGACTGCTACTCATCAATTGCTGTAAACTGTACAGTTTTGCAAATACTGAATGGGCATGATTAGTGAATATGATCTCACCTTCAGTAGTGTCCTCTTCAAAAGCAGAAAGAGAGAGAGAGAGAGCACCCATGTAACTGCTGGTTCTCAACTTGGCTTCCATTGCTTTATCCCTCTTCCCTCTCCTTTATATCTTATGGGCCTGGTTCTACTCTGGGTTTTGCATTCCTTTTTTCCCAGAGGGGGAACAATTTGGAACAAGTTCTCACTTAAGGGAGAAGGATTTTTTTTTCAGGATATATTTAATATATGGGAAACGGAGTGACCTAGTGGAAAGACCAAGGATCTGGAAGACAGAGAACCCGAATTCTGGTGTTGGCTACATCACTTGCCTGCATTATGACCTTGGACAAGTCACTTTTTTTTGTTTTTTTAAAATGATATTTGTTAATCACTTATATGTCAGGCACTGTACTAAGCACTGGTGTAGATACAAGCTAATCAGGTTGGATACAGTCCACTTCCCACATGTGGATCACAGTTGTAATCCCTGTTTTATAGATGAGGAAACTAAGGCACACAGAAGGTAAGCGACTCACCCAGGGTCACATAACAGACAAGTGGCAGAGTCAGGATTAGAACCCAGCTCCTTCTGACTACCAGACGCATGCTCTGTCCACTAGACCATGCTGCTTCTCACTTAACTCAATATATGTAACCTCAGTTTCACCATCTGTGAAATGGGGATAAAATATCTGCCCTTCCCCTGGGATAGGAACTGTGTCCAACCTGATTAGATTATGCTGTATCTCGCTCGTACCTTAGTACACACTTGACACACAGTAAGCCCTGAACAGATCCTAAAAGTAACATTATGATTTCTTCGTGGAATACAGTGCCTGGCACACAATTAGTGCTTAACAAATGCCATAATAATAATAATAATTATTATTATCTGTATTTAAAAAAATGTCTTTTCCTATTAAAGATTGGAAACCTAATTATTCGCTTACATTATATTTTGTAGGCAGGTCAGGTAGTAGAATGTGATTAATATGGCTTACTCTTTCTTGGAAATTATAGTGTTCAGTATAATCCATTGGAAAAATGCCTGTTTGATTTTTAAGGCTCCCACATATCTTTAAAAACTTGTAGATATATTTTCAAAGGGTCAGCAGATAAAAACTCCTTAGTGAAAAATTTCTTCAGAGCGACATGGACAATTGCGCCTGGGTAGTTTGGCAGGCAAAGCTTAGATGTACCACCTAGGTAAGCTCTTAGGGGTTATCTTAGAATGAAATACTCAACGATAGCATTCTTTGTCACCCATTTCCCTTTTTCTATGAACACATAACGAATTAATTGGAAAGTGATCAGGCTTTACATTCCCTCAGTGTCAGATGAGACTAGAAAAAAGAACGAAAGGGCAGGTTTCCATGTATGTTCTTTGTGAGAGTAGACCTGAGGGAGGTGCAGAGTGAGATGAGCAGCGCCCTGGATCCAGAATGACTCTTCTTTTTATTTCCACAGAGGCAGAACCATCTTGGACACTTGCCCATATCTGTCTATAACGGCCCTTCACTGGTACCCCCAGCAGATCAATGGTCACAGATTTGAAGGGAAGGAAGGGGATTCCATCCGCGTTCCTGAGCGCTTATTGCAAGTTCCCATTGCCCCCTTTCTGGGGGAAGTGGGCGGGAACTGTAAATTTGTCCAGTTCACGGAGTACAGCAGCCAGCAGTGGTTCATTACGGATACCACAGGGCCTGCCCTGAAAAACAAGGTAACTCTGAATTTCAGAAAGGGTTCTTCCTCTCTGAAAAAATGAAGGCTTTTCTCCCTTTCACACAATTAGATTCTTTTATGACTATGAAATATGATAATAATTGATAATTAGGGTATTAGGGTCTTGTGTGTCCACCACTGTTCTAACTGCTGTTGGAACATCTATCTGATGTTCTAACTCTAACATTACAATCAGGCTGGACAGAGTCCCTGTCCCACATGGGGCTTACAATCTAGGAGTGAGACTGTTACTCCTCTCCTCAAAAATCTCCAGTGGCTGCCTGTCAACCTACAAATCAAGCAAAAACTCCTCACCCTTGGCTTCAAGGTTGTCCATCACTTCGCCCCCTCCTACCTCACCTCTCTTCTCTCCTACAGCCCAACTCAAACCCTCTACTCCTCTGCCGCTAACCTCCTCACTGTGCCTCGTTCTTGCCTGTTCCACCGTCGACCCCCAGCCCACATCCTTCCCCTGGCCTGAAATGCCCTCCCTCCACACATCTGCCAAGCTAGCTTGCTTCCACCCTTCAAAGCCCTACTGAGAGCTCACCTCCTCCAGGAGACCTTCCCAGACTGAGCCCCCATTTTCCTCTCCTCCTCCCCATCCCCCCTGCCCTACCTCCTTCCCCTCCCCACAGCACTTGTATATAGCTGTACAGGTTTATTACTCTGTATTACTTGTACATATTTACTATTTTATTTATTTTGTTAATGATGTACATTTAGCTATAATTCTGTTCGTTCTGTTGACTTTGACACCTGTCTACATGTTCGTTTTGTTGTCTGTCTCCCCCTTCTAGACTGTGAGCCCATTGTTGGGTAGGGACAATCTCTATATGTTGCTGACTTGTACTTCCTAAGCACTTAGTACAGTGCTCTGCACACAGTAAGCGCTCAATAAATACGATTGAATGAATGAATGAATATTGAATCCCCATTTTTTATTGAGGAAACTGAGGAACAGAGAAATTGTTCTGTTTCTAATACTCAGTAGATTATATACATATAGATATGTACATACATACATACATTCATTCAATATATTTATTGAGCACTGTGTGCTGAGCACTGTACTAAGCGCTTACTTAATATGTGTATATTCATATGTATATATGTTTGTATACCCACACATGCACAGTTACCCATTGCTTGCTTGCTACTAAAGGTGGTAGTCTGCATGTGGAGATGATTTTTAAAAATTTACTCAAGGAATTCCCTTTGCCCAAGATAAGGATATGCCTTTGCTTCACACTGAGAATGCTCTGGACAGATTATCTAATTTTTTTGATAGAAGATAAATGCAGTGTGTGTGAGACAGACTGGGAAGATATGTGAGTGTGGGGGGTAAATGAAGAGAAAGGTTTCACTGAATTGAAAATTGTAAGTATAAAGGCAAAATGTTATTTCTTGTGGGTTTTGCAAAGCAAAAATCTATGTCTAAGCTGGGGAAAGTAGAAATAAATAGCATGAGTTGTATGTGTAAATGAAATAGTTTCTAGGAACAGTGTGATCCTTTTGGCTCAATTTCAGACCAACTACTGTATCTCTTATTAGTAAACCATTTTTCTCTGTCCTTCAGATCTGTGCTTGTGAAGTGGAGGATATATGTGTGTGTTTGGGGGAGCAGGGAGAGAGAGAGAGATGGGAGAGAGTCACACACTGGGAAGGTGAAAATTTGATGGAATTTGGTCACCCAAATAAACATGGGTGCAGCTGCACATGCACCCTGAAATCAAGGCTTTACAGAGGTTAGGAAATATCTGGCACAATTGGAACCCAAATTAAAGTCCAAGATCTATATTAGTTGTGATACTCAGTGATAAAATGAGAAGCAGAAAGGGATAATAATAATAATGATGGCATTTGTTAAGCGCTTACTATCTTCAGAGCACTGTTCTAAGCACTGTGGGGGGCTTACAAGGTGATCAAGTTGTCCCACGTGGTGCTCACAGTCTTAATCCCCATTATACAGATGAGGTAACTGAAGCTCAGAGAAGTTAAGTGAGTTGCCCAAGGTCACACAGCAGACGTGGCGGAGCTGGGATATGAACCCATGACCTCTGACTCCAAAGCCCGTGCTCTTTCCACTGAGCCACGCTGCTTCTCTGAAATTAAGGGTGTCATCAACAGCCTTGAAAGTGAGGCTTTCAGTGTAGAGAACCCTTCTAGCCATGGACCGAGCTAGGCATCAAATTCACAAAAGAACTCCTAACTATAAAGGGCATAATTTAGCAAGATGAGGAGAAAGGCGAGCTGATTTCCTTTCTGCCAAGTTTTATTGTGATACTCTCTTTCTCTCTCTCTCTGTCCAGATTTTGTCTCTGAGTGTGAAGGGTCAGAGTTCATATCCACTAACCAACAGCAACGAAGTTCTCTACCGGATCTACGCTGCCGGACAGCGAATCATTCCCCAAAAGTCTTCTTGTCTCCTCTGGAATCGGGCTGCAGCGAGGTATTGTTTTTAATCACGGTCTGATCCCTCCAACTCCTTGGATTAATAATCGCTATCTGCATTGGGCCAAGGGATTAGTTATTTCCTCAGTCCTGATGCCTTTGGTACTAAGGAGGTTCCTTTTGATTACTTTGCCTGTTTCAAGTGGTGCCTCTCCTTGAATCCCAGAAGAGAGGTTCTTCAAATAAATGTTGTCAAGTCCTACTTCAGCTCTAACAACTTCCATCACCAGGGTGAATCTTTCAGAAGGTTTAATGAAACCTGACAGCCCCCAATATGTCAGGAAATGAGGCTCCGATTAGTTATTTTGGAAGGGGGTTGACTCAATCAATAATATTTACCGATGGAAGGGAGCAGTTGGGGGCCTCTGGCCCAGGCGGAGATTCGGTCTATTAAATTGCCAACTGGTCCTTAAAGGAGAAGGGGTGGAAAAGAAAACCAAAAAAGTCCATTTCTCCTGGTTTGGGATTAGAGACCCCGCCCCACAACCGCCTCCTTCCTGTCCTTTGGCCCTACAATTCCTTTTTTTATTTAGTGGTATTTGTTAAACACTTATTTTGTGTCAGGCACTGCACTAAGCCCTGAGGTAGATACAAGCAAATCGGGTTGGATTTGTCACGTGGGAGTCAGTCTTAATCTCCATGTTATAGGTGAAGTAACTGAGGCACAGAGAAGTTAAGTGAAATGCCTAAGGTCACACAGCAGACACAACTTGGATTAGAGTCTGATGAGATGCTATTGGGAGCATGATCACAGAATCTAGACAGGAGCAGAAACATTTCAAGCCTCTGTCTGCCTTTTGCCCTCACAACATAGGGAGCGATGAACACACAAAGAAGAGTCTCCCCCGTTTCCAGAAGTGGGTCAGAATCAATCAATCAATCGTATTTATTGCACGCTTACTGTGTGCAGAGCACTGTACTAAGCGCTTGGGAAGTACAAGTTGGCAACATAAGAATGAGTGATCTTTCTTGATGGTCCCCAGGAGCCCAGGCCAGACTGCCTGAAGTCATATGGAGTCTGGGCCATTTGTCCCATTCCCCCTGGGCCTTTAGAAAGAGAATCTAGAGAGGATCCTGGGTGGGATTCTTATCTATGGGGCTTCAGCTGCATCCCAAGTGTTATGTAGCAGAATCATTTCCATTCAGAGAACTGAGGGCGATAATTATGGATCTTTCAAAGCGGGAGGGCTCCTGCACTTTTTTTTGAATGTTGCTTTTGAATTCACTGTGAAGACATTGCAGTTAATCAGGCTTAAAAAGTGTTGGCAAAGCAAAGTTAGTATAGAAATTTTTGGCTGACTCGTGGCGTGCTGGTTTCAGGTTGTTTAGCATCTGAGGCAGTTTTTTTTTGTTCAAGATTAATTTAACAGTGTGACGTGCTTCCCAGAAACCTATTACACAACATCTCAGACAAGATGTCCTCTCGTAGTTTGCTGTAACGTTGAGGTTTACTTGGAAGATTGAGTAAAAGTTCAAGGAATTATTTTATAATGATCCCCAGCCTTCCACTGTAACTGGTCATGAATCTGCCATGGTGACTGTTGTTTTGTTTTTTTTTTCCAGCTGGTTGTCTGACAGTCAGTTCTGCAAAGTGGTCGATGACAATTCCGACTACGTGGAATGTGCCTGTTCCCACATGTCGACCTACGCAGTCTCTGCCCAGACAGACAGCTTGTCTTCCTACAATGAAGCCTTTTTCTCTTCTGGATTTATTTGTATCTCAGGTCAGTTGATACGTTCGCTTGGGACTAATAACAACAGAGGACCTTAACAGCTGCCAATCATTTTGTGACAGAGATCTTACACTATAAAATATAATTTCACATATTTTTTTCTAACAACAAGAATAATATTTTTGGCGTGCACTGTATGAAGCCCTGGAGTAGACGCAAGAGAATCAGATCAAGCACACACCCTGTCCCACATGAGATTCACAGAAAAGTTATTTTAACCCCATTTTTCAGATAGCCTATTTATTTATTTTATTTTGTTAGTATGTTTGGTTTTGTTCTCTGTCTCCCCCTTTTAGACTGTGAGCCCACTTTTGGGTAGGGACTGTATATGTTGCCAATTTGTACTTCCCAAGTGCTTAGTACAGTGCTGTGCACATAGTAAGCGCTCAATAAATACTATTGATGATGGTGATGATGATGATAAGAAAACTAAGGCACAGAGTGGTTAATGACTTGTCCGAGATCACACAGCAAGCAAATGGCAGAACCAGGGCTAGAATTCTGGTCTTCCTGACCCTCAGTCCCGTTTTCTTTATGCTAAGGCCATGCTGCTTGTCACCCAAAACAGGGCTCGAATTGAGCAGGATCTCACCGAGCACCCTCTTTGGAGGGTCCAAGGAAAAGAATAGAGGTGGGGAGGAGAAGGACAAAGGAGCTAACATAGATTATTGCTGGTGCCCAAACTAAATCCTGGACTCTCAGTCCAGGTTTGGCTATAAGCAGAGGTGATTTGGGGAAGGAGTCAATGAGCCCCCTCCCACTGCATTCTCGAGGTGCCTTTTTGGTCTCTGGGAAATTGCGAGGGTCTAAGCTCTGGCTGCTCCTTCCTGGTGCTCAGCCAGAAGGCATGTAATCTAGGTGTCAGCTGAGTCATTCTCCGGCTGCTGCTGAGTGCGGAGGAGGAGGAGGAGAAGGAGAAGAAGAGGAACAGCAGGAACTCTGGGAGCTTCTTCTCTTTCACATTTTTGTGGCGATGATGTCTTTTTCCCTGCCCAAGTCTGCAGGATAGACTGGAGTGAAGAAAATGAACTATTACATGTTCATTGCATGTAATAAGTAACATGCAATCTACAACTGAACCGGGTTCAGTTCATTTCTGAGGCCAGCTTAGTTTGGGAAATGTACCAGCCCATCCTTAAAATGGCCCCCTTAAATAACCACTTTGAATGTTTTGTTAACATCCCAGGGGTTGCCCTTGAAGATTCATCCCAAACATTGGAATTTCTCAGACTCCAAAATGCAAATCTTGGCAAAACTGACCCAATGCAGAGCAATCTTGGCAAAATGGACTCAGTGCAGAGCCTTCTGTGGGAACACTGGTTACTTGGTGGAGGCGGGGGGAGGCCCTCGGGCTGAGGCCGGAGAGCGACCCACCTGTCTGCCCTGTTGGAGCTCTGGAAATGGCATAGCGGGCTTCCTGGGAAGGAAGGCTTGTTCCAGATTTCTTGGCCATGCTTCCAACTTGAAAACTTGGCTAATGCAGAACCCGTCTCTCGTGATAGTAACCTATGGGCCTTGTTAAAGTTAGGGGTGACAACGGAAACCCACTCGGCAAGTTTTACCGGTGGCACACAAGGTTTTAACCAGCAAAACAAGTCATGAGTTCCCAGAGCACTTCAATTCTGCTTGCATTTAGGAGCCACGAAACGTTGTTCCACATTTTCAGAATTGTTTTTCACTGTTTCTCCACATTTTTTCACTCAAAAGCCTCTTTATGCTTTTCAAATCTAGGTCAAAATATCACTGTTGAACGAAAAGTCCACAGTGTAACGTTTGTGTTCAAAGCAGTGAATCTCATTATTGTGAATGGGAACTTAAATTTTATGCGGAAGGGTCTTTTGGTTTTGTTCGTAACTCAAAGCAGTCAGTGGCTGCCGTTATAAAGTCTGCACTGAAGCTAGCTGTTACAGTATAAGGATGATGTGAAGACCTCAAAATCTTTCTGATTCTGGCTTCTATAGGGTACCTGTCACTGGTAGCTTTAAATAATATGAAAAGTTTAATTTCCTCTTAATGTGTGGATTTTAAACCCAAAAGGAACACCTCAAAGTAATAGAAATTTCTCCGGTTTTTTTGTCACCCATTGCTATAAAAAGCTACCTTTTAAATTCAGAATTGCAGCCCTTGTAATTCCATAGTCACTGTTATCCGTAGATAAAAAGGGTCATTATTATCGGTAAGATTTTGTGGCACAATCCATTCTTTATGCTTGCCAGATACTCTTGTTTTACATAAACGTCTGTGTTTAGATGAGTTAAGCCACACATTTCTAATAATAATGATAATAATAATTGGGTATTTGTTAAGCGCTTATTATGTGCCAAACACTGTTCTAAGCCCTGGGGTAGATACAAGGTAATCAGTTTAGACTGAGTCCCTGTCCCACATGGGACTCAGTCTTAATCCTCATATTACAGATGAGGTAACTGAGTTTCAAAGAAGTTAAGTGACTTACCCAAGGTCACACAGAGAAGCAGCATGGTGTAGTGGATAGAGCATGGGCTTGGGAGTCAGAAGGTCATGGGTTCTAATTCGGGCTGTGACACATGTCTGCTGTGTGACCTTGGGCAAGTCGCTTCATTTCTCTGGGCCTCTGTTACCTCATCTGGAAAATGGGGATGGGGACTGTGCGTTCCACATAGGACAGGGATTATGTCCAACCCAATTTGCTTGTATCCACTCCAGCACGTAGTACAGTGCCTGGCACATAGTAAGTGCTTAACAAATGCCATTATCATTATTATCTGTGGCAGAGCTGGGATCAGAACCCACATCCTCTGATGTCCAGGCCTGTGCTCTTTCCACTAGACCATTCTGCTTCTTTAGCACATAGGATCAGGGCAGGGATCAACCAGGATTTCTCTTCACTGAGTATGTTCAGGGAGGAGCAGAGAACCCAAGAGGCAAAGGTGCTAAGACCCCTTGAGACCCCAGAGCCAAAAGCAGCAACCTCCCACACCCAAGGCTGGCCTGACCTCTTCTGATTGCTAGAACTGCAATAAGATTGACTTCTTCTAGAGCATTGATCAGCTAATACATAGGATTGAAAGAAACCACAAATTAAAATGACCCTTTCATCTCATGAATGTCAGGGCTGGAAATTAATTGATAGATCTTAGGGTTTGCAATGCATTTTTACTTCATCAGTGACTGCTAATGATGCCGGTATTTGTTAAGCAATTAATCAGTGGTATTTACTGAGTGCTTACAGGATGCAGAGCGCTGTACTAAATGCTTACTACATGCTATGCACTGGGGTAGTCAGATCAGAAGCAGTCTCTGTCCTACCCAGAGACAGGTGAGAAAACTGAGGCACAGAGATGTTAATCAGTCAGTCGTATTTATTGAGCACTTACTGTGTGCAGAGCACTGTACTAAGTGCTTGGGAAGTACAAGTTGGCAACATATAGGGATGGTCCCTACCCAACAGTGGGCTTACAGTCTAGAGGGGGAGACATGTTAAGTGACTTGCCTCCCAAGGTCACAAAGCAGGCAAGGGCTAGAACCCGGTTCTTAGACACTCAGTTCTGTGCTCTTCCAATAGCCCATGCTGCTTCCCACACTGCTGAATAGATAGGAGGTTGTGGAATGCAAAGAGAAAGTGATACAGATACAGAGATGTGTGTGTAAAATATTCACGTTCCTGCCTTAGTTAGCTAAGACCATCCAAACTTTGAAGTCTGGTTTTATATTCACATTAGGCTGTGCCAAATTTTCATTCTGAGTGTGGGGACTAATTGGGGCCAGGGATTTAAGGAAGAGGATAGACTTCAGGGAACTCTAGCATGGCCCAGTGAATAGAGCACAGGCTTGGGAGTCAGAAGGATCTAGGTTCTCATCCTAGCTCTGCCACTGCCTGCTGGGTGACCTTGGGCAAGTCATTTAAATGATCTGTACCTCAGTTACCTCATCTGTAAATTGGGGATTAAGACTGTGAGCCACATATGGGACAAGGCCTACGTCCAGCCCAATTTGCTTATATCCACCCCAGTGCTTAGTACAGTGCCTGGCACACAGTAAGCACTAAACAAATATCGTTACTATTATTATTGGGGTAGGACGTCACCATTTCAGTGTTTTCCAGCCCTGAAGGAAAACCCTCTAGACGGAAAACCCATCTCTAGACTATTAGGTCATTGTAGGCAGGAAACGTGTCTACTAACTCGTATTGTAGTACTCTCCCAGCTCTTATTCCAGTGCTCTGCACACAGTAAGAGTATAGTAAATGCTATTGATTGACTGATTGAAGGGAAACTCTCAGGTCTTCCCAGAGGCCTGGAATGAGCAAGGCTCGAGTCCAACTCGAATAGCTGTGGGGGCACGTCCTCCTCACCCCTGTGGATTAGGCATCTGTGATTGACCCTGTATTTCCTCCTTCTTCAGGTTTTGGACTGGCTGTTCTCTCTCATCTCCTCTGCGCCAGGTATTCCATGTTTGCCGCTAAGCTGTTGACTCATATGATGGCTGCCTGCTTCGGGACTCAGGTAGGACATATGTGGACATTTGGAGTTTGAATATGTTTAGTGGTTTGAGTCTTGATTGGTACTGGCTTAGATTTTTAAAATATGGGTGGAGAGACCTCTTTCCAGCAAGGACTATTCTGGACCTTCCAGGTAATGGAGAAGTATCTGCCTAATTGACATCCAGCCTTATTAATCCAGTGCTTAGAACAGGGCTTGGCACATAGTAAGCCCTTAACAAATACCATCATTATTATTCCTAAGGTTAACAAGCTTGGCTGGGAGCGACAGCTTTCTTTTATGAACTGGAGAGAAAATGTGAAGATAGGTGATTTCGGGGAGCTTTTTTTTTCTTTGTCAACCAAAAAGCAGTCGGGATTAGAGGCAGAACTTGACCTTGATTGTGATAAGAGTCCTCAATAATTGCTGTCCTGGATTCTAGAGCTGGAAGACTGTGAAGAATGGTGTGAGGATAGCTGGGAGAGAGTGGCTCTTTAAAGAAGCCTTCTCTCTCCACTGATTCTTGGGTAACCCAAGTGTTTGCTTTCCTGCTCTTGACTGACATTTTTGGAGCAACTTCTGTTCATTTTCATATGCCCCATTTATAGAGGAAATGAAGGTTTCATTACTATGGTTTCCTAAGGAGGGAAGTATCAGGTGTGATGATAAAACCTAGTAGATTGTGAGGCTACATAGAAGAAACAGAACTCTTACAATTTGAAGACATAATGATTGGGAAA
Source organism: Tachyglossus aculeatus (assembly GCF_015852505.1). NCBI lineage: Eukaryota > Metazoa > Chordata > Mammalia > Monotremata > Tachyglossidae > Tachyglossus > Tachyglossus aculeatus. The sequence goes on from NC_052088.1 coordinate 24,302,687, forward strand.
ATGCATGCTTGTCTTTGGTCGCAAGAATGGACTTTTGTTTAGTATTTCCTAGCTCATTATGGGAAGGGAATGCGCCTGCTAATTCTGTTGTATTTTACTCTCCGAAGCGCTTAGTATGCACTTAATAAATACCATCGATTGATTTAAAATGATAGACTTTTTTGGTATATGGTCTTATATAATGGGGTATGATCAAGATCACTTTAACTTCAGTGATGCTTAGTCAGGAAGATCCTAAGAGTAACCCTAGGTCCACATTTCTGGGGAAAGCAGAATTTATGAATCTGAACAATTTTATAATGGCAAAATTATCCACTTCCCATGTAGTATTGTTGGGGTCATCAGAGAATATAGCTGTCCTGCAGGTTTGAAGATGACACTCAAGATAGTGATATTTCACCAGTGTGAATGGGTGAGTCTAATGAAGATCAATATGTGACTTGCAGTCCTTTCTTCAGTTTGTAGAGATTTGCCCCTTACTGCATTGCTACGTTTGTTCTTCCAGGGCCTGAGTCTGTTTTCATTGATTCCTGTACATTTAGTGTCTGGATCCTCCCAAACCTTTCCTTCAGGGCAGTTGACCCATCTTCTGCGACTGTCTCCCAACCGTCCCAGCTGTGCCATATTGTTTGAGGTGGATTTAAAGCCTGCTGTTTGAGGTGGATTTAAAGCCCGCTGTTTGTTCTGTCCACCCTTTCTATGATCTTTCCCCCCAAATTTCAGCTCAGCCTGGAGTAATTTTTTGGGTATCCTACAGTTGTCCATTCTCCATATGTGTTCCGCCAGGTGTCCTGTCTAACAAAGGTGCGCACCTGGTGAGGTGAGCATTGCTTTGGTGTTGGGTGGGCTGACTAAGTTCTGTTTGTGAAACCCTGCATATGGGTGACTTTGATCTCCAAAGTAGCTTCTGTCTGTGATCCAAGTCTCACTGATGTAGGAGTGAACTTCCCCATTTCCTATAAATTGAGAGGAGCTGTTCAGAGATATAATGGTGGGAGAGCAGGGACCCCATCCCCCCCCAGGGCATGCACACTAGCTTAGAGGTGAGAATGACAGAGGGCAACTTTGAGAGCAGCAGATATGAGTGACTAGGATGCAAGGCTAGATTCCCAGCAGAGGACCCCGGATTCAATTTAGAAGTTTCTGTGAGTGAAGTGAGCAGGCAGCTGTGGCCTTAGCGGGGGCTTGCCTTGAATTTGACAAGGCTATTTATATGAACTCCGTAACCTGTCTTAACTGTCTCATCTTGCCTTTGCTTTGTGCACGGAATATCTTCGAAGCCCGTCTTCCATAATTAGCATTTACTTGGCTGCATTCACCACCCACTCTGGTGATTTGGCAGGAATAGCTGAACAAGACTTAATTATAGCACCATAGGATTACAAACAACTATTCAGTTGTCCTTGCAGACAAATTTGCTCTTGTTAGAGATGTGCAAGGAAAGCCCATGATTTATATTACTTAGACTAATATTTGTGCGTGGCGTTCTGGACCCTTCAAGTACCTTTTTTTTAAAAAAAATCACCTGCAGAAGATACCACAGGGAACCATAACTTACAAAGGAATATGAGACTACTGCTTCACTATTTTCCAAGCCAGGCTATCCTTATCGGTAGCTTCCGAGAAAGTCATTTGTCCTCTTTCATGGGTGCACTCACAATTACTTACATTATTGTTATTATCATCATTATCACTTACTTGCTAAGCACTTACTATGTGCCAAGCATGATTCTGAGTGCTGGGGTAGATAGAAGATAATCGGGTTGGACACAGTCCCTGTCCCACATGGGACTCACAGTCTAAGTAGGAGGGAGGAGGACTTGTCCCAAGCAGAACACAAGTACACATAGTTGAATTTCGAAAATACTTTTTGCAAGTGGTAGGAATAAGCAATTCCAAGGAGTTCTGAAAATAAGTTAATATTCCAACAGATATACTAATGCCCCCCATATATGATAGGCCGATATAACTAAAAAATCATCATCATTATCAGTAGTATTTTATTGAGTGCTTATGGTGTGCAGAACTCTGAACTACTCTCTTGGGAAAGTACAATTCAACAGAGTTGGCAGAAATGTTCCCTGCCCACACTGAGCTTGCAGTAGAGAGGGGAGACAGACATTACTATAAATGAATAATTTATGATATACAATTCATTGATATGTACATAAGTGCTGTGGGGCTGAGGGTGGGGTAAATATCAGTTGCTTTAAGATTATAGATCCAAGTGCTTAGACAACAAAGAGAAGCAGCGTGGCTCAGTAGAAAGAGCACGGACTTTGGAGTCAGAGATCCTGGGTTCAAATCCTGGCTCCACCACTTGTCAGCTGTGTGACTTTGGGCAAGTCACTTCTCTGTGCCTCAGTTCCCTCATCTGTAAAATGGGAATGAAGACTGTGAGCGCCACATGGGGCAATCTGATCACCTTGCAATCTCCAGTGCTTTGCACATAGTAAGTGCTTAATAAATACCATTAAAAAAAACAAAGGAGGAGGAGGGAGTGGAGGAAAAGAAAGCTTAATCATGGAAGGCCTCTTGGAGGAGATGTGACCCTAATAATGTTTCATGGTAGGGAGAGTAGTTGTCTGGTGCCTATGGAGTGGGGAGGGCATTCAGGCCAGAGGGAAGACGTGGGAAAGGGGTTGGCGGCAAGATTGAGGCACAGTTAGTAGGTTGGTGTTCTAGGATTTAAGTGTGCAAGCTGGGTAGGAGGAAGGAGTGAGCTGATGGTAAGGAGTTCCTGTTTGATGCGGAGGTGGATGGGTAGCCCCTCGAGATACTTGAGGTATGGGGAAACATGGACTGAATTTTTGTTTCTTAATTTTGGAAAAATGATCTGGGCAGCAGAGTGAAGTGTGGACTGAAGTGGGAGAGACAGGAGGGAGAGAGGTCAGTGAGTAGATGGACGTAGTAGTCAAGATGGGATTGAATAAGTTCTTGGATCAGCATAGTAGCAGTTTGGATGGAGAGGAAAGGGCAGATTTTAGTGATGTTGTGAAGGTAGACCCCGAAGGATTTGGTGACAGGTTGAATAGGTGGGTTGTATGAGAGAGATGAGTCATGGGTAATGCCAAATTTATGGGCTCGTGAAATAGGGAGGATAGTGGTATTGTCTACAGAGAAGGGAAAGAAATAGGAGGACAGTGCTTGGGTGGGAAGATACAAGGTCTGTTTTGGACATGTTTAATTTGAGGTGTTGGCAGAACATCCAAATAGAGAGATGTCTTGAAGACAAGAGGAAATGTGACTTCAGAGAAGGATAGGTCAGGTCAGGTCAAACAAAGTCCCTGTGGGACTCAACGCCTATGGGGAAGAGGGTAGAACATGTATTGAATCCCCATTTTACAGATGAGGACACTGAGAAACTGGGAAGCTAATGTTTTTGTTATTAACATAATGTGCAGGTAAAACACTATTTGGGTAGGATTTTGTATATATGAGTGAATATAAAGTATGTGTGTTTTTTTTACACTTCCCAAACACTGAGTATTGAGCACACAATAAGCGCCGAATAAATACCATTGATTGATTCATTACACTATTTTAGATATAGAACATTCCCATTACAAATCTATCTCAGTCCCAAAGTCTTTCATAAGAAGTTATTACAAAATTGAACATGTCAGCAAAAAAAAAATTATGAAGTAGTTGGCGCCTTTATCGCTCATACTTGAAAATCAGGTTTAATTTCGGTGTGTGAATCTTCCTGATCTAATTAGGTATTCTTGAGCCTTTGGAATTTTCATCAGAATCCTTCTGTGGGAGTTCAGGGAACCTAACCATCTTGGAATGATCTAATTATCTAAAAGGGAGGGCTAACATCTATAGTTGAGAGTAGATACTGCCCAAGCCAAGGCCTTAGTGGCCTCACCCACGGTCTATGAATCTTTATGAATGAGCATAAACCATAAATTGATAACTAACTTGACTCGATGAGCATAAAAGCACCAACCCAAGTTACACATCTCAGGAGAGGTGTTACTTGAACTGAGGTCAAAATAGCACTGATTCTTATATTAGAAATATAATCTTTTTTTCAAAGACTGTCAAGTTTTGAGGTAAGAAGTATAAGAGGAATTGAGGTAGAACATTGAACCTAGGTTTGTGAAACAGAAACTAAGGGGAAGGGTAGGAGAAGCAGCGTAGCTCAGTGGAAAGAGCACGGGCTTGGGAGTCGGAGGATGTGGGTTCTAATCCCGGCTTTGCCACTTGTCTGCTCTGTGACCTTGGACAAACCACTTAACTTCTCTGTGCCTCATCTGTAAAATGGGGATTTAAAACTGTGAGCCCCACATGGGACAACCTGATTACCTTATATCTATCCCAGTGCTTAGAAGAGTGCTTGGCACATAGTAAGCACTTAGCAAATACCATTATTATTATTATTTTATGTGAAGCAATAGAACAGTCTGTCAGCCCACTCTTGCAGGTTTTCATATGTGGGACTGAAGGGCAGCTATGCGTCTCATGTTATTTTGTCTTTGTTAGTTCACCTTTCCTCTTGTGTCTGCTCCTAAATGCTGTCCCACCTTATTTTTAGACAGATCCCCTAGAGGTCCACCATATCTCACTCTCACCTCTATATTTTTTGTCCAATACTTAGGATAATACTCTACTCACTGTAGGTACTTAATAGATACTATGATCATGCTATGCTTAAGAATTCCCCTTTGCTTGACAATTGATGGTGTCACAACTATTGCAACTCTGGAGGACCTGTATCTTTACTGCCTTAGAGATGTTTTACCGAGTGTTCCTCTGGTCATTTATTTACAAAGGGAAGTATTGAAAGGTACCGTTTGCACGCCATCACTGGGACACATTTTAGTTAGGAAGACAGCACACTCCAAAGTACCTGGCTGAAATGAAAATGGTGTGCTTGTTTGACATCGTGGATAGAATCCTCATCTTGGATGGCCGTCCTTGTGTTAGGGTCATTATTTTGGGGGCAAAATTTTCCAAAGTATGTATATATATATATATGTGTATATATATATATATATATATATATAGGAGCAATGCTAGTAATATGCTGGGAAAAAATGTAATGTAAGAGTTAGGCATGATCACAAAGTCAGTTAAGTTTATGGATTGAATCAGCACAGGTTAATAGAAAAGGATGTGATTTTTATATTCTGTTTTTTTTAATTGGGTTGAAATGCCCATCTTTTCAAATAAAATTCACGAAAATCCAGTGAAGGAACAAAATAGTTCTGAAACATGTACAGCATGATGGGTGTGCTCCAGTCTGGTGAAAGACATCATAAATCATTTATTTAGATTAATGTCTGTCTCCCCCTGTAGACTTTAAGCTCGTGAGCAGGAAACATGTCTACCAACTCTCTTGTATTATACTCTCCTAAGCACTTAGAACGGTGCTCTGCACATACTAAATGCTCAATAAAGACCAGTGATGATGATGATGATGATCATGAAGTTGGTATTGGCTCCAGGTATGCTGTTGCTTTCCACTATATTTGATTTATGATTTATCCAGCTCCCACCACTGGAGTGTCTTTCATTGTTCTGAACTTGAGGATGGTGGGAGGGCTAGAGCAATGTTCTAATAATAATAATAATAATTATGATGATAATAATAACAATTTTGATATTTTTAAGCATTAACTATGTGCTAAGAACTGGCCTAAATGTTGGGGTAGATACAAGAGAGCCGGGTCTCACATTGGGATCACAGGCTAAGGGCGAGGGAGAACAGATGAGGAAACTGAGACACTAAGACGTTAAATGACTTGCCCCAGATCACACAACAGGCAAGGAGCAGAGCCAGGATTAGAACCCAGGTCATCGGATTCCCAGGCCCGTGCTTGCTCCTCTATGCCATGAGCAACCGACCCAGTTTTATGCCAGCTTGGGAATTGGGGGTTAACATAGTCCCCCAGGGTCCCACAAGGTCAAGCCAGGCCAGGCCTTGCTCTGATCTAGAAGACCCAAGGGAGACCAGTCTTGAGGTCTGCAAGAGACCTTCTGGTATAGATTCATTTATTCATTCAATTGTATTTATTGAGCAATTACTATGTGCAGAGCACTGTACTGAGCGCTTGGGAAGTACAACATATAGAGACGGTCCCTACCCAGCAACAGGCGCACAGTCTAGAAATGAGTGCTTCTGGTTTAGACTTGGTTACCCTAGACTACCTCCCCCCGCCCCCTCGCCCCAAGAGAAGATCCTGGCCCATGGCTCAGTGCAGTGTGGTCTTCCTCTTGACTGGGGTTGATGTGAATCCTCAGACAGCTTGAGAATCAATCAATCAATCAATCGTATTTCTTGAGCGCTTACAGTGTGCAGAGCACTGTACTAAGCACTTGGGAAGTACAAGTTGGCAACATATAGAGACGGTCCCTGCCCAACAGTGGGCTCACAGTCTAGAAAGGGGAGACAAAGAACAAAACAGAACATATTAACAAAATAAAATAAATCGAATAGATATGTACAAGTAAAATAAATAGAGTAATAAATACGTACAAACATGTATACATATATACAGGTGCTGTGGGGAAGGGAAGGAGGCAAGGCGGGGGGGATGGAGAGGGGAAGGAGGGGGAGAGGAAAGTGGGGGCTCAGTCTGGGAAGGCCTCCTGGAGGAGGTGAGCTCTCAGTAGGGCCTTGAAGGGAGGAAGAGAGCTAGCTTGGCGCATGTTGGGAGGGAGGGCATTCCAGGCCAGGGGGACGACGTGGGCCGGGGGTCGACGGCAGGGCAGGCAAGAATGAGGCACGGTGAGGAGATTAGCGGCAGAGGAGCGGAGGGTGTGGGGTGGGCTGGAGAAGGAGAGAAGGGAGGTGAGGTAGGAGGGAGCGAGGTGATGGAGAGCCTTGAAGCCAAGGGTGAGGAGTTTCTGCCTGATGCGTAGGTTGATTAGTAGCCACTGGAGATTTTTGAGGAGGGGAGTAACATGCCCAGAGCGTTTCTGGACAAAGACAATCCGGGCAGCGGCGTGAAGTATGGATTGAAGTGGGGAGAGACAGGAGGATGGGAGATCGGAGAGGAGGCTGATATAGTAGTCGAGATGGGATAGGATGAGAGCGTAAACGAGCAGGGTAGCGGTTTGGATGGAGAGAAAAGGGCGGATCTTGGCAATGTTGCGGAGGTGAGACCGGCAGGTTTTGGTGACGGCTTGGATGTGAGGGGTGAACGAGAGAGCGGAGTCGAGGATGACACCAAGGTTGCGGGCTTGTGAGACGGGAAGGATGGTAGTGCCGTCTACAGTGATGGGAAAGTCAGGGAGAGGGCAGGGTTTGGGAGGGAAGACAAGTAGTTCAGTCTTGAACATGTTGAGTTTTAGGTGGTGGGCAGACATCCAGATGGAGATGTCCTGAAGGTGGGAGGAGATGCGAACCTGGAGGGAGGGAGAGAGAGCAGGGGCAGAGATGTAGATTTGGGTGTCATCAGCCTAGAGATGATAGTTGAAGCCGTGGGAGCGAATGAGGTCACCAAGGGAGTGCGTGTAGATCGAGAACAGAAGGGAACCAAGAACTGAACCTTGAGGAACCCCCACAGTAAGGGGATGGGAGGGGGAGGAGGAGCTTGCAAAAGAGACTGAGAATGAAGGACCGGAGAGATGAGGAGAACCAGGAGAGGACGGAGTCTGTGAAGCCAAGGTTGGATAGCGTGTTGAGGAGAAGGGGGTGGTCCACAGTGTCGAAGGCAGCTGAGAGGTCGAGGAGGATTAGGATAGAGTAGGAGCCGTTGGATTTGGCAAGCAGGAGGTCATTGGTGACCTTTGAGAGGGCAGTTTCCATGGAATGTAGGGGACGGAAGCCAGATTGGAGGGGGTCGAGGAGAGAGTTGGTGTTGAGGAATTCGAGGCAGCATGTGTAGACGACTCATTCAAGGAGTTTGGAAAGAGATGGTAGGAGGGAGATGGGGAGATAACTAGAAGGTGAGGTGGGGTCAAGAGAGGTTTTTTTTAGGATGGGAGAGACATGGGCATGTTTGAAGGCAGAGGGGAAGGAACCAGTGGAGAGTGAGCGGTTGAAGGTGGAAGTTAAGGAGGGGAGAAGGGACGGAGCGAGAGATTTCATGAGATGAGAGGGAATGGGGTCAGAAGCACAGGTGGCCGGAGTAGCACTTGAGAGGAGGGAGGAGAGCCCCTCTGAGAATGCTGCTGGGAAGGATGGGAGAGTAGCGGAGAGGGTTGAGAGAGGGGGGGTTGGAGAAGCGGGGGGAGTGACTTTGGGGACTCGAATGGGGCTGTGCCTACCTCATGGTGATGGGTTATGAGTACACTCTGCAAATGAGAAGTGAGGTTCAATTTTCTAGGCCTTTCGCTGACCGGAGGTCAGCTTGGTGTTGAGTTTTTTCTGGCCCGCTGCAGTGCGAGGAACTCCGAGAGTCAGTGGCACCACAGACCTGCAGGTGGCAGTAGAACCTTTTGCGCCGGAGTTGTTTGTGTGTCCTAAATTGCCCTTTAAGCCATATCTCGCTATGTGTCTGTTGATTTTCAAACTTGGGTAGAGCACAAGCCTGAGAGTCAGACGGTCATGGGTTCTAATCCCAGCTCCACCTCTTGCCTGGTGTGTGATCTTGGGCAAGTCACTTCACTTCTCTGTGCCTCAGGTCCCTCATCAGTAAATTGGGGATTGGGACAGTGAGCCCCACATGGGACAGGGACTACATCCAACTCGGTTTGCTTGTATTCACCTGCTTAGTACAGTGCCTGGCACATAGCACATAACAAATACCATCACTATTAGTGGGGCATCCCTTTGTATTCTGAAGCCCCAAGCATTTCCTCTCCGTTTTTCTGCTTGATATACAGCCAAGTGCTATGAAATGGGGTGGGAGGGGGATAGTGAGTAATAATCCAGAACCATCAAAATAGGCTTGCCATGCGTAGTGGTAGTCTAGGTGGTCGTTGTGAAAGTACAGTACATAGGCAAAATGTTACCAGTGGAATAAGCATTTCCTAGCAAGTGTAAATGTAGTCACATTTTCCCTAGAAGGGCAAATAAATGCAGCCAGAGTATAAAACCCATAATGGATGAATTCAGTTATGACTTACTTAAGAAAATGATTACCCTTAGTGGAAGAAGATTTAAAGAGAGCTATTATTCGTATTCTTTTTAAGGAAGTCACATTGCATAAGAGGCTTTAGGAATAAATTTTCTTTCCTTCTAAAAGAAAATTCTGTCCACCTGTCCCCACCCCTCAAGACCCTGTGGTGGTTGCCTGTCCACCTCCACATCAGATACTCCTTACCACTGACTTTAAAGCATTCAATCAATCAGCAGGCCCCCTCCTATCTTACCTCAATGATTTCCTGCTACAACCTAATTCTCACCCTCCTCTCCTCTAATGCCAAATTACTCACCATACCTTGATCACATCTATCTCACAGCTCATTCAATAGTATTTATTGAGCGCTTATGCTGTGCAAAGCACTGTACTGAACGTTTGGGAAAATACAACACAACAACAATCAGACACATTCCTTGCCCACATCGAGCTCATAATCTAGAAGGGGAGGCAGACATTAATATAAATAAGTAGATAAATAAATTACAGATACATATGTCTGTCTATCTACAGATATAGATTGAGAAACAGCATGGCTCAATGGAAAGAGCCTGGGCTTTGGAGTCAGAGATCATGGGTTCAAATTCCGGCTCTGCCAAATGACAGCTGTGTGACTTTGGGCAAGTCACTTCACTTCTCTGGGCCTCAGTTACCTCATCTGTAAAATGGGGATGAAGACTGTGAGCCCCCCATGGGACAACCTGATCACCTTGTAACCTCCCCAGCGCTTAGAACAATGCTTTGCACATATTAAGCGCTTAATAAATGCTATTATTATTATTATTGAGAGAGTTTTTTATGTATACATATATATTTGTGCTGTGGGGATGGGAGGGAGGATGAATGAAGCGAGCAAGTCAGGGTGACACAGAAGAGAGTGGGAGAAGAGGAGAGGAGGGCTTAGGGAAGGCTTCTTCAAAGAGATGTGCCTTCAGTAAGGCTTTGAAGTGGGGGAGAGTGTAAATGTAATTATCGGTCTGATATGAGGAGGGAGGGCATTCCAGGACAGAGGTAGGATGTGGGTGAGAGGTCAGAGGCAAAATAGATGAGATCAGGGTGCAGTGAGAAGGTTAGCATTAGAGGAACAAAGTACGTGGGCTGGGATGTAGTAGGTGAGTAGTGAGGTGAGGTAGGAGAGGGCAAGATGATTAAGTGGCTTAAAGCCAATGATGAGGAGTTTTGTTTGATTTGGAGGTGGATGGGCAGCCACTGGAGTTTCTTGAGGAGTGGGGAAACATGGTCTGAATATTTTTGAAGGAAAACGATCTGGGCAGCAGAGTGAAATATGGACTGGAGTGGTGAGAGACAGGAGGCAGGGAGGTCAGCAAGGAGGCTGATATAATCAAGGTGGGATAGGATAAGTGCTTGCATTAATGTGGAAGCAGTTTGGACAGAGAGGAAGGGACAGATTTTGGTGATGTTGTGAAGGTAGAACAGACAGGATTTAGTGGTGGCTTGAATATGTGGGTGGAATGAGAGAGTGAAGAGCAAGGAAAATTCTGAGGTTAAGGGCTTGTGAGACAGGAAGGATGGAGGTGCTGCCAACAGTGATGGGAAAGTTAGCAGGAAGACAGGGTTTGGGTGGGAAGGTAAAAAGCTCAGTTTTAGCCATGTCAAGTTTGAGGTGACAGGAGACCATCCAAGTAGAGATGTCTTGAAGGCAGGAGGAAATGCGAAACTGCAGAGAGGTGAGGCCCTTTGCTCATATCCTCCCTTTTCCCTGGAACTCCCTCCCCCATTCTCTATCAAGCGGACCACCACTCTCCCCACTTTCAAAGTCTTATTAAAATCATATCTCCTCCAAGATGCCTTCCCCGATTTCAGCTCTCTTTTCACCTACTCCCTTTCCCTTCTTCATCACCTATGCACTTGGATCTGTATATTTTTAAGCACCTGATATTCACCACACCCTCAGCTGCACAGGACTTGTTAATTATGGTATTTATTAAGTGCTTCCTATGTTCAAGGCACTGTACTAAGTGCTGGGGTGAATGCAAGCAAATCAGGTTGGACGCAGTCCCTGTCCCACATTGAGCTCACAGTTTTAATCCCCATTTTCCAGATGAGGTAACTGAGGCATAAAGAAGTGAAGTGACGGGCCCAAGGTCCCACAGCAGACAAATGGTGGAACTGGGATTAGAACCCAGGATCTTCCGACTCACAGGCCCATGCTTTATCCACTAGGCACGCTGCTTCTCCAGACTTATGTACGTATCTGTAAATTATTAATTTTAGTGTATATCTCTCTAGACAGCTCCTTGTGGGCAGGGAATGTGTCCACAAATTTTTTTTGTTTTGTACTGTCCCAAGTGCTTTGTACAGTACTCTCCATACACGGTAAGCACTAACTAAATACCATTGATTGATTGGATTGACTGATTCTTGGAGCAAACATGTTTTCTTAAGTGTCATATGAACCTTATGTTGGGATTGTCGCCATTTGTCTCAACTAGGACAGATTTGTAACACCAACCCATACTGGATCATGAACTGACAAGGTGAACCTGAAAATACTTAGTGGTTATTGGGAGATGTTCTTTGACAAAAACTCCTATGGGTTTTAAGGGATTTTTATAGAGGAATCACTTTCCAGTCCATGTGTGCTTTGGTAAAGCTGGTCAATAGGTAGGACAAAGGACAAGTTTGCGTTTCACTCGATCTGTTCCGTGGGCCCTGTAAGGAAGAGCAGACTTTAAAAAAAAAAAAATAAGAGTGACACCAGTAATGCGTTTTCTCTGAATATCATTCGAAAACTGAAGATGTAATTATTGCGAGTTAAAAATTGAAACCAGTCCAATATTTATTCCTCAAAACCCAATTTTTGTCTCAACAAGTAAATGTTTGGAATGGCTAGATCATATATGAGGACATAAATAACAACTATATTGAAGCAAGTTTGTGGTTATGTTTGGGAATTTATTCCTTCATTGGAAAGGGATGCTCGATCAAATCTGAGTTTGCTTAGGAGCTCTTTATCCAGAGATAATTTAGTCTATTTTTTGAAAAGATGTGATTCTGGTCTGGCATGCATGAAGCACATAATGGAATATATTGTTGGGATAAAGCATGGACTGGGGCAGCTGAGGCTGAGTTGATGGGTCTGGAGGTGAAGGACAAATGCAAGACAAAATGCAAGAAACTCTGGAGGGATCACCAGACCCTTCAACTTGGAGCCAAGCTCTTGGACCCACAAGCCTTATTGAAGGAGTAGGATTTTAGGAAGGCTTTGGTTGGGTGGGATGAGGTCTGGAAAGTTCAGGGAAAGGGGAGGAGTTCCAGTCTCAGAGGAGAGCTAGGTGCAGTTAGGTGATCTTGGGAGAAGCATAAAATGTGAGCTGGGGAGTAATAATGATAATGATAATAATAATTGTGGCATTTAAGTGCTTGCTATGTGCCAGGCATTTTACTAAACTCTAAGGTGAATACAAGCAAATGGGTTTGGACACAGTCCCTATCCCATTTGGGACTCTCAGACTATTTTACAGGTGAGGTCACAGTCCCAGAGATGTTGTGACTTGCCCAAGGTCACGCAGCAGATAAGTGGCAGGGTCTGGATTCGAACCCACGACCTTCTGGCTCCCAGTCTTGTGTTCTATCCACTACGCCCTGCTGCTTCTCATAGTGGATGCAATAGTGGATGTAGAGCCTATAATTAAAGTAGAGAGCCTTAAAGCCAGTGATAAGGAGTTTCTGTTGAGGTAGACTGAGATGGGCATCCATTGAAGGCTCTGGTGGTATGGAGGATGGACTGACAAGGGGAGACCAGAGAGGAGGCTGATAGAGTAGTCTAACCATGAAATGAGGACTATGTGAACTTAGGTAGTGGCCCTTCAGATGAAGAGAACGGGGTAGGTTTGGAAAATGTTTTGGGGGAGGAGTCATGAGGATTTAGTGTTGATCTGTTGCAAAAGCGGAATGAAAGAGAGGCGTTGAGGATGACACCAAGGCTGCAGGCTTCAGGAATGAAGATGTTACTGGCCGAAAAGGGAAAGTTGGGAGGAAGGTAGAGTTTAGAAAGGAAAATGGAAGGTTTAGTTTTGAGGCATGATGGGTTTTGAAGTGCTGGTGCACCATCTCAAGGGAGATGTCCTGGGGGCAAGAGGAGATTCCAGATTGAAGAATAATAATAATAATTTTGGTATTTGTTAAGTGCTTACTATGTGCCAAGCACTGTTCTAAGCGCTGGGGGAGATACAAGGTAATCAGGTTGTCCCACATAGGGCTCACAGTCTTAATCCCCATTTTACAGATGAGGTAACTGAGGCCCAGAGAAGTTAAGTGACTTGCCCAAAGTCACACAGCTGATAAGTGGCGGAGCCTGGATTAGAACCCATGACCTCTGACTCCCAAGGCCACGCTCTTTCCACTGAGCCACACTGCTTCTATAGTAGTGGGGGAGAAGTCAGGGCTATGAAAGGAAATTGGTAAACATTGTAAAAAGTTCATTCATTCATTCAGTTGTATTTATTGAGCGCTTACTGTGTGCAGAGCACTGTACTAAGTGCTTGGAAAATACAATTCAGCAATAGAGACAATCTCTGCCCAAAACGGTCTTACAGTCTGCTCAAAATGTTGATACGTCCTTTTCACAGATATAACTATGCAGAGAAGTATCAATTTCATTCGGAATGATAGATTTTTGCCACCAGTCCGTAAATTATCAGCAGTGCCTGCCAGATGGCAGTGCCACTTTGAACTTCCCTGATGTTCTTAGATTACTAAGGGATATCGTCCTAGACTGAGCTCCATCACAAACACATTCCCATGGAAACCAAACAGCAAAGGGAGCAGAGCTTATCACATTTCTTTTAGAACTATTCCCAGATTTCCTTTTTAGGTGGAGTATGATTCCTTTGAGACCTTCGTCAAAAGGATAGATGGTCATTAGTGGGACAGATCTAATCATTTTATTGCTGTGAAATACAGTCAGCCATAAATACTCTTCTGATTCAATAATTCAAGGGCCTTAAATATTTAGTAATACTGAACTGCAGCTGAATTTGGAAAGGAACGTTGTATAACTGGTGCTTATCAGAGGGTTCTATAATCACTCCTCCAACCAAAAAATACAACCTTGTGCTAGTCTCAACTATGTGGCTTGGGTGCCCTTGAATGGAAAAACTTTGAATCCTTGAATCCTTGTCAAACAACGCAATTTTAGGATGAAAGAATGCATTGATAAAGTAGCCCCAAAATTATTTCCATTCTGTGCTTTTGACTTTCTCTTTCATTTAAGATACTTAAATGAACTGCAGTGAACTCTTTTTATGATGAATCAGGTTTGGCGATATTAATTTCCAACAAATGCCTAATTGCAGTTCACAGTTTGTGTTACCCGAAACTTCTTCTCATGAAGTCAGGAATAAATGGAAGCTTAGGAGTCAAAAATAACATCCCAATTAATCCTTGAACTTTCCCAAAAGCTGGACGACAGACATCCCCCAAGTGAGTAACATTCTGAATAAAAATACAGTGACATTATCTTGTTGTTTTTACTAGGATGATTATTAGTAAGTCGAACACTGTGAAAATACTGGTTTGGCCCATGCCTTAAATGTTTCAAAAAAGAAACCATCCTCTACTTCAGAGCTAACCAGTAACTTCTTATCTCTTACCATTGGTATACATTGATGCGGAAAATGTAAATAAGAAAACTTATATCTCAAAAGAACTGTCTGTTACCCTGTAGTATAACTCCTGAGAGACCCAATTTTTTTTAGTGCTTAGTGGTATTTACTGAGCAATTCCTTGAGTAGAGTACCATACTAAGTACTTGGGAGAGTACAGTAGCATTGGTGTATCCGATCTCTGCCCACAAAGATTTTATAATTTAGTGGGGGAGACAACTATTACAATAACTTACAGATGCGGGGGAGTGGGGGGTTGGTTAACTGAGTGAAAGCTTGAATATAAATAATAATAATAGTATTTGTTATGTGCCAAACACTGTACTAAGGCCTGGGGTAGATAGAAGATAATCAGGTTGGACACAGCCCCTATCCCACATGAGACTCTCGATCTAAGTAGGAGGGAAAAACAGGTACTGAATCCCCATTTTACAGGTGAGGAACCTGAGGCACGGTGAAGTGATTTGCCCAAGGTCACGTAGCGGGCAAGTGGCAGAGCTAGAAATGGAAACCAGGGCCTCTGACTCCCGGGCCTGGGCTCTTTCCAATGGGACACGGTGCTGCTCTTGAGGGATAGGATATGTATAAAACTGCCATGGGTGGGTCAGAGGGAACCCCATTGAAGGGGTTGAAGTTGCTGAGAATCAAGGAATCAGAGTAATAAATACTGTAGCTAACTGATGATCCTTTTTTTCCATCATTTAATTCTTATTAAATTATTACATGCTTGCCGACTATTGTATGCATTGGACATTCAGCTGAGCTTTAGAAAAATTGAAAGACAGGACACATGGAGGAAAGGGTGTTTTAGATTTAATGATACTCCATCATTTAAGGGGATTCTCATTCCAAAGTTCTTAGAAACAGTTTGGAGGACAGACCAAGTTTTTTTGTCCCTCCCCATAACTCTGAACTCGGTGAATGTTTTCCCTATGTATGGCCTTTTTGTAAAGTCATTTTAAGCAACTCTTCCCCTGCCTCCCCCTCGTCCCCAACAACCCCCCTGCCCCCATCCAGCACTTGGGGACATTACTACATTGCCACTTATTTACACTGTAATGATCGCAGAGCTAGCTTTATTTGTTTATCTTGAATATGCTGTATCCTGTGCCTTAAGGATGTGTCATGGTTAGTTTTCACTCTGCAATCTAATTGCTCCTAATCTCAAAAACCACATCTGCTCTTAGTGGGTTAGATGTCTAATGTGGCCATTATGCCATTGGTAGCACTGTACCAAAAGCCGAATTGTACTTTCCAAGCGCTTAGCAGAGTGTTCTGCACACAGTAAGCACTCAGTAAATACGATTGAATGAATGAAAAGCCAAGTGCCAAATAATATTCAGAATTTTATCTTAGCTAGTTTATGGTTCATCTTAGCAGTAATGAAATTTGGAAACAAATCCGTGAGTTTTTCAAAGTTTCATTGTTTGTTGTTTTAATCCACAGGATTCCTAAATGAGAGAAAATGGCGTTCAGTTTACGGTTTCTTTTCTGGCCAGAAAAATATCCCCTACTACCTTATTTTAATTTTCAGTATTGAAAGCTCTATCAATTCCCAAAGGAGATTTGACTTAGAATTTGATTTTGGTCATGTGAAGCGAATAGATTTGGGCTAAAGGGGGAGTAGACTATCTTGATGTGTGGATGGTGCTACAGATGGATTCATTCATTCAATCGTATTGAGCGCTTGCTTTGTGCAGAGCACTGTACTAAGCGCTTGGGAAGTACAAGTTGGCAACATACAGAGACGGTCCCTACCCAGCAGCAGGCTCACAGTCTAGAAGGGGGAGACAGACAACAAAACATATTAACAAAGTAAAATAAATAGAATAAATATGTAAAAATAAAATAGAGTAATAAATACGTAAAAACATACATACATATATGCAGGTGCTGTGGGGAGGGGAAGGAGGTAAGGCGGGGGGGATGGGGATGGGGAGGAGGGGGAGAAGAAGGAGGGGGCTTAGTCTGGGAAGGCCTCCTGGAGGAGGTGAGCTCTCAGTAGGGCTTTGAAGGGAGGAAGAGAGCTAGCTTGGCGGATGTGCGGAAGGAGGGCATTCCAGGCCGGGGGTGGATGACGTGGGCCGGGGGTAGCAATTGGGATAGGGCTTGTCTCCAGTTAATCAATCAGTGATTTCTGTTGAGCCCTTACTGTGTGCAGAGCACTGTAATGAGCTCTGGGGAGAGTACAGTATGTGCAATAG
Source organism: Tachyglossus aculeatus (assembly GCF_015852505.1). Lineage (NCBI taxonomy): Eukaryota > Metazoa > Chordata > Mammalia > Monotremata > Tachyglossidae > Tachyglossus > Tachyglossus aculeatus. The sequence continues at coordinate 24,319,553 of NC_052088.1, forward strand.
AGTTGGTAGAAATGACCCCTGCCAGCAAGACGTTTACAGTCTAGTGGGGGAGAAGAAAGACTAGAGCAAAGGAAGTCTGGGATGCCAAGACTGGGTACTAGAGATAGGCCCCAAAGGGAAAAGCAAGCACGGCAAGGATATACCTTTACAGGCAAGTGCCATGGAATGGAATATTAGTCACACAGTGGACTTTTCAGCCACCTTTGCTCACAAGGAGAGGGCCTCTTAATGAGTAGTGTGGACTTTTAGTATATATGTATGATCAATCAAATTGGAGTGTTTACTGTACATTCCAGTTGGATTTGGTAGACATGTCCCTTGCCCACAACAAACTTATGGTCTAGGGGGATGGGTATGTTTAATATATATTAGCAGTCCTTTAACTTTTAATCCATCCTTACCCTCTAATCATTTTTTCCCATGTCCTTTTTTGTGGTATCTGTTAAGCATTTACTATGTGTCAAACACTGTTCTAAGCACTGAGGTAGATACAAGTTGATTAGGTAGGACACAGTTCCTGTCATGCACAGAGCTCACAATCTAACTAGGAGAAGGAACTGAGGCACAGAGAAGTTAAGTGACTTGCCCAAGGTCACACAGCAAGCATTTTGCTGGGATTAGAACCCAGAGCCTCTGACTCTCAGGCCCATATTCTCTTTCTATTAGGCCTAGTGGCTTTCCTTTCAAATGTATGCTAATAATGTATTTGTAATATTTCTGGGTGTAGGGAAAAAAGCACATATGGAAAGAGGAGAGTTGGTTTGTTGTGATGAGATTAGTGTTTCAGGAAGGGTCAGTTTCTGTTGGGTCCTGGAGGAGTTCTAGGAGGGTCAGACTGCATGAGTCAGGTCTGGAGTTTTAGGATTTAACTGGATTTCTACCTCTTAAATAATTTTTAAAAATAGGGGTTACCCTCCTACCCTATATAATGACTTTAAATATTCTCAACGTTTTCACTGCCGAAATAGATTCGATTCATCCGTAGGGAAGCAAATCTAGTCTGTTAATTGTTATGTCCAGTTTGAATGGTGAATTACCAATATTCCCATTGTCAGTTGAGGCAACATGTATTTTGAAATGTGAACTCTGGAATACTTGGGTATTTTAAAATGAATCACATTTTTTTTTTTCTGGAGGACTTCCCTTCATCTCACTCCCCTTCATAAAGTATCAGTGATTTCCTGGGATAACCTCCAGTTATCTTCGTATTGATTGTCATCATTCTTCCCACTCCTGTAAAGAGCCCGTATTACTAAGTTCTGGATTGGCACCAAGTCCAACACCCTAAAGTGAATAAGGCTGCTGAATACTGCCTTGTATGCCAACAGGCAGAGTATTGTCAACTGTTCAATTACTCATTGGCATTGTTTGAAACAATGAAATCTATCAGTCAATAGTATTTATTGAGTGCTTATTTTGTGTAGAGCACTGTACTAAGTACTTGGGAAAGAATAATACAATAGAGTTGGTAGACAAGATCCCTGCACTAGAGGAGCTTAGGATCTAGTGGGATAGACTGATGTTAAAATAAATTACAGCAGCATGTGTGTTGTGGGGTTGGGGTGAATACCTAAGTGCGTAGGCAACAGAGAAGGGAGGGAGAATAGGGTGAACAAATGAGATGATAATCAGGGAAGGCTTCCTGATGAAGATATGATTTTATTAGGGTTTTGAAGATGGAGAGAGTTGTGGCCTGTCAAATATGAAGTGGAAGGGAATTCCAGGCAGGAAGGAAAGCATGAGGAGAGGAGTAATATTAATCAGTCGTATTTACTGAGGACTTACTGTGTGCAGACCACTGTACTAAGCACTTGGGAGAGAACAGTATAACAGAGTTGTTAGAAACAGTCCCTGCCCAGAACAAGCTTACAGTGTAGAGGGGGAGAAACACTTGCCATGCAGATATGTAAGCAAATCCATGAGACAAAACCTCCCCAAACAGACCCTACATATAAAAAGCAACTTATAGAGAGAAAGTTTGCACATACCAATCAGCCACTGATCTTTAACTCTGGACTCCTCCATTGCTCTTGACCGCACTGCAGTCTCGGGCAGGTGACCAGGATGCAGAATACCTACCATCATTCATCTTTACTGAGTGCTTATTGTGTGCAGAGCACTGTACTAAGTGCTTGGGAGAGGACAATGTAGCAGAGTTGATAGGCACATTCCCTGCCCACAACAAACTTATAGTCTGGCGGGGGCACTTATACTGCAGGCACACATTGAGGATGGGAAGGGGGAGAAAGTGTGATCAGAGCAAAGAGGAATGGCCCACCAAGATTCACTCCAGGCAGAGAGGTTCTTCCTTGTAGTGTCAGGTTCCAGTCCCATCTTTGGACAACTAAGGGTCTAAACACCTCAATTTGTAGGTGGTTTTCAAAATGGTGGGGTGGGGGAGGTGGCGGGGTGGGGGGGATATGCATCAGATTTTGAGGAAATTCATCTTCTGAACAGTCAAAGAATTTTCAGATGAGGGAACCGAGACTCAGACAGATCAGAGAATAAAAGTTTTCAAAATTATCTTTTGGATAAACTCAGCAATAGCCTTGTGGGCATTGCTAGATTCACATTTTTATATGAATAATTCACTCTGGTTCAGTTCAAATTCAAGTTTTTACATGCTCTGGAAAATTCGCCCAATAAGAGCAGATATCCCCCAAAGTCAATCCGATTACAAAGTGAAGAGCAACTCCTCAAATGTATCATCGAGTTGTATGATGCTCACGATGTTGGAAAGAGTTCTGGTTTTACTAAACTCCTGAGGACATCAGAATTACATTTTTGAAGGCAAAGAAAAACACAAAAAACCAAAACCCTGATGCTTGAAAAAACCCAGAAAATACAATATGATCCAGGACAAACTCCATTCCGTTTAAAACACACATGTTACAGACTTTAGGACTATTATTAGATCACAAATAGCAACCAAAACGATTTCTCTCAAAGAAAAGCGCTTCTAAGAGAACAGACATTTCCGTTAGAATTGGCTGCCCTGCCGGCTGAGAAGGGAAGCTGACCTGGACCAGCTTTGTGAGAAACTGGAGAAAAGGAAGCAATTCAAGTTCAAAATCAGTGACTGCTGTTTGATTTATACTCCTCGGAGTTTACAAGGGGCTGCCAAGTTACGTCTGAAATGCACTTTGAAATCCTTGGAGGCTTCTATTCAAGCTTCATCCTGCGTCAGTAGTGGCCAGAGAGAGGAAGCAGCTTAAGAAAAAAAAATTGTTTACCATCTAGGTTGAAAAAAATGAAAAGTAAGCAGTTTGAAACAGCAGCGACTACTACTCTACATAGGAGGGGGAAAAGGCTCATTGTCCAGATTCCAGATCAGGGCGCTTTTCCCCTAATGATTCTTTAAACCTCTAATCTCGCAGGCTCACTCCTTGACCTTTTCCAGTGTTGCTTTTGAGAGCTGTAGCTTTAGAGAAAATCTGAACAAAAGCCACCGAGGGGACTCTCTTGAAATATCAGTGATAAGGCACGGTGATTTTTCATCTCTATGATCTTGGCTGTTGCGTAGCAGACTTTCTGCTTTTGTCCTAAGAACAGTTGCCCTGAAAATTCAGTTGCATCCAACCTACCCAAATGGGTGATCTCTAATTACTGCAACTGGAGGATCTTAGGAAAAAACTTTTCTGTGTGGAACATTTTCCTTCCCACGGTCGATCCACTTGGTAGGGAGGATGAGGTCCAAATTGCCGCACTAAAATTGCTACCTTGGGAAGCAATCTGTGGGTGTGAAATCTCCAAATAGGGCTACATCACCAAGACATGAGTATTGGTAAGGGGCTGGTTCTCCTTGTTTTGTGCCACGGCCCTGCCTTTGAACTTTCATGTAATTTGGATATTCCTTGATATGGAATCCAAGCATCTTTGGGAGTGGTAATAACAGTTGATTTTGACCTGCAATTTTTGACCATGGCTTTGGTCAAGTGGCTGCTTCTGTTTTGAGTAGTTCTAGTTGGACATTCAGGTCTCCAGCTCCAGTATTACTATTGCTTATGGAGTTAATTGTAGGATTAATGTTCATCGCTCCAGAGTCAGGGTCTGTCCCGTGATACGGTAATTTTTTTACCCTGGAGTGTTAAAGTTGTGCTTACAAATTCCGTGAGAGAACCCTCTGATTCACTTGAAAAGTTCATTATTTAGTGTAAAGCCAACACAATTTGACAAGGTTAGTCTTCCTATTTCCTCATCCAAATAGTGACAAAACAGTTTTCCTTTAGCTCCTTAACCTCAAAGATGAGGACAGCATTAGAGGTGGAGAGGGAGAAGCCTGAAAAAAAAAGCAGGAAAATGTGGTGAAGAGAAATGCCGCCGCCTTCCTGTTCAGTTAAGATTGAGAAACAAGGCAACCAAAATGTAAGCTTCTTTTGAGCAGGGATTGTGACTACCAACTCTTTTATATTGTACTCTTCCAAGCACCTAGTACAGTGCTCTGCACACAGCAGGCATTCAGTAAATGTGATTGTTTTGATAAGACCATTTTAGAATCCCTGATATTGAAGAATTATCACCCATGGGATTATTACATAATTGCTCTAGTCATTGGGGGCCTATCACCTGATGTGGATCGCTTGATCAATACTTTCGTTCAGAAAAGCAAGAAAAAGCAATGTCACTTTTTTCTTTTGGTTTATGGAAACAACATAAGCAGTGCTTTGGCTCTTAGTTTTAGTTGGGGGTTAACACATTTGGTTTTCTGGCTGAAAACAACAGTTGGATTTTAATTTTTGAAACCGCTGAAAATAGAAAATCAGGATTTGCAGAATGTATTGACATATATCGAAAATACATCTTGTTAAAATAATATCTGCACTTTTCAGAAATAGATCAGGTGCAAATCCAGTCTGTATATATTTTGGCACTTTAGGTAGCACAGTAGAAACAGGCCTGGGCATTGCACATTACAACATAGAGGCATTTATTTTAAACAGATAGTGTTTGGTAATGATGGTGGCTCCTGGCCTCGTTTTATTTTAGGGTTTTGGACATCTGCAGATGGGATGGATATGCAAAAAAGCTGATTAGATAAACGTTTGAGGCTGGCTCTAAAATTAGATTTTTTATATCAGTCCACTCAGTGATCAATGTGATTGAAGGACAGTGATAGCACACAAATGAAATCCAGAATTTCTCCAGAATTAGCTCCAAATTTATTAGAGCCTGGGGTAACTTGTGGTGGGCAGGTACTGTGCCTCTGTTATACTGCACTCTCCCAAGCACTCTGTATAGTGTTTTCCACAAAGTAAGTGCTCAATATGTACCATTGATTGATTTGGTAAGTAATATTTACACCTCATATCTGAGTCTTCTCCCTCTAATGCTAACCTTGTCACTGTACCTTGAACTTGTCTATCTTGCTACTGACCTCTCACCCATATCATGCCTATGGCCTGGAATGCCCTCCCTTTTCTTATCCAAGAGACAATTACTCTTCCTACCTTCAGCCTTATTGAAGGCACATTTCCTCCAAGAGCCCTTCCCTGACAGCCCTCATTTCCTCTTTTCTTACTCCCTTCTGCATTGCCCTGTCTTGCTCCATTTATTCATAGGCACGTCTGCCTCCCAGCCCCACAGCATTTATGTACGTAGCTGTAATTTATTTATATTAATGTCTGTTTCCCCCTCTAGATTGTAAGTTCATTGTGAGCAGGGAATTTGTGTTGTTGTTTTGTACTCTCCCAAGTGCTTAATACAGTGCTTTGCACACAGTAAGTGCTCAATAACTGTGATTGATTGTTTAATTGACTCTGCCACTTGTAAGCTGTGTTGACCGTGACCAACTCAGTATAACCTTTCTGTGCCACAGTTTCCTCATCTGAAAATTGGAGTGAATACCTATTCTCCCTTCTACTTAGAATGTGAGACTCATGTGGGACAGGGACTCTGTCCAACCTAATAATCTTGTATCCACCTCAGTGTTTAATTCAGAGCTTGGCACATAAATGTTTAACAAATACCATTATTTTCTTTTTTAATTTTTGAGCACCCACTGGACATAATGCAATGTCATAAGTGTTGTGGAAAGTGTAACAGGTGCATGAGACATGCTTCCTGCCTGCAGAGAGCTTATACTTCAATGCGGGAGATAGACACCATTTCCAGATATGGCGATCGCTTAAACTAAGTGTATAATCGATCATACTTACGTGTGTGTGTGTGTGTGTGTGTGTGTGTGTGTGTTATGGAAGGGTATAAATATGTAAGTACCAGAGATGGCTGATAGATTGATACATCTTGGGTTTAGGGAGTTAATTGGGGAAGACTTGTTGGAGGAGGTGGAATTTTAAAAGAACTTGAAGGCAGGGGAGAGCTCTGTTGGGTCAGATTATGTGGGTTACCAAGTTCCAAGTTGGGAGAACAGTATGAACAAGGGGATGGAGGTGGGTGAGCTGAGAGTGGGGTCTAGCTGGAAGGTTGGCTTGGGAGGAATGGAGAGAGAGTGAGCTGGAGAGTCATTGGGGAGGAGGAGTTTGTGGAGAGCCTTTAAAGCTGATTGTGGAAAATTTTTGTTTGATGTGGAGGGAACAAAGCTCTCCATCACCTCGCCCCCTCCTACCTCACCTCCCTTCTCTCCTTCTACAGCCCAGCCCGCACATTCTGCTCCTCTGTCGCTAACCACCTCACTGTGCCTCGTTCTCTCCTGTCCCACCGTCGACCCCGGCCCACGTCCTACCTCTGGCCTGGAATGCCCTCCCTCCACACATCTGCCAAACTAACTCTCTTCCTCCCTTCAAAGCCCTACTGAGAGCTCACCTCCTCCAGGAGGCTTTCCCAGACTGAGCCCCCCACTTTTTCCTCTCCTCCTCCTCCCCTCCCCATCGCCCCCCACCCTCCCTCTGCCCTACCCCCTTCCCCTGCCCACAGTACTTGTGTATATTTGTACATACTTATTACTCTATATTATTAATGATGTGTATATAGCTATAATTCTATTTATTCTGATGGTTTTGACACCTGTCTACTTGTTTTGTTTTGTTGTCTGTCTCCCCCCTCTAGACTGTGAGCCCATTGTTGAGTAGGGACCATCTTTATATGTTGCCGATTTGAACTTTCCAAGCGCTTAGTATAGTGCTCTGCACACAGTAAGTGCTCCATAAATGCGATTGAATGAATGAATGAATACCAGACTCAAATACCACTGACTTGCGCCCTTTATTCATCCCCCCTCCCAGCCCCACAGCACTTATGTACATATCTGTAATTTCATCTATTTAATAATAATGGTATTTGTTAAGCACTTACTATGTGCAAAGCACTGTTCTAAGCACTGGGGGGATAGAAGGTGATCAGGTTGTCCCACGTGGGGCTCACAATCTTAATCCCCATTTTACAGATGAGGGAACTGAGGCACAGAGAAGTGAAGTAACTTGCCCAAAGTCACACAGCTGACAATTGGCGGAGTTGGGATTCAAACCCATGACCTCTGACTCCCAAGCCCGGGCTCTTTCCACTGAGCCATGCTGCTTTTCTACATTAATGTCTGTCTCTCCACTCTAGGCTTTAAACTTGTTGTGGGCAGGGATTGTTTCTATTGTATTGTTATATTGTACTCTTCCAAGTGCTTAGTTTAGTACAGTGCTCTGCCCCCAGTCAGTGCCTAATATATATGATTAACTGACTGACAGAAATACTGTTGATTTCTGCATTCAGGGTGCTGTACTAAGCACTGAAAGTAATACAAAAATGGAAATTAGACACATTCCCCGCCTTCAAGGGGCTCACAATCTTAGAATATAAAGTGTTGCGAAGTACTGGTGACATAAGTAGGAGTGATGAAACGATGATATTAAAACAACATAAGAAACGAGGACAAATACACCAACTAAGGACAAAAACCAGTAGGGTGCTGGGGCTAGTGGAGCAGAATTTGGGTCTCTGAAGCTGAGCTGAACAGCTGCAGGTGTGGCCTCAGTGGCCACTCTAGCAGCAAATGCCACAGTCTTCCCAAGGTTTTGCCTATTCTGCTTGGGTGCTGCAAGGCACAGCGGGAAGGTAGCTTTGGCTTTTGGGACACAGAAGTTGATGGTGTCACTGTCAGAGAAAGGGAAGTTGGGAGGAAGCGAGGGTGTAGGAGGGAAGATGAGACCAATATCAGCAAAGGAGATGGAACAATCCCCCCACACTGTCTCCATGTTTAGAACCCTTCCTCTTTTCATTCCTTGAAGGAGAACCAGAAAGCAATATTGGCAAGAGCCCCAGCTGACAAAAAAATTTCCTCATACAGGGAGGACTAGCAGCCGGGCAGAGGGGGGTGAGGAGGTGGAGGGTGGTGAACTGCCGTGGGGAACGGGCGGTGAGCTGCATGCAGTGCCCCTCCCGTCCCCAGCCTGGACCCCATGGGTGGGGATGCTGCCAAGGTGCCATCCAAGGGCTGGTGCAGTAGTCCACTGCAGTCCTCCAACAGCAGTTAAGTAACCTACAAAGCATAGACTGAGCCCCCTCCTTCCTCTCCCCCTCATCCCCCTCTCCATGCCCTCCGCCTTACCTCCTTCCCCTCCCCACAGCACCTGTATATATGTACATATGTTTGTACGTATTCATTACTCTATTTTATTTGTACATATTTATTCTATTTATTTTATTTTGTTAATATGTTTTGGTTTGTTCTCTATCTCCCCCTTCTAGACTGTGAGCCCACCTTTGGGTAGGGACCGTCTCTATATTTTGCCAACTTGTACTTCCCAAGTGCTTACTACAGTGTTCTGCACATAATAAGCGCTCAATAAATACGATTGAATGAATGAATGTGTGTGCTGTTTCTTGAGGGCCAATAGGGGAATAGCTCGTCTCTCTCCTGAAAAGTCATCAATGGCTCCCCATTGTTCCTGTAATACTGATAATAATGATGGTATTTGTTAAGCACTTATTATGTGCCAGGCACTGTTCTAAGTGCTGGGGAAGATACAAGGTAATTGAGTTTGACATAGTCCCTGTCCCACATAGGGCTCACAGTCTTAATCCCCGTTTTCCAGGAAACCGAGGCACAGAGAAGTTGTGACTTGTCCAAGGTCACAGAGCAGATGTATGGCAGAGTCGGGATTAGAACCCATGACCTTCTGACTTCCAGGTCGTTGCTCTATCCACTATGCCGTGCTGCTTCCCATAATAATAACGGTATTTGCTAAGCACTTACTATGTGCCAGGCACTGTTCTAAGCACTGGGGTGGGTACAAGTAAATCGGATTGGACACAGTCCGCGTCCCACGTGGGGTGCTCAGTCTCAATCCTCATTTTACAGATGAGGAAACCGAGGCTCAGAGAAGTGAAGTGACTTGCCCCAGGTCCCACAGCAGAGAAGTGGCGGAGCTGGGATTAGAACTCAGGACCTTCTGACTCTCAGCCCTGTGCTCTATTCATTACGCCACGCTGCTTCTGCTGTGTAAAACAGCTCTTCATCATTGGTTTTAGGGCTCACTAGCAGCTGGCTGCCTCTTCTCTACTTTCTTTCCAGCTACTTCCACTTTTCTTCTTCCCAAACTAATCTCCAGCAGTCTTTCTGTCCCTCCTCTACCCCCCACTCTCTCTCTGTGTTACTGTCTCTATCTCTGCCTCTCAACTTCCCCATCTCTAATCCAGTGCTTACTCTTTTCTCCTTACCTTTCATCTGTTTTACTAAAGAATGGCCTGTCTTTTCTTCAAAGCCCTTCTAAAACATCACCTCCTCCACGAGACATTTCTTAATCAATCTATATGCCTTCCTGGTCATCAGTCAATCATATTTGAGCACTTACTGCTTGCAGAGCGCTGTACTAAGTGCTCGGGGGAGTGCAATAGAACAGAATTATTAGACATGTTCTCTGCCTACGAGTGGTCATATATCCTCTTTACCACTCAGCACTTCCATGCACTTTTCTTGCTTATTTTTTATTAATTCATTCATCCACATGGACTATATTCCTTTCTAAGTGCGTATCTTATTCATTCATTCATTTGTATTTATTGAGCACTTACTATGTGCAGAGCACTGTACTAAGTGCTTGGGAAGTACAAATCGTCAACATATAGAGACAGTCCCTACCTAATGATGGGCTCACAGTCTAGAAAGGGGAGACAGACAACAGAGGATTGTTTTTGTTATTCACATTTAAAAGGGGGAGGCCCAGAGAAGTGAAATGACTTGCCCAGCGTCACACAGCTGACTAGTGGCAGAGCCGGGATTAGAACCCATGACCTCTGACTCCCAAGCCCGGGCTCTTTCCACCAAGCCATGCTAAAGAAGGTTTTTCCTTATAAGAACCAGAACACTGATGAAAGGGGTGAGGATTTTGGTAGCATTGCCATTCCAAAAAAACCAAGGCAGTTCTCTCGCGTTGGAAAATGTACGCTGCTGCTCATATCTCAAGCGTTTAATCCAAAATTCAAGTCCCACACCTAGGATGGGCTGGGATTTACTCACTAGATTGTAAGATTCTTGAGGTTAGGGATTGGACTTTAAATTATTTCTGTTTGTTCCAAGAGCTGCAGACAGGGCTCTGCACACAGTGGGGGTGGTTTAATGGACATTTCATTTTGAGAGGTATCAATATTAGTCACAGTAACAGCCCAGATCAATCAAGGAATCACGTGTGGATTTTGAGCCAGCTCTTTGAAAAGGGACAGAAGCTTCTTAGGACATTGATTTCTAAACAAGCCCTTGATTCATTCATTCATTCATTCATTCAGTTGTATTTATTGAGCGCTTACTGTGTGCAGAGCACTGTACTAAGCGCTTGGGAAGTACAAGTTGGCAACATATAGAGACAGTCTAGAAGAAATAAAATCTCGCCCAAACAGGGACTTGAAGCCTGGACCCTCAGATTAAAAGCCTGGTGCTCTACCAACTGAGCTAACTGGGCCCTGATCCTTGAATGACAGCTGGTGTCTCAACTGAGTTAGTCGAAAGTCCTGCATACCCAATGTGGACTATCAGTATCTCTTTGAGAAACCCAACAAATACGTTTGTCGTTTGTACCCAAGTTGCAGCATTGTCTGAGGGATATTTTTTAGTCAGCTGTATTTATTGAATACTTCGTGCGTACAGAGCATTGAACTGAACACTTTGGGGGTGTACAATGTAGCTGGCACATTCGCTACCCACTATGACCTTGTAGACTAGAGGGGGAGACATACATTAATATAAATAAAATTACAGATATGTACCTAAGTGCTTTGGGATTGGGAGGGGGGCTGAATAAAGGAAGAGAGTCAAGGCAATGCAGAAGAGAGTGGGAGGGCCTTAGTCAGGGGAGGCCTCTTGGAGGAGACTGTGATCCCCCCGTGGGACAACTTGATCACCTTGCTAACCTCCCCAGCGCTTAGTACAGTGTTTTGCACATGGTAAGTGCTTAATAAATGCTATTATTATTATTATTATTATAAGCTTATACCTACCCCGGTGCTTAGAACTGTGCTTGTCCCATAATAAGCACTCATCAAATACTACAGTTATTATTATTAGGAGCCCCATGCGGGCGCAAGGTGATATGATATGAGAAGCAGCATGGCTCAGTGGAAAGAGCCCAGGCTTTGGAGTCAGAGGTGATGGGTTCAAATGCCGCCTCTGCCACTTGTCAGCTGGGTGGCTCTTAACTTCTCTGGGCCTCAGTTACCTCATCTGTAAAATGGGGATGAGGACTGTGAGCCCCCCGTGGGACAACCTGATCACCTTGTTAACCCCCCAGCGTGTAGAACAGTGCTTTGCACATAGTAAGCGCTTAATAAATGCTATTATTATTATTATTATTTAGATGACTGAAACCATCTTGTGGGACTAAAATTGCTATGTGCTACTTTCAGCATTGATCCCAGGAATGAGACGAGACCCTGATGGTTGGGTTTCACTCTACTCCCTGGCCAGTAGGCCTGAGGTAGAGCACAAGGTGTATTTTATCATTGAATGTGATGCCATTTCACATTCTGTACTTGCGTAGCATTTTGGCACCCAGGTTTACCCCCATCATCAACTGTGAGAATCAGTGTGATTGTAACAGAGGCTCATCGTAGATACTGTCCTAAAGGTGATCACTGCTGAGAAATTACAGTGTTGGATTTTTACCTTGGCAAACTTAGCCAAGAAGAGGCAAAACAACCCAAGGTACTTACCAGCCCCCTTAACAGTAATAACACCTATTTTCATATGGTTTAATTAGCACAGGCACCAATATTTTATAAGAAAATAAATTAAATGGCTGGGTTGCAGTTCCTGGAAGATTTTGCACTTGCTCATTATTTTGGACTTATTCAAATAAGAAAAATAGCAAAGAATGAGACACCTTCCAGTAAGCTGTATGGGCGGAAATGATGACCATGTTAAATCAACGTTTTCATTGTAAACATCCGATTATGACATTATTAATGATTTTGGTAAGCACTCATTAAAGGTGGCATCATTTAATGGGCTTTTGTGACTTTTTTTTAAACCTTTGTTAAAATACATCAGCTTTATTTATTTTTTTATTTTTGCAATCCTGTACTTTTCCGTGCAGGCCCTTCTTAATTCTTTGCCCTCTCTCCTAGCAATTAGGAAACTTTTCATGTGCAGTGGACTTTGAATGTCAGGGTTTGCAGGTGATAGAAGTGGAGTAACTCATTCAGGAGGTAGACCGAAAATTGGAAACTTTGCACAGGACACACACTCCAGAGGACAGCGGTGAATGCAAGTGTCAGCCATTTGGAAGACTTGTGAGAAAGAAAGAAAAACAACTTAGGAAAAGAATGGGACTCTTTCTTGGTCTTGTAATGTCAGTATCAAAGGCTTGAAACAGGAAAATATATTCTAGAATCTTGAGGAAAGTTCTGATTTGGTTTCATGAGCCAAGGAGATGGACATCTTCCCCCTGATGTGTGGTTGCACAAATAAATAATCATGATGATAATAACTGTGGCATGGGTGGTATAGTGGATGGAGCATGAGTCTGAGAGTCAGAAGGACTTGGGTTCTAATCCTGCTCTGCCACATGTCCGCTGTGTGACCTTGGGCAATTCAATTCACTTCTCTGTGTCTGTTACCTCATCTGTAAAATGGGGATTAAGACTGTGAGCCCCATGTGGGACAGGGAATGTATCCAACCTAACTCTTATCTACCCCAGTGCTTAGAACACTGCTGTGGCACATAGTAAGTGCTTAAGAAGTACCATAATTATTATTAAATTCAATCGTATATATTGAGTGCTTACTGTGTGCAGAGGGAGCGCTGTACTAAGCGCTTATTGTCACTATGTGAGAAGCACTGTACCAAGTACTGGGGTAGATACAGGAAGATCAGGTCCACATAGGGCTCAAAGTGTAGGAGGGAGAACAAGTATGAATCCTCACTTTGCAGGTGAGGAAACTAAGGCACAGAGAAGTTGAGACTTGGCCAAGGTCACACACAGCAGGTGAGTGGCAGAGCTAAAATTAGAACCCAGGTTCTCTGACTCCTAGGTACATTCTCTTCTTTCTGCTACTCCATGCTGCCTCTCGGTGTCTTGGTTTGCTGGGTGTCTTTCATATTAGCATGACGATCTGATTACTTTTTTCAGCAAAGGGGCTCTCTCTTTCCCAGGGGTAAGTTTTTCAAGACTTTGTTCATTTTGCCTCCTTAGGTGCATACTCTAAGCCGTGGCCAGTTGGCTTTTATCTTTTATCTTTCTCTTCCTTTTTCATTTAATTCTGTAGACAGAAACTGTGTGGGATGAGATGGCTCCAAAATTGGCCAGAGGGAACTCTGAATTTATGACTTACCTGCTCAGACAAGAAGGCTTCTCTCCCTGTTAGGTTGGTAACATCTTGAAAGGCAGCATTCATTGCTGCTTGTTTTTGTTTTTCTAAAAGAGGAACTAGAGGGGAGGATTAAGCTCTTGGCAAATGATAGTCCATAAACTACAAGATGGTGCCAGACCATTGGTTGGATTAACAACAGTGCTGGGCATGCTGCATAATATGTAACATATAGTCTCCTGGTGAAGAGCAGGGTTTCAAGAAAGTAAGCTGAAACCTGCAGGGACTTAGTTCCATGAGATTTCAGCTAGCCCTGGGCAGGGATGGGTGTACTGAGCACAGCCATATGGTGCCATTTGGGGCTTGGGCCAGGCACAGATTTGGAGCAGGGCTTGTGGTGGTGATAGTCAGGGCTCCTTCTGGACATGGTTTGAAGCACCTTTTAGTGGCCCAGAGTTTCCTCGGACCTTCACAGGGTTGGAGCTCTGAGTAGCCTCTAGGAGCCTGCTCCTAATAATAATAATAATAGTGATTGTAGTATTGTGGACAGGTAACGGGTCTACCAACTCTGTTATATTGGGCTCTCCCAAGCGCTTAATACAGTGCTCTGCACACAATAAGCACCCAAATACATTGATTGATGTCAGTTCTTTCTATGTGCTAAACAGTGAAGTAGCTACAATATAAGGGGATTGTACATAGTTCCTGCCTCACATAGGGCGTTTAGTGTGAGGGAGAGCCAAAACAGGTATCTTATCCCCATTTTTAAAGATGAGGAAATTGAGGTGGAGAGAATCAGTTAGTCAATCAGTGGTATTTATTGAGTGCTTACTCTGTGCAGGGCACTCTACTAATCACTTGGGCGAGTACAATACAACGGAGTTGGTAGACGCATTCCCTGCCCACAGAGAACTTACAGTCTAGAAAAGTTAAGTGGCTTGCCCAAGGTCACACAGTAGACAAGTAGAAGAACTGGGAATCTGGGTCTTCTTACTCTCAGGCCCATGCTGTTTCTCCACCTGTTCTTTTTGCAGGTCTTTTTGGAAAAAAGATGAACCAGGTAGAACCCTTGAAATAGGGGTGAGCCTCACTAGGCTCGCTATCTTCCATGCTCCCAGGGCGCTTTCTGTACGGGCAGTTCCCTGAGGCTGACCCTTGACCAGGTGGTTGTGTTTGTTAGAAACTCACTGGGTGTTTAGAGCATGTTCACTTGCTGAGATCCTGGCCTTGAGGTAGGTGTGGGTTGGACTCATTCATAATTCCAGGAGAATCAGGTTGATAATTTGTACGTGAATCCATAATAAATAGCATCAATTTAAGAACCGATGTTGTCTAAACCACTAGAAAAATGGTGTGGTAAAAATTTTGCCACTTGCAGATTTACGAATTGCTTCCTTTTTACCTGGCTACATCAGTGGAACTCCTTTTTGCAGCCTAGAGTGCAGTGCCCCACTTTATCAAGATTTAAACCTGCATGGATACTACACCGCTAGTCCTCCTCCACAGTAGTCGTCGTCCCTCACAAATGGAGTGACCATTTGTGCAGAGTCCCACTACAGTCTTGCTTTCAGCTGGTCTGCCCCAGAGCCAGTGTGGAGAGTGGGTTTGGTAGCGGGTGGGAGTTGGCAAAGTGAAGACTCTGATTCTTGATTGTTGTTAATATTTCCCCTTACTCCCTACATGGTGGCAGTTCCCCTTCATGGCATTCATTTTCCAAAACATTAGTTCCTGCACAATAGTAATTCCTCTGCCCACTGGATCTTGGATCCCCAGACATTAGTGCAAAACAGGATTGTTTATGCATTCAGTTAGTTCCACACAATTTGTCATTGGACAGCCTCTTGTTGGTGAGGGAAATTTCTCCATTTGTCCAATTACCAGGCAGTAGTGATTTGTTTTTCTAGAAAGGTAATCCCCATGATCAATAAAGTATTACTAGCTTACAAATTAAAATTTTCTTTAACTAAACAGTAAGTAGTCTCTGAGACATTTGGAAAAATAATACTTCTTATGGTCTTTAAAAGTGGAAGGGCAGAGTTGTGGTAGTTTTCCTCCAATAAAGCAGGAAACAATCTAGGTATCATTTTGAAAATGTAGGACCAAAGCTTTAATCACAGTGTAATTCAGTATAAGGCAGTATTTATCATGGTCATTTATAACATCAAAATCTGTGTGAATATTCCTGATGATCCTTTAGCTTTCTGCTTCCTCTCACCCAGCACACCTCCGGCTCCACCCCACCTCACCCACTCATCAATTTGAACAACCCCTGGGTCTCATTATCACTTGTAAATATGTTGCCAACTTGTACTTCCCAAGCGCTTAGTAC
The DNA here is from genome assembly GCF_015852505.1 of Tachyglossus aculeatus. Lineage (NCBI taxonomy): Eukaryota > Metazoa > Chordata > Mammalia > Monotremata > Tachyglossidae > Tachyglossus > Tachyglossus aculeatus. Next base: position 24,335,569 of record NC_052088.1, read on the forward strand.
AGTCCTCTGCACATAGTAAGCGCTCAATAAATACGATTGATTGATTGATAGTAAGTGCTCAGTAAATATGATTGAATGAATGAATGTAAATCTGTAACCTCAATAACTCTGAAACCCTGCCCTAGGATCTCAACCCCCTTACTGCTTCCTCCCCCTCTGCCGCCCCAAAAACAGTTTTCTCCTCACAAAAAGACCTCCAGTCTCTTGACCCCCTACCTCCACTTATCCCAGGTCATCAGTACAAGCGCTTAGAACAGTGCTTGGCACATAGCGCTTAACAAATACCATCATTATTATTATTATTATCATGCCCCATTCAGACTCCTTACCCAACCTCCCATATCTTGATGCACAGATCTACACCCCGAATAGTACCAAACTCATCTCCTTCACCCCCAACAATTTCCCTCCACCAATATCTCACCACTAGCCCTCAGTCTTGGATCACCTCTAAAGTACCCTTCCTCGGCTCTTGTGGTTGTGCTGTGGAGTACTGTAGATGGAAATCCAGACACCAGGCCAATTTTGGCTCCTTCAAAATAATAGTTACCTGTTATAGTTCTGCCGTTTCTTTTGCAGAGTACTATTACTCTTTCATCGTCCATAGTATTTGCAGAGGGCTCACTGTTCTCCCCACTTATCACCTCCCATGCCCCTTGCCCCTGCCAATTATTCCAGTCTTTAAACTTCCGACTGAAACCCCCAGTGCTCTCACTTCCCTTCTCTACTCACCTCTGATGACCCAACCAACCATAGCAAAATTCTCAGTTGTGAGCTCTCACAGTCCCCTTCTGATGTTCACAAATTCCTTCCACCATAACATCAATGCTCTCTTCCTTCACAGCTGTCACTTGAGAGGAGCTCTCCCGCCCGCTTTCAAAATTTACCTCCTTCACCTGTGACCCCATCCATTCCCATCTACTAAAAATGCCGGCCTCCACTCTTCCTCCCTCCTTGTAGCCACCTTCAACCACATCATCATCATCATCAATCGTATTTATTGAGCACTTACTATGTGCAGAGCACTGTACTAAGTGCTTGGGAAGTACAAATTGGCAACATATAGAGACAGTCCCTACCCAACAGTGGGCTCACAGTCTAAAAGGGGAAGACAGAGAACAAAACCAAACATACTAACAAAATAAAATTAATAGAATAGATATGTACAAGTAAAATTAATAAATAAATAAATAGAGTAATAAATATGTACAAACATCTATACATATATACAGGTGCTGTGGGGAAGGGAAGGAGGTAAGAAGGGGGGGATGGAGAGGGGGACGAGGGGGAGAGGAAGGAAGGGGCTCAGTCTGGGAAGGCCTCCTGGAGGAGGTGAGGTCTCAATAGGGCCTTGAAGGGAGGAAGAGAGCTAGCTTGGCGGATGGGCAGAGGGAGGGCATTCCAGGCCCAGGGGATGACGTGGGCCGGGGGTCAATGGCGGGACAGGCGAGAACGAGGTACGGTGAGGAGATTAGCGGCGGAGGAGCGGAGGGTGCGGGCTGGGCTGTAGAAGGAGAGAAGGGAGGTGAGGTAGGAGGGGGCGAGGTGATGGACAGCCTTGAAGCCCAGGGTGAGGAGTTTCTGCCTGATACGCAGATTGATTGGTAGCCACTGGAGATTTCTGAGGAGGGGAGTAACAAGCCCAGAGCATTTCTGGACAAAGATAATCCGGGCAGCAGCATGAAGTATGGATTGAAGTGGAGAGAGACATGAGGATGGGAGATCAGAGAGAAGGCTGATGCAGTAGTCCAGACAGGATAGGATGAGAGCTTGAATGAGCAGGGTAGCGGTATGGATGGAGAGGAAAGGGCAGATCTTGGCAATGTTGTGGAGCTGAGACCGGCAGGTTTGGTGATGGCTTGGATGTGAGGGGTGAATGAGAGAGCGGAGTCGAGGATGACACCAAGGTTGCGGACTTGTGAGACAGGAAGGATGGTAGTGCCGTCAACAGAGATGGGAAAGTCAGGGAGAGGGCAAGGTTTGGGAGGGAAAACAAGGAGTTCAGTCTCGGACATGTTGAGCTTTAGGTGGCGGGCGGACATCCAGATGGAGATGTCCTGAAGGCAGGAGGAGATGCGAGCCTGGAGAGAGGGGGAGAGAGCAGGGGCAGAGGTGTAGAGGTGTCATCAGCGTAGAGATGATAGTTGAAGCCGTGGGAGCGAATGAGGTCACCAAGGGAGTGTGTGTAGATCGAGAACAGAAGGGGACCAAGCACTGAACCTTGGGGAACCCCCACAGTAAGAGGATGGGAGGGGGAGGAGGAGCCTGCAAAAGAGACTGAGAATGAACGACCGGAGAGGTAAGAGGAGAACCAGGAGAGGACGGGGTCTGCGAAGCCAAGGTCAGATAGCGTGTTGAGGAGAAGGGGGTGGTCCACGGAGAAACCACAGTCGCCTATGGTTCCTTCCCCTTTACCAACAATCAATCAACTGTATTTATTGAGTACTTACTATGAGCTGAGCTCTGTACAGAGTATTTGGGAGCATACAGTATAACAGCATTGGTAGACACATTCCCAGCCCACAAGGCAAGCACATACTCACATCTCCCCTCTTCCCAAACACCAATCTCTGGATCCCCATCTCTGCCCTCCTTTCCTATCCAAGCACTTCAGAAAGGTTGAATACACTTACTGCCTCCACTTCCTCTCCTCCAATTCCCTTCTTGACCCCCTACAGTCCATTTTCTGCTACCTTCTGTCCAGTAAGACCACTCCCTTTAAGGTCACCAATGACTTCTATTTTAATTCTCCTCTACTTCTAGGGCTGTGGGCTGTGCCTTTATCCTGGAAACATGATCTAACTTGGATTTTGTTGTCAGGGTTCTCTCCTGATTCTACTTTTCCCTTTCTAGATGGTCTTTCCCATTCTCTTTTGCCAGCCCTACTTCTGCTTCCCATCTCTTTCATTGTGAATGGTCTCATAAGGCTCTGTTCTGGGTCTCTCATCTCTTCTCATCTTAAACCTACTTGCTCCAGGAGCTCACCTGATCCCAGGAAGTCACCTACCATCCTCTCTGCAGATTACTCCCAAATCTACCTCACTAACACCCAATTTTCTTCTTGGCAATCTAACGTTTTCTCCAGCCTCCAGTGATGCCTCAATCACACCTCAAGCTAAATATGTCTAAAACAGTATACTTCATCTTCCCTCTCCTTCACCTAATTTTCCCATAACAGTTGGTCTCTGCCACTTTTCCATCTTTCCCATCTCAGAAGCCTGCTACTTTGCCATTGTCCTTGACCCTCCTCTCTCTTTCAGGTATTCATTCTGTAATAATGATAATTGTGGGATTTGTTGAACACTTACTGTGTGCCAGGCACTGTACTAAGTGCTGGGGTAGATACAAGTGAATGGAGTTGTCCCACATTGGGCTCACAGCCTCAATCCCCATTTTACAGATCAGGCAACTGAGGCTCAGAAGTGAAGTGACTTATCCAAGGTCACAAAGCAGACAAGTGGCAGAGGCAGGATTAGAACCATAACCTTCCGATTCCGAGGCCTGTACCCAGATCTTGTCAGGATTTCCTCCACAACATTTCCAGGGTTATGATTGCTGCTGTTATTGTATTCAAGTGCCTAGTATGTGTCAAGCACTGTTCTAAGCAGTGGGATAGATACAACTGGGTTGGATACAGTACACATCCCATGTGGAGCTCACAGTCTAGGAGGGAGAACAGGTATTGAATCCCCATTTTACAGCTGAGAAACGGAGGCGCAGAAAAGTTAAGTGACTTGTCCAAGGTCACACAGCAAGTAAGCATAGAGAAGTGAAGTGACATGCCCAAGGTCACACAGCAAGTAAGCATAGAGAAGTGAAGTGACATGCCCAAGGTCAATCAATCAATCAATCAGTCGTATTTATTGAGCGCTTACTGTGTGCAGAGCACTGTACTAAGTGCTTGGGAAGTACAAGTTGGCAACATATAGACAGTCCCTACCCAACAGTGGGCTACAGTCTAGAAGGGGGAGACAGAGAACAAAACCAAACATACTAACAAAATAAAATAAGTAGAATAGATATGTACAAGTAAAATAAATAGAGTAATAAATATGTACAAACATATATACATATATACAGGTGCTGTGGGGAAGGGTAGGAGGTAAGATGAGGGGAATGGAGAGGGGGATGAGGGGGAGAGGAAGGAGGGGGCTCAGTCTGGGAAGGCCTCTTGGAGGAGGTGAGCTCTCAGTAGGGCCTTGAAGGGAGGAAGAGAGCTAGCTTGGAGGATGGGCAGAGGGAGGGCATTCCAGGCTCGGGGGATGACGTGGGCCGGGGGTCGACGGCGGGACAGGCGAGAACGAGGCCTAACGGTGAGGAGATTAGAGGCAGAGGAGCGGAGGGTGCGGGCTGGGCTGGAGAAGGAGAGAAGGGAGGTGAGGTAGGAGGGGGCGACGTGATGGACAGCCTTGAAGCCCAGGGTGAGGAGTTTCTGCCTGATGCGCAGATTGATTGGTAGCCACACAGCAAGCAATTGAGGTCCTCTCACTCCCAAATCCATGCTGCTTCTAAGGATCTTCCCTTTCCCTTCCAAACCAAATAGCCACCACGCTGATCCAGCACTTGTCATATCCTGCCTCAAATACTGCATCAACTTCCTTGCTGATCTCCCAGCTTCCTGTCTTTCCCTTCTCCAGTCCATACTTTACTCTGCAGGCCAGATCATTTGTCCAGAAGATCATTCTGCATACGTCTCCCCAATCCTCAAAATCCTCCAGTATTTACCCCTTCCTCTCAGCATCAAGTGAACCATTGGCTTTAAGGTACTCATTTACTGCTTTCTCAATACTGTGTACTCTTCTCTACTCCCACCCAACCCCAACTCTCATTCTCCATCCCTCTCAAGCTTACCTACTCACTGTGCCTGAGAATCAGAAGACCTGGCTTCTAATCCTGGCTCTACCACTTGTCTACTGTGTGACTTTGGGCAAGTCCCTTAACTTCTCCGTACCTCAGTTTCTTCATCTGTAAAATGGAGGTTAAATAACAGTTCTCCCTCCTCTTTAGATTGTGAGCCCCATGTGGGGCAGGAACTGTACCCAATCTTGAGATATTGTATCCATTCCAGTACTTAGTATAGTCCTTGGCAGATAGTAAGTGCTTAACAAATACCACAGTTACTTTTATTGAAGTATAACAGAGTTTAATCTGTAGCTATGAAGATTTTTTTTCAGTGGTTGAAGTACTTATTAGCACAAAAGCCTTTTCACCTCTAAGGCGTGGAGCAAAAGTTAGATCTTGGTTCACATTTATTTAATATTTACACAATAAGCAATCAATTCAGGAGGAATTTAAGCAGGGAATGATAAAGACATGTAACGAAGCTTTCTTTATCTGTTGTCTCATATGCATTGTAAGAATAATTCATGGATAAATAGTATTTTCTCGAGAACTCAAGACATAACATTGGTTGTCAGTCTGACGCTCAGCACCTCCCAGATCTCTCGCTCCATCCCTTCTCCCCTCCTTAACTTCCATCTTCAACCGCTCACTCTCCACTGGTTCCTTCCCCTCTGCCTTCAAACATGCCCATGTCTCTCCCATCCTAAAAAAACCCTCTCTTGACCCCACCTCACCTTCTAGTTATCGTCCCATATCCCTCCTACCATTCCTTTCCAAACTCCTTGAACGAGTTGTCTACACGCGCTGCCTAGAATTCCTCAACAACAACTCTCTCCTCGACCCCCTCCAGTCTGGCTTCCGTCCCCTTCATTCCACGGAAACTGCGCTCTCAAAGGTCACCAATGACCTCCTGCTTGCCAAATCCAACGGCTCATACTCTGTCCTAATCCTCCTCGACCTCTCAGCTGCCTTTGACACTGTGGACCACCCCCTTCTCCTCAACACGTTATCTGACCTTGGCTTCACAGACTCCGTCCTCTCCTGGTTCTCCTCTTATCTCTCCGGTCGTTCTTTCTCAGTCTCTTTTGCAGGCTCCTCCTCCCCCTCCCATCCTCTTACTGTGGGAGTTCCCCAAGGTTCAGTGCTTGGTCCCCTTCTGTTCTCAATCTACACTCACTCCCTTGGTGACCTCATTCGCTCCCACGGCTTCAACTATCACCTCTACGCTGATGACACCCAGATCTACATCTCTGCCCCTGCTCTCTCCCCCTCCCTCCAGGCTCGCATCTCCTCCTGCCTTCAGGACATCTCCATCTGGATGTCCGCCCGCCACCTAAAGCTCAACATGTCGAAGACTGAGCTCCTTGTCTTCCCTCCCAAACCTTGTCCTCTCCCTGACTTTCCCATCTCTGTTGACGGCACTACCATCCTTCCCGTCTCACAAGCCCGCAACCTTGGTGTCATCCTCGACTCCGCTCTCTCATTCACCCCTCACATCCAAGCCGTCACCAAAACCTGCCGGTCTCAGCTCCGCAACATTGCCAAGATCCGCCCTTTCCTCTCCATCCAAACCGCTACCCTGCTAATTCAAGCTCTCATCCTATCCCGTCTGGACTACTGCACTAGCCTTCTCTCTGATCTCCCATCCTCGTGTCTCTCTCCACTTCAATCCATACTTCATGCTGCTGCCCGGATTATCTTTGTCCAGAAACGCTCTGGACATATCACTCCCCTCCTCAAAAACCTCCAATGGCTACCGATCAATCTGCGCATCAGGCAGAAACTCCTCACCCTGGGCTTCAAGGCTCTCCATCACCTCGCCCCCTCCTACCTCACCTCCCTTCTCTCCTTCTACTGCCCAGCCCGCACCCTCCGCTCCTCCACCACTAATCTCCTCACTGTACCTCGCTCTCGCCTGTCCCGCCATCGACCCCCGGCCCACGTCATCCCCCGGGCCTGGAATGCCCTCCCTCTGCCCATCCGCCAAGCTAGCTCTCTTCCTCCCTTCAAGGCCCTCCTGAGAGCTCACCTCCTCCAGGAGGCCTTCCCAGATTGAGCCCCTTCTTTCCTCTCCCCCTCGTCCCCCTCTCCATCCCCCCGCCTTACCGCCTTCCCCTCCCCACAGCACCTGTATATATGTATATATGGTTGTACATATTTATTACTCTGTTTATTTATTTATTTATTTATTTTACTTGTACATTTCTATCCTACTTATTTTATTTTGTTGGTATGTTTGGTTCTGTTCTCTGTCTCCCCCTTTTAGACTGTGAGCCCACTATCGGGTAGGGACTGTCTCTATGTGATGCCAATTTGTACTTCCCAAGCGCTTAGTACAGTGCTCTGCACATAGTAAGCGCTCAATAAATACGATTGATTGATTGATTGATTGATCTCCAATAATCCAAATTCCCTTTGGGTTCTCAGGACAAACAAGTGTAAAATCAATGAGTGCTTTGTTCAGTAGATGAATTTAGTTGTATGTTGGGCTGATATTTACGGATGTTTGGCACACGGAGGAGGAAGAGATCATTGTTTAGTTTGCCATTCCCATGAGGTTTTATGGCTTTTCTGCATTTTCCTACTTGAATTGTTTTTTGAGTCATAGACTTAAAGTTGGAAGGGGCCTTGAGAGATCAGTTGGCTCAGCGTGGCCTAGTGGAAAGAGCGTGGGCCTTGGAGTGGGGGGACCTGGGTTCTAATCCCAGCTCTCCAACTTTCCTGCTATGTGACCTTGGGCAAGTTCCTTAACCTCTCTGTGCCCCAAGATGCTCATGTGGGACAGGGACACTTTCTGGCCTGTAGGTTATACCTATTCCAGTACTTAGTACAGTGCTTAGCACATAGTATTATTATTATTATTAGTAATAGTATTGTTGTTATTGTTATTTTTATTATTCAACCTCCTACCTCCAGACAGATAAATGCCTTCCCATTCAGGAGAAATTGGGATAGTGTCTTCACAATCTTCCTTGGCTAGTTTTTCAAGTATACTGTCATCTCATAATTGTTCTCTGAATTGTACTTTCCAAGCACTTAGTACAGTGCTCTGCACACAGTAAACACTCAATAAATATGATTGAATGAATGTATGAATCTCATTATTATTACACAATTAAGTGTTTACTACGTGTCAAGCGCTGTTCTAAGCTCTGGAGTAGATACAAGTTAATCAGTTTGGAAATAGTGCCTGTCTCAAATGGGGTTCAAAGTCTAAGTAGAAGGGATTATTATTATTATTATTATTACTATTATTATTATTGCATGGATCCTGGGATTCAGAAGTTAATCCCATCTCTGCTACTTGCTTGCTATGTGATCTTGGGCAAAGTTACTTAACTTATCTGGGCCTCAATTACCTCATCTGTAAAATGGGGATTAAGACTGTGAGTCCCATGTTGAACAGGTACTGTGTCCAACCTGGTTTGTTGTATCCACCCCAGCACTTAGTCCAGTGCCTGGCACTTAGTACTTAAAAAAACATTATTTTTATTGTTGCTGTTATTATTATTATTACTATTATTATTATTATTATTATTCTATGTAAGCACTAGGTGTCAAATACTTTTCAGCACCAGGGTAGATCCAAGATGATCAAGTTGGACACAGTCCCTGTCCCACATGGAGCTCACAGTCTGTCCTTCAAGGAGTTCTTCCTTTTGGCCAAAGTCCTTGCTGCATGTATTTCAGCTTTTCCCTTGCGTTCAGCCCCATAGACATGAAAGGCAAACTGTTTCAACAACAAAAGAAATCCATGTTATATTAGAAGAGTCTTTTGCCATAATAATAATAATAATAATAATGACATTTATTAAGCACTTACTATATGTAAAGCACAGTTCTAAGTGCTGGGGAGGTTACAAGGTGATCAAGTTGGCCCATCGGGGGCTCACAGTCTTAATCCCCCATTTTACAGATGAGGTAACTGAGGCACAGAGAAGTTAAGTGACTTTCCCAAAGTCACACAGCTGACAGTTGGCAGAGTCGGTTTTTGAACCCATGACCTCTGACTCCAAAGCTCCGGCTCTTTTCACTGAGCCACGCTGCACCTTCTTGATGCTAAACCATCCTAACTCCTGTCACCTTTCCTTTTTGCACCTGTTTTTCATAAGAATTTAAGGTCAAATCAGTGGTAAGAATTTAAGGTCAAATCAGTGGTCTCTCCCTTTCAGTCTTCCATCTCCTATAGGGGCTTCAGAGTGCTGCTTTCCCCCACCCCCAACCTAATGGTTAGCTAAGGACCTACCATCCCTTACTTTTCCCTCCACATTCGTAACTGTCTCCTTGTGATCCATTTTGGATTTACTTTCTTAGAAAAGCTGCTCAGGTGTTTGGAGCACTCTTGATAACTGAGCCAGCCCTGTGAAGGAATCCAGTGCTCACCTACTGAGATAAGGGATGAGAAAATGTGCCCTATTGTATTTTTAAGCAAGTGGAGTAGAGGGGCCTGTTGGCCAGTGACATTCTCTGCCACAGTTGAAGTATCTCTGTCAGCCGCAACATCTGCAGTGAAGAGGGGGGTGTAGCTTAACTTTCCAGGCAAACTTTACATTCAGTAATACTCAGAAGCTGCCACCATGAATTCAAAGTAAGTTCTTCTTTTGGAATTAGTTGAGGGTTAGTCTCTATAGGCCTTCACTTAATTCACATATTAAGTTTTTTTTAAATTACTTGTTTTTAAGTGTTCACTCCGTGCCAAGCGCTGTGCTAAGCTCTGGGGTAGATAAAATGCAGTCAGAGCATGTAAGCACAGTCCCTGTCTCGTGTCTCACAGTGTAAGAGGGAGGGAGCACAGGTATTCCATCCCCATTTCGCAGATGAGATAACTGAGAATCAGAGAAAGGTACGGGAATTGTCCAAAGTGACACAGCAGGAAAGTGACAAGAGGTAGGATGAGAACCCAGGTTTTCTGACTCGGGTCTGGTGGCTCTTCTCTGAGGCAGTGCTGTTTTGGGAATTCTCAGCTCAAGAGTGTTTTGCCCAAGGAAATCAATCAATCGATGGTATTTATTGAGCACTTACTGTATGCAGGGCACTGTACTAAGAACTTGGGGAAGTACAATACAACAGAGGTGGTATGTTCATTCATTCATTCAATCATATTTATTGAGCGCTTACTGTGTGCAGAGCACTGTACTAAGCACTTGGGATGTACAAGTTGGCAACATATAGAGACCCTACCCAACAGTGGGCTCACAGTCTAGAACGGGGAGACAGAGAACAAAACAAAACATATTAACAAAATAAAATAAATAGAATAAATATGTACAAATAAAATAGAGTAATAAATACATACAAACATATATACATATATACAGGTGCTGTGGGGAGTGGAAGGAGGTAAGGCCGGGGGAATGGGGAGGGGGAGAGGAAGGAGGGGGCTCAGTAGTGACAGAATAATAATGAACTGATTATTCTTCTAATTTGCATGTTCAAAATTCCCTAAATCTCATTTTGAAAATGATGGGCAATCTGGAATTTTTGTATTCAGTTATCCAATTGCTATGATGAACATGATTGGGACTTAGTTGTCTTTGGTAAGAAGAGCAGCTCATTTGAAGCCTGAAAGAGTAAGATTCATAACTGCTGTTTAGTTTCTGTCAGTCTGAAACATCAACATTTCAGCATTTCACCTCCCGTGCCTCCTGCTCTCTATCACCCAGGAATGATGCAGGTCATAGGCTAAAGTTTCAGAAATATTAAATATTCAATGCTTGTTTCCCATTGTTGCACAATTCACAGGTTTTTAGTATGTGAGCCAACAACGATGATGGCTAATAAAGTTTTATTAAGAGGTTACATCCAGATATATTTTGAAGTATTACAATTACAATTGCTTTGCTGAAACAGGAAACTTCAGAAAAAATTAACGTACTAGAGGGCAAACAAAACAGCTCTTTAAAAGACCTATACGATGAGCCTAATTAATGCAACATATTGTCATCAGAGCAAAATATGTTTGGGGAAATATAGCTAACCAACTAAAGGGAACCAATCAATTTTTTGGTAAGTTGACAGTTTCAAAATGAAGAGCAGTATTTTAAGTAGCTAAAAAATGGGGCTATATTACTTTGACACTGCCCAGTGAACTCTTAGAAGAACCAAAGACACTAGCCCTTATGGAATTTTAGGAGAGGGGCTGTCTAAAAAGTGTCTCCTCTACGGGCTTCTTTTGGTTTATTGAGGCAATAGTGAACGAGAAGTTCACTGGTGCAGGGCAGGTGCCAACATTCAGAGACATGAGGATTCAACAGTCAGAATTAAATCAATCAATGGTATTTATTGAACATTTATTGGGTGCAAAGCACAGTACTAATCACTTGGGAGAGAACAGTAAATTTGCAGACACAATTTCATCCCTGCCCTCAGGTAATCATACAGTCTTGTAGGAGTAGTTTACCAGCTAGTGGAGCACCTCATGGCTTGAGTAGTTTGCAGTCAACTGATGGTATTTATTGTGTGCTTACTATGTGCAGAGCACTATACTAAGCACTGGGAAAGAATACATAAATGGGAATTTGATACAGTCCCTATCCCTCAGGAGGTTTACTGAATAGACAGGATTCCTGCCCACAAGTATCTTATGGACTAGAGGAGATAAGTTTCAATTTAGGAAACCAGTTTCTTTGGATAGCTTTTGGTTTATACTACTACTTAACTAACTCAGCTTTTAACTGGCATAGTCATTCCTGGAGGACTATGAGTTACTTGTTATTGGATTGATTCCTGCATAATACCAAAAGATGCTATCAATATTCCAGATGAGTTCTCTTTTTGCTAGATTTCTCTGTATTTTCACTGGAGGGCAAGTTAGATGGTATTTTAGTGTATCATTTTGATCCTTCCAGAGAATCGTGCTTGAACAACATGCATGGTGAAATACGGGCTAACTCAAAAATAACAAAATCAACTCTCCAAGAAAACAATACCAAACAAAGCAGCTGAACACAATCCTCATACTCTCTATGGTTCCCAACCCTTTTCTATTTTGAATTAAATCTTCGGTCTCTAGGTTTTTGACTACCTCCATTAAGAAATCATACATGGAAAAAAAAACAGAGAACATTTAAAAATATGCTGAAATGTGAAGTAATATATGGCCTCATAAGATAGCATTCCAGAGCATTTGTTTGACTTAGCCATTTGATAGTAAGTGGTGAATAATCTATTTTCCATCGCTATGTAAATTATCTCTGCATTTGCTCATTGTGGCTTATAGGTGCTTAGTCAGTTTACACTTTAGGCCTTTACACTGTCGTTTTTTATCCATTTTCACTTTTTTGTGCTTAGTTTATTTTTCCTAAGTATTGAGTAATCCTTATTGACACTGGCCGACTCTTCTCATCGTGTCCTCAGCATTTCTTTCCTGACCTTACCTGACTCTTTCAGTCACTCTCTTTGGTTTTCTTTCAAAATTTACATTGCTGAAATTCAGAAGTCATAATAATAATGGTAATATTGGTTAAGCCCTTACCATGTGCCTAGCAGCCCCTATGACAAAATTGAATACACATTGAGAACCGAGTATCAATTGTGTCCTCCCATGAGTCATGGCTCTTTTTACAAGGTTTGCGTGATGTCGGAAAGAAACCCTAATGAGGCCCAGCTCAGTATTGCCAATGGGGGGGTGCCACACCCAGACCCTAAAGCATTTTTCAGTTACCAGTAGTAATTAACGTAGAACAGACTGGCCTATCTTGACCCAGTCTCCTGTCATTTGAGCTAACATTTCAAGCCATGTTGGCCACAGACAGACACCACACACAGAAGCCTAATTTTCCCATTCCTCTTGCCCTTCGTCAAGGAATTAGGCGATTGGATTTGCCAATCATGCAGCATGCCAGTTTTTATCGTCTTGAGCTAGCATTTGTCTGTGGAGTTGGAAGCACTAGATGAGTTGAGTTGAGCCTTGTCGAGTTGGCCCAAGCTGCTTGCTATCACTTGAAAGGCTAAAATATTCAGAACATAGTTTTTAGGGTAGAGGAAGCCAAATCTGGAGATGGTACAAGTACAGTTGTTAATGATTCCTGACGAAGCCAATAAGGCACCACTTTTAATAGGATTTGTTAAGAGCGCTCTCTGGATGCTCATTTTGACTTGGAAGATGTACTGGATTCGAGAGGCACAGGTCAATTTCTTATGCACAGAGTTCTCAATCTCTGTCTCTTATCCACCCACCTCGCCCCCATCAGAGCATTTACTTACATATAGTTATAGTCTCTTGCTTCCCCCAACCTGTCATTTCTTTTAGTGTCTTCCTCCTTTAGTTCCTTGAGGTCAGGGGTCATATCTACTAACTCTACTGTGCTCTCCCAAGTGCTTAGTTCAGTGCTCTGCACAGAGAAAGTGCTCAATGAGTACTATTGACAAACCTAGCCTATCCCAATGTGGAGGCAAGTTGACTTGATATTTCTTTATAACCTTGATTGTGAATATCGTAAACATGCCCCTTTATGGAAGCTATACATTAATCTGATGTGTAGAATTGGTGGGGAAACCATCAAAGTTTTTTGATGATTATGGAGTCACCCCTAATTAATGTACTCTGAGGCAAAGGAGCCAGCTTTTCATTTTGAGCATGGGATCACAAAGGGGACAGTCGTTTGTAGAGGGCAGGAGGACTCTTTCCTCTAGGGCAGGCTGAGGCACCGTGAGGATACCGAGTATGTAGAGCACTTAATACAGTGCCCTGCACACAGTAAGTGCTCAATAAATACGATTGAATGAATGAATAAGGGTGCCCAGACTTGCCAATTTCAACTGGGCAGGACTGAGAGTTCAAGGTCTGCCCTGCTGCCTGCTTTAGGGTTTGGGAACAGAGGTCTTGACAAAACAAAAGCAAAAAAATGGTCAGCTAGGATATGGGTGCATCTGAGTCATTGGGAGATCCACGAGGAGAGAGTTACGGGCACGTGTCAGCACCCATCTCACCCGGAGAGGGAAGAAGAGGAGGAGCAGACAGAGGATCTAGTGACTGTGGCCACTGTGGGTTTGTAGGTGTGGACTACTCGGGGGGCCGTGCCCGCCCTGAGTCGCCACAGCCACCCTGCAGCACCAGCTGACGGGCCTTGCCAGAGTTGTGGGCCTGGAGTCAGCATCTACCACACCATTGTCAGAGGAGAAGTGGCCACAGGCCCGGCTCAACTGGCCCAGGGTAGGCCATGGCACCCCTCCAGCCCAACCATCCTGGAGGGGCAGCAGCTGGGATGAGGTGATGGGTCTGTTGTCAGCACAGTGGCTGCTCAGGTATCCCAGGTCTCCGGAAGCCTGGCCCTGGCTGGGATGCCCTCGCCTGGGGCTGTTGGGTGGGGGTGGGGGTGGCCCTGGAGGGAGATGAAGTGGAGGGGATTGGTAATTGCATGGGTTTTTTTAATGGTATTTTTAAGTACTTCCTATGGCGCTGTCCTAAGCGCTGTAAATTCATTGTGGGCAGGGAATGTGTATGTTATATTGTACTGTCCCAAGAACTTAGTACAGTGTTCTGCCTACAGTAAGTGCTCAATAAATGTGATTGACTAAGTCCTGTGGTAGAAGCTAATCAGAGTAGACAGAGTCCACGTCCCTCATGGGACTCAAAGTCTTCATCCTCATTTTACAGATGAGGTAACTGAGGCACAGAGAAGGTAAGTGACTTATCCAAGGTCGTACAGCAGACACGTGGTAGAGCTGGGATTAGAAATCAGGTCCTCTGACTCCCAAGCATATGCTCTTTCCACTAGGTCAAGCGTTTCCTGCCCCTCTGCTTCCCTTCTCCCTTGACCTCTCGCTGCTCTACTCCCCCTGTCTCTCTCTCCCCCCCACCGTTTCTCTCTTTCTCCCCCTCTCTCATCTCCTTTTTTCTCCTTCTTTCGCATCCCACACTCCTCCTTCCTCTCCTCTTTATTCCTTTCTGCTTCATCCTCTTTTCTTTCTTTTCATCCTCTCCTTCTTTTCTCCCCTCTCTCCTCCTTTTTTCTGTTCATAAGCATGTGTGTAGTGTGGGGGAGGGTGGCCTGAGAGAGGAATGTTCAATCCTTCCACTTATTTCTCACTCTTCCCTGCTTCCAGACCCACACATACGTGGACGGTAACACCAAGACTAATCCAAACTGTTTGGTCTATGTTTCTCCACTCGTCAGGACTGTCCAGTGGTTAACCATCCACCTCTGCAACAAACAGAAACTCCTTGCTTTTAGCTTTAAAGCACTCAGTCACCTTGCCCCCTCCAATCTCACCTCACTGGTTTTCTGCAAAAACCCAGCAGTTGGCTTGGTTCCTCTAGGACCAACCTACTCACTGTACTTTGATCTTTTCTGTCTTACTGCCTACCTTTTGTCCACTTCCTGCCTTTGGCCTGGAACTCCTTCCCTCTTCATATCATGTGCCTCACCTTCAAAGCCTTATAATAATAATAATAACGGCATTTTTAAGCGCTTACTATGTGCAAAGCACTGTTCTAAGCGCTGGGGAGGTTACAGGGTGATCAAATTGTCCCACGGGGGGCTCACAGTCTTAATCCCCATTTTACAGATGAGGTACCTGGGGCACAGAGAGGTTAAGTGATTTGCCCAAAGTCACACAGCTGACAATTGGCAGAGCCAGGATTTGAACCCATGACCTCTGACTCCAAAGCCCATGCTCTTTCCATTGAGCCACGCTGCAGCTCCTCTAAGAGGACTTCCCCAACTAAGCCCTCATTTCTTCTTCTCCCATTCCCTTCTGCACCATCTTTGCACTTGAATTTGTACCCTTTATTCACCCCACCCTCAGTCCCACAGCCCCTAGGTATATATTTTATTTTAAATACACGTTGTATATGTAATGTGTGTTAGTGTCTGTCTACCCACTCTAGATTGTAAATTCCTTGAGAGCAGGGATCATTTTTACTAAGTTCTGTACTCTCCAAAGTGTTTAGTATTATATTCTGCACAGAGAAAGTGCTTGATGAATTCTTTGATTGAAAGAAAGGACATACTGTCTGCCACCAGGAGCTCACATAGTAACTGGGGAAAACAACCCTGAAAATACTCACAAATCAAGTAAATGATTAAATGGACCAGAGAACCTAGTGGAAAGAACATGAGCCTGAGGGTCAGAAGACATGGGTTCTCATACCAGCTCCACTACTTGTCCGCTCTTTGACCTTGGGCAAGCCATTGAACTTTTCTGTGCCTCAATTACCCCATCTGTAAAATGGGGATAAAGTCATGAGCCAATGTGGGACAGGGACTGTATCAAACCCAATTATTTTGTATTTACCCCAACACTTAGTACAGTGCCTGGCACAGAGTAAGTGTTTATCAAATACCATGAAAAATGTGGCCGGACATATAAAAATATATAAAAGCTAAAGATGACTGTTTTGTTGGATTGATCAGACTTTTGATATTGGTAATTAATCGTCAAGGCCTGATTGGAGGAAGTAGAATTTTAGGAGGCTTTTGAATATGGGGTGAGCTATGGGCATTGGAGAAGGAGAGAGTCTCCAGCTTTAAGTGAATTACATGATGGCTTTGTTTTCCAAGGCAAGTGTTAAGTCTATTTAATGCAAACATCACTGAACTTACAAAATGATAAGATGATAAAAGAAGTATCGAAACACTGGCATTGATTTCCTGGGATTGGGGTTGGGAGATTAAAAGCAGTCTGACCTTCTGCTGAACTCTTCGTTGAATTTAACAGAACAATATAAAAGCTAGATGAGGGAACATGCTGAGGCTAGCCAGAATACCTGCTGAATCAAGCTCTCGTTGGTTTGCCTGTGAAGTGCTGTTTGTTTACTGTATGTTCTGAGAAATGACTCTCATGACCTACCAAGTTAAGATCCTCAAGGCCCTGGTCATTGAAAAGGAACAAATTTACCTTTATTTTCCCGTAGTCTGCTCAGGCAGGTGTGGAGCCTAAGGATGCAGGCGTGGAGGGAGAGAGTGCCTGCATCCTTCAGCGCACCGAGCCAACCCCAGATCTAACTTGGGAGTTCCCTAGCAGACCTGGCTTTCCTCAACAGTCTCTGGTCTGGACTGGACTCCAGACCCCAAGACAGTTTCTTAAACCAAAAGACACTTGTCTAGTAAACCGCCATCAATACTGGACCCGCCTTGTTTTGCTGTTAAGATTAAGATGTTGTTCAGAGCTCAGTGTCCTCCCCCAATCCCTGGCCCAAGTCCTAGAAAGCATCTGTCAATCAGGAGATGACTCCTGCCTAATCTGAAGTCACACACAAGCATGTGGCCAGAAGTCTGTGGCCGACAGACTCACAAAGTGGCTTTTGACCAATACCACAGTATGACGTCAAAGGAAGCTATCTGCTACTGCCCCCAACCCTTGGAATTGAGTGAAAAGGGAACTTGACACGTTTGCACAATTAGAGAATACTTGGTTCCGTGGGGCTTCTCTCTCAATATGAGTATTGGCCGTGTTCCATGCAGTCTCCTCTGTCATTTATGAAAATGCCACTTTTCTCCACATGGGAGTCTCAATTGTTCCCAACCGCTGGAGGCTTCAGGTCTTGAAAGGAACCAGATTCCCAGGATCTGAGAACCAGTGTATTTTTAAATGTACAGGCTGGTTTTATTTTCTCTGTTCATTGCAGGACAACAAATTGTAGCTAGATGGATTTGCGCCCAACTGTTCCTTTATTAATCGTCCAAGCAAAAAATGTTCACAGTGATATAGATTTAAAATTTGACTCAGAAATGTGTTATGGTCCAATTCTCTATTGGTTTACATTTATAAAACAAAGCAAAAGAGAGAGTTGAGACTAGAGTCGCTGATCGGTGGAAAGCAACATGCTATTTTTTTTTAAATTTATTCAATGTATCATCATCATCATCAATTGTATTTATTGAGCGCTTACTGTGTGCAGAGCACTGTACTAAGCGCTTGGGAAGTACAAGTTGGCAACATATAGCGACAGTCCCTACCCAACAGTGGGACACAGTCTCTATCCCACATGAGGCTCATAGTCAAGTAGGAGGGAGAACAGGTATTGAATCCTTATTTTACAGTTGAAGAAACTGAGACACAGAGAAGTTGAGAGCTTTACGTAAGGTCACACAACAGGCAAGGTGTGAAACTAGGATTAGGACTGAGATTAGAACCCAGGTCCTGTGGTTCCCAGACCTGTGATTTATCCAGGAGGCCAAACTGATTCCCATGCTATTGAAGCACCTAGGGGCCTGACTTATCCACATTAGTTGTCCACACTTTCCGAATTCACCAGATTCCGAAGTCACTACTGTTATGATCTTGGGCCATTTGCAGTGAATTTGGATCATCCGCAACATAACTACCCTGACTTTCTTTTAAGCAAAGCAACCCACAAGCAGTGTCACCCTTTCCATGACTTTATCTGCATTAAAGAGTAGTATACTTATCTGATGTTTTCCAGCACGCTTGAGAAACCATAAAACTGGTAATTGGTTGAACATCTCTGAATCAGAGTGGTTTTACTGTTACTTGGAATGCAGTTATAAAGATTAAAACAGAATAAGCTGTTTCCTTGTGGTTGTCCTCCTCCACTATCCTGAAAGTCTAACAATCACACATTTCCCCAGAAAAACTGTTCTCCTTATCCTCAGCAATGTTTTTAGTAATTTATTTAGGAGACAAGTGTGCAGCATGAGGAATACCACTATAGATGAGGAGAGAAATTCCAGATGTGTTGAGGGATCAGGAAATGATGTACATAGCCAGTTTCTAATCAAGTTTCTTACTAGCCAGCCCTCAGAGAAGATGGTGCCCTCATTCATTCTTGCGTGTAAGACAATTTCTTACACTATTTCTGAATAGAGAAGCAGTGAGATACAGTGGAAAGAGAACGTGCCTAGAAAGAGACCTGCGTTAGAATCTGGACTTGGCCACTTCCCAGCTTTGTGACATTGAGCAAATCACTTCTCAGTGCCTCAATTTCCTCATCTGTAAAATGGGGACAAAAACCACTTCTTCCTCCTGCTTAGACTGTGAGCCTGATGAGGGACTGAGGCGATGTCCTAGCTAATTACCTTCTACCTACCCCAGTGCTTAGGACAAAGCTTGGCACATAAGTTGTTATATCGTACTTTATTGTTACATTGTATTCTCCCAAGCACTTACTACAGTGCTTCGCACACAGTAAGTGCTCAGTAAATATGATTGAATGAGCATAAGTACTTAAATTTGTGTTATTATTATTATTATCATAATCATTATTATTTTGGTTGTCCTACACCCTGTAGAGCTCTTTATGAATCTCTACCTTCTGCCCTCTTTATAGATAACATCAGCTTCTGGGTGTCATGGCATCAGGCCATTTTGGAAATAAGGAGGGTGTAGAACTAGGAGGTGGGGACGGGAAGGAATGTGGGGAAAAATCATGATTGTCTGGCAGAGTGACAGGTGGAAAGCAGCATTATGGGAGGAATCCAGATGTCCTATTCCCCTGCTGCTAGATTAAGAGCCTTGGGTGATACATAAACCAAGCTTCATTTCTCTAAAGGGGGAACCAACCAGTAACTGCTGTTTATGTCCATCCAGGCTAGGGTCCGAGTAAGAAGCCATTGGGGTAAATATGACCAAGGGCCAAGGCCAGATTCACCTTCATTATCCCATATGAAACTTCCAGTTGCCATACGTCAATCTCCTGGCAGCCAGAAGGTTCAAGCTTGGCTGCAAAGGCAGTCTCTGGTTGATATTTGGGTGTTGAATGTCCTGAGGTATACATGAATGCACCTTGTCACATGGTGACAATAACCTTTTTAGCAGTAGATCTTTTCATTTATTTCATTTTATATATATTGTTTGGTTCTCAAGAGCTTCCATGAATAGGGTAGAGTGTGAAGCAAGCAATCTACTTTTGTGACATTTCGCCACGGGTTATTGGAAACCCAGCTGAACGTGCCAATTTGTTACATTTATATCTGGGAACAAAGCTGCCCAAAGAAGAGTAGACATGAAGAGTGGAAAAATCCTATTAGATCCTACAGCTTGGCCCCTTGCTGTGGCAGAATTATTTGCTACAGTATATTTCCAGGGACTTCATCTGATCCTCATGATACTTTTGCAGCATGCGTCTAAAATTCACCGCTTGGAAATAGTTCTGTTTTGTTATTAATGGATATGTTGACATTTTTGTTCAAGATTAGCTAGCTAGGAATTCATTTTGATTCTAGAATAACCCCTGACCTTTGTCTTATTTTCTAGTTTGTTTTTTTCAATATTATTAAAAATTTTGACGGGTATTAAAAACTACTATATTTAAGGTTGGTATCTGTAGTGATACCTAAACCCTTCACCCAATCAATCAATCGTATTTATTGAGTGCTTACTGTGTGCAGAGCACTGTACTAAGCGCTTGGGAAGTACAAGTCAGTACTTGTAGAATAGGGTCTGCTTCCTCTTATATGAGCTTCATTTAGCGCACATTGGAATGTTAGCATTTTTCTGGGAACAGAGGCTGGCTCGTGGAATCTGGTTTCCAAACAACTATAATATGCATACGTGAAACAGTGAATCAACCCTGGAGCCCCATGAAATGCATATGGATCAACAGCCCATACGCCCTGGATGGATCTTCTTCGTTCATGCCAATTTGCAGGGAAGACGGATTCTGTGATGTCTTCAGCACAAACCGTGTCCTATGAAACAAGTTTGCTTTAAATTAGCTGAAAACTGGAATTCTTGTAGACCATAAGCTCCTTGTGGACCGGGAACATGACTGCCAGTTCTGTTATGTAGTACTCTCCCAAGTGCTTAGTACAGTGCTCTGCACACAGTAAGCGCTCAATAAATACGATTGATTGATTATTCAGTATATGGATATCATTCTAATTCCTAAACGAAAGTGCATTCCATCATGTTTGCAAATTCCTCTTTTGGAAGCTTGTTTTAATCCCACAGTAGCAAATGTGCTGGTGTCAGGGGACTCTGGGACAAGCAGCACGGAAGACTCTCCATCCTCAAGGCACGGTTGCCCAGTGCAAAATGGAAAAAGCCCCAAGTTCTGTGTTTTCCCTCCAGTTAGGTGGGAAGGTAAGCTGACCAGTCAAGTGCAAAGGGAAATCTGGCTCCTACTGTTGTCGCACAGGAATTTCAGGTGAGGCTGTCTGCCTCACCTCAGTTAGTACTGGAAAAGAGAAAAGTAGGCACCAAATTGGGTTTTTCCATTTTTCAATAATGCGTTCTTTTTTCTTCTCAAGAGTCTAACCCTTGCCACGATCACTGTATTTACTCACATAATTGACTCATTTGTTGCAGAATTTTTGTAACATTTTGGGATAGAGTTAGTCTCATAAAGCTTAAAATTAGGAATAAGGGGAGGGAGAAAACAAAAGAGCAGAACAAAGAAAATGAGGGGCGGAGGAAGAGCACTTGAGATGGGATCTCTTGCTTCTGTTGCACACTCCTGCGTGCTGCCTGCATTAAGTGCTCAATGAATTAACACTTCTCCTCTTCCCCCCAGCCCCTCCCATCACCCCCCCCCCCCCGCCCCTCCATTGTGGCATTCTCCTCCTCCTCCTATGGTGCCTGTGACTATCACTGCTTACAATTATGAAGTGTAAAGCATAATTTTATTTCCTCAAAAATTAGAATGATGCAGTTATGCAGTGGAAGCAATTCTGAGAACAAATACAGTATTACTTATGGTTTGGTCTCAGTCAAAATAGAGGAATCACTTTGTTGGTCTCATTGAAGCTGGTTTTGGACAGAACAGCAGTTTCAGAAACCAATCAAAGTACTTAATAATAGTAATTGTGGTATTATTTAAGAGCTTAATATGTGCCAGGCACTGTACTGAGCGTTGGGGAAGATAAAAGATCATCGGGTAGAACACAGTCCGTGTCCCACATGAGTGCACAGCCTTAATCACCGTTTGGCAGAAGAGGGAATTGAGGCAAAGAGAAGTGAAGTGACTCACCCAAGGTCACTCAGAAGACAAGTGGAAGAGCTGGGATTAGAACCCACGTCCTCTTACTCCCAAGCCCATGCTCTTTCCAGTGGGCCATGCTGCTTCATTCAATTCATTCATTGTCATATTTACTGAGCATTTACTGTGTGCAAGGTACTGTACTAAGTGCTTGCAAGAGTACATATAACAAACAGACACATTCCTTCCGGCAATGAGCTCGCTGTCTAGAGGGGGAGACAGACATTAATATAAATAAAAAAATTAAAGATATACATATGTGCAGTGGCGATGGGAGGGAGGATGAATGAAGGAGCAAATAAGAGTGGTGTAGAAGGGAACGGGAGAAGAGGGGAGGAGGGCTTAGTCAGGGAAGGCTTCTTGGAAGAGTTGTGCCTTGAAAAAGACTTTGCAGTGGGGAACAGCAATTATGTGTCTGATATGAGGAATGAGGGCATTCCAGGCCAGAGGTAGGATGTGGGTGAGAGGTTGGCAGCAAGATAGATGAGATGGAGGTACAGTGAGAAGGTTCTTACTTGTCAGTAATAACAATAATAATAATAATAGTGGTATTTTCTAAGAACTTGCTATGTGCCAGGTACTGTACTAAGCACTGGGGGAGAGACAAAATAATCTGGTTGTACTAAGCCCTCAAAGGTGGACTTCACCGCCAAGTGTCTAATTAGATAATGAAGGACAACCAAATGAACAATAATACAAAATAAAAAAATTGAGGGGCTTTCCTCCAGGAACTTTAAAGGGAAAAAAGGAATCCATTGACTTTCACATCACTGTAGACAGCACCACAATCCTTCCTTTCTTACAAGCAAGCAAACTTAGCATTACACTTGACTCCCCTCATTTAACCCTCTTATTCAATCTATCACTAAATTCTGGGAATTAAGATACCATTCAGTTGAGTAGAATAATCTATTCCAGGACTCTCTCGTTGGAATTCTCAGGTAGAGAGTCTGAGGGAAAATCCTGAGCTCAGTATTTGTTCCCATTAGTCACTCCTCCACATTCTTCATCTGTTTTCTTCCTTGGCCTTATGATACCTACTACAGATGGAATTTCTGTGCATGGGTAACTCTACAGACTTTGAACCTGGTTTGAATTATTTGTTTTCTTAGTGCTCATGCTCACAAAGTCTGCTGACTAAATGTTTTTGATTGACTGAAAGATTAATGTTTCAGATATAGTTTTGAGATGGCTCAGGAAATAGCTCAAAAACTAAATGGAATAGGAAGAGTCAGAGGTCACAAATGATCTCCTTCTTGCCAATTCAGTGATCTCTGCGCCACCCTACTCCTTCTCGACCTCTCAGCTGCCTTGGACACTGTCGACCATCCCCTTCTCCTGGAAACATTATCCAACCTCGGCTTCACTGATACTGTCCTCTCCTGGTTCTCCTCCTATCTCTGTCACTCATTCTCAGTCTTTTTCACGACCTCCTCCTCTGCCTTCCACCCCTATCTGTGGGGTCCCTCAAGGTTCAGTTTTGGGGCCCTTTCTGTTCTCCATCTACCCCCACTCCCTTGGAGAACTCATTTACTCAGATGGCTTCAACTATCACCTCTATGTGGATGATTCCCAAATCTACATCCCCAGCCCTGATATATATATCTGGAATGTCCTCCCTCTTCATATCCAACATTGCATAGCTGATAGAGCACAGTCCTGGGAGTCAGAAGGTCATGGGTTCTAATCCTGGCTCTGCCACTTGTCTGCTAATGTGACCTTGGGTAAGATACTTCACTTCTCTATGCCTGTTATCTCGTTTGTAAAATGGGGATTGAGGCTTTGAGCCCCATGTGGGACCAGAACCGTTTCCAATCCTACTTGTTTGTATCTACCCCAGCGCTCAGTACAGTCCTGGCACATAGTAAGTGCTTAACAAACACCACAATTATCATTATTATTATTATTATATCCAACAGACAATCACTCTCCCATCTTTCAAAACCTTATTGAAGGCACATCGCCTTCAGGAGGCCTTCCCTGACTAAGCCCTCTTTTCCTCTTCGTTCACTTCTGTCTGCTTCACCCTGACTTGTTCCGTTTATTCATCCCCCCTCCCAGCCCCATAGCACTTTTGTACATACATGTAATTTTATTTATATTAATGTCTTTTCCCCCATCTAGCCTGTAAGCTTGTTGTGAGTAGGGAATGTGTCTGTTGTTATATTGTACTCTCAAGTGCTTAGTACAGTGCCCTGCACATTGGAAGCGCTCAGTAAATATGATTGGTACTTCTGGAATATCCCACCCCTGTGATTGTGATAGAGGTTTATTGCCCCCAAGCCTCTTTAGAGAATGAGCCAGGCTTGTGACTCAGTGGTAAATGCAATATGTAATCTGACTGTGGTTAAAAGATATACTGTAGTTACTCGTATAATTGTTTCCACCACATAATTGCCTCACCTAATGTTTGAGGAGGAAATGAAAGACTATTTTTGTATCACTTAATTGAAAGGAGTGATAGCCTGTGGGGGGAGGAGGACAAACAAAAAAGGGAAAGTGCATGAACACAGCAGGGGAAGGGGAGTTAGTTCATTAAGATTCTTGTCCGGGGAGGAGGAGCAGAAGGGTAAGAATGCAAGAAAGAAGGAGTTAATTCATTGAGAGTCTACTGTATGCAGCATTTGGGAGAGTGCAATAGATGTAGGAGGTGCAGTTTCAAGTGCGCTCTTACCATCCTCTTTTCTCCCCTCCTTTCCTCTTTCTTTTTTTCTTCCCTTGTGTTCTTAGTGTCTTCCCCTTATTGGTAGACTTAACTCAGACAATAAGCCCCACCCCTGCTTCAGTGTTGCAAAAATCGGATTCAATTATGTGAGTAAATACGGTAATACCGGGCTCTGGAGTCAGAGGTCATGGGTTCAAATCCTGGCTCCGCCACTTAGCTATGTGACTTTGGGCAAGTCACTTCACTTCTCTGGGCCTCAGTTACCTCATCTGGAAAATGGGGATGAAGACTGTGAGCCCCCTGTGCGACAACCTGATCACCTTGTAACCTCCGCAGCGCTTAGAACAGTGCTTTGCACATAGTAAGCCCTTAATAAATGCCATCATTATAATAGTTCTCTTATAATTCTAATAGAAACCACTGTTTATACCTACTAGACCGATAACTTCTTGTGGACAGGTAAAGGGTCACTTGCCTTGTGTACCTCCCAAGCTCTCAGAATAGTGAATGGCACCTACTGGGCACTCACTAAACACCACTACTACTACTACTACTACTACTTGGGTCATTCATTCATTCAGTTGTATTTATTGAGCGCTTACTGTGTGCAGAGCACTGTACCAAGCGCTTGGGAAGTACAAGTCGGCAACATATAGAGATGGTCCCTACCCAACAACGGGCTCACAGTCTATAAAGGGGAGACAGACAACAAAACAAAACACGTAAACAGGTGACAAAATCGTCAGAACACCACGTGCTTTGAAAACATCCTGAAGTTGGTCCCTGGATGATCTGAAATACATTGGAAGGCTATTACCTCGTGAAGGAGTTTCCCCCTCAAACGATCCTGCTCTGGATTCCTCTTGCAGAACAGATGGAGTCTTGTTTTCCCATAGGAGTCACCTGTGGTTCGTTGAACATCCCCAGTCCAAAAGAGGAAAGCTCAGCCTCCATTGCCACCCTCCCTGACTCAGGGACTGAGGTGGGCCTGAGGCTCCTTCAGCCCCTGAGTTGCTGGCCTAAGGAGCACTTTGTAAATTCACAACAGAGCAGGTAGGGCTGTAATGGAAGACTGTGCTCTCTATTCCAGAATCCCTGAGCACCTGGGGCTGGGGGGTTTGGAATGGCCTCGAGGGTCAATCACTGGTATTTATTGAGCACTTACTGTGGACAGAGAACTGCATGAAGTAATGATAATAATAATAGTGGTATTTGTTAATAGTGCTTGCTATGCGCTAGGCACTGTACCAATAGCTGAGGTGGATATAAGGAAATCAGGTAGGACACAGTCTCTCTCCCATGTGGGGCGCACAGTCTCAACCCCCATTTTGCCGATGAGGTACCTGAGGCCCAGAGAAGTGAAATGACTTGCCCAAGGTCACATAACAGACAAAGGGTGGAGCTGGGATTAGAACCCACGACCTTCTGACTCCCAGGCCTGTGGTCTACTCACTACACCGTGCTGCTTCTCATAGGTATGTTGCAGCAGAGTCGGTAGACAGGAGCCCTCCTTTTGCAAACTGCAGGACCTCTCTGGGTAGTCTGAGCCTGGCCAGAGCTTGTGTTGGCTGAGAATTTGTCATCAATCAATTAATCATCTTTACTGAGTGCTTACCATGTGGAAAGCACTAAAGTGCTTGGGAAAGTACAATATAACAGAGTTGGAAGACCCACTCCTTGCCCACACTAGCTCACAGTCTAGAGAGGGAGACAGACATAGATATAAATAAATAAATTATGGATATGTACATAAAGTCCCATGACACTGAGGGTGCAGTGAATAAAGGGAGCAAGTTAAGGGCAACATAGAAGGGAGTGGGAGAAGGTGAAATGATGAAATGAGAGCTCAGTGCCTTCAATAAGGCTTTGAAGTTGGGGGGAATAATTGTTTGTCAGATATGAGGAAGGAGAGCAATTGCAGGCCCAGAGGCAGGATGTGGGCGAGAGGTTGGTGGCGAGGTTGATGAGATTGAGGTTCGGAGAGAAGGTTAGCACCAGAGAAGTGAAGTGTGCGGGCTGGGTTGTAGTAGGAGAGTAGCAAGGTGAGGTAGGAGGGGCAAGGTGATTGACTGCTTTGAATCAATCAATCAATCAATCATATTTATTGAGGGCTTACTGTGTGTAGAGCACTGTACTAAGTGCTTGGGAAGCGCAAGTTTGAAGCCAATGCTAAGGAGTTTCTGTTTGACGCAGAGGTGGATGGGCAACTACTGAAGGTTCTTGAGCAGTGAGGAAACATGGAGTGAATGCTTTTGTAGAAAAATTAACCAGGCAACAGAGTGAAGTAAGGACTGGATAGGGAAGAGACAGGAGACAGGGAGGTCAGTAAAGAGACGGTTACAGTAATTGAGGCGGGATAGGATAAGTGGTGGGTTAACATAGTAGCAATTTGGATGGAGTGGAAAGGGCGGATTTTAGCAATGTCATGAAGGTTGGACTGACAGAATTTAGTGACAGATGTGGGTCGAATGAGAGAGATGGGTCAAGGATGACACCAAGGTCACGGGCTCATGAGACAGGATGGATGGTGGTGCTGTCTACAGTGATGGGAAAATCAGAGTGATGGGGACAGGGTTTGGGTGGGTAGATAAGGAGTTCTGTTTTGGACATGTAAAGTTCGAGGTGTCAGTCTGACATCTAAGTAGATAATGTTTAAATTCCCTTTGGAGGAGAAACTGAAATCAGAGGCCTTAAAGAGAAAAAGGAAAAGTATTCTCTCAGCGCCAGTTCAGAGAAGCATCATGATTTAGTGGAAAGAACTTGGACCTGGGAGTCGAGGAGCTAAATTCTAATCCTGACTCCATCGCTTGCTTGCTGTGTGACCTTGGGCAAGTCACTTAACTTCTGTGTGCCTCAGTGACCTCATCTGTAAAATGGGGATTAAAGCTGTGAGCCTCATGTTAGACGAGGACTGTGTCCAACCTGATTACCTTGTATCTACCCCAGTACTTAGTTCAGTGCCTGGCACGTAGGAAATGCTTACTAAATACCATTTACAAAAAAAAAAAAAGAAAAACAAAATCAAAAATGAAATTTCCTAGAAGCCAGAGGTCTAATTTTCCAATAATTATTTGGGAATAAGCAAGTATCAAGCAGGATGAAGCCTTCTGAATTTGAGAAGGAGCACTGCACTCTCCTTATTTCTACTAATAGTAACGGTGGTATTTAAGTGCTTACTACGTACCAAGCACTCAAACCCTGAGCTAGATAGAATACCTCTTGCAACACAACTAATAGCCTTGTGGAAGATCCTGCCCACCTATTGTTTATGAGTGCACATGCTCAGAACTTTGTGTAATTAAGGCTTTTTGCTTGCTTAATTATAACAGTCCATAGAGACCCAGCCTTCTATAATATGAATTTAACACTGTAAGCTCCTCATGGGCAGATAACTTGTCTACCAAGTCTGCTGTATTGTACTTCTAGTGCTGACACTGGTAGCCCAGAGAGGGTGGAGAGAAGGAACCCAAATTAGGAGAAGAAACTCGTAAGGGTATGAAAGTATGAAAGGGTAGATCCAAGGGAGCAAGGCTCAAGGGAGAGAGCTAATAATTATGGTACTTGGGTGCTTATTTTGAATCAAGTAATAATAATAGTGATAATAATGGCATTAATTAAGCACTTACCATGTGCAAAGCACTGTTCTAAGTGCTACGATGGTTGCAAGGTGATGATCAGGTTATATGTTGCCAACTTGTACTTCCCAAGCGCTTAGTACAGTGCTCTGCACATTGTAAGCGCTCAATAAATACGATTGATTGATTGATCAGGTTGTCCCACGGGGGGCTCACAGTCTTAATCCCCATTTTACAGAGGAGGCACAGAGAAGTTAAGTGACTTGCCCAAAGTCACACAGCTGACAATTGACGGAGCTGGGATTTGAACCCATGACCTCTGGACTCAAGTGCTGTACTAAGATAATCAGGTTGAACACTGTCCCTATTGCACATGGGTCTCACAAAGTAGGAGGGACCCCCATTTAGACCCCCTGTCCCTGACCCCCTGTCTCCCCCTTTTAGACTGTGAGCCCACTGTTGAGTAGGGACTGTCTCTATATGTTGCCAACTTGTACTTCCCAAGCGCTTAGTACAGTGCCCTGCACACAGTAAGCGCTCAATAAATATGATTGATTGATTGAGGGAGAACAAGTATTGAATCCCCATTTTCCTGACGAGGGAACTGTTGATCATTCCTGCTGATTCCCAGTCAGTTGAACAAATCAGTATATGTACCTCATCATTAAAATGGAAATAATCTCTGTGCCCTATCTCTTCGGAATAATTTATAGAGTATTAATTAATAATCCTTGTTCTGTAAAAAAAAAAAAAGTAGACTTCCATTTAGCTATTGAGTCCTGCCTTTATTTTTACATTAATGAGCATATCTGCAATTTGTGTGAGAGAGCAGAGAGCTAACTAATAAGAGCATGAAGATTAATCCAATTTAATAAACACTGGAGCGATACAAGGGACACATGCAAAGCCTGAAGCCTGAAATTGTGTTTGCAGCAGAATGTGCAAATGTGACACTAATGCAATTACACTTTGTGCTGACTCTCCTTCTCCAGCTACACTGTTCTCTTGCCGAGACAAGCTATTTCACTTAACAGAATCCAAGACCTTTAGTTCTGTTTCTGGCTTATGCAAACAGACACCATAAAAGAATGTACAACCCATGTGTAAATGTAATTCTAGCCACATAGATTTGCAGCTCCTTGGGTGGATTTAAAAGCGTTTTTAGGGAACACAGCTATGTAGTCAAAATTCTCTGGCCTATCTTGGGAGATGTATTCTTTGGTTGGAGAAGTATATAATTAGAATTCTATGTTTTATTTGGGTTGAGTCTGTCAAGAGTCGCTAGCTTTGAGGTTGTCCTTTTAAAGTAGATAGAATATACACACATAAAAGTTGATCCAGATATATATATATATGTGTATATATATGTATAAATTCATGTTGTATCCTTTTGAACTTTTTCATATTCTATAAACACTGGCCACTGCCAGTATGACTGCAAACATTCCCATCCATTTCTCAGATGCTGAATTCATGAACACTTACCGTTTGTATACTTTCAAAGTTCATGTGTAGGCCTGATTTATCTTCATTGTCCTAATGTTTCCAAGGAAACATAAGCATTGTTGGTTAATAGCAGTTTACTCAATAGGAGAGATTATTTTATTGTAATAAGTGCAATTTATGTTTCAGCTGATAATTAATTTTTGATGAAAGTAGAAAAAAGTGAAGTTGTTTACTAGAATACTTTTCAAACAAAACACATGCTTTTAAAAATCATACAAATGCTAGTGAGCTGGTCCTGCTATGGAGGTCAAATTTCAAAGGAGAAAAAATGAGCCTAGAGTAATACTTAGAATTTGCAGGGCAATTTTTTTTTTTTACAATGGTAATGTATGAAAAATATCAATCCTTAAAGTAGGGAACAAAACCCACCGAAGTTCAGTCAACGTGTCTGAATTTGTAAATTAGGTTGCTCATTGTAAGTTTTTTGTGTGTCTTTTTTCCGAACTCCTATTATCCAGAGTCTGGATCGTCTTGTGTAACATGAGGGGAAGGGATGGGGTAGGAGGAAGACTTCTGACTGAAAGATGCAGCTAATCTTTTTCAAGAAAAGGAAGGATCATTTAAATTTAGAAAAAAGCAGAAGAGCCTGTTGACATTGCCGAGTAAAAAGGCAGTCTCTTCGATGTCCGGCACTTAAAAAAGAATATGTTTGCTGTAAAATACCCCACATGTAAGCATCATAAATGAAGCATTTCATGTGCACACATTTGGGAAGAATAATAGAATAATAATAATTATGACCTTATTGAGCACTTCCTAGATGTCAAGCATAGTGCTAAGCACTGGGATACACAAGACTAGCAGGTCAGACATAAGCCAAAGTCCCCGGCTCTCCTGACTGATGGTCTGTATTGTGTTAATGCAAAATATTGCAGGTTACTCTTTTTTAGAGAAATCATCATCAATCGTATTTATTGAGCGCTTACTATGTGCAGAGCACTGTACTAAGCACTTGGGAAGTACAAATTGGCAATATATAGAGACAGTCCCTACCCAACAGTGGGCTCACAGTCTAAAAGGGGAGACAGAGAACAAAACCAAACATACTAACAAAATAAAATAAATAGAATAGATATGTACAAGTAAAATAAATAAATAAATAAATAGAGTAATAAATATGTACAAACATATATACATATATACAGGTGTTTTGGGGTAGGGAAGGAGGTAAGATGGGGGGATGGAGAGGGGGATGAGGGGGAGAGGAAGGAAGGGGCTCAGTCTGGGAAGGCCTCCTGGAGGAGGTGAGCTCTCAGCAGGGCCTTGAAAGGAGGAAGAGAGCTAGCTTGGCGGATGGGAAATGTCAGTTTAAGTGTGCTGCTCAATTTCCCTTGGGGAAAAGCAGTGCCAATATTCATTGGTCGGTGCTGTGCCAGTCTGGAGAGTATATGCCCCTCTTGGGTGTGGTGTGCCTGGATAGTGAGGTCTTGTCTTAGGTTGTCGAGTCATTTCCGACCCATAGCGACACCATGGACACATCTCTCTCAGACCGCCCCGCTCTCCATCTGCAAACATTCTGGTAGTGGGTCCTTAGAATTTTCTTGCTAAAAATCTGGAAGTGGTTTGCCATTGCCGCCTTCCGCACAGTAAACACGAGTCGCCACCCTCGACTCTCTCCCATGCTGCTGCTGCCCAGCACAGGTGAGTTTTGGCTTGCAGCAGATTGCCTTCCACTTTCTAGCCACAGCCCAAGCGAGGAATGGAATGGGTAGGCCTCTGCTTGACTCTCCCTCTGGTAGCCAAGACTGGGAGAAGCAGCGTGGCTTAATGGAAAGAGCACGGGCTTGGGAGTCAGGGGTCTTGGGTTCCAATCCAGGTTCTGGTACTTATCAGCTGTGTGACTTTGGGCAAATCACTTAACTTGTCTGTGCCTGTTACCTCATCTGTAAAATGGGGATCAAGACTGTGAGCCCCACGTGGGACAACCTGATTACAATGAATCTATCCCAGCTCTTAGAACAGTGTTTGGCACATAGTAAGCGCTTAACAAATATTATTATTATTATTAGACTACTGGAAACTCTCCAGGTGCGACCCTGAGAGGGGATAGTGAGGTCTACTGGCAATAAATCATATTTATTGAGCACTTACTCTGTGCAAAGCACTGTACTAAGTTCTTGGAAGAGTGCAGTATTGTAGAGTTTGTAAACACGTTCCCTGTCCACATCCAAGGAAATCCTCAGACAGATTGATTAATTCATCGACAGTACCTGGATGAGGCAAGAAGGCGCTCCTAAATACAACTACTAAAGCTTAGTACAGTGTCTGGCATATAGTAAGTGCTTAACAAATACCAGAATTATTATTATTATTAATAATAATAAATGGGCTGGTGGCACTGACCCAGTGGAAAGAGCACAAGACTAGGAGTCAGGAGTGTTGATTACTAAACTCTGGTCTGGTGTTTGCCTAATCTGGCACCTCAGGTAAGTCACTTGGCTTCTCTGAACCTCAGTATCCTTATCTGTGAAATGGGGTTAAAATACCTGTTCTTCCTCCCTCTAAGCTCGTGAGCCCTGTGAGGTTCAGGGACTGTATTTAATCTGATATCTCTTGGGCTGAGAGTGCTTGGCCCATAATAAGCATGTGATAAATACCATAATCATTGTCATTATTATTATTAATAATAATGGTATTAACAAACCAACATCCAGTCCTCTAGACAGTAAGCTCATTTTGGACAGGAAATGTGTCTACCAGGTCTCTTTTATTGTTCTCTCCCAAGGGCTTAATTCAACAGACAATTATTCTCCCCACCTTTAAAGCCTTTTTGAAGACATATCCACTCCAAGAGGCCTGACTATGCCCTTATTTTCTTTTCTCCCACTCCCTTTTGGGTAACCCTGATTTACTCCCTTTATTCACCCCCAGCCCCACAGGCCTTATGTGCCTAGCCATAATTTATTTACTTAATGTTGGTCTCCCCCTCTAGACTGTAAGCTCATTATGGGCAGGGAATGTACTTGTATCCACCCCAGCGCTTAATAAAGTGCTTGGCGCATAGTAAGAACTTAACAAATACCACAATTATTTTTATTACTATCAGGTGCCATAATGAATTTTTAGGAAAGTAATTTGGGATTATCAGTCTTTGAATTGCTTTCAGTTTATTTTCTGTGTCGTAGAAGTTGAAAGAAGAATCCTGGGTTCAGTGCTCCTGAAAGTAAATTAAATGGCCGTTCTCGAGCTATTTTTAATTAACACTTCTTATCTCCACTTTCTGGAATGCACATTCTTCTTGCGCTGGGTAAAAATAAATTGCTGATCAGAGTTTTGTTTCTCAAAGACCCATCTTGATTGAGCCAATTGTTATCGGTCACAATCCTAGAAGCACCAGACTTTTACGTTCAACATGACAGTTGTAAACTTTAGTTTTAACTAGTTAGGAAGCAGTGTGATCTGGTGGAAAGAGAACAGGCCTGGGAGTCAGGAGACTCAGGTTCGAATCCTGGCTCTGACATTGGGTTGTGGTGAGTCCTTGGGCAAGTCACTTCTCGGGACCTCAGTCTTGTCATCCTTAAAATGGGATGCTATATCCATTTCCCTTCCCACTTAGACAAGGAACCCAGAGGGAAAAAGGGATTGTAGATGCTTTGATTTTACTGTGTTTACCCCACTGCTTGGTACCTGGTAACCTCTTAGCAAATTCCGCAATTATTGTTATGCTTCTTATCTAGTACTGGCATAAATACCCTCTGGCAGTTCCATTTAAGTAGCCTCTTCACCCCAAAAAAGCATGCCATTTTCATAAATGCCAAGTTTTTTGTTTTTCAACAGGATCTATCTTATGCATGAAACTGAAAATGAGTTTGTTTCTCTTTGGTAGAGCCATAGCTCTCTTCTATCTTAGCATCTGTGAGGTTTGCAAGGGAGTGTCATGCCATATCATCCTAGCACTGGGGCATGCACTTTCAGATGTCAGCAAAGACTTTTTCGCTTGTTGAGTAGGCTGCTTCTAGAGGGAAGGAAAAGCTAAATCCCGCGGGCAAAAGAACAGTAGGTGTGTAGGATGGCAAGGTTGGGCTGCATAGGAGTCTGCATTGGGCTGGATGATTCAGGAGGCAATAAAATAAATCTACACTGGACAAAATCAGGAATATTCTGTAGTACCGTTTGTCCTGGTTTGTTGGGTCAAAATTATCCGGTGAAGGGTGTTGAAGGGAGAGTGAAAAGAAGAGAAATTTTAAAATAACCTCCACAGTTGCAGCTTGACTAGGCCCTTCAAATGATTGTCAGAAGATCTGAACCTGTAAACAGAGAGAGTTTAGCACATGATTTACCAGACTCCCAACAGGTGACAGTTGTTTTTCCATGAAGATGAGTGGTAATATTTGGATTAGAGAACGTGGGATATAGTCCAGTGAACTTTAGCACATCAAGGACAGACTTTTCAAATAGAGCGACTGGGGAAAAAGGTGACAAAAAGTTCCATTCTGGACTGGAGGATCTTTGAAACCAGGACATTTAATTTGGGGCCTGTTTATGAATGCAATGTAGTGTGTAATTTGGCTGGTGGGTTGGATTGTTGTTACAACTGTGATTCCCTCGCCCCCTCCCACTCCTGTCACTTTATCATTACTTATTAATCTTGGTGGCCTTTGGTCTGGGGAACCAATCAACCAATTGTATTTATTGAGTGCTTGCTGTGTGCAGAGCACTGTACTAAGCACTTGAGAGAGTACATTATAGCAGAGTTGGAAGGCACATTTCCTGCCCACAAGGGGACACACATGAAGCAGCATGGCCTAGTGGAAAGAGCCCAAGCCTAGGAGTCAGAGGACCTGGGTTCTAGTCCCAGCTCTGCCAAGTGCTGTGCCAATCGTTTGCTGTGTGACCGTGGGGCTAGTCACTTAACTTCTCAGTGCCTCAGTTTCCTCAACGGTAAAATGGGGATTCAGTATCTGTTCTCCCTCCTACTTAAGACTGTGATCCCATCCGGGACAGGGACTATGTCTGATCTAATTAACTTGTACCTACCCCAGTGCTTAGAACAGTGCTTAGAACAGCATAGACATATACTAAGTACCATAAAACAAACCAATAACAAACAAACACGAACTGGGCATGGAGACTTCATGGCCTTGTTTGTTGGTGTAGTCTAGGCTCAAAAAGGCCACTTCCAAAGGAAGCCAATCATTCTGCTGCCCTGAGAGGAAGGTGCAGCCCAGTGAGAGAAGGGGAGGGGGAAGGATGGAGGGGGAGAGACGGGGATGGAGAAAAGCCCACCCAGACTTCATTTTGAATTCCAACTTTGAGACAGGTCTGTTGCCAGGTGATCGGTGAGTAGGTGTCAAGGCCTTTCAATCAGAGGCGTTAGTCCTAGGCTCAGCCCCCGGATCAGTTGTCTCAGCAAACGCTCATGGTGATCCGCTCTGGGTTGAGGTTCTGTAAAGTGTTCGACAGAGTGGACTCGGTGCTAGCCCACGTTGCAGGAAAGCCACTAGCAAGACCAGAGCTGACATTCGTGGGTCCACGTGGCTGCTGAGTTGCTGCTCTTGCCCCCATGATGGGCATCACCCAGCGAGGGCCAACTACACCTCATCACTCCTGGATGGGGGAGGACTTGGAGCTGGGAGGGATAGAGAATGGGACAGAGAATGCTAGTTTTCCATTGGATCCTTCTGTTCCCCAAGGAGAAACAGGAAAAGCTGCGGCCCCTGACCCCGTCTCTGACTCTGTCACCAAGCACGGAGCCCGGAGGATAATTCACCCCTGCCAGGATGAAGATTTTGTCCCAGAAAGCTTCCTGGTAATTTAGCAGATTGGAGCTGCCCCTCAGCCCATGGAATGGTTTAGGTGGGATGAAGAAAGTCTAGATTCAGACTCCCAATCTGTCAATTAAAATCGGTCAGCCTCCATTTAGTAGAATATGATGGGGTGGAGGGAAATTAGGTCTCTCACATGACCTCTGATAGCCTTGTGGTTTTCAATGGCTTCCTCCACGTTGCTTTGAGAACTGTACTAGCCTGGGTTTACTATCGGGGATGGCTTTGGGACAGTCTCATTTGGACTTGAAATGACAAGTTGGGAACCCCCACAGGGGTGGCTTGGGGGTCTGATTGAACCCTGTTCTGCTGGGCCCTGATTTTAGCTGGGGGTGAGGGGAGTTCTGTGAGCTAGACTGGTCTTTCAGAAATCCTTCTTGTTACCCACATCGCTTGAGTTAAAATTAAACCAGAGAAGGGGAGGCTAGATAAGGTCTGGGGATTGTGACATTATCCGGATGAGCTAAAAATAGCTTGGGGTGGTGGGGGTGGTGGTAGGGAGAGCCAAGGCCAGACTAGAGACTGGGATATCAGGAAAATCCTGCTTCACTGGTGTCCTTCTGAGAGGTTATTTTGTGCCCAGTACTGGAAACCACAGGGGCCAGCAGGACATAATTCCTGGGCTTCACTCCCCCTTCTGACTTTTCCAGTAGCTGTTGCTTGGGGCATTATGATGATGATTTTCAATCAATCCATTGTGGAGCACTTCCTGTATGCAGAGCATTGTACTGAGAACTTGGGAGAGTACAGTAGAGTAAAAGGACACATCCCCTGTCCTCCCGGAGCTTAAAATTTAGGCGACCACCAGACGGCTCTTAAAGGGGCCTTTCCATTTCAGGGAATGGGGCAGCAGGGGAGAGGAGCTCAAGAACTCCTTTGAAATCATCCCAGCCTCTCTTCTTCTCAGTGGGCCAACTGAGGTTCATCATTCTGAGATAGTGATGAACCCAAATCACTGCTAATCCTCCTGGCCCTTGGGTCTTCATCTTACCCAGGAGTGATCTTGTTGATTCTGTGTTTGGGGGAGGTAGTGAGTAGACACAGGAATCTCTGGGGAGCTGTCTGTGCATGTGTGTGTTTTCTCAGGGGGTGCCCCTCTGTTGCAGGGTGTAACTGATGGGGGGAAGAGGGGACACTCCTTGTCTCTTCTTCCTCCAGCACTCCTAGCCCTGCAATCCCCTTCAGTTTCAGAAGAGCAAGCCACAGGGCAAAGCATTGGGAGGGAGGTGGGAGAAGAGGCCTGTCAGGAAAGGCCACCTGGTCCAATCAGTCAGTCGATCAGTTGCATTTATGGAGTGCAGAGAAGACAACTAAGTGCTTGGGAGAATACATTATAACAGATTTGGTAGGCACGTTTTCTGCCCACGAGGAGCCTGAGTGGCCTCCTGCCTCGGACTCCTGCTCCTAACATAGTAATGCATATTGCGCGATCGTCTCCCTACAATCACAACTGAGATTTTGCTTAACTAATACGTCTGAATTTGAGATGATCATCCCTCCTTCTCAGAATTTCTGCAAGATTAGTTTTCTGTGTGATTTTAGGACAACTAGTTTGTGAAGCTGGGTGGCCTAGTGGAAAGAACATAGGGCTGGGAGTCAGGAAATCCAACAATAATAATAATGATTGTTATTTAAGTTCTTTCTACTTGCCAAACAATGCACAAAGCGCTGAGGTAGATACAAGATAATTAGGTCAGGCACAGTCTCTGTCCCACATGGTGCTCACAGTCTGAGGAGGAGGGAGAACTGGGTTCTAATCCCTCCTCCAGAACTTGCCTGCTTTGGGACTTTGGGCAAGCCCTTACCTCAGATTCCTCATCCTCATTCCTTAGAGAAGCAGCGTGGTTCGGGCTTTGGAGTCAGAGGTCATGGGTTCAAATCCCGGCTCTGCCAATTGTCAGCTGTGTGACTTTGGGCAAGTCACTTAACTTTTCTGTGCCTCAGTTACCTCATCTGTAAAATGGGGATTAAGACTGTGAGCCCCCCGTGGGACAACCTGATCACCTTGTAACCTCCCCAGCGCTTAGAACAGTGCTTTGCACATAGTAAGTGCTTAATAAATGCCATTATTATTATTATCTGTAAAATGGGAATTAAATAGCAATTTTCCCTCTTCTTCACACTGTGAGCCCCATGTCAGGTCGGGACTGTCTGCTCTGATTTGATTGTATATTCCACAGTGTCTAGCACAGTGCTCAGCACCTCGTAAGGGCTTAACAGATACAAGTGCTTAACAGGTACCACAGTTTTTAGCATTATTTTTACTGAGGCACAAGTGCAGTTCCAAAATGAAAAGCTGTTGTATTGCTGCTGACCTTTGCTAACATCTCTTCTCCTCACTGACCGATGTTTTGCTAGCTGCTATTGTTGGTAGCCCTCTTAGTTTTTACCCAATTTGTATGCATGAAAAAAAGCAAATCATGCTCCAAAAAGGCTGCATTTATAAATAGTTCCAAAGCAAACTGTGGGAAAAACGCATGCTCCAGGCCTAACGGATTCAGGGGCAGCTGCTGAGTTTGTGATGGGATCAAATGTGGCTCGTTGCTTAGGTTAGTGAACTGTTGGCTTGATAAAGCACTCTGTGCCAGAATAGGGAAAAAGCATCAATTGCATCATGAAAGCCAGGAGGACCAAAAACAAATTACCCTCATTGCCAACTTGTTATTGTCAGCCTGCTTGCCAGGAATGGACAAGGCCAAAATAAAACATTTGCAAACCAGACAACCAAATGAGCTTGGCATCCTGCAAGTGGCCGAGGATGCTTAGCTCCTTTCCTTCTGGAACTGCTGCCGGGGTTCTGAGTCCTCTTATAGGGGAACCCTCTCCTCATCTCTGGGAGCATCAAGGAAAAGCAAGTGCAAACTCAACTGCAGGGATCTGAGAGCTTTTAGATGGTGGGGAGATTTTCTGAGAAGAGTGAAAGTGGTCAATACATCCCACTTAAATAACTTCACTTCCAGGAGGTGGTGGTATTAGTAGTTGTCGTAGTAGTAGTAATATTTATTAAGCCGTTACTGTGTACGGAGCACTATACTAAGTGCTGGGAAAGAATACACAGGTATGAATTGTACATGGCCCCTGTCACTTGGTAGAGCTCACAAGCTAAGAATTTAAGTGAGGAGAAGGAATTGGAGACAGATGTGTTGGGATTTTTGAAGCATTATAACACAGCAGAACAGACAAAAACAGGAAATAGGTTCAAATCCTAGGAGGCAAAGGAGGGACCTGAATGTATGGAGGAGTAGCTGTTGTCCCCAGCCCAGTGTGCCTGGAGCATGCTGAGAGTAGGGGCCCTCGGTGGTGGGAGGGAAGGCGGTGGTTAGACCGCGTTTTCCTCGACAGTGATGGAGGAGTCTGAGAGCACGTCGGAGCAGTTTCCATCCCTGACCCGGCCCGTGTGGAGGGTGACAGTCCATCGTCAGGATCTACATAATCCAGTCCAAACTCTGCAACCAGATTGGTAAAAACCAAAGCAGTTCAGAGAAAGAAAGAGTTAAGTCCCCATTTCCATCCCCACCCACCATCTAAGGCAAAACATTGCCAACTTGTACTTCCCAAGCGCTTAGTACAGTGCTCTGCACACAGCGCTCAATAAATACGATTGATTGATTGATAGTTGTAATATTCCACCAGATCCTGAAGTCAGTCAGTTGTATTTATTGAGTGCTCACTGTGTGCAGAGCACTGTACTAAGCACTTGAGAGAGTGCTTATATATAGCTTATATATATAGCAATATATATTCCCTGCCCACAGTGAGTGTTCAGTCTAGAGGGAGACAGATGTTAGTATATATAAGTAAATAACAGAGAAGAGGGTTAACAGAGGAGTGAAATAAATGCCTCAGAGCTCAGGAATTTGGTTGATGCCTCAATCTCGGCAGCCTCAATCATAACTCAGATTTAGAAATTACTTTCTGATTTAATTACAGAGAAATAACGGTTAATAACCTCTCAAGGATTCTGATGTGATAAGCAACTACAGGTTATTTTCTTCACTTCCATCATTTGGGGCGGAAGAAATGATTCAGAATTTTGGGATAGTGTTGCATTATTCCATTTGCGCTTCCATGAAAATGGTTACCAAGTTCACAGAGTGTAGCTATTTTTTAAAATTTTACGTTTCCATCATTTGCCTCTACTGAATTTTTTTTTTAAGAAAAAGCGACCCAGTCTCACAAATGCAGATGAGTGCTTCACAAAAACAATTTTGTCCAAACATCAGCATGTTCAAAATGGATCTCTGAGTTTACAAGAAGTGTTTTCCTTGGGCCGTGGGAAAAGTTGAATGAATCATAAAAGTTCTTATCCAAGTACTCCTTCTAGTGCAAAATATAAGCGGTAGTTACATGTGAATCTATTTCCCTTCTTTTCCTTCATTGAATTAGTTTTAGGTCAAATGTGTTTAAAGGATGAAGAGTGTAGGAAAAGCCATTCAAGTGTACTCATCAACTTCAATCCACTTTGACAGGATTTTTCCTTTGGATTGTTAGGGAGTTGAAGCAGTGAAGTGCTAGATCAATTTATATGCTGGCAAATTGAGATTCGTATTGTTTTAAGATAAAAAATAAGTATGTAAATAAGTTTCTATTTTTAAATAGGTTTCTGTAGTCAGTTTATACTTATAGTTGCCAGAATTTTCTTTCTATTCTTAGTGATGTCTTTACTTCCTGTTTTTTTAATAGGAATATTTTATTGAGGAGATTGAGCTGCCCTGTACAATTCTAAAACTCAAAAGGCATTTTAATTATTAGCAAGGCTGGTGTGAAACGGTTAACATCTTGAAGTTTATTCTTATAAAGGTGTTGAAGGGAATTTCATGTGAATCGCTCCAGATTATCACATCTACCGGTATGAACTAGAAAGGGAATTTCATTTTCCACGAATAAGGAAGTTAGATAATTTTACATATGAGAAAACAATTGAAGAGGAAATCATCTGGTTAAATGTTTATATTTGAATTCTTCCCCTAACACTGTTGAACAAAAGGACCGAATGTTATCCCAACATCCTCACTAGAAAAATAATAAATATCAAAATAATAATAATGTGGTATTAAGTGCTTGCTATTGCCGAATACTGTACTGAAGCTCTGGGGTATATACAAGCTAATCAGGTCCCACATGGGGCTCACAGTCTAAGTAGGAGGGAGAACAAGGATCAAATCCTCATTTTGCATATGAGGGAACTGAGGCACAAAGAAGTTAAGTGACTTGTCCAGGGTCACACAGTGAGTGCGGGACAGAGCTGAGATTAGAACCTACGTTCTCGGTCTCTCGGACCCATGCTCTTGTAGGCCAAACTGCTTCACATTTATGGTCATAATTAAATAATATTCAAAAAAAGATGCTTTTGTCCAAGGAAAGTAAGCATGGTTCTGTGCCACTATAGGCTTCTCACCACTCAGTAGTATTTGAGTGCTTAGCTGTGTTGTACAGTGAATGATACTTCTTGAGCACCTGTGTGGAGAGCACTGTATTAAGTACCTGAGAGAGTATAATATAGCAGAGATGGTGGGCACATTCCTTGCCCACAGAGAGTTTGGTGCTTAGGAAAGTACAGTAGAATTGGCCGACATGATCCCTTCCCACAAGGAGTTTACAGTCTAGTTGGAGAGACATTAAAATAAATTATAGATGGGGAAGCAACAAAGAATAAGTATATGGATGTATGTTGTCGAGGTGGGGTGAGTATTAAGGTGCTTAAGGGGTACAGACCCAAGTGCATAAGTGACACAGAAGGAATCCAGCCCACACACTTCACTTTTCTAACACCAAGCTTCTCTCTGTACCTCAGTCTTGTATATCCCACCACCGACTCCTTGTCCACTTCCTCTCTCTGGTCTGGAACACCCTCTCACCTCAAACCGATGGACTGCTATTCTTCCGCACCTTCGATTGTATTTTCTGTATCTTTTAGTACAATAGTCTGCACACAATAAGCGTTTAGTAAATACCACTGATTGGAGGGCAAATGGGGTTGGGAAAGGAGAGGTTAGGCGGGAAAGGCTTATGGAATGGATTTGCTTTTAATAAGGCTTTGAAAATGGGGAAAGTGAGTGCTTGTCAGATATGAAGCGGGAGGATGTGCCAGGCAAGAGGGAAGATATGAGCAAGGGGCTGACAGCGAGGGAGATGAGATCCAGGCACAGTGTATAGGTTGGAAGTGTGCAGACTGGGTTGTAGTGGGAAAGCAGTGAGGTAAGGCAGATCCTCTTCCCCTCTCCATCGCCACCCCCCTCCCCCCACCCTTCGGCACTTGTATATATTTGTACTTATTTATTACTCTGTTTATTTTACTTGTTCATATTTACTACTCTATTTTATTAATGATTTGCATATAGCTATAATTCCATTTATTCTAATGGTTTTGACACCTGTCTACATGTTTTGTTTTGTTGTCTTGTCTCCCACTTCTGGACTGTGAGCCCGTTGTTGGTTAGGGACCGTCTCTATATGTTGCCAACTTGTACTTCCTAAGTGCTTAGCACAGTGCTCTGCACACAGTAAGCGCTCAATAAATATGAATGAATGAATGAATGAATGAATGAAGCAGTGTGGCCTGTGGAAAAAGCGTGGGACCTGGCTTCTAATCCCAGCTCCATCACTTGTCTGCTGTGTGACCTTTGGCAAGTCATTTAACTCCTCTGTGTTTCAGGAACCTCATCTGTAAAATGTAAGACTGTGAGTCCCATGTGAGATGTAGGCTGTGACCAACCTGATTATCGTGTATCTGCTCCAGCGTTTAGTACAGTCCCTGACACATATTAAGCACTTAACAATTTTTTTTTTTAAATGGCAAACTGATTGAGTGCTTTAAAGCTAACGATAAGGAATTTCTGTTTGATTTGGAGGGAGATGGGCAACCACTGAAGGTCCTTGAGGAATGAGAGACATGGACTTTTTTAGGAAAATAATACGGGCAGCAGAGTGAAGTGTGGACCGGAGTGGAGAGAGACAGGAGGCAGGGAAGTTAGCTGATGGAGTAAAGACAGGAGAGGATAAGTACTTGAAGCAGTATGGTTGCAGTTTGGGTGGAGAGGTAGGAGTGGATTGTAGAGATGCTGTGAAAGTAGAACTGACAGGATTTGATGACAGGCTGAATGTGCGGTTTGAATGAGAGAAGTGAATCATACCCTGCTGTGGTTTCACCCACTTCCAGCCCCATGCTCAAGCCCTCTCCCTGGCCTGGAACTTCTTTCTCCCCCACAAATCTGCCAGACCTCAGCCATCCCCACCTTCACAGTCCCTTTAAATTCCCGCCTTCCCTAACACCGAGTTGTATCAACAACAACCACGTCTTGCACTTGTATGTCTATTTATCCTCCTCCTCCTCAGCACTTGTAACTGTGTGTTGATTTTAATAGAACATTCCATTTATTCATTCTGTTTTCTCCATTTATAAATAATTTGGGGACTGTAAGTTTCTTTGGGCAGGGATCACGTCTCATACTTCTGCTGCCCTTCCCAAGCACTTAGTACAGGCCCTGGCAATTTAGTAGGGACTCAGCAAGTGCCACCAATCAGTGGTATTTATTGAGTGCTTACTGTGAGAAGAACATGACGCTATTAGCTAGGGAGAGAGAGAGAGAAGGAGACTGGCTCCCAACTTGCTAAAACTACTCCAGCCTGGCAGGCCTGAAAAATGACAGGCCAGAATGGTGCAGATTATATCCTCTGAGGGCTGGCTTCCTGATGATCCAGGAAGCTGCTCACTGGATACACTCCTTACACCTCCCTTTGCCGCCAGCTGGCCTGTATCTCTTTAGGCAGCATCTAGAAACCAACCAGGGAGACCGTGACAGGGAGGGGAATGTATAATTGTACCAGGAAATGGCTGAGATACAATCTGTTAATAACTTCTCTCCTTCTACAACCCAGTCCGCGTATGTCGCTCCTCTAGTGCTAATCTTCTCACGGTGCCTCGGACTCACCTGTCTCGCTGCCGACCCCGGGCCCATGTCCTGCCTCTGGCCTGGAACACCCTTCCTCCTCAAATCCGACAAACAATTACTCTCCCCCCCTTCACCTCCTTCTTGAAGGTACATCTCCTCCAAGAGGCCTTCCCAGACTAAGCCCTACTTTTCCTCATCTCCCACTCCCTGCTGTCGCCCTGTCTTGCTCCCTTTGCTTTTCCCCCTCCTCCCAGCCCCACAGCACTTATGTATATATCTGTAATTTTATTTATTTGCATTGATATCTTTCTCCCCACCTGTAGACTGTGAGCTTGTTATGGGCAGGGAATGTCACTGTTTACTGTTGCCTTGTACTTTCCCAAGTGCTTAATAAATACAGTTGATTAATTTGATTAAGGAGACATGCTAGTACTGTGGGTTCCAAAGAGGAACCACAGCCAATCAGTAGTATCGATGGCATGCGTGTGGAGCACTGTACTAAGGTTGGGGAGGGTACGATAGTTGGCTGACATGATCCCTGCTCTCCCTTGTAGGTAAAGTCAGTGACCCACTTGCTGGCTTAGCACTGGCAGGGCAAAGTGCTAGGGCCGAACTGCCTTTCAGAGCCCCAGTCTTTGGGAAGCAGAGAGTTTTTAATGAAGAGGACTTCCTGTCATTGCAGCCTGGGACAGTACAGTATAACACCTTCCCTGCCCACAATGAGCTTACAGTTTAGAGGAGGAGACAAATGTTAATATAAATAAATAAATGACAGATGTAAGCATAAATGCCTATCTATTCTTTGAAACCCCACTGCTCTGGGCATGATCTTGTAGAGAAATGGAATAAGCAAAGCTCCCTAAGGGCAAGTAGTTACACTCTGG
The DNA here is from genome assembly GCF_015852505.1 of Tachyglossus aculeatus. Classification (NCBI taxonomy): domain Eukaryota; kingdom Metazoa; phylum Chordata; class Mammalia; order Monotremata; family Tachyglossidae; genus Tachyglossus; species Tachyglossus aculeatus. The sequence continues at coordinate 24,379,580 of NC_052088.1, forward strand.
AGAAGCAGTGTTGAGCTAGTGGAAAGAGCATGGGCCTGGAATCAGAGGACCTGGGTTCTAGTCCTAGTTCTGCCACCTGCCTGTCATGGGTAGGTCAGCTCTTTAAGCCTTAGTTTTCTCATCTGTAAAATGGGGACTGAAGACCTGTTCTCCTTCTCCTTGTCATCTATGCACCCTTTGGGTGTTTGTTATTCACCCCACCTTCAGCCTCATGACACTTATGTACACATCTGTAACTTATTTATCTTTATAAAAGCCAGTCTCTCCCTTTAGATGGTAGGCTCATTTGGGCAATGAACATGTCTAGCAGATCTGTTTGTATTGTACTCTCCAAAGTGCTTAGTACAGTGCTCATCATACAGTAAGCAGTCAAATACCATTGATTGATTTCCCTTTGACTGTGACCCCTTGTGGGACAGGGACTATGTCTGACCTGATTATCTTTCATCTACCCCACTGGTTAGGAAGATAGTTGGCACAAAGTAATAATACTAATAATAATGATGGCTTTTGTTAAGCGCTTGCTGTGTACCAAGAACTGTTCTAAGCACTGGGGGGGTATACAAAGTAATCAGGGTTGTCCCACATGGGGCTCACAGTCTTAATCCCCATTTTATAGATGAGGTAACTGAGGCCCAGAGAAATTAAATGACTTGCCCAAGGTCACACAGCAGACAAATGGCAGAGCTGGGATTAGAACCCATGACCTCTGGCTCCCAAGCCAGGGCTCTTTCCACTGAGATACGCTGCTTCTCTATGTGTACATAAGTGTACACATAAGAACTGAGTGTACATAAGCACTTATGTACATATCCTTATAGCCTCCCATTTACCCCATGTGTAAATGAAATGGAATTGTTTTAATGTCTGTCTCCCCATCCATACTGTAAACTCCTTTTGGGCAGGGAATGTGTCTGCCAACTGTGATGTACTATATTCTCCCAAGTGTTTAGTACAGCTCTGCATACAGTAAGCCCTCAATAAGTACCATTGATGATGAGGGTGATGATGAATAAATACCGCTGGTTGATTGATTGGTACCCAACCCCAGCCATTGCAAGGCCCGGATGAATGTCCTTCTGGGACTGACGGTCTAGAGGCTATACAATCCTGATCATGTGATGCAGAAGACAACAATCCTGATTGTGGAAAACTCTCTCCTTCCTCATCTAAATGTCAGACAGTGTAGGGGGGTGGGCTTGGGGAAGCCCACTAATGGAGGAGGGAATGAAATGGAGTCATTATTTTCCTTTGACATGAGTGCAGAGGATGACGGGATATTGTCATAAATCTCCTAATATGAGCCAAGGAGCCATCTGAAGGCTTCAGTAGGATTCTGATGGAGTATGTTTATGTGTGGGTTCCTAGCATCATCATCATCATCAATTGTATTTATTGAGCGCTTACTGTGTGCAGAGCACTGTACTAAGTTCTAGGGAAGTACAAGTTGGCAACATATAGAGACAATCCCTACCCAACAGTGGGCTCACAGTCTAAAAGTCTAATTCTAGCACAGTTTGCTTGAAGGAAAACTGAAAAAATGCAGAGTATATTCATGTTAGTACTGGTGAATGAAAAAGAGCTCTACCATGCGAAATAATTTTTTACTCCATTCCAAAATTGCATTGCTCTCTCAGGAGACACAGTGTCAGAGAAAGTGAAATTATACACAGGGAAAAATTCACTGTGTATCGAGAAAGGCAACAGAATCTCTTGGTTAAACCACAAGATTAGGGTTCAGGTCTCCTGATTTTTCGCCCTGGATTCCCTTCCTCTTGGAAGTATTTTCTAGCTGTAATTCTTTACCTGGAATTTGACAGCATGTAGCATTTGTATATTAATACTGAAATAGCACATGGGGTGATTATGTATTATACTATGTTATGAAAAATAGGTTTATGACTCTGGAAAAGCAGCAGAATGAGACCACTGAGTATATTCTGAGAGGGGATACCATGTCCCAGCATGTACTAATGGCAAGAGCTTCAAAGCTCTCCATTACCTCGCCCCCACCTACCTCACCACCCTTTTCTCCTTCTACAGCCCAGCCTGCTCCCTCCGCTCCTCTGCCGTTAACCTCCTCACTCACTGTGCCTTGTTCTCGCCTGTCCCACCATCGACCCCTGGCCCATGTCCTAACCCTGGCCTGGAATGCCCCCCCTCCACACATCCCCCAAACTAGCTCTCTTCCTCCCTTCAAAGCCCTACTGAAAGCTCACCTCCTCCAGGAGGCCTTCCCAGACTGAGCCCCCCCTTTTCCTCTCCTCCTCCTCCGCTCCCCCATCACCCCCCTCCCGCCCTCTGCCCTACCCCCTTCCCGAATGAATGAATGAATTTGTACAGATTTATTACTCTGTTTTTAATGATGATGTGTATATAGCTATAATTATATTTATTCTGATGGTATTGACACCTGCATACTTGTTTTGTTTTGTTGTCTGTCTCCCCCTTCTAGACTGTGAGCCCGTTGTTGGGTAGGGATCAGCTCTATAGTTTGCTGATTTGTATTTCCCAAGCGCTTAGTACAGTGCTCTGCACACAGTAATCACTCGGTAAATATGATTGAATGAACAGTGCTCTGCACATAGTAAGCGCTCAATAAATACGATTGATTGATTGATTGAATGAGTGAATGAAGTAAAGAGCATGGGCCTGGGAATCAGAGGACCTGGATTCTATTCCCAGCTCTGACCCTTGCCTGCTGTGTGATCTGTTTGCCCAGTTTCAACATCTGTAAAATTGGAAGTCAAGAGCTCTTCTCCTTCCCCCTTAGACTGGGAGCCAGATGAGGGTCATGGGCTGTATTTGTCCTGATTTTTTATATCCTGAATCTGCCCCACCGCTTAGTGCAGTGCTTGATGCACAGTAAGCACTGATTAATGCTATACCACAATTATTATTTTCCTTTGGTGCTTCTTCCTTCTTTACATTAATCTAATCTCTCCGTGTACCCAGTTAGATGAACCAGGGTCCACACCTATGAAGGACATCTTATTTGCATTGTTAGCCTACGAAGTGGATTGGCAGTAGAATGATTGCTTTAATTGGTGCTGCTTCAAGGGTGAAGCAGCCAGATGTATTTCTTTACAACCTTTGCTTGGTGGAAGGCTGGGGGAGAAAGGTTTTCCATTCCGACTCTGAAGTTAACTCCTGTTGCCAATCTCTGGCTAGGGGCACCCAGTGGGTACATTTTGCCAAGACTGAGAAAAAGACTTAAGCTACTGGCTTTTAGGGCCCACAGGCAATTTCTTTGGGGTTGGAATGGTTTCATGCTTCACCTAGCGGAGCAGAAAGCTCTTAGTTGAACCTTCTCTCTGCAGCATCTCAGGCTGCTCTGATAACTGCTTTTATTGCACATCTCTCCAGAGTGGCATTAACCTGCGATCTGTTGTCCATGCAGGGTTGACAGGTTAGGGTTTGTTTTTTCTTCACACTGGCCAAGTGGCAAAAATGGCATCGGTGGTTTAGAGTTTAACTTTTAACACAAATAACAAAAGAAACCACAAATTAAATCTTCGTTAATCATTTCCAGACTCAGGATCCTAAAGCTCACATTGCTAGACCTTTCTTTCTCGTAACAGCTGGGCTTTGTTTCAAGGCTTGAGCCCCCTCACTTTTAGCCGGGAGAAGCCTCAAAACTTTTGTCCCACACTAAAATTTAATTCTAACTGAGGTTTTCAACTGACCAGGCAGAGACCACCCCCAGATTACTTGGAAGGGAGGAAATACAGTTGCCAGATTATACGGTGACAATTGTTTTCAGTATTTTACTATGTAGGGCCTATCTCAAAACCATGGGAGTGGTAGTCTAGTATGGTAGAGGAGTGGCCAATGATAGAGAGAGGGTGATAGGAAGGGGGCGGCTTTTATAAAGTCCAAAGTTTGCATCCCAAAGAGCACCCACTTGGTGACTCTCCATTAATGACTGATGCCTCTACCGGACCGAGGTTAATGTATTTTCTGGGGCACAGTGAGAGGGTAGGATCTCTGGGTGGTTCCAAAAATAGCAGGTAAAAGAACAGAGTCAGGTGCACATAGAGAGAGGGAAAAAGAAATAGGGAGAGAAGGAAACATGGGGAGAGAGCTTGATTGAGTTGGGGAGAAAGAGAAGAAGGGGAAAGAGAGAGCAATAATGAGGGAAAGAGAGAAGTGGTCCAGTGAGTAAGGTAACAAACGCACTCATGAAGTTGGCATTTCTCACCAGGAGGATGGGAGCCACAGTGACCAGACGCTTTGCACGTCGGCTAACGGCACAGAGGCATCAATCCATCCTATTTATTGTGCTCTTAATGTGTTCAGAGCACCATACTAAGTGCTTGGGAGAGTACAATAGAGAAGCAGCATGAAAGAGCACAGGCTTTGGAGTCAGAGGTCATGGGTTCAAATCCAGGCTCCGCCAATTGTCATCTGTGTGACTTTGGGCAAGTCACTTCTCTGTGCCTCAGTGACCTCATCTGTAAAATGGGGATTAAGACTGTGAGCCCCCTGTGGGGCAACCTGATCACCTTGTAACCTCCCCAGCGCTTAGAACAGTGCTTTGCACATAGTAAGCGCTTAATAAATGCCATCATCATTATTATTATTATTATTACAATGTAACAGTGTTGGTAGAGGTGCTCCCTGCCCACAATGAACTTACAGTCTAGAGGGGGAGGTAGACACATTAACAGAAATAAATAATCACAGGTATTTACCAAAGTGCTGTGGGGCTGAGGGAGGGGTAAGTAGGGGGTGCAAATCCAGGTACATTAGGAACCTACCACAGCGCGCTGCCTACAGTAGGCTCAGGGTGCAATCCCACCACCACGTGTGTACCCCCAATTGAGCGTGAGAAGTCTTGGGGTTCTGCCAGCTGTCGTCATGCTTGGTACAGAGCGCGACGACTTTTGCTTGGTCTAGAAGCAGCATGGCTCAGTGGAAAGAGCATGAGCTTTGGAGTCAGAGGTCAATGGTTCAAATCCCGGCTCCGCCACTTGTCAGCTGTGTGACTTTGGGCAAGTCACTTAACTTCTCTGTGCCTCAGTTCCCTCATCTGTAAAATGGGGATTAAGACTGTGAGCCCCCGTGGGACAACCTGATCACCTTCTATCCTCCCCAGCGCTTAGAACAGTGCTTTGCACATAGTAAGCACTTAATAAATGCCATCATTATTATTATTGTTACTATTACAGTGCACTGCACACGGTAAGCGCTCAATAAATATTATCGATAGATTGACTGATTTCTTACCCTCCTGAATAGTAGGGTAAATCGGGTCACTCCATGCTTAATGGGTTTTCCTTCATATCCGTCAGGTCACCGTGGCCTGGCTCGCCCCTTCCCCCTCCGACCTCTGAAATCGAGCCTGGCTCCGTTCCTCTACCACGAAGTTTTCCAAGGTTTGGAATGACCAAGAAACCTGTCTAGAGGGGATGATTGGGAGGACAACAGGGCATCCAGGGCGGGGTCAGCGCTCACTCACACCACCGCTTCCATCTGCCCACATCCTGGTCAATGGGACCCTGTGGCTTTTGAACTTCTGATCCTCTGCATCAGTGAACTTAGAGCCCTCCTTGTAAATAAGCCAAATCCTAGCAGAGATGACTCATACTTGTCTTTAAGTACACTTTGGGAGATGTCATCGAAGCATAGCACAATCCTAAAAGCATATTTTCCTAAATTGCACTAAATAGGTTGTAGAAACGCCTTTAAAAGCAAACACCACTGATAAAGCATCACCTTTTATATGTGAAATGTTTGGCTGTGATCTTGCCTTTTAGGCCAGGTGCTTTTTATGCCAGGCTTTTATCTGCAAAAATTTCCCTCCTCCATCCCCAGCAACGCCTTGTCCCCAGCTGGGTGAAGGAAAGGGGTTACCAGCTGGTAATTAGTGTGTTAATTTACATCTCAAGCCCTTCAGTAGATTTATAGATGACTCTGTCAGGTGGCCTTTATTTGAGTATAGGCATTATCTAATTTGAAGTGAAGAATCCCGCAGCTTTTTTTCTGTTCTAACAGGGTTTTCCTCCCAGAATGGGAAAGGGAAATGTGTCCTCCTTCTCTAGTGTGATTCCAACTGGACTGGGCTACCTAATGATAGAGATTTTTAATGGGGAAAAAAATGGAACAAGTAAACAGGTGTCAATACCATCAGAATAGATAAATAGAATTATAGCTATGTACACATCATTAATAAAATAGAGTAATAAATATGTACAAATATACACGAGTTGTGGGGAGGGGAAGGAGGTAGGGCAGAGGGAGGGAGTGCGAGCGATGGGGAGTGGAGGAGGAGAGGAAAAGGGGGAGCTCAGTCTGGGAAGGCCTCCTGGAGGAGGTGAGCTCTCAGTAGGGCTTTGAAGGGAGGAAGAGAGCTAGTTTGGCAGATGTGAGGAGGGAGGGCATTCCAGGCCAGGGGTACGATGTGGGCCAGGGGTTGACGGTGGGACAGGCGAGAATGAGGCACAGTGAGGTTAGTGGCAGAGGAGCGGAGTGTGCGGGCTGGGCTGGAGAAGGAGAGAAGGGAGGTGAGGTAGGAGGGGGGCAAGGTGAAGGTTGATAGGCAAACACTGGAGATTTTTGAGGAGGGGAGTGACATGCCCAGAGCGTTTGTGTAGAAACCCAGGGAACGTGTTTGCAACTCGATAATATTGTACTCTCCCAAGAGCTTAATACAGTGCTCTCTCTGCACATAATACTCATGCAATAAATACCATCAATTGATTATGCAGCCGAGGGGTACGCAGTGTCTCAAGAACAGCACCTTCGGTATACAGAGTAGTGTATGCAGATATGAGTTGGACCTTGGCCATTTTGGAGACCACCGTGTTCGAAAGCAGGGACTTGGACAGAATCCCCTGACCTCCTCCTTTTAGACTGTGAGCCCACTCTTGGGTAGGGACTGTCTCTGTATGTTGCCAACTTGTACTTCCCAAGCGCTTAGTCCAGTGCTCTGCACACAGTAAGCGCTCAATAAATACGATTGAAGATGATGATGATGATGATAGGGAGATGGGGCTGTTGGAGATACCAGCGTGATAGGAGGCGGGTCAGGACATGAGAGACAGTAGCCACCTTCAATACAGAGTCTTTTTTAGCGCCCTTCCAATTTTCCCCCCTCCCCAGCTTTTGGTCACCCTCCTTGCGGAGCAATGGGTAAGGACCAATGCGTCACTGGATGCTAACGGAAGGCAGCTTAGCATATTTCTCTGCTGCTCCTATCTCCCCACGTAGTGAGGCTCTCCCTCCTGGATCAGGGTAGACCCTGGCCCCAGGTCCCTAAGATTGGGAGACCAATCTGTGTGGGACAGGGAGTGTGCTGGGTCTTCTCTGCGAATATTACATCTGCCACAGTGCTTGTTTCACAGTACATGCTTAACAAGTGCTATTATTATTATTACCACCCAGCCAGATGAGTGGGTGAACCCTGAGTGTAGCCTTAGCTCACATAGAGCAGATGCAGCAGATCAGGTTTGGTTGGGGCTTTGGGTGCCAAATTGGACTTTTCAAGCCACACAGATGCTTCCATGAGGGAAGTATTTTGTGTTTTTTTAAATAATAATAATAATGATGGCTTTTATTAAGTGCTTACTATGTGCAAAGCACTGTTCTAACCGCTGGGGAGGTTACAAGGTGATCAGATGTCCCACTGGGGGCTCACAGTCTTCATCCCCATTTTACAGATGAGGTAACTGAGGTACAGAGAAGTAAAGTGACTTGGTCAAAGTCACACAGCTAATTGGCGGAGCTGGGATTTGAGCCCATGACCTCTGACTCCAAAGCTCGTGCTCTTTCCACTGAGCCCACTGCTTCTCATTAAATGGTATTCGATAAGCGTTTACTATGCATCAAACTCTAAGCAATAGGGGAGTAACAAGTTAATTAGGTCAGATAGTTCCTGACATGAGGAACATGAGGCCACATGAGGCTCACAGTCTAGGGAGAAGGAAGAACAGGTATCCCCATTTTACAGTTGAGGAAACTGAGGCACAGAGAAGTTAAGTGTTTTCCCCAAGGTCACACAGCAGACAAGTGGAAGAGCTGGAATTAGGCCTGCGCTCTCTCCACTAGGCATACTGCTTCTCAATTTCACTGTTAGTAGGTTCTGCTTAGAACAGTGCTTTACACATAGTAAGTGCTTAACAAATACCATCATTATTATTATTATTACATAGGAAATCAATCAATCAATCAATCGTATTTATTGAGCGCTTACTGTGTGCAGAGCACTGTACTAAGCGCTTGGGAAGTACAAGTTGGCAACATATAGAGACAGTCCCTACCCAACAGTGGGCTCACAGTCTAAAAGGGGGGGACAGAGAACAAAAACCAAACATACTAACAAAATAAAATAAATAGAATAGATATGTACAAGTAAAATAAATAAATAAATAAATAAATAGAGTAATGAATATGTACAAGCATATATACAGATGCTGTGGGGAAGGGAAAGAGGTAAGATGGGATGGAGAGGGGGACGAGGAGGAGAGGAAGGAAGGGGCTCAGTCTGGGAAGGCCTCCTGGAGGAGGTGAGCTCTCAGTAGGGCCTTGAAGGGAGGAAGAGAGCTAGCTTGGCGGATGGGCAGAGGGAGGGCATTCCAGGCCAGGGGGATGACGTGGGCCGGGGGTCGCACACACACACACACACACACCATACACCCCCCCCCGCCAATCCTCTTATAGCAATGTACTGGACACATGGTGGGACTTGGGTGTGAAATGTGGCTGCTTGGGTATAGATCTGAAAATCCCCCTTTCTCCCAAAACAGTAAGTTTACCAAAATTTATTACACTTGTTCAGCAGCATTTATTGATGAATCAGTTACTGGAGAATTATAGTACTTGGAAGGATCGTGACCTTCAAGAGGTGAAAGTCTGCACAAGAGGGGGTGACTGTTCCTACAAGTGGATTTCACATGGTTCTGCAGGAAAAGCCTGCTGCTGTTATTTTTATTCTTCCTTCTTATCTCTTTATCTCAGTGCTTAAAAGCTGCCCTTGCTTTAGGGTTTTTTTTAAATGGTATTTGTTTAAGTGCTTACTAAGTGCCAGGCACTGTACTCCAGCATTGGGGTAGATACAGGTTTATCAGGTTGGACACAGTTCCTGCCCACATGGGGCTCACTGCCTTCATCCCCATTTTACAGAGGCCTGGAGAAGTGAAGCGACTTCCCCAAGGTCACACAGCAGACAAATGGCAGAGCCGACATTAGAATCCATGCCCTTTTGATTCCCAGGACCACTCTCTATCGATTAGGCCATGCTGCTTTCTGATTGAGTTGCAAGGTGTCATTTTCTGGTAAAGGCTTCCAGGGAATTTCCATACTGCTTAGTTTAATTTTCTCCATATGAATCTGTAAAATTGACCTGGGTAGGGTTGAGGGAATCAGTAAACTTGGGAAGTTAACTTAGGAAGCTTGGGAAGTTAACTTGTACTTCCCAAGTGCTTAGTACAGCTTAGTACAGTGCTCTGCACACAGTAAGCGCTCAATAAATATGATTGATTGATTGATTAAACTGGGTAGGGTTGGGGGGCGGGATGGGACAGAATTGGTACCCATCCGTGTGTTTCTGGGCCTGGGGGGACACTGGCCTAGTCAGGCCTGAGGCCTAGCTACACTCTCCAACCAGCGGGGCTGGACTTTACCTGTGCAGATGATGTGGTGAGGAGGGGACTACTGCTTCAAAGAGCAATTGACTAGTTGTGTGGCTGCAGCAGGAAAGCAGTGGCAGGAGAGAGATCAACCAATCAATCAGTGAATGGTATTTATTGAGGACTTATTATGTGCACAGCACTGTACTAAGCACTTGGGAGAGTACAGTCCAACAGAGTCGATGGTCACTTTCCCTGCCCACAACAAATTTACAGTCTAGAGCTGGTCCAGTGGGAGAGTTTTCTCCCAACGTCGCCCCCGTCGCTGTTGGCTTTTCCCCCGGCTCTCTGTGTCAATCAGCCAGCGGATCTGTTGGACGGGGAGGAGAGTCAGGAGAGAGGATTCTGAGTCGTTTCTCCCACTTTCCCCAAAGCTTGGCCTCGGAATCACTCTTAATTTGCCGTTGTTCGAAGGGAAGGGAAAAAGAGAGACTCGGGTGGTTTGGAGTGGCCCGGGTTTCCAGTTGGACTTTCCCAAGCAGTCAGTCACTTTCCTCCTTACTGGGCCCGAAGAGGGCCAGTAGAAGGCACTGTATCCACACGGCTCCTCTAAAACCAAAGAGACCCGCCTGCTCAGTCACTCCTTTATTTTCAGCTGCCTAGGAGACCGTTCATGTCCTCAAGGATGTCCATTTCAAAGAAAACACTTATTTCCAGCCAGCAGCATGGTATAATCTAGTGGCCGATTAGGTGGCATAACCAGTCTGCGTATGTACAAACGGTAGAAAGCCGAACAAAGTGCGGATGGTAGATACGTGCAAATGACGAATTCTCTTTCGGTGTGGAAGCGGTAGTGATTTCTACCCACCCCGTTTGAAGATATGCTCAGGGGAGATTTTGAGGAAAGGATCAGAGGTGGGAGAGGCAGGGAAAGTGAGGTAATGGCAAGTTGTTCCCATGACTGCAGTGGATCAATCTATCAGTCACAGATATTGCTTTTATTTTATGGTATTTGTTAAGTGCTTACTATATGCCAGCGACTGTCTCAGGTGCTGGGGTAGATACAATCTAATCATGTTAGACGCAGTCCCTGTCCCACATCGGGATCACGGTATTAATCGCCATTTTCCAGATGAGGAAACTGAGGCACAGAGAAGTGACTTGCCCAAGGTCAGACAGCAAACAAGTGGCGGAAGCAGGATTAGAACCCAGATCATTCTGTCTCCCAGGCACATGCTGTATCCACCAGGCCATGCTGATTGAGCACAGAGCACTCTGCTGAGCACTTGGGAGAGTATAGTACCATAGAATTGGGAGACACCATCCCAGCCCACAAGGATTGGTTCACTGGGGGTACAGGGACACCCTGCAGCTGCGGGAAAGGAATTTCAAAAGCTGCAGTTGGAGAGATCAGGAAGCAGAGAGGTGGAGCAGCAGAGCCTGGGTGCGGAAGGGGCAAATTCACCGGCTCACCATTTGGGGTTGCCAGAGACAATGATTACTATTGATTATTATGAATTATTACTATTGATTATACAGGATTATTTTACTTCCACTGAACTAGCAGTTCGTTTCCCCAACCTTTGGACACCCATGGTATGGGCACTGGCTCAATGGATTAAGGAGAAGCAACATAGCCAAGTGGTAAGAGCAAGGGACTGGGAATCCGAAGACCTCAATTCTAATCCCAGCTTTGCCTCTTGCCTCCTGTGTGACTTTGGGCAAATCACCCAGCTTCTCTGTGCCTCGTCATCTGTAAAATGGGGATTCAGTGCCTGTTCTCCCTTCCCTTTAAATCGTGAACCCCATATGGAACAGGGTCCATGTCTGATTTCCATGTCTACTTCAGTTCTTTGCACAGTAGTTGGGTTGTAGTGAGCGCTTAACAAGTAGCACAGTTATTATTATTATTAGTAGTAGTAGTGCTTGTAGTAGTAGTAGCATTATGGTTCACACATACCTGATGTTTTGCTTGAAAATTAAGATGCAGAGGACGTTTCTGGGTTTGGTGTTGGGAGATGTTGGAATCAGCTCTTTGCTGACTGTATTCCCGTGATGCATAGGGTTAGAAGAAATAGAGTAGGGTTTTGACTGGATCTAGGACATGTGTCCAGGAAAGTGCTTCTGGTTTGTTGGAGGCTAGATACGGCTAGCAGAAGATCTAGACCCCTTTGGATATGTGTGCCCTTACATTTCAGAGTAGAAAAGATTTTATGCAAATGTGGTTATGGTTTTCCCCTGGTAATTGTAGAATTTAAAAATCCAGGAAGAGCTAATAGTCTCTTTTGGTGGGCTAAAAGTAGCATGAGCAAGATTTCATAAATATATTCTCTTCTTCTATCTGGAAAAGGAGAGTATGGTAGAGTACTGGATGTGAAAGCACATGGGGGATCAGGCTTCTGAATTAAATTTTAAAACAGTGAATCAAAGAGGAGGCTTGATTTTAATTAGGTACAAGATCTATATCGTTCCATAGTTAGATGGGCACAGGGAAGGATGGCACTGTTAGGAGTTTTCATTGATTTATTCCGATTATTTTGATCGGCTGGGTCAGTTCATGGGTTTGGGAGGTGTAAGCAATAGGCTTGCATGACTATAACATTTAGGTAGGGTAGCTTGTTGGATAGATGTTTTGTTTTGTTGTCTGTCTCCCCCTTCTAGACTGTGAGCCTATTGTTGGGTAGGGACCGCCTCTATATGTTGCCAACTTGTACTTCCCAAGTGCTTAGTACAGTGTTCTGCACATAGTAAGCACTCAAAAAATATGATTGAATGAATCAATGAATGGAACAGTGTAATTAGGTAGGAGACATGGGTTCTATTCCTGTCTGAGTGTTCTTTTTCTCTGGGCTTTGATTCCTGCTTCAGTCAGTAACATTTATTAAACACCTATCGAGAAGCAGTGTGGCCTGGTGGAAAGAGCGTGGCTTGGGATTCAGAAGATCTGGGCTCTAATCCTGTCCGGGCCACTTGTCTGCTGTGTGACCTTGGACAAGTCACTCAACTCCTGTGCCTCAGTTTCTTCATTTGTAAAATGAGGACTACACATCCTTTCTTCCTCCCTCTTAGACGTTAAATCCCACGTGGGACAGGCACTGTTTCCAGCCTGTATTGTATCTTTCTTAGTGCTTAGTGCCATGCTTGGCACATAGGAAGCGCTTAAATGCCATTATTATTGTACATATTACTTTGTGCAGAGCATTATACCAAGTGCTTAGGCGAGAGCAGTAGATTAGTAGACATGGCCCCTGCCCTCAAGGACCTTCCAATCTCCTGGAAGAAGATATGTTATAGCCCAAAAAGCAGCCTTGGCTCCGTGAAGAAAAATAATAAACAAGCATAAGGAAAGACCATGATTCAAAGAGTCAACCTTCTTTAAGTGCTTGGTAGCAATCCTCAGAGCTCATAACTAGTTTTTGTGAAGCACAACTACTGTTATGGAGTGGTGAAAGCATGGCATCCTATTTCCTTTCATTTATGTTGCGACTCAGAGGCTAGAAGGGCAAACGTTTTTTCCTGGAGGCTCAAAGAAAGATAGCATCAGAAGCCCATAGCCGCTCTTTCTGTGGCCATGTTCTCAGTTCAGTCCCCAGACCCATCAGTACGATGTTTACTGGATTGACTGCTCATGTTCCGATTCCCCCTCAGGCCTCCGACAGACGATTTCCAGGAAATGGCCATCTCCTTGTCTCCAATTCAATCGTATTTATTGAGCGCTTACTGTATGCAAAGCACTGTACTAAGCACTTACGTACACAGGTCCCAGGACTGCAGAGTGGCAGCACTGCCCCAGGGAAAGGATGTAAAACTGGCCGGGCATCGGTCAGTCCACAACCACTCCTTTTTGAAGAAACTGGCTCTGTCTGTTTGCCTCTGACCCTAGGCAGAGGTACTGGGCTCCGCCTCAGGGCAGACAGATGCTTTGTTCAGTGCTTACGGTAACTAGCTCTGTGAAGAGGATAAGAGTGTAAGGGCGTTTGATATATATTTTTTTAAACCTTTGGTACTGGAGCAGTAGGAAGCAAATGCCAGCCGTTTCTTGTGTTGGAGTGTTTATGGGGAAGCAGCTGGCCTTTGCTCTGAGCATGGGTGAGGTTTCAGCATCTTCGACGATGCCTTCTTCAGTAATTGGACTGGTGACAGGGGAACTGATCGACCTGTCAGGGGGCTGCAATCCAGTTCTGTCCATGAATGTGGGTAGAAGGCAGAGATGTCTTCGGACTGCAGAGATGCCCCAGGAGGATGACCAGTTGAAAGCTGGCCTTAGCTAACTGAGTGGCTACCTGAAAGTTGATTGAGCTTGCTGAGTGGCTCCCTGGCTTTCTGCCTGTCCACCTGATGCTTGACCTCGGTTAATGTACCTGTGACTCTTAGACTGGATGGCCAGAGGCCCGAAACTCTGCTTTCCTGGCCACAATAACCTATGACTTTTATTTTGGTTTATCTTTGTATCTGTCTTTGTATTTTATGTTAATTTTTCTGTCGTTCCTATTAGCAGTAGTAATAACAATAATAATAGTGATATTTAAGTGCTTACTGTGTGCCTCGAATGCAGCACAATGTGCTTAGACACAGTCCATATCCCATACAGGGCTCACAGTCTGAGAGGGAGTTGAGAACAGGACTTTATTTTCCACTTGACAGATGAGGAAACCAAGATGCGGAGCAGTTAAGTGGCTTGCCCAAGGCCACACAGTTGACAAGTGGCTTAGCGGATTTAGAACACAGGCCTCTTATTCTCAGGCTAATGCTCCTTATCTGAATAGGCCATGCTGCTTTTTATTTCTTTTATTTTTCCCTTATATGTTTGTCTTCAGTCCCCATATCTTCTTAGATTGTGAGGCCCTTGGGGGCCAAGGATTGTGTTTAATTCTCAGTCATATATTCTTTCCCAGCCCTTAGTGTTGTGCTCTGCACACATTACTCCTACTACTTCAACTCTTAGTAGTAATAGTATTGATTAAGGGTTTTCTGTGTGCAGAACACTGTGCTGAGTACTGGGAGAGAATACACAAGTAGGAATTAGGCACAATCTCTGTGCCTCAGGAGGCTAACAGTCTGTGTACTACTACTACTACCACCCCCCCACCCCTGGTGCATTGTCAAACCCCTTTGGGTTCGAGATCAGGGTCAGAATAACTCAGGCAAGAGTCAGGACCAAACTGGTTTCACTTGCCTGGATTGTGAGCCCTGAAGGGCCAGAGAACAGGTCTGACTCTCCCCTGTATAGCTTTTCCTAGTGCTTAGTACAGTGGTCTGCACACAGGAAGTGCATAATAAATACAAGTACTACTACTCTCAAAACGCTGTGCCCATTCTGGAGTCCTTCCAAGAGTTGGGGTTGGGATGGCTCTACCAAGGGCAAAGAGTGACCTGGGACTGAATTGCTTGGGCCCAAGCTAATCCTGGCCATTCTTCTCCTAATCCCAAGGGATTTGGCCAGAGTCTCCCTGGTGCTGGATGTGGGCTAAGACAAACAGCTGTTCAGTCATTATATTTGTGCTCAGTCTGGGTCTGATTGGTGGGACACAGGAGATTTACCGTCACCCACAGGCCTTGTCCCAAGCTGATTTTACTCTCTGAATGTCAGCCGCCATGTCTGAACGTGGCATCCATGGCCAAGACAGGTGAATGCGGACAGACCAGATGGACTAGCCTCAGGATCGTGCTCAAACATCCTTACATAAAAAAAAAAGCTTTAGGAACCTAAGACCAAACAGGCCTGGTGATCCTGGGTTGTAATCCTGGCTTCGCCACATGTCTGCTGGGTGACCTTGGGGAAGTCACTTAACTTCTCTGGGCCTCAGTTACCTCCTCTGTAAAATGGGGATAAAGAGTGTGACCTCTATGTGGTCGAGGGACTGTTTCCAACCTGATTAACTTGCATCTATCTGAGCACTTAGCACAGTGTTTGACACATGATAAGTGCTTAATAAGTACCATAATTAGAGGAGGCAGAGCATCCTACACCAATGGTTTGCCTCACAGGTAATTTGTTTATATTAATGATGTGTCCCATATATTGTTATATTGTGCTCTCCAAAGCACTTGGTATAGTGCTTTGCACACAGAAAGCACTCAGTAAGTTCAATTGACTGACTGACTCGGGTACAGTAGGGGTTCTCTACACTGCACTTATTTGATCTGGAATGGAAGCAGCTAAGGGTGGCCCCAAAGAATTGTATTTTTTCAGAAGAACACTTCATAGCACACTGCAGGCTGTTTTTCATGTGGCCCTGAAACATGATGTGATCTTCAGGACTAAGGCACTATGCATGTGTGTATTTGGAAATTCCCATGCCCATGTTCGATTGGTTTAGAAATATTTTCCCTGTCCTTCAAGGACCTGATTGGGATTTTAATTATCCCAGAATGATGCTGCTTATAAAAACCAAACAGCAAGTAATTCTTGTAAGCTTGGCATTCATTACAATATAGTATCTGGGCCTTGCCTTATTAAAGGTAATACATATGATAATGGTGAGTTATATACCTGAAGATGAGGGGTTAAAGCTTTTCAACACCCTTCAGTATTCAGGAAAATAGTGTAGAAGCCATTGCATCCAAACCAAGACAGTTATTTTATGCTTTGGAGGGAAAGAGTTTGCTTTTCAAATATTGAGGTCATTAATGAGTTATTAAATGATCTACTGCAACATTTGGCAGCTTGCAGGTTAATTGCACAAGCTGCCTGGAAGCAAGAATTTGTGCTCTGCTGTAACTGGGAACAAAAGCTGAGAGAGAGAGGCAGAGAGAGGCTGGTGTTTGGACTGGAGCTAGCCAGTTTGAACCGGCACCCAATAGTAATGACAGGAAGAGTAGAGATGGGATGGGGGAGAGGAGGAGCACATACAGAGCAGGGGGAAGGGTAAAGCTGCTTCTCCTTGAGGCAGGATATCTCCCTTCAAAGACTCCCAGTCAGATCCCTCGTAAACAGTCTCTTCTGATTATGTGTGGCTGTTCTCAGAAAGATCTGCAAACTGCTAACCGTTCCCTGAAAGCAAGTTAGAAATAACACAGTGGGAGCTGGAGTACAGCCCTCTGAAAGTCCTTGGCTCAGCCCTGGCAGACTTAACTTCCTGCTCCTTCCTTTGTCAACCTCGCCTTGAAAGACAAGAAAAATCCCAGCAGTCGGAATGGAGAATCCACGCAAAGCCCAGGTGGATGACAGGCACAGTTTTTGCAGGGTTGCAAGCAATTCCCCCACTATCTCAGGATAATCTTGATAGACAAAGGAATGGCCAGGTTATTCAGCACTGTTCTCTCAAACTTATAGGAGGGGATTCCAGAGGGCTTGGCTATCCTGATGTTTTCACTGGCTGTTCTGAAGCTAAATGACAAAAAGCCCGATTTCTTTCTGCAGACATTTTGCTTCAATAAGAAAAGTCAGAGCCCTTCACTATCAGCTGTGTGCTGAGATCTGTCTGTTACAGAGTACCTCTGTCACTGGAAACTGCGGAAGGACTAGTTTACCTAAAGTTTACATCAATCAATCAATCAGTCGTATTTATTGAGCGCTCACTGTGTGCAGAGCACTGTACTAAGTGCTTGGGAAGTACAAGCTGGCAACATACAGAGACGTTCCCTACCCAACAGTG
This sequence comes from Tachyglossus aculeatus, assembly GCF_015852505.1. Classification (NCBI taxonomy): domain Eukaryota; kingdom Metazoa; phylum Chordata; class Mammalia; order Monotremata; family Tachyglossidae; genus Tachyglossus; species Tachyglossus aculeatus. The sequence continues at coordinate 24,396,747 of NC_052088.1, forward strand.
GGCTCACAGTCTAAATGAAATATTATAATAGCTGAGTAGGAGCTGAGTTCTGGGAGTCAGAAAGACCTGGGTTCTAAGCCCCACCACTTGTCTGCTATGTGACCTTGAATAAGTCACTTAACTTCTCTGTTCCTCAGTAACCTTATCTGTAAAATGGGGAGTAAGACTGTGAGCCCCCTGTGGGACAGAGATTGTGATTTGCTTGTATCTACCCCAGTGCTTAGTACAATGCCTGTCACATGGTAAGTGCTTAACAAATACCACAATTATTATTACGTCTTTTCTACCCCCGTAGATTAAGTCTGTATGAGCTCAACTTTGGTGACTCGAGATTGTCAGTAATAGGCCAGAAGTCGCTGCTGTTCAGATTCCCTGGCCGGTGGAGCCAGGGGATTTATTTATTTTACTTGTACATATCTATTCTATTTATTTTATTTTGTTAGTATGTTTGGTTTTGTTCTCTGTCTCCCCCTTTTAGACTGTGAGCCCACTGTTGGGTAGGGACTGTCTCTATATGTTGCCAATTTGTACTTCCCAAGCGCTTAGTACAGTGCTCTGCACATAGCGCTCAATAAATATGATTGATTGATTGATTGGAGCCAGCCCACGGGAGAGGCTGCAGGGGGACCTTCCTAGAGGACGGCAAATTCAGAATATTGCCTGGTCCTTGGTATGCCGGCCGGCAGGGTGAGGGTAGCCCCCTTTGCAAGCCGGCACCCTTGGAGGAGTGAGGTGGGCTCTTGGGGTCTGCTTCAGGACTACTATTCATGATACGTCACTTTAGGTTGGATTTCGGCCCTCAAAATTTAGCACTGTCACTGTCCTCACTCTGGATTACTGGGACAGAGATTACGTGGTTATCCAAGATTTGCAGATTCAGTAATTCGAAAATGGTTCTAATCCTAAATTTCAACCTCCCTAACCAAATCAGTTTAGCCTAATGGTTAGATCCCGGGCCTGGGCGTCAGAAGGACCTGGGTTCTAATCCCAGCTCTGCCACTTGCCTGCTGTGTGACCTTGGGTAACTTAATTTCTCTGTGCTTGTTACCTCATCTGTAAAACGGGGATTAAGACTGTGAGTCCCATGCGGGACAGGAACTGTGTCTAACCTGACAACCCAGTGCTGAGAACAGTGCCTGGCACATAATAAGTGCTTAACAACCACCATTTAAAAAAAAAAAAAAACGAGCAAAGAGACTGTTTCTCCAAACAAGCCAGATCAGCTACCAAGAAGAAAGTGGGACATATTCCTTACCTGTTTTTGGATAGGCAGGGAAGCCTAGATAATCCACAACCTGAATAATCAGCATCTGATGGCTTTTCTCAAAGGAGAGTTTCAGCTTGCACTTATAATTGATGTTGCTTGCCTTTCCTGAGCTGCAAATATAACACTCCTGGTTTTCTGGCAAAGCAGGGTTGCAAACCTCCACATTAAGGAAAACGCAGGCTGAGAAACCTAACTGTTCCCAGGTCTCCTGTGTGCAAAAATTGTTCCTTCCAACACCGCGAGTGCTGAATCCAAGCAGGTCTGTGTTGTTGGGCAAACATTTCCTAATTCCCTAGCAACGCTCTAGCCACAGAGCATAGTGGAAACCTGCTGCTATTGCATAAGTGAGAGAAATAATAAGAATAATAAGCATCTAGTACAGTGCTCGGTACGCAGGAAGCATGAAATAAATCCCACTGCTGGATGGTAATGTTCTGCAGAGCTGCAGAGGGGAAAGCTGCACTTTCTTCACTCTGTCAGCGATGATGATAATGATGATGGAGTCTCCTGTCAGGAACTGCAGGGAGCCAGCGTGGCCTAGTGGTTAGAGCACGGGCTTAGGAGTCAGAAGGACCTGGGTTCTAATTCTGGCTCTGCCGCTTGTCTGCTGTGTGACCTTGGGCAAGTCACTTCTCTGTGCTACAGCTACCTCATCAATAAAACAGGGATTAAGACAGTGAGCCCCATATGCTACAGGGACCGCATCTGACCAGATTTGCTTGTGTCTACCCCAGTACTTAGTACAGTGCACAGCGTAAGCGCTTAACAAAAACCATACAAAAGCCCCTTCAAAATACTAAGCCTCAGTCTAAGATTTCAGCACTAAGGCCTTGCACAAATAGTTGATTAAAGCACTACCATTGCACCCTCAGGAAACCATCCTAAAGTGGATTAAGTGATGAATCAAAGCCCAAATGTCCACAAAAGCACCCCGTCAGGGCAGTGGATTTTGCTGCACTGGGAGCCACCGAAGCTAGGCCCCGGCTTCTTTCCTTTAGAGCAATAGGCAGCTCTCCCTGTCACTCCACCCTCAACTCAGACTCTGGGACTTGCATGGCTTTCCTGTCCCTCCTCCCCACAATATCAGCTCATTCGCCATTTATCTGGTTACTGGCTTCCTTCCACTCCATAAGCCTTCATCTTTTCTAACTTCTACTGATTTTTTTTCTTAAACCCTTGCTTGTTTTTCCAGTGGAGGAGCTCTAGCAATCTGAAGACCTGGGATCCAGGGATAGGAACTGTGTCCAACTTGATTATCTTGTATCTACCCCAGCGTTTAGTACATGTCATGACTCACAGTAAGCACTTAACAAATGCCATTAGAAAAAAAAAATCCCACCTTCCGCCACTCGCTTACTGCGTGACCTTGTGCTGGTCACTTCACTTTTCTGTGCCTCAGTTTTTTCATCTGAAAAATAGAGATGAAATGCCAGTTCTCCCTTCCTCATAGACTGTGAGCCCCATTTGCAACAGGGACTGTTTTGGTTGAGATTATCCTGCATCTACCCCATGCCCTTAGCACATAGTAGGAACAGAATAAGCTCTTAAATACCACAATTGTTACTAGTAGTAGAATTATTGTTATTGATAATGATCTGTGCTTCCCAAAACCCAAGGAGGCAGCATCTATAATTATCTCTCAAAAATAAGAGTCTGAAAAGTTCTTTCACTCCCTGCCCTCTCCTCTCTGAACAGAGACACCAGGCACTGAACTAAGCACTGGGGTAGATACAAGATAATCAAGTTAGACACAGTCCCTATCCCATAGGGCTCACAGTCTTTATCCCCATTTTACAGATGAACTAGCTGAGACAAAGAAAAGTAAAGTGACTGGCCCAAGGTCACATAGACAAGTAGTGGAGCTGGGATTCGAACTCAGGTCCTCTGACTCCTAGGCCACTCTGCTTCGAACCCAGATCTCCCAACTAACTTCCAGTCCTGTGTTCTTTCCAAGAATGGGCTCATTGTAATTTTTGGAAGGAAAGTACCTTGAACTCCATGGGACGCCCCCGGGTGAGTCCAGAAGACCTTTTGAGGTTGCTATAAAGTCTCGAGTCTCCCCAGACATCCACTGGCTTTAACAGTTCCTGGTTTATCCCTCCTGATGTTTCTCTTAGCTGATTGGGTTTTGTGCCCGTTACCAGATCTCCTTGTGACATGTAGATAGCTGGGCATCACTATGTTTTGTTTCATCATAGGTGGGCAAAATATGGCCCACAGGCCAGATTCAACCTGTCAGTTGATGATGATGGTAAGTGCTTTTTATGTGTCAAGCACCATTCTAAGCACTGGAGTAGATACAAGATAATCTGATTGGACATAGTCAGTGTCCCACATGGGGCTCACAGCATTAATCCCCATTGGACAGTTGAGGAAACTGAGGCACAGACATGCCCAAAGTCACACAGAAGACAAGAGCCAGCATTAGAACCCAGGTCCTGACTTTTAGACAGTATCAGTCTCACTGTGCTCTCAGGGTCCTTGTGTGATAATCTGATTGGACATAGTCAGTGTCGCACATGAGGCTCACAGCATTAATCCCCATTGGACAGTTGAGGGAACTGAGGCACAGACATGCCCAAAGTCACACAGAAGACAAGAGCCAGCATTAGAACCCAGGTCCTGACTTTTAGACAGTATCAGTCTCACTGTGCTCTCAGGGTCCTTGTGTGTTTGTTTGCTTTGCTGAGGTCATCCACAGCAGGTTTGGAGCAGGTTAGGAAGTTCAATTGCTTCAAGCTTTTCCCTACTCCTTTCACCTCCAACAGCCCCCTGACAGATAAAAAGAATCCAGGAGACGAGCGGCACATACTTGGAATTTTGCTACATGGTTTTCCCAACTAAATATCCAGTCACTTCCGTTTGATGGGCACATGCATGTCAGACCCTGGAACTTAGTCATTTGGACCATGGTTGGGCCAGGGGAGACTCGAGGTGATTCTGCTTTCATGTCAGCTACTCCTGAACCTTAGTCTCGGGTTTTACGGTAAATGTATTGAAAGTTATGAAAACCAGACCAGTAAACTAAATGAAATTACAGATGCTTCTTTTTAATGTGTTCTGTTGTCATTGTTTCTCAGGATGTTGCGTACTCAAGGGATCTTTTTTTTTTCCTCCCATCAAATTGAAAACATAATTTATGTGGTATTTAAAGACTAATCTAATAACTGGTTACTTTTCATGTGAGCAGGGGGCCTGGGCACAATTATCTCTCACAGAAATTCCATTTTTAATAGAAATTAATTTGTTTTATTTGCCAAAGTCAGAAAATATGATGGGTTTTGGTAATAATTGTCAGTTTTACTACTGTACTGTTAGTGTTCGATTTCAAGCTTACCAATGGCTTTTGAAATCTGCCTGAGAAAAGCCCCTAGCATTCAGCTGTGAACACTGGTTGAATTTTTTAAAATCCCCAATCTCTCATAATTGTGGTTTGACTTGTTTTTTTTTTTTACAAGATACTGGCAGTCTTATGGGCCGCTCCAGTGTTTTGGAGGGAAAATATCCAAAAAACATAATTCACACCAAGCAATCTTAAATCTAAAGTTCTTTGGGTCAGAATATCTCCTGAGTATGTTTAATATCTTTCCTCATATGTCAGCTGTATCATTATTGAAATTTTCACTGCATAATTATAAGCTGGAGTCAGAGATGGGGCTAATTGGTTTTTTGTTCAGCTAGAACAAAACCCAGCACTTGAAACAGTCATACTGTGCTTCAGCCAAATACTTTTTTATGGAAACTCCAGTTAGCCTATTTTTATTAGACACAATGTTCCAGCTACCTCCGTGCTTGCTTTTATTCAAGTTCGATAGCTACATAGAGCTAATTTCATAAAGGAGCAGCCTGGCCTAGTGGCAAGAGCACAGGCTTGAGAGTCAGAGGTCATGAGTTTTAATTTTATTTTTGCCACTTATCTGCTGTGTGACCTTGGGAAAGTTACTTAACCTCTCTGTGCCTCAATTACCTCATCTGTAAAAGGGGCTTGAGACTGTGAGCCCCATGTGGGACAATCTGATTACCCTGTATTTATCCCAGCGCTTAGAACAGTGCTTGGCACATAGTAAGCACTTAACAAATACCATAACTATTATTATTACACTTCTGAATTCTGTGCTTTCTGCTACAACAGAGGGCATCAATCAATCCAATGATGGTATTTACTGAGTGCTTTCTGTGTTCAGAGCACAGTACTAAGCACTTGGGCATTGGTAGACATGTTCCCTGCCCACAAGGAGCTTATAGTCTAGAGGGGGAGACCAGAATTATATTAAATTATGGATATGTACGTAACTGCTGTGGAGCTGCGGGTGGGGTGAATAAAGGGTACAAATCCAAGTTCAAGGGTGACACAGAAGGGAGAGGGAGTGGGGGAAGTGCGGGAGATGTGGTTTTAATAAGGCTCTGAAGGTGATAGTTCCAACCTTAGGAAAAGGAGAAAACTGTACTCCAATCCAGAACTAAACATTTTCATAAGTGATTCTGCAAGTGTCTTTTGTGTTCAAAGATAATGCTCCTTCTTGAGAGTGAACTTGATATATTGTGCCTGAATGTGGCTAAAAAAGCAAAACCCAACTTTCCTCCCCTCCCTGACCCCTGATACTTAACCAAGGATATCTTTGCCCTGCAGTGGTCAATGCTGTTTCCAACTCTTGTGCTTTTTTTGCAGTTTAGCAGAAGGAAATATAAAGTGTTACTGAGAGTTAGAATGCATTTGTCTGCCTCCTCATAGGCCTCCCTCCTTCATCCCCTTCCCCCACCACTCTTACAGAGTTATTAGAAAAATGAGATAAGGGAAGGTGTAATGGATGTAGAATGCATGTGGACTGGGCTCAGAATCCATTCCCGTTAGATTCCTCCCTCCTTTCTGAATGCTTTTTTGCTAGTAAATTCTACCCAAAAATTATTTTGCTTCGCAAACCACTCAGGGGCTTATTTCATGGACCCCAACTTCCAGGCTCTAAAGTGGGAATTATACTATGTTATACTTGATTATGCTTACAGGACTCATTTCTATGGTAGGTTACTCGAGAAGTGAGATGGAAAGCTTCAAAAACAGAATTAGAGTACCTGGTTTTCTTCTTATGGTACTTTAAGGATGGTAAAGAAGTTTCAGATTACTAGATGAGGAGTGCTTATGCTCTAAGGGCCTGATTGCTTAACAGAATGGAAAACCTATACACACAAAACAAAGGCATCCTAGTTGGGGACAGTAATTACACATCAGTGGCAGTAAAATGAAGATTGCATAATTTTTCTTTTACTGCAAAATGCTGTTTTTGCACAGAACAGATTTGAATTTAGGGTCTGTAATCAACTGAGAAGCATACTGGGAAAGACTGAATAAAAGATGTTGTTCGGAAATATATCTCGTTTCACCAACAGAAGAAACCTCAAGCGCCCACTATTAATTCCATGACCTATGCAGGACTGTTTCTCAATGTCCCAAGACAAGGCAGTTTTAACATTTCTTCTTGCTATCGACATTTGCATAATTCACAGGGTGGAGAAATTCATTCAAGCAAAATAACATTGCTTTGGACATGAAGGCAAAAAAATAATGTTCCACATTCTTAGTCGATAACAGAAGCATTTTCCATGTATTAAATGACTTTCTCCCCCGGGTCAGAATGGCCATTGTCACTCAGTCCTAAAAGATACATAACAATCAATCAGTGGTATTTATTGAACACTTTCTGTGTGTGGGGCATGAAACTAAGCTCTTGCAAGAGTGCAGTATAGTAGAATTGCTGTATACTATTCCTGTCCACAAGAAGTTTACAGTCTAGGGGGAGAGACAGACATTAAAATAAGCTACAGATAGGAGAAATGTCATTGTACTTGGATAGAGGAAAAGAGGATGGAGTTGGGGAGAGCCATCCCATGGTCCAACTTAATATCTTAGGGTTTATTTTAGTCATCATTAGTAGTGAACTTGCAAAATTCTTTCTCTTGGCTGTAATAAGTTTTTTTTAAAGATTTGCCTTTTGTGCAAAAAAAATTCTTTATTTGATTTTTTTCCTTAAGTTAGGTGACATTATAAATCTGATATTATCAAGCAGTGATATTTATTGAGTGCTTATTGTGTGCAGAGCATTATACTAAGCACTTGAGAAAAGAACAATACAACAGAATTATAATAATAATAATGATGGCATTTATTAAGTGCTTACTGTGTTCAAAGCACTGTTCTAAGCTCTGGGGAGGTTCATTAATTCATTCATTCAATCATATTTATTGAGCACTTACTATGTGCAGAGCACTGTGCTAAGCACTTGGGAAGTACATATAGAGACGGTCCCTACCCAACAACGGGCTCACAGTCTAGAAGACTGTGCTTACAAGGTGATCAGGTTGTCCCACAGGGAGCTCATAGTTTTCATCCACATTTTACAGATGAGGTAGCTGAGGCACAGAAAAGTTAAGTGACTTGCCCAAAGTCACACAGCAAACAAGTGGTGGAGCCAGGATTGGAACCCATGACCTTTAGCTCCAAAGCCCATGCTCTTTCCACTGAGCCATGCTGCTTCTCAATTGGTTGACACTATCCCTACCCACAAGGAAGGATGCAGTGTGGCCTAAGAGGACCTGGGTTCTAATCTTGGCTCTGCCGCTTGTCTGCTGTGTGACTTTGGGCAAGTGACTTAACTTCTCTGTACCTCAGTTATCTCATCTGTAAAATGGGAATTAAAATTGTGAGCTTCATATGGGGCATGGACTGGGTCCAGCCTAATTATTTTCTATCTACCCCAGTATTTAGTACAGTCCTTTGCACACAATAAAGTGCTTTTTTATTTTAATGGTATTTGTTAAGTGCTTGCTATGTGCCAGGCACTGTTCTAAATGCTGAACATCCACCTATCTATTTGTTTTGTCGTCTACTTGCTTTGTTACCTGTCTACTTGTTTTGTTATGTTGTCTGTCTTCCCCTTCTAGACTGTGAACCTGTTGTTGGGTAGAGACTGTATATGTTGCCGATTTGTACTTCCCAAGTGCTTAGTACAGTGCTTTGCACACAGTAAGTGTTCAATAAATATGATTGAATGAATGAATAAAAGCTCTAAACATCTAATACCCTAAGGCTCTAAGTACTTAAGAAATTCCATTTTAAAAAGGAGCTTACAGTCTACCGGGGGAGATGGACATTAAAATAGAGATTAGGAATACATCTATAACATCAAGCTGGTGCTAACCATTTGACTGGGAAGAGACCCGGGATGAGGGGGATAATTCACAGCAACTGGGATTAGAAATGATGAGGCTGACCTCGTCTCCTGGGTAGCCATTTCCTCTGCTGTTCCAGTTTTGGAAATGGCTCTCAGAAGCACTTCATCCTTTCCTGATGGATGCAGAAATTGGAATGGTGCCAGGAAATGAATAGGCTGCAGGGACTTAGGGCATGGTACATGGGCGGCACACCGTCACAAATAACCACTGAGTGGGGTACTTCTGGTATCCAGGTGTGTGGCTGAGGGATTATAGATGGTATATTTTAATATAGCTGTCCAATTGGTTTATATAATATAATATATTGAATTATAGCGTGCTTTACATTTTATATATTAATTTAATTCAAACAAAACTAATACATAGGTTTATACGATAGATTTTGTTACCTTATATTATATATAATATATTATATATATTGTTGTGTATATATACACAGCATCAATGGTATTTACTGAGTGCTTACTGTATGCAGAGCACTAAGCACTTGGGGCAGTACAGTACAACAGAATTGGCTGATATATTCCTTGCCCACAGTGAGGATGAGTCTAGAGGTTGAGTTTGCGCTTATTATATAAACTTTCTGGAGGATGCTATTTTTAACTTGCATGATCTAGTGAACATTGTGGGTCTACAAGAAGTGTGCACCTTGCTGAAGTTGAATCCGCCAGAAGAAATTATAGCTTCTGGAGGACTTTATTGAGCATTTTCTACTAGTTAAAACCATTGATTGATAGGATGTTTGAGTCACTTCCTGTGATTCATCAAACACCCCCTTCGCCTGACAGAGTTGGATTGGTGGACACATCTGTCGTCCTGCTTGTTGACTGGTTTCCCCCAGGTAGGGTACCATTGGAGGGGTGTGGTGAGGAGAGACAGGAGATAAGATGGTGGCAGTGACACCACCGTACATCACTTAGGAAACAGGATCCATCCCCATCCTTGTGGCTGAAATTCCTGCAACTTTTGCTGGGAATTTCATATTTCAAAATTTAAAATGCCCTAGAATCCTTAAAGCGAAAAAGATTGAGGATTTTACAGTGTGCATAGTGAAAATCTTGCAGTACAACTGGTTCTGGGCAGGAAACACAGGGATTTAACTAGCACATTTTGGATTCCAAGCTCGCTCCTGGGGTTTTCAGGGAGATGGGGACTCCCGGAGGGGGTACAGCCACAATTGCTGGATGGGAGATGGGGGAGACGAGGGGAGGCAGAGGACACAGGGTGGGAGGGAACCAGAGGAAGTTCTGACTCTGCTTATTTCCCTTGCTCCACCCCTTCCACATTATGCAGGGGAAAGCGATGTTTAAAGGACTTGGGAAAGCATTGAGTTGGCCTGCGCCACCGATCTTTAAGGGATTCATCAGATAGCAGGGTAGCTGTCCATAAAGGCACAGTTCCTTTGTGCAACTGACATCCTCAGCTCCTGCCAATGGAGTAAGGGGGAGAGGAGCAAAATAATCCACAGTCCAGACATTTGTTGTCCTAAAAGGACTTAGACTTCTCTTGAGCAAGAATTGCATGAGCTAGAAACTGCAGGGTTGCTGCCTGTTGGACTTCCCCATACCCTAGGGATAGGTCAAGGCCTGGTTCCAGCATAAAAATGTCTTTAATGATGATGGTGGGGTTTGTTAAGCATTTACTAAGTGCCAAACACTCTTCCACATGCTGAAGTAGATGTAAGTTGTTAAAGTTGGACACAGTCCCTGTCACAAGTGGGACTCACAATCTAAGGAGGAAGTATAACAGGCATTTAATTCCCATTTTACAGTCGAGGAAACTGAGGTCTAGAGAAGTTAAAGTGACTTGCCCAAGGCCACACGCAAACAATTGGCAGAATGGGAATTAGAACCCAGGTCCTCTGACTCCCAAGCCTGTGCAGTGTCCGCAAGGCTGTGATTCTTCTTATAATCCTGAGAAGAGAACAACAAACATAAAATTTGCCTTTGAACCTTTAAAGTGATCAGACCCAACTACTTTATCAATCTTGACCCTGCTGACGTGGCCTTCGGGGTTTTCTTGGGACAATTAAAAGACAGCAAAAGCACAGGATAATTTGTGCCTGGTGTCATTTTGAAAGGGGAAATTAAATTTCAGGAAAACTAAACACCATGTGAGCCTGCTGTTGGGTAGGGACCATCTCTCTATGTTGCCAACTTGTACTTCCCAAGCGCTTAGTACAGTGCTCTGCACACAGTAAATGCTCAATAAATACGATTGAATGAATGAATATAAATCCAACCTATAGTTATCAAATAACTTAATCATCATTGTGGGTTTTTTTTCTTTTAATTTGTCAGGCACCGGGAAGCTACTAATAGAATAGTATCCACTGTTTAGCCACCTGTGGGTGGCTAAATAAAATATGGTGTGAATCTACAATCTTCCATGAGGCTGGAAAGAGAAATCCAACCTGTGTGTTGAGTCCCAGTCAAACTCAGTTCTTAAAAACTCAGGAAATGATCCTTCTAGGTAAATGAGTTAAACAATTAGAACCATTGACTGCCCAGATGTCAGTTCTTAGTAAAAAACACTGCCAGGCAGATATGACCATGATGCAGCCCAAATGGCCTTTAAGTCATATGTCTTCAGCATGCATGCTCCTTACAGGAATGAAGATTTTAGAACCTTTCAGGTTGGTGGTTACCATTTAGTGTGCAGAGCAACAGGGTTGTTACTAAGTTGTACCCTAGTTTGTCAAAGTACGGCTTCCACAGGTCCACAAATTATCTAGGCCTGAAGGAAACCATTTTTTAAAAATGATATTTAAGTGCTTGCTATGTGCCAGGCACAGTACTAAGCACTGGGGTAGATAAAAGCTAATCAGGTGGGATATAACTTGATTGTCCCATATAGGCACACAGTCATAATCCCCTTTATACAGATGAGATAATGGAGGTACAGAGAAATTAAGTGATTTGCCCAAGGTCACATAGCAGACAGACAAGTGGCAGAGCTGGGTTCTAATTATCATCTAATCACTATTTCAGCCAATCAGTCAGTGATGATATTTTTTGAATGTTTACTCTGGGCAGAGATATGAAACAAAACTTCAGATGCTGTGATAGAACAGTGGAGAGTTAGGGGTCAGCAGAAGAAAAGAAGGTAGGCTTTTGGCTATAGCCATCAGAAAGGGGTAGTGTTCTGGGGCAGAGACTTGAGAAGGATCCTGACACCAAGACGAAGAAATGAAAACAGATTAGCACTATGGATAACAAGTGGAACATTGCAATAGAAAGCATGGGACTTAGTCAATCTGCACACAGTGATAAAATCTCATCCTCAGTAGTGCCGTCTTCAAACCGGAAGGATAGGTACATACTGGATACTGGTATGCATATATGGTACTTACTGATCTCTGATACTGCAGAAATGGCTTAGCTAAGAAAGTTTTTAGGAGGAGTTATGTAGAAATATGCTTACATAAAAGAATTCCCAAAATGCAGTTCTTCCTCATCAAGAGCAGTTTACAGTGGGAAGAGTCTGGTTCTTAGTAGGAAACACAATACCAATAGGCTGAGTCTATATTGGATAATGCTAAAAGACTACTTGGGCCCCAATTTAGTTGAATTGGATGTTTACAACTGCCCAAATTAATTGGCTAATTGCCTATTCTTCACTTCATGTTGGAATTGGTAAATGTCTTGTTAGTCATTCCCTGCTGTTACCTTATAGTTCTCGGAGTAAACCTCTTTTGCAAGTCATTGGGGAAATAATCATTTGAATATTCATAACTGAGGGAACAGCTCTTCCTCTAAACATCTGATTTCCTTATTGTTGAATTCAAACAAAAAATATCAACTGTGGCTTGCATAAAACTCAGTTTGGGCTTAACACTGCAGCAGTTAGAGACATTTGTAACGGGCACTTGTGTAACTGAAATGAGGAACTGTCTAACTGGTGAGATAAACTGAAAAGCATGTGTCACTGTTCTATACCTTATGGAACAACTTCTCGTGAGATTACTGTTTAATAATAGGAATTAAGTAGCTGTCATCAGCAGACAGATTCAGACCTCTGTTGAAATTTGAAAGCACATTTTCAAACAATCTGGAGAAATCGGCATCTTGATTATGTATGTAAATGGTTTGGTACTTACTGAACTCATTAAATGACCAAGTAAGAGTATTAGTAAAAAATAAAAGCAGGTCACTGTTGGAAAAGGCTGAATGTCCCTTTATGAGTCAGGGGTCTGAATGGAAACAAATCACCAATCTGCTCTTTACCCTGTCTTGGCAGTCAGAGTTCTGTTACCAGCTGTTTTCCCACTTGCTCACTGGGGTCCGATTTCTTCCTCAGAAGTGGACAGCAATTTTCCTGAACCCACATTCCAAGGTGGGACATATTAGTGGCTAGACTTCTATGAGTGGGGTTTCAACTGCCACCCGAGAGAAATTCTGTCTCCCTGTCTCTGTGTGTGACATAAACACACACACACGTGCACGCACCCCACCCCCCATAACCTGTTTCTTGTTTCCTTTTCTCCTTCTTATCCTGTTCCAGGATAACATGTTAAAAATGTTTAGTTTGCGTGTTATCTCTATCTTTAGATTATGAATTCTTCCTGTTCAGGAAACACACTCACATGCCCTCCATCCACACACCCCCCCACACACACACTTGGCAGGATTCTTTACTTCCTCTGACTTTTCTCCTTGTGCTCCACCCCATGTCCTGACAGCAGCAGTAAGGTATCTAGCTCGCAGTCAGCTTCGACTTCCCCAGTTCTAGTACGGAGTGGCTCATGGCAGTCAAGACCTCCTCCTCTCTGGGGAGGAATTGGACTGGAAAGACTGAGAAGAGTTGGGGAGGGGGTGAGCAGTGTGTGTGGAAGTGGGGAGGTGCCTGTCTACAGTGGCAGCAGAGTTCACCGTTGTGGGGGAGGAAAAGATGAAGGAGAAGCATCGGTCCGTTAGCTGTGGCCCCTTCACTCTAGGGTGGGCAGCTGGGGCAGCATGGCACTCAGATGCCAAGGTCTGGCTGGTCCTGTAGACCTCGGCTCACTCTTCGGTCGTCAGTCTCAGTGGGACCCAATAGGGTGCAAACAACCAATTAAAACCAAGAGCCACGTCCACCTCCCAAACTACCCTAAGAGAACCTGTCAGAGAACCACTTTTACCTTCCAAATAGGAAAAGAAGGCAATTTTCCAGGTCAGGAGAAGAACAACAATAACATTAATGGTATTTGTTAAGCACTCACCAAATGCCAGGCAATCCAGTGCATTGATCAGCTCCCTTTCAATGATATTCAGTGGTATAAATATCAATGATATTTATTGAATGTTTACTGTGGGCAGAGCACTGTAGTAAGCACTTGGGAATGTGCAATACAGTAGAAGCAGCATGTCTTATGGGCTAGAGCGTGGGCCTGGGAGTTAGAAGGACCTGTGTTCTAATCTTGGCTCCACCACTTGTCTTCTGTGTGACCTTGGGCAAGTCACATCACTTCTCTGGACCTCAGTGTGGGACGGGAATGGGGTCCAACCTGATTGTCTGGCATCTACCCTGCTTAGAACAGTGTTTGGCACAGGGTAAGTGCTTAATAAATACCACAGTTATTATTTACAGTGCTTTGCACATAGTAAGTGCTTAACAAATGCCATTATTATTATTATTATTATTATTTAAGAATATGGGTGTAATAGGCAATCCTACTAGAAGTTGTCATCCCTGCAGCAGAAGCAGGGATTACATTCCTGATAGTAACCTGAATGACTCAGTGGTTTAGCCACAGACTATTAACCTCAAATCGGCCACTAACTTGTGTTACCACGGAAAACTCACTAAACTCTCTGGCTCACTTTGTTCATTTGTAAAATGAAGTTGGTAACATAACACACTTTCCAGAGCCCCCAGAAATGAGATCAAAGTCATTTGATTAATAGCAATCTCCCTCTGAAATTGTCACGCAGCTTCATGAAAAAAGGGGATACTACGATTTCCCATTGATGTGAATGAGACCGTAGATGGCATTTACTCCCAGTGTTATGCCAGAAGGGAGTAACAACTTTTGAAATTTATTACCTTGGATGTTCTGAAAATTTTGTGTCTCAAAAGTAGAATTTTAATTTAATAAACTTGGCTAGCGGATGTATTTTTGGCAGGAAAAGTGCATGTTTCAGTATCAAATTTGAGTTTGTTGAGATTCATTTATTTAAAATTATTTAAATCAGATTTATAAGAATATTGATGGGAAAGGGTATGCAGCTCAATGCAGATTGAAGTGATTGAATTATATCAAGTCTGTAAAATAGGAATAACATACTTTTCCATTATTGGCTGGTATTCTGGACTGTGAGCCTGCTGTTGGGTAGGGACCATCTCTATATGTTGCCAACTTGTACTTCCCAAGTGCTTAGTACAGTGCTCTGCACACAGTAAGTGCTCAATAAATACAATTGAATGAATGAATGAATAATCTATGGACATGGAAAATTACTATAAAATTATTTCTGTGGAGCAGAAAAATGAGATCAGGAAAACTGGACTACTCACCATTTTGCCATATTAATGTGACTATATGTACTGTATTGTCTTTCTTATTATTTCTGAGAAGCAGTGTTGCCTACTGAAAAGAGCATGGGGCTGTGAATCAGGGACCTGGGTTCAAATGCTGACTCTGCCACTTGCCTGCTGTGTGACCTTGAGCAAATCACTTAACTTCTCTGTGCCTCAGTTTCCTCTTCTGTAAAACAAAGTTTAATTACCGGTTCTCCCTCCTCTGATTGTGAGCACCATTTGGGACAGGGACTGTCCGAGCTGATGATCTTATATCCACCCCAGGGCCTGGGCACCATGTTTGACACATAAACAACATTTATTCTTTCTTTCTTTCTTTCTTTCTTTCTTTCTTTCTTTCTTTCTTTCTTTCTTTCTTTCTTTCTTTCTTTCTTTCTTTCTTTCTTTCTTTCTTTCTTTCTTTCTTTCTTTCTTTCTTTCTTTCTTTCTTTCTTTCTTTCTTTCTTTCTTTCTTTCTTTCTTTCTTTCTTTCTTTCTTTCTTTCTTTCTTTCTTTCTTTCTTTCTTTCTTTCTTTCTTTCTTTCTTTCTTTCTTTTCTTTCTTTTCTTTCTTTCTTTTCTTTCTTTCTTTCTTTCTTTCTTTCTTTTTCTTTCTTTCTTTCTTTTTCTTTCTTTCTTTCTTTCTTTCTTTCTTTCTTTCTTTCCTTCTTTCCTTCTTTCCTTCTTTCCTTCCTTCCTTCCTTCCTTCCTTCCTTCCTTCCTTTCTTTTTCTCGCTTTCTCGCTTTCTCTCTCTCTCTCTCTCTCTCTCTCTCTCTCTCTCTCTCTCTCTCCATATATAAATTTGCCCTTCATACTAAAGATGAAGTTGCTGATAACAAAGTTCTATTCAAGGTGCATGAGTGGCTGCAAAGGCCAGTGAGAGATCCATAGCCTCAACACTTGTGCACAAATAACTTTTTTCCCCCATGGTATTTGTCAAGCATTTACCATGTGCCAGGCACTGTACTAAGCGCTGGGGTAAGGTAATCAGGTTGGACACAGTCCTACACAGGGCTTACAGTCTTCATCCCCATTTTACAGATGAGGTAACTGAAGCACAGAGAAGTGAAGTGATTTGCCCAAGGTCACACAGCAGACAAGTGGTGGAGCCGAGATCAGAACCCAGGTCTTTTCTGAATTCCCAGACCCATGCTCTATCCACTAGGCCATGCTGCTTCTTGAAGTTCTCAAAGACCTTCCATTCATTCAATCAATCGTATTTATTGAGCGCTTACTGTGTGCAGAGCACTGTGTTATCAGGTATGTTGGTTGCAGTGCCTGGGTGGTTTTTGCTTTGGGCTCTTTGTCCCGTGAATCCATCTCACTTTTGCTGTAAGGGAGCCAATCCTTTCCCGATTGTAGTGCACCATGCTGTCCAACAGCCACAGATGAATCCCAGTTGTCAACTGTGGTTTCATATTTTGGGAAGAGCACGGCCTATTGGAAAGAGCACAGGCCTCAGAGTGAGGTGACCTCGGTTCTAATCCTGGCACAGCCATCTCTCTGCGGTGTGACCTTGGACAAGTCACTTAATTTCTCTGTCCCTCATCTACAAAATGGAGATTCAAAACCTGCGCTCCCTCTTACTTAGACCGTGAGCCCCACATGGAACCTGATTACCCTGTATCTAACTCAGCGCTTAGTACAATGCTTGGTATATAGTAAGCACTTAATCATTATCATCCTCATTATTATGCTTTTTGAGGCTTCACTTTATTGCCTCCTGAAAGTGTTTTCTCTGTCATCCTGAGCAAAAGGTTCCACACGATAAAGCAGATGTCTGGGAATCCTGTTAAGCAATCTAGTCACTTATTCCACCCACTGGAGCTGTGTTACCCTTACTGTTAAATAAACATTTGAAACTATTCCAATGAGAAATTCACTTCAGGTACTGCACAAGTGGGGTTTGAGATGCAGGTGGGTCCATGACTCTGAAATTGCATCCAGTATTCCTTTTGGCTTCAAGAGCTACCTACCTAGCTATAATTTTTGGATACTCAATGATAATTAATTGTCACATTTTTCACTTAGCCTAACATCTGAAGACAGTTATAAGGACACTTTAGGCTCCAGTATTTATTTTGTTTGTTGTACTGACTGTAGTTTCAAAGTCCTATTGCTTTCAGCTTTGTCAGACAGGTCTTTTGATTCATAAAATATTAATAATTTTAACTAAAAGCAATCCATATAGGTTTGGGGCAGTTTGTTGTTGGTTTGCATGGATGATATTTTCTTGAATGGAAGGCTGACATGAATCTTTCTTATGGAAAGTGCTTAAAAGGAACCTAAAAATGAAATCCCCCAAACAAAAACTACTTTTGACATATAATGTATTCTTGGCTCTACTATTCACTCATTCATTCAGTCATTCATTCAGTCATATTTATTGAGTGCTTATTGTGTGCAGAGCACTGTACTAAGTGCTTGAGAGAGTACAGTAAAACAATATATGGACACATTCCCTGCCCACAACCAGCTTATAGTCTAGAGGGAGACAGATAGATATTACTATAAATAAATAAATCACAGATATGTACATAAATGCTGTGGGTCTGGGAGGGGGGAAGAACAAAGGGAACAAGTCAGGGCAATATAGAAGGAGGTGGGAGAATGGAAAAGGGGGACTTAGGGTAGGCCTCTTGGAGGAAATGCACCTTCAATAAGATTTGAAGGTGGGGAGAGTAATTGCCTGTGGAATTTGAGGAGGGAGGGCATTCCAGGCCGGAGGCAGGACGTGGTTGAGGGGTTGGCATCAAGAGAGATGAGATCAAGGCACAATGAAAATGTTAGTATTACTGGAGTGAAGTGTGCGGACTAGGTTGTAGTTGGAAACTAGCCAGGTGAGGTAGGAGGGGGCAAGATGATTGAATGTTTTAAAGCCAACAGTGAGGAGTTTTCGTTTGCTGTGTTGGAGATGGGCAACGACTGGAGTTTTTTTAAGGAAAGGGGAGGCATGTCCTGGATGTTTTTGTAGAAAAATGATCTGGGCAGCAGAGTGAAGTGTGGACTGGAGTGGGGAGAGACAGGAGGCTGGGAGGTCAGCAAGGAGACTGATTCAGTAATCCAGACAGGATAGGATGAGTGATTGTATTACCAGGGTAGCAGTTTGGATGGAGAAGAAAGGGTGGATTTTAGCAATGTTGTGAAAGCGAGACTGACAGGATTTAGTGGTAGGCTGAGTGAGAGAGAGAGAGAAGTCAAGGGTGATGCCAAGTTTATGGGCTTGTGAGACAGGAAGGATGATGATGCTGTCTACAGTAATGGGAAATTCAGGGGGAGGACAGAGTTTGGGTGGTAAGATAAGAAGTTCTCTTTTGGACATTGTAAGCTTTTAGTGCCTCTGCATTGCCCTGACTTGCTCCCTTTGTTCTTTCCCACTCCAAGACCCATAGCACTTATGTATTTATCTTTAATTTATTTATTTATAATAATGATGGTATTTATTATGCACCAAGCACTGTTCTCTGTCTCCTGTCCTCTAGACTGTAAGCTTGTTGTGGTCAGGGAACATGTCTACTATAGTGTACTCTCACAAGCACTTAGTACGATGCTGTGCACACAGGAAGTGCTCAGTAAATACAATTGATTGGATGGGAGGTGGGAGAAAGAGAGAGATGTGTAGAGCAAGAGTTTTATTTCCAACCACAAATTAAAACAAAATTATAAGAAGCATGATGAAACAGGTTTAGATTTCAGGGAAGAGTGGTTTCTCTTATGTTTGAACAGAATTATGCTTGGTGTAGGTTTTCACTGCTGTAATAGATGCACGGGCTCCATATTTTGGGGGAGTTGATCTTCAGTCAATATTTCAGGACTCACAGATTCTTCCAAGAATGTTTTTGGTTAAGTGTAGAGATCTGCTAGGCTTTGTTACTGGTTGAATAGCCTGTTTACCCTGCCATCTTGATGGCTACAGGCTGGGGACCACGGATGTCCCTGGCTCCCCAGTACAGGCTAATGCAGCACCGAGTGTTGGGTGAACCGTGAAAAAGCTTCCCAATACTGTGGGTGAATATTGGACGTGTCCCAGTGGGGTTGGGTGAGTGTGTGTTGGGGAGGGGGGAACGTTGAGTTTTGTGGTCCAGTAGATCCAGTAGGTTCCTGTCTTTGTTTTTATTGGTTTTAATGGAATTTGTGAAGCACTTATTATGTGCCAGGCACTGTACTAAGCGCTGGGGTAGATACAAGCTAATCAGTTTGGACACAGCCCCTGTCCCACAAGGGGCTCACAGTCTTAATCCTCATTTCACAGATGAGGTAGCTGAGGCACAGAGAAGTTGTGACTTGCCCAAGGTCACACAGCAGGCAACTGGCAGAGCAGGGATTAGAACCCAAATCCTTTTGAGTCCCAAGCCTGTGCTGCTGTATCCACTAGGCCATGCTGCTTCTCGTCTTGAGTCCTTCATTTCTTCTCTTCAAACATGTTGGTTGTTTCTCAAACTAAAGGAGGCAGGGAAGCTGATAAATGGAGTTGTCCTTCTTCTTTCAAAAATGATGCTCTGGCCAGTGAGATTATGTTGCCAATTTGTACTTCCCAAGCGCTTAGTACAGTGCTCTGCACACAGTAAGCACTCAGTAAATACGATTGATGATCTATTACTCAGCTTTTACTGAAAACACCACAGTGGAACCAACAGTTCCTTCCAACTGTGGCCAAACAGTGCTGGTGTCAAGTCACAATAGAGACTGTGGCAAAATGTTTAGCCATAATAACTGTGGTATGTGATAAGCACTTACTATGTGCCATGTGCTGTTCTGGCACTGAGATAGATACAGTACAGTTAGATCAGATACAGTCTGTATCCCATGTCTAAGGAGGCAGGGAGCCGGAGAAAACAGGTATTTAATCCCCATGTTATGTATTAGCAAACTAAGGCACAGAAAAGTCCAGTGACTTGCCTTGGGTCATAAAGTAGACTGATGGCACAGTTGGGATTAGAACCCATTTCTCCCGATTTCCCAGTCCTGTGCTCCTTTCCACTAGGCCCTGCTGCTTTTCTAGTGTGGACCTTGTCCTCTCCATAGCGACCTGGGAACCAGTCAATCCGGGGCCTGGCAGGTGAAGCTGGCTGGGTGGGAAGGGACAGGGGGCCTGTAAGTCTACAAGGCTCTGGACTTATGCCTCCAGGGTTCAGTCATCCACCCTTCCCTCCTGGAGTCCAGGACATTTCCAAGAATCTGATGGATTCCCAGTCAGAGCCTACCAAGGATGGGACATAGGGATGTCCTCAGAAGGGAAAGCTGTGCTTGGAGGCTCCCTGACTGCTCGGGCCCTTTATCCCATGCTGTCAACCTAGAGAATCAAATTGTTTTCTGTGTGATAGCACTTGCTCTTTACTGACCTTGGTATGGTTCTCTATCAGCAGGAATCATGGGCTTCCCAAAGGCAGTGCTCTGACAGATTGATTTTTACCAGCCGTGCTCCCCGTCTCGCTTCTCGGAGGTCCTCATCTGGGCCACGGTGTTTGAGATGGCTCTGTGTCAGACAAGGCCTCTTTATCTCACGTATGATGCGAGGTAAAGAGATTTAAGCAAAGTTGACAATCAGAGAATCAGGTTCTTTTTCTAAAAGTTAAATTAATTTGAATGTGGAACAGGAGCTAGGCTATGTTAGATGAGGTTGATTTCTCAGAGTCATAGGCTGCCAGGTTTCCTGGCACCATCTAGCCATGGACCATGAGGAGCCCTTTTTTTAATTTTTTAATTTTATGGTATTTGTTAACCACTTACTATGTGCCGGGTACTATAATAAGCACTGGGGTAGATAAAGGATAATCAGATTGGACACAGTGTCCATCCCACATGGGACTCACAAGTCTTACCCTCCCTTTTGCAGATGAGGGAACTGAGGTGCAGAGAAATGAAGCAACTTGTCCAAGGTCACACAGCAGACAAGTGGCGAAGCTGGGATTAGAACTCAGGCCCTCTAATTCCCAGGCCTGTACGCTTTCCTCTAGGCCACACCGCTTCTTTGGAAATGATGGTGCTCAGTACATATTTGTTCATTCCGTGATTTCATTGCCCACACTTCACTGAAAGGGGGAAGTTAATCTTATTTTTAGAAGTGAGTACTGGAATGAGGATCCAAAGGACATTGAGCCCAATAGAAGAATCCCTAAAGCACTCAGGAATTCCGTAATACCTCCCAATGTGAATTCTTGTCGCTAGCCTCCAATAGATGTGCCTCTAGGTATCATAAAAGCTCTGAATAACAGAACTGGGGCAAAACGTTGCTACCCATTTTTAATGGAATTTATTAAATGCTTACTATATGCCAAGCACTATTCTAAGTGCTACAGCATATACAAGATAATCAGGTCCCGTATGGGCTCACAGTCTATGTAGGAGAGAGGACAGATAGTGAATCTTCATTTTACAGTTGAGGAAACTGAGGTACAGAGTATTTAAGTAACTTGCCCAAGGTCACACAACAAGCACATGGCAGAGCTGGGATTAGAATGTAGGTCTGCTGACTCCTAGTCATATGCCCTGTCCACTAGACCATGCTACTTCCCATTTCCCAAGGATAGTCCGACGGAGTCAAATTGTCATTTCCAAGGATGAACAGATGCGCTTTAACAATGAGTGAAAAATGGGCTGATGGTAGTTACACTGGTATATTAACAAACACAATCAATCAATCATATTTATCGAGCACTGTGTGCAGAGCACTATACTGAGCATTTGGGAGAGTATACTATAACAGAGTCGGTAGACACATTCAAGAGTAGAGCAGTATAGACAGGAAAAGACAGGAAACAAACAGATATACTAAAAGCAGCGCACGTAAGTCATCTGGCTGAACTTCATGATGGTAATGTTGCAGTAAAATGACCCAGGAAGGATTTTACTGGACTGGTGAAGTGAACTTGAAGGTGAATTTAATTCTTCAGTTAATAAGCTTTTTCAAAAATCAGGAATATTTTTTATGTATTTTCTAATAGAAAAATACAGATGGAAAATATTATGGCAGTGGGGGAGTAGTTTACTTGCAAGAGGTAGTTTGGAGAGTTTGTAACTGGAAATAGTTGTGGACTTTTTCTTAATCTTATTCTAAGAGGTTTAGTACACTTAGATGCCTATGGTAACTGACAGACATGAATCAATCAATGTGATATTTTTTGAGTGCTTTACTGTGTGCAGAGAACTGTACTAAGCTCTATGGAGAGTACAATATCAGTAGACAATGTTGGTAGACATGTTCCCTGCCCACAAGGAGCATACAATCTAGAGGAGATATACATTAAAACAAATTGTGGATAATCATTCATTCAGTCAGTCAGTCGTATTTATTGAGTGCTTACTGTGTGCAGAGCACTGTATTAAGCACTTGGGAGAGTATAGCACAACAATAAGCAGTCATATTCCCTGCTCACAATGAGCTTAGAGTCTAGAGAGTGGGGAGACAGACATCAATACAAATAAATACGTGCTGTGGGACTGGGAGGTGGGAAGAGCAAAGGGAGCACGTCAGGATGATGCAGAAGGGAGTGGGAGCAGAGGAAAGGAAGACTTAGTCTGGGAAGGCCTCTTGGAGGAGATATGCCATCAATACAGCTTTGACTGTGGAGAGAGTAATTATCTGTCGGATTTGAGGAGGGAGGCTTTTCCAGGCCAGAGGCAGGATGTGGGCAAGGCGTCGGCAGTGAGACTGAGGCACAGAGACAAGGTTAGCATTGGAGGAGTGATGTGTGCAGGCTGGGTTATAGAAGGACAGAAGAGAGGTGAGGTAGGAGAGTGCAAGGTGATGGAGTGCTTTAAAGATCGAAGTGCTGTGGTGCTGAGCATGGAGTAAGTACAGGTTACAAATCCAAGTGCGATGCTAATGCAGAAGGGAGGTAGAGGGCTCAGTAGGGGAAGGCCTCTTGGAGTAGATGTGATTTTAATAAGACTTCGAAGGTGGAGAGGGAGAGGGATTACAGGCCAGAGGTAGGACATGGGCTAGGGGTTGGTGGCAAAATAGATGAGATTGAAGTAAGATGAGCAGATTGGTGATATGCTGGGCTCTAATAAAAAATCAGTGAGGTAAAATAGGAGCGGGCAAGGTGGTTGAGTGCTTTAAAATCAGTGGTAAGGAGTTTCTGTTTGATGCTGAGGTGGATGGGCAATCAAGTGAAATTAAACAATGTTGATGGTTCCTTGTCAAATTTCCAACCTTTTAGTTTTCCCCAGTTACCCAGTAATCTGCCATTGACCCTTCCGCTTCTAAGTCTCGTGTTCCATATTAGCCCACCCAGCCTTCATCCATGCTCATCGGGTTGCATTACACCAAATACGGATAAATATTTGTTTTCCAACTGGCATTCAAATCAGATATAAACTATGCCTAAAATAGGCATGGAGAGCATATAATTTAAGATCATTGCATCATCATTCCAGTTATGATATCTAAGTGCTTGCTATATGCTGAGATTGATAGAAGGTCATCCTCTTGGACACAGTCCCACCTTGGGTTCTAAGCAGGGAGGTCTAGTAGAAAGAACAAAAGCCTGGGATATAGGAGTCCTAGGTTCTTATCTCAACTAGCCTGCTCAGTGATCTTGGGCAAATCACTTAACCTCTTTGCGCTCAGTGTCTTCCTCTGCAAAATGGAGATTAACTACCTAGCCTCCTTCCCTCTTAGACTTTGAGCCCTATATGGAGTAGGGACTGTATCCATCCTGATGATCTTGTACCCACCCCAGCATTTAGTACAGTGCTTGGCACACAGCAAGCACGTAAGTATCGCAGGTATCCGTGTTATCGTTATTTTCATCTTATCCCCATTTACAGAAAGAGAAGCAGAAGAAAGTTAAGTGGTTTGCCCTTGGTCACGCAGCCGGCTAGTGGCAGAACCGGGGAGAGAACCCGGGTCTTCTGATTTCCGGTCCCACACTCTTTCCTTTAGGGCATGATTTCATGAAAAATGAATGCTAGCGTGAAGATTAAAGGAAGTAGTTTGGCCAAGGTTATCCAGATAACCAGCATCATTGTTTGAAACACACCCTCCACTGGGGTTGTATTGAAAAATAACCGCTCTCTGGCGTACTCCATAGAACAGAGCAAATGCGTGCTCAATTTGTTTTCCGCTTTTACTGTTGCCTCCAGTTTTGGGAGATGAGCTGGGGCTGGTAATCACTGGGATTACAGCAGGATCCAGTCGGGCACTTCCTTACAGTGGAGAACTCTGCCCACTCACTAGCAGAGCAAGGAATTCCAGAGAACTATGGGACAATGGTCACTGAGCTGAGTGACTGTCAATCCTGGTCCCTCCAGAAATCCACTTATCTGGTGCATTACTGCTTCTGGTTTTAAGGAAGGTATATAGTGGTTGAAATGTCCCAGGGCTAACAATTTTAAAAAAAAAGGCACCCAATAAATTCATGAGGAATAAGTTGAGGGTTGACTGCTATTTTAATGTTGTTTTCTTTCTTCGACCACCCAGTGTCTTCCAGAAGAACTAAGCACAAATATATGATAATTCATTACCTGATAGACCCAAAACAGAAGTACAGATGAAACTTCAAAACATTTATTCTGGGTGATCTGGAAGAAGCCAGATGATATATTTTGAGGAAGGGTGGACCTTGTGTTTTAACGCTTGGTTTATCACTAGAAGGAAGTTAGTGTTTAAAGAAAAAAGGTACAGATTGAGATTCCTTCATGTAAAAGACCAGTAAGGGTGGAAAAGAGAGAGTTATGACACTGCCATTTTTACTGGGCTTTAATTTTCCATGTTAAGTTGGAAGTTAGAGTTGGAAGTCAAAAAACAGAAAAACAAACCAAAAAATTCATTTCAGATCAGTTGGAGAAGCAGCATGGCCTGGTGGGAAAAGCCCAGGACTCGGAGTCAGAAAAACTGACTTCCAGTCTTGTCTCCAACACCGACCTTCTGTGTGGACTTGAGCAAATCACCCAACCTCTCTGAACCTCACTTTCTTCACCAGTGAAATAGGGAAAAAAAACTTGCCTGCTCCACTTAGATGTTAGAATGTTATTCTTGTGTTGAATAAGGACTAAGCCCAATGTGATGGTCTGAATCAACCCCAGAGTTTCGCACATTGGCACATAGGAAGCACCTAATAAATACCCTGATAATAATAACATATTATTTTCAAATGATTTGAGATTTTTTTTTCCTTGAATGGGTGTCGCCGAAAAGATAGATGTGGGATCAATGTACCTTGTGTAATGGTTTGCATTTAAAGAAGTGGAGAAGCAGTGTGGCTTAGTGGAAAGAACATGGGTCTGAGACTCAAGAGAAACTGGCTTCTAAACCCTGCTCTGCCAGTACCTGCTGTGTGACCTTGGGCAAGTCGCTTCACTTCTTTGTGGCTTGGTTACCTCATCTCTAAAATGGGGCCCTATGTGGGACAGGGACTGTATCCAATGTGATTATCCTACATCTACCCCAACGCTTAGAGTAGGGTCTGGTACATACTAAGCACTTAACAAATACCATTAAAAAATACCTGTTTTCCCTCCTACTTGGACTGTGAACCCCATGTGGGACCTGATTATGTTATATCTTCTCCAGCACTAAGTACAGTGCTTGGCAAATAGTGCATACTTAACAAATACCACAGTTATTGTGATTATTTAAACGTAGATCCTTGCTGGATTAGTGGGTTTTCTTATAGAAAGTTTGTCTCCGATTTTAGGAGCAGCAGTAGTGGTGGTGGTGCCAGTAGTAGTACCAATAGTAGTAGCGGCAACGTTCATTGAGCTTCTACTTAATAATAATAATGACAGTGGTATTTGTTAAGCACTTAATATCATCAATCATATTTATTGAGCGCTTACTATGTGCAGAGCACTGTACTAAGCGCTTGGGAAGTACAAATTGGCAACATATAGAGACAGTCCCTACCCAACAGTGGGTTCACAGTCTAAAAGGGGGAGACAGAGAACAAAACCAAACATACTAACAAAGCACTGTTCTAAGTGCTGGGGTAGATACAGCATAATCAGGTTGTCCGACATGGGGCTCACAGTATTAATCCCCATTTTACAGATGAAGTAACTGAGGCACAGAGAAGTTGTGATATGTCCAAAGTCACACAGCTGACAACTGGCAGAGTCAGGATTAGAACCCACGACCTCTGATTCCCAAGCCCGTCCTCTTCCCATTAAGCCACGCTGCTTCTTTTTTTTTTAAATGGCATTTATTAAGTGCTTACTATACGCAAAGCACTGTTCTGAGCGCTTTGTGCGGGGCTCTATACTACGTGCTTGAGAAGTACAGAATAATGAAGTTCAACATTCCCTGCCTTCAAGAAGCTTACCGACTAATGCGGGGAGAGAGACAAACACAAAAATATTCACCCCACTGTCAAAATAAATCAGTTGAGCAGACATAGTTACGTGAGTGCTAAGGAGAGTATAAATCGGTTTACAAGTTATAAAGTTGGCTGAAGGGATAATATGGCTCAGTTGCTGGGCAATGAATCAGAGAAAACTTGTTGGAGGAGGTGGGATTTTAGGAGGGATTTGAATGTCTCAAGTTCGAGAGGGAAAGAGTTCCAAGCTGAGGGGACCAGCGTGAGTGAGGGGACGGAGACAGGAGAGTCTAGAGTGAGGCACAACTGGAAAAGTTGTCTTTTGAGGAACGAAGAGAGTGAGTTGGAAAATAGTGGGTGAAGAAAGTGGACAGGTAAGTTTCTGTAGAACCTTGAAGCTGATTGTGAGGAGTGTTTGGCATGAAGAGACACAGGGAGACAGTCTTCTGTCTCTGGTAGAAAGCTCTGTGGTGAACACCAAGAGTAAGGCATAAATACAGGATTAGCATTTATCAGGTGGACTGATGGAAAAAGTACAGGCCAAGGAGTCAGAGGACCTGGGTTCTAATCCTGGCTCTGCCACTTACCTGCTGGGGAACCTTGGGTAATTTCCCAGCACCCTGAGCCAAATCATCCCTTCAGCCAAGTTTAGCACTCAACCTCTCTGTGCTTCAGTTTCTTCATTTGTAGAATGGGAATTAGAAGCCTGTTCTCCTTTCCTAGAGTGTGAGCCCCAGGAGGGACAGGGACTCTGCCCAACCTGGTTATCTTGTACCTACCTCAGTTCTTTGTACATGTTTGGCACATAATAAGCGCTTAACACATACCGTGCTTATTATTATTCCTTCCTTCTAGACTGTGAGCCCACTGTTGGGTAGGGACCGTCTCTATATGTTGCCAACTTGTACTTCCCATGCACTTAGTACAGTGTTCTGCACACAGTAAGTGCTCAATAAATACCATTGATTGATTGATTGATTATCAATTGTCATAAATACAACAGTCTTAGTGAACTTGAATTGCTGCCAGGATGGTGAACCCAGTGATGGTGGTGTGAGGCAGGGGGTGCAATCAGGAGCTTTGACATTTCACGATGAATCCTCAAGTGGTCGGATATCTAAGACGACATGTCTGCAAACAGGGAGAAAGCTGGGACTCGAGAACAGGAGAGAGATCTGGACTGGAGTGATAGCCGTGGTGTATTAAATTTGAATTCATGAAAAGGAATGACTTTCTGGCATAGGGCATGAAGGGAGCATTGTGGACAAAGTAGTTTTTCACCAGAATTCAGTGTATTTTAGCCAGAGGAGTTGGGTAGAATGTCTTTGTTAGGAAATTGTTCAGTACATCTTTTTTCTCCATGTTGCCATCTTCACGTACTGAACATTAGTTTGGATGGTGAGTATGTGGCCAGCCCAAAGTCTTGTCTAAACCCTTGGAATCACTGAAGCAAGTAGAATTTTCCTAGGCCATACCCAGGCTTGGGTCTGTGTCCTAAGAGGTGCCGCTTTTTAAGCAATCAATCGGTATTTCAAAGAGGAGAGCGGCTTTTTTCCCCTCGCCTTTGATTTCTTTAAAGATCAGCTATCACACTTGTGAACCCTGCGAAACGTTCCAGCACAAAGAATTGGGCAATAATAAATCCAGGCTTTGATGCTGCCTTCTCGCTTGGCAATAGAGCTATGTTTTCCTAGGAAGAAATGTGAACTTGTTTTGGGAAGGCGGGGGGAAATGAAAAACACCTTCATGATTTCAAGCCAAAAAATTCAAGCCCTTGAAGTGGAGGAAGAAAGGGTGATGGCTTTATTGGTTTAAGAGAAAAATCCAATAGCACTTCATTTTGAGTGAGCACTTTGGCAACCTTAGTGTGCCATCGAGAAGGAAAAGAGAAGCACGTTCAATTGCATTTCAGGGACCAGTGGATTTCAACGGACATTCGGATCTCTGTTAGAAATTCCAAATTCCACTCATTCCCTTCTTAGAAAAGAGTATTCCTTTCCATTTTAGTTCAGGCTGATTCTCAGCCTAAGAAGTACTTTAAGAAGTTGGTGTATTTTCACTTGATAGTCACTGCAGAAGACACTAAATACCTCTGTCCACCTCAAAAGAAACTTGTGAAAGCTCACTTGATTAATTTCAAGCTGATGGTATGCAAAACCAAAGTA
Organism: Tachyglossus aculeatus; assembly: GCF_015852505.1. NCBI lineage: Eukaryota > Metazoa > Chordata > Mammalia > Monotremata > Tachyglossidae > Tachyglossus > Tachyglossus aculeatus. The sequence goes on from NC_052088.1 coordinate 24,425,162, forward strand.
AATGGTGTTTGGTCTTCCTTGCTCAGGTTTCCAGGTCAGGTTTAATGAAAGATACATCTGTTGCTGCATTTTAGAACTTAAAATTTGAGGTTTGTGTGTTTGTGGTAGGCTGGCATGTTCTCAGGTGATCTCATATTAGTCTTCAGAGCCTGCCAATAACATTTTTGGGTCAAGTATCCACTCCTGAAGTTGAGCAAAAATGAGGTGATTGAGCAAAACATCTGCTTTCCTCTCAGTGGCTGGAATAATTGCCTGAATTCTCCACTTCACTGGGGCCATGAGTTTGAGCTCCACATTCCTGGCCCTGAGACTGCGGTCTCGTGTCGTTTGTCCCTCCCAAAAGAGACTCTCAGGGGATTCCGAGATTCATCTCGGGTATTAAAGACCACACCTTGGAAATGATAAGATTGCTTGGGAATTTTTTTTTTTAATTTGTTTTGTTTTCTTTTTCCTACATGTTCAAAGGAGTGTATATTTCCTGTCTTCATCTTTGGGCAAATGGTGTGTTTTTTCTCGGGTCCACTTTTTAATTCGGGTGTGTCTTGGTGATCTTTCAGCGTGGCAGGAAGAATCAGAAACCATTGACTTTAACCCTGATTTCCTTCTCCCTGTTTCTTTCTCCAACATTCTGACCTATTTGAACACTCCCAGATCCTGGTTCCAAACCTGGTTCCTGAGCATTGTCCCTGCCAGTGTCTTCTCCTTATAAATATTATTAGTATTATCATACTTATTACTAATAATAATGATGGCAATATTTAAGCGTTTACTATGAACCAAGCACTGTTCTATGCGTTAGGGAAGGTATAGGATGGTGAGATCAGACACAGTCCCTCTCCCAAACGGGGCTCACAATGTTGTAGGAGGGAGAACAGATATTGAATCCCCATTTTACAGATGAGGTAACTGAGGCACAGAGAAAGAAGCAAAGTTACTTGCCAAAGGTCACAGAGCAGGCAGGTTGCAGAGTTGGGATTAGAATCCAGGTCCTCTGATTCCCAGGCCTCTGCTTTTTCCAGTAAATCAGTGCCTGTCCTTTCTCCAGTATCCTGTCCTCTCTGCAGTATTCCCAGCCCCCAGTACCAGACTTTGCTCAACCAGGGTAAAGAGCCAGGTTGTACCCCTGTCCACCAGAAGCTTTGGGTTCCTTTCCTGCCTTCCTGCTGGCCTTCCTCCATTGCTACTTATTGAGCACCTACTGTGTACAGAGCATTGTACTAAACTCTGGATAAGAATGCAGTAACAGATAAATGTCCCTGGTCTTCAGGAATTGTGTGTGTGTATGTGTATCGCATGGTACCTTGAGGGCACCTTGTGTTTCTAGGGACAGCATGGCGTAGTGGGAAGCAGCATTTCGAAGTGGATAAAACAGGGGCCCGGGAGTCAGAAGGTTGGAGGTTCTAATCCCCGCTCTGCCACCTGTCTGCTGTGTGACTTTGGGCTAGTCACTTCACTTCTCTGTGCTTCAGTTTCCTCATCTGTAAAACGGGGATTGAGACTGTGAGCCCCATGGGGGGCAGGGACTGTGACTAACCCGATTTGCTCGTATCCCCCCACCCAGTGCTTAGTCGGTGCCTGGCACACAGTAAGTGCTTAACAAATACCAAAATTATTATTATTATTATTATTATTATTATTATCATTAGGGGCATAGCATCTATCATTGTTGCTGTTTAATTTCAACTTTTTTTCCAATTACCATCCATATACACTGGATGCTTCCTGGATACCAGACTCCAGATTGATCTGTGAGTGAAAAGCAAATTAGCCTCTCTGCTCTGGGCTGTCTGTGCTGTCCTCATATCAGAAAGGTAATTGCTCTCTCCCACTTTAAAGCCATAATAAAGACACATCTCCTCCAAGAAGCCTTCCCTGACCAAGCCCTCCTCCCCTCTTCTCCCACTCCCTTCTGCGTCACCCTGAGTTGCACATTTATTCATCTTTCCTCCCTTCTCCACAGCACATTAGTATATATCTGTAATTTATTTATTTAGATATATTAGTGTCCGTCTCCCCATCTAGACTACGATCTTGTTGTGGGCAGAGAATGTGTCTGTTGTTATATTGTACTTTCCTAAGTGCTTAGTACAATGCTTTTCACACAGTAAGCAATCAATATATAAGATTGAATGAATAAATGAATATGAAATATCCTCATCGAGAAGAGCACAAAGCACACATGCCTGCCTTAAAAAAAAATCACATTGCTCCTGACACTTGATAATATTTGATTAAAAACTTACTTTTAATGAGCCCCTCAAATACACTACAGTGACAAATTATTGATAACCAAAATAGAGACTCCAGCCTTGCAGTAAGTAAAAGTAAACAAATTATTGCCCAATTTTTCTTTGAATTTGTTGGCCGTAATGAGCAAACAAGCACTGTGGTTGCTGAATTGACAGTCCTACTTAGTTCAAGTAGGAGACTTAGGCTCTGGGATCTTCAAGGCAGCAGAAACAATGGTTCTCTGAAGAGAGGATTCATTTTAAACACATCACTTAAGAGCTCAGTAAGTATGCTGATGATTTTTTTTCCCATGACATCTTAGAAAATAATTACAGGGATCTGTACAGACCAGTGTAGAAAGCAAATGCTTAAATGCCTCCTGCTCAGATGCTTAGTCTAGTGCTCTGCACACAATAAGCACTCAATAAATACTATTACTACAACTACTAGTATTATTACACAGAGCCAACAAAGCCCATCTTTTCAATTGTGAGTGCCCAGAGGGAGGAACCATATCTATTTCCCACCTGGGTATTTCTCCACCAGTCCGCATAGTCCACTGCACTGTAAACACTGAATAAATGCTCATACTCACAAACTAAGCCCTGGCCAAGACTTATCTTGTGATTCTGCCATTGTTGCCCCAGGATTGCCTTGGTCATAAATGAAGATGAGAAATTTGAGGAAAGGAAAAAAAATCATGAAGAGATTAAAACAACTGGAATGTGTTAACCGTTTTCAGTTGGTTAATTCAACGGAGGCAGGGCAAGTGGAGCAGCAAGATGATGGGTCTCCTGCAGGACTGGAAAGCCCAAAGCCAAAGAGGGAGAGAGATTGCTAGGTACGGCCAGGGTAAATAATGAATAGAAAACTTGGCGCATGATTAATAGAATGAATCTGGGTTGAGATATCTGGAAAAAAATTTCTGTAGTTAGGACAACCAATCAGTGGCATTTTTAGAGTGCATATTGTGAGCTGAGCACTGGACTAAGTTGGTTAGTCAATTGCATTTATTGAGCGCTTCCTGTGTGCAGTGCACTATACTAAGTGCTTGGAAGAGTACAGTATAACAATAAACAGACATTTCACTAGCCCATTACATGCTTACAGTCTAGAGGGGGAGACAGACATTAATATCCATAAATAAATTACAGATCTGTACATAACTGCTGTGGGGCTTGGGAGGGGGGATGAATAAAGGGAGCAAGTCAGGGCGATGCTGAAGGGAGTGGGAGAAGGGAAAAGGAGATCTTAGTCAGGGAAGGCCTCTTGGAGTAGATGGGCCTATAATAAGGCTTTGAAGGAGGGGAGAATAATTGTCTGTTGGATATGAGGAGGAAGGATGTTCCAGGCCAGAGGTAGGATGTGGTTGAGAGGTCGGATGTGAGGTAGATGAGATCGAGGTACATTAAGAAGGTTAGCATTAGAGGAGTGAATTGTGCGGACTGGGTTGTAATAGGAGAGTAGCGAGGTGAGGTAGGAGCGGAAAAGGTGTTGGAGTGCTTTAAAGCCAGTGGTGAGGAGCTTTTATTTGATGTGGAGATGGATGGGCAACCACAGGAGTTTCTTGAGGAGTGGGGAAACATGTCCTGAATGTTTTTATAGAAAAGCGATCTGGGCAGTAGAGTGAAGTATGGACTGGATTGTGGAGAGACAGGAGGCGGAGACATCAGCAAGGAGGCTGATACTGGAATTACTAAGCACTCGGGAGAGTCTGATGGAGTTAGTAGGTATGATCCCTGCCCTCAAGAGCCAATTAATGCCAGGAGGTCAGGGAGTCTATCAGTAGGGTGGAGTTGATTAAGTGGTCACAGTCATAGGTGCCCAATCCATGGAGGGAATCAATCAAATCAGTCAATCAGTGGTACTTATCGAGTGCTTACTATGTACAGAGCACTGTACTAAATGCACAGGTGAGCACAATATAACAGAATTGGAAGATATGGTCCCTGCCCTTAGTGAGCTTATAGTCTAGAGGGGGAGGCAGACATTAATATGATAAATATTTTATTTATAATATAGATTTCAAAGATGTGTATAGATGAGTGCTGTGGGATATGGAAGGTGCCAGCTTCCGGGCCTTGTGGAGCTGAATTGTGAGCTCGTACCCTAGATTGTGAGCTCACTGTGGGCAGGAATTTGTCTATTTGCTGTTATAGTGTACTCTCCCAAATGCTTCGTACAGAGTTTTGCACACAGTAAGTGCTCAGTAAATACAACTGAATGGATGACTCCCAGGCTTGCTCATCTCAGGGAGAGTAGTCAGTCAATCCGTGGTATTTATTGAGCACTTGCTGTGTGCAGAGCACTATACTAAGCATTTAAGGCTTTAAGCTTACTCAGGGGAGACAGACCTTAAAATGTTTTATGAGGAGTAAGTGTGCCTAGCGGAAAAACATGGGCCTGGGAATCAGAAGAACCTGGATTTTAATCCTGGCTCTGCCACTTGTCTACTTTGTGCCCTTGGATATGTAATAATAATTGTACTATTTGTTAAGCACTTACTATGTGCCAGGCACTGTACTAAGCGTTGGGATGAGTATAAACAATTCAGGTTGAACACAGTCCCTGTCCCACATGGGCTCACAGTCACTTCAATTCTCTGTGCCTCAGTTCCCTCATCTTAAAATGGGGATTAAGCCTGTGAGCCCTATGTGGAACAGGGACTGTGTCCAACCCGATTATCTTGTATCTTCCTCAGTACTTAGAACAGTCTCTGACATAAGCAATGCTAAAAAAAATCCCAGTTATTATTAAATTACAGATAGAAATGGCAGAATATAAGGACATGTACCTCAGAGCTATGGGGCTGGGGGTGGGTTGAGTATCGAAGTGCTTGCAGGGTACAGACCTAAGTCACAGGTTACCCAGAGGGAGGGCAGATAGGGTAGAGAAGTGACAAGGTTAGCCAAGAAATGCTTCTTAGTGGAGATAAAATTTTAGTAGGGCTTTGAAGATGAGGAGTTTCCCATCAGGGCTGAAAAGACCCCAAATGGTGGTGGCTTTTCTGGGCTGTTTTCTCAATGAAGCCTACCCTCCCCTGTTCCTATTCCCCATAAAACACATGCCACTCTTCACCCCCGTGTTCCTGATGCAAAGTTGGCCCCAGTGATGCTGTCTGTTTCCCCAGTGACTGTCCTGGGCTGAGCTGTTTTCCTTGTTTAGCCGCTCGGTCCTTTCCAGGGCAAATTGGCGTGGCATCCTGAATGGCCTTTCTGGCATGTCCCTTGTGCCAGAGCAGTAGTCCCTGCCCGGGGAGTGTCTGGATTCTTGGCCGGCTGCTTGGCGCATAGCTAAGCTTAGAACAGAAATCTCCCTTGAGGACAGAAAGTCCAGCCTTTCAACCAGCTCCCTTGCAAACAGGAAGAGCCGCTCGCTCAAATCTTTGGACGAGCGGGAGTAGTCTGGAGCAGAGGGCTTCACCCACTTCTCAGATCAGCCTGGCCCATTCAATCGATTGTATTTATTGAGCGTTTACTGTGTGCAGAGCACTGGACTAAGCTCCTGGGAGAGTGCAGTTTAGCAATGTAATAGACACATTCCCTGCTCACAACAAGCTTACTGTCCAGAGGGGAAGAAAGACGTTAATAAAAATAAATTTCAGATATATATGCAAGTGGTGTGTGGCTGGGATGGAGGCGGAGGGGTGCGGGTGAATAAAGGGAGCAAGTCAGGGCAATGCAGAAGGGAGTGGGAGAAAAGGAAATGAGGGCTTAGGGAAGGCCTCTTGGAGGAGATGTGCCTTCCGTAAGGCTTTGAAGGTGGGGAGAATAATTGTCAGATATGGAGAGGGAGGGCATTCCAGGCTAGAGGCGGGATGTGGGCCAAAGGTTGGTGGCAAGGCAGATGAGATTGAGAGTCAGTGAGTACGTTGGCATTATCCACTATTCCCACTGCCCACAGACAATGCTGCGAGGATCAGAGAAGCTCTGAGTGATGATTGATCAGGACAGGCAGTTTGGCATTACACTCAGGTATCACTGAGATGCTTTTGGCCTCATCATGGCAGCTTCTCGGTGTCATCAGGACAGTGCTGAGAGCTCAGCAGTGCCAAGCTGCAGCAGGTCTTGGGTAACACTGGCTGCATTCCCGGTAAGACAGAGGTGCTGTCTCTACCCTGGTTTCAGGCTCTTATGGAAATGCAGGTGTCATCTCGGGGGGAAGAAAGAATGCCTGGCGTGGAATGGGACAGTGTAGGAGGTGGGGAAGAAGGCTCACCTTTCCTCCATTTCAGAAGAGTGTGTAGCTCATGTTCTGGAGCCTGAAGGAAAAATAAAAACTGTGTTGGGTGACTGGTAGTCATGTTTTTTGCTTAGTGCCCGCTCTGGGCCATGTCCTCTACTAAGCGTTTACAAAAGCATAACAGAAGCAACCAACTTGTCCTCTGCCCACAAAGAGTTTACAGTCTTTGCCCTCTGGATTTGTGATCCAACTCGAGGGTCAGAGACTACTACTGCAACTAATAATGCCGGTCTTTGTTAAGCACTTACTCTGGGGGAGATAGAAGCTAACTAGGCCAGACAAAATCCCCGTCCCACATGGGGCTAACTGTATAAGGGGGAAGGAGAACAGGTAGTGAATCCCCATTTTAGAGAAGAGGAAACTAAGGCACAGAGAAGTTAAGTGATTTGTCCAAGGGGTTAGAAGCCGGGCTTAGAACCCAGGTCCTCTGACTGTCAGGCCCCTACTTTTTCCACTGGGCTACACCGCTTCTCCCAGCATGGCATAACTGCTAGGAGGCATAACCATCTCAGTACCACTCAACCTGTCCACTCGTGGCCTAACCACTCTCCCCAGGCTTCCAGCACCTCAGGCAGGGCAGGACAGGGTTCTGTGTGCCAGTCTGCCACTGGCATCCAATCTCCTCTCCTCTTATCCATCCTCGTGCACAAAAGAGATCACAGGTTGCTACTTCATGTCGATATAGACCCCACTCAATGCATTACTGTAAAGTCAACCTGGAACCTATTCAGATATCTATCCTCCATTGGACAGTGTGATTCTGATTTAGAAAAAGACTCAGTGCAACTTCTCGTTTCGTTAATAAAAACTAGAGAGACCACTGATGTCAAGAAGGAAATGTACTTCACAAAATAAAGCTGGCAATGTTTTATGTTTTATAGAAGCCAGCACTATCTGTTAGGAGAAATCTGTTTTTTGAATATGCGATTGAGTTTTGGGGCAAATGGTGAGGGTTGGGTTGCTTCAGACATAAAATGCATGACGTATGTAAATAAGTGTCAGACTACAAAAAAATGCCATTACTGGGCCCAGCTAATGGTTCATCCTGACCAATATGCCGTCTCCCTCAAGGGCAGCAGGATGACAGTGGTAGGTGTGAGATGATTGCCCTTCTAATGATGAGTGAAACCCCAGGGTACTGTCTTAGCATATTCTTCAGTTCTATCTCTGTGGCAGCCGATTGTGCAGAACCCCTTTCTATACTGTGAGCCCACTGTTGGGTAGGGACCGTCTCTGTATGTTGCCAACTTGTACTTCCCAAGCGCTTAGTCCAGTGCTCTGCACACAGTAAGCGCTCAATAAATACGATTGAATGAATGAAGAACATTTTCCAGCACGTGCTCTGAGACGTCCATGTAGGTTAGACTGCAGATGGAAGATTTCCAAAGGCATATGTTGGAGTTGTTCAGCTACCAATCCTGCAACCTAAAATAAATACTATCCTTTTTCCCTTCTCTTTCACTGCTTATTTTTACTATTAATAATGATAGTGATAATGATAATTGTGGTATTTGTTAAGCGCTTACTGTGTGCCAAGCACAGTTCTAAGCACTGGGGCAGATACAAGCTGATCAGATTGGGCACAGTCCCTGTCCCACAAGGGGCTCATGGTCTTAATCCCCATTTTACAAATGAGGTAACTGAGGCATAGAGAAGTGAAGTGACTTATCCAATGCCACACAGCAGAGAAGTGCCGGGAGCCAGGATTAGAACCCAGGTCCTTCTGACTCCCACATCCAGGTTCTATCCACTAGACTATGCTGCTTCTCTGGATTCTAATCCTGGCTCCTCCATGTATCTGCTGTGCAACTTTGAGCAAGTCCCTTCATTTCTCTGTGCCTTAATTCTCTCACCTGTAGCGTGGGGATTAAGACTGTGAGCCCCCTGTGGGACAGGGACTGTGATTTGTTTGTATCCACCCCAGCACTTAATACGGTGCCTGGCACATAGTGCTTAACAAATTACACAATTATGTTTTATTATTACTATTATTATTATTCATTGAGCACCTACTCTGCCAAGTGCTTGAGCCAGTGCAATAAAGAAGATATGATCCCTGCCCTCAAGAAGCTTGCAATCTAGGTCATTTATCCACAGAACACCCGCAGTCAAAGATATGAAATCCTCCTGGGGCATAATTGGTTTCCTTCTTCACTGACAGACAGAAACCCTTCTTTGCCTTGTTAAACCATCATGGTGTTAAAATGTAAAAATAAACTGCAGGATAGGCAATATTTCTCATCTTTCCCAGCTCCACTCTTGCTGATATTTCTCTGTCTTGGCCAGCTCCAGAGGTGTAGGGCGAACCTTCCACTGGGGTGAAGGAAACGATTGAAAATAAAGCCCAGGGTTTAAAATTTGAAGGTTCCAAGAAAGGTCCATGCCTAGAGCTCTTCCATTCTCTGGATTTAGACAGGACAGCAGCGTATAAGGGGCATGAAACATGAGGAGTTTATCAAGTGGACCGATATTTTTCTGCATGCAATTTGCACCTTATAGATACTGTTAAAATGAATGCATTTCTTAATGTGTAATTTTATTTCCAAAGAGAAAGCAAGGAGAAGAATGGTTTTAGTTCCAGGGGGCTCAGGAGACCTGGGAAAAAAGACGGAAACTGGTAGTTGGTTAGTTTTGAAGTGAGGAATCAGGGTTGAGACTATTGGGAACAGCTTTGCGTAAGATTGAAAAGTGAACAAACAGTCTGAATAGAATGTCTGAAGGAAAACAAGCCAGTGAAGGAATTTAAGAAATGGGAAGGTAGGTCTAGAGCAGATGGCTTTCTTTTCCATTGGTCGGAATGAAAACAGATTTAAAAGTTTGGTTCGGCAAATCAGGAAGATATGAATTCATTTGTAAGTTGTTCTCAAAAGCCAGAGCTGCATTTTAGAACTAACTGGTGTTTTTATCAAAATTTCTTGTTATAAAGTGCATACCAAGGACTCCGGAGTCAAGTGTAATCAGAAGGATTTCGGAAGGTCTACCTTGTTTTACATTTGTCAAAGCAAATAAGTTAGATGCTAAGTTAGAGGCTGCCAAAATTGAGAGGAGGATGTGAAAATATTCATGAAACCAGCCAAAGTTCTGGTTTTGATCTCAAAAAATGATTTGGACTCCAATCTTGTTTTATAAATGAGAATATTTTTTGCCATTTCTGGTGGGCCAAGGTTTTGGAAATGAGCAACAGAAATGTTCACTTGGAGGATTTTCTTCTGAGAATACCCTTTTCGTATCATCAATTCCCGATATCCGTCCGTTTCTCAAAATATTGACTTCCTTCTATCACCACCTGTTTAGCAGGGCTTTACGATTCTAGGGCTCTAGATTTTCTGATTTGGGCTGGAGTTTATCTGCCGAAGGTCTACGAGTCTTCCCTTGGGCAACTTTTGTAAAACGGACACACATGTTTGTTTCTTGCAGGTGGCATTTCTGGCTTCCGCGTACGTGAGTCGCCAACTGTCAGAGGAGAGCTGCTCAGCCCTGGCCGCCGTTACCCACTACCTTTACCTCTGCCAGTTCAGTTGGATGCTCCTTCAGGTGAGTTCCTCTCTTCCTCAAGAGCTGAGACATTTCAGCATGCCAGCCTGACAGGTCCCACATTGCAGCAGCTCTACAGAGCTGGTACCTTTCTCCCAGAACCCAGTGAGGCGGAGTGGGGAGTGAGATAGCACATGCTAAAAAGACACCTCGCACCCCCTGCACCTGAAAAATTTATCTCTGTTCTGATAGCATCCAAATTTATTGTGGTATTTGTTAAGAGCTTAGTATGTGCCAGGCACTGTACTAAGCACTGGGGTGGGTACAAGTAAATTGGGTTGGACCATGTGGGGCTCACAGTCTCAATCCCCATTTTACAGATGAAGTAACTGAGTCACAGAGAAGGGAATTGACTTGCCCAGGGTCACACAGCAGAGAAATGGCAGAGCCAGGATTAGAACCTTTGATCTTCTGACCCCCAGGACCATGGATACACTTCTCAAACCTGTATTTTCATTTGGTGCTTTTATTACCAAAGCACCATATATTAGTTCTCACAACAGCCCCTGCGAAGTAGAGCTCAGGTATTATTCCCAATTTATATCTGGGGAAACTGAGGCACGGGGTGGTTAAGTGGCTTGCCCAAGGCCATGCAGGGAATGGGTGTTAGAGCCAGGACTTGAACCCAGTACCTCTGGCTTTCAGGACTGCAGCTTTACCATTGCGCCACGCTGCCAGACACAGTCCCTGTCCCACACAGGGCTCACAGTCTTAAACCCCATTTTAAGAGATGAGGTAACTGATGCACAGAGAAGTTAAGTGACTTGCCCAAGGGCACGCAGCAGAGAAGTGGCAGAGCTCGGTTGAGAACCCAGATCCTCTGACTCCCAAGCCTTGCTGTTTCCCCTAGATCATGCTGCTGTCAATCAGTGTTATTTTTTGAGCGCTTTTTCGTTGCAGAACATGGAGCTAAGAACTTGTGGGAGTACACTAGATAAGCAGACATGTCCCCTGCCCTGAAGGAGCTTACAATCTGCAGGAGAATGTGTTTTGTGCGCTTACATCTGGCCTTAGGGCTAGGGCATGAGTTCTCAGGTGGTGCCATCACTGGGGCAGGAAGAGGCAAGGCCGGATTCCCGAAGGAAGAGTACTGGGGCAGCGGCTCAGGGAGGATCAGCTCAGTGGGGAGGGAGCAGTTTGGTCTTTTAAGAAAAATGTCACCCACTTTCACCGGCAGGGAACAGGGGGTGCTGGCAAGAAGGAGAATTGAATCCTAACCAGTCAGAGGCTTGAGATTCCATCACCTAGGTTTGCCCTTTGGTCTCTTACTTCCAGTGTCTAGCTGAAAGAGTCACTTAGCCCTGGTGTATTTCCCAGTTATAAAATAGAGAGAATGAAAATGCCTTTAAATGATAGGATTGAAGAGGACCTATGAAACAATCCTTTCCTGCTAATTAAAGGGATTTTTTAGGTTTTTCTGAAATATTGTACTTTCTCATTCTGCTTAAGAAGCCTGAGAACCCCTCCTCGTAGTAATGATCATTTTCCATAACCATAGGATTTATTGAGCTTCTTCTGGGCATTTATTGAATAACTAGTTAGGTGCCTCAACTCTTTCAGCCCACCAGTAGATCGTAAGCTCCCTGAAGGTAGAGACCACATCTTTTTCTTTTATCACGCCCTCCCAAGTGCCTTGTGGAGAGCTTTTTTCATTCATTCAGTTGTGTTTATTGAGCGCTTGCTATGTGCAAAACACTTGGGAAAGTACTTTATAACAATGAACTAGACACATTCCCTTCCCACAACAAGCTCACAGTTTGTGAAGCAGCATGGCTTAATGGGCAGAACACGGGTCTGGGAGACATACGGTTGTGGGTTCTAGTCCCGGCTCCGCCATGTGCCTGCTGTGTGACCTTGGGCAAGTCATATCACTTCCTCTGTACCTCAGTTACCTCATCTGTAAAACAGGGATTGAGGCTGGGAGCCCCATGTGGAGCAGAGACTGTGTCCAACCCCATTTCCTTGACTCTACTCCAGCGCTTAGTACAGTGCAAGGCACACAGTAAGCACTTAACAAATACCACAATTATTATTATTATTAGAGGGTACACAGAAGGTGCCCAGTAAATTTTGTGGAGTGAATGGATAACTTACTGAAGAAGTTAATGAATTAACAAATCAAGAGCCGTTTTCATTTTCATGTGAATCCATTTGTGATGACTAGAGGCGAAGACATGTGTGAGCTTCCCTGAGGACCCACTTAACTGGGATAACAGCCAAGCTTCTGACCTAACTGTAAGATCATCAAGGAAAGCCTCTTTAAACCCACCCATCCTTAGTGAACAAGATTGTTGGGCAAAAGATTGTGGGTATAAGCAGCTAGGGAGCAGTGTGCCCTGGTATCATAGCAACAGAACAGCTCATCCCCACCCTGGCCCATTATCAGTCAATCAATCATATTTATTGAATTGCATCTGCTCGGTGAGCCTCTCCAGAGCTGCAGCAGGCCAGCACCAAGCTCAACACAGTTGGAGTCACATGAGTCTGAGAGAGTCTCCTTTTCAATTCCCAAATCCTGCAGGAGAACTATCCATTTTCCATTTTAATTTGGTGAGCTCCAAAATGGCCCCACTCTGTGCGTCCCAGAGCCGCACTCATCAAAAAGGAAGGTTTAGTGGTTCTGTCAGTGGCATCGAGGAATCTTGGGAATTTTAGTCCTCGGCTCCAGAGACCAAATTAACAGGTGTGGGCATAGGCCTCTGTGCAGCCATGCAGAAGCGTCAACTCTCCTTCTCAAAGCTAGCCATGCTAGTTCATGAAATCTTTCAAAACTTGGGAGTTCAGTCGTATGGCCCTGAGCATTTTCCCAGCGTAGTTGGGCTGCGATCATTGTGTCCCTTACTTTGCAATACAGAACCATCCATCTTTCTGTCTCCCCCACTAGACTGTAAGTTCCTTGTGGCCAAGTATCAGGTCAGTCTTCCATTGTGCTCTCCCAAGCACTTTACTACAGTGCTATGCATTTAGTAGGTGGTCAATCAATACCCCTTATTGATTGATTGAATCCCAGGGTGACAACCTCATTTCTCAAGTAGCGGGGCCATCTGGGATGGAGTTACCTCGCTGGGATCTTCCCTCCTGAACAAGGGGGAAAGTTCACTCTTCCAATTCCTGTGTGATCTAAAATCATAGTTGAACTCTCAACTATGTAAGGATTTTAGATCCTTTAATATTTTGACTTTATTACCTCCTTTGAGATAATTCACTCAATCTGAATGTCTGGTTTTGAATTAAACAAGCATTTCAAAATGAGACCAAATTGAAGCAAAATGGAACTCAATCATGTTTCATGTTCTTCACATTAATATGGCAGAAATGTTGCTAGGTTATCACAAACTTCTGTGCCTGTGGAAAAACATTTTTAACCAGTTAGTAGTCCTCTTACTGCCCCCATAAGGGAGAAAACTGGATGGAGGAAGCTTTGGAGAGGAGGATCAATCATTCATTCAGTGGTATTTATCTAATACATAGTCTGCACAGAGCACTGTGTATTGAATGACTGGGAGAATAAAATCAAGTAAGGAAACTTAAATCCTGTTCTTCAGGAGCTTACACAGTTGGAGGCGAGTGGCAGGGCAGACAGACAGTAAATTACAGTAAGTGCTGTGGGAATGGGGAGAGCTGGCATTGACTGGCAGTAGCCTTTTCGCCATGGCTCTCAGAACTGGCTCTCAATCAATCAGTCAATGCCTGCCCACAAGGAACTTGGGAGTCTACAGGGGAGTTTAGAGTCTGCAGTCTTTCTGCCTCTTTCCCACTTCACCTTCCCTCCTGGCTCTACTTTGGGATGTGTTCAGAGCCCATGTCGTATATGTTGTGCCCGATATGATTCCTTAAAACTTATAGGGGGTGATGCAGCAGCTGGCACCCATCTGAGGGGTGGCTTAGAGTGAAGTTCTCATTTTCCCAATTACCACAGCACCTTGGCTAGGACCGCCCAACAGGGACATCACCCCAGGTTGAAGCCACAGGTGAAGCCACAGGTGTTAAATGAGTGCCTTCAGGCAGGCTGATTAAGTAAATTTATATTTAAGAGCAAGCAAAGAGAATGAGAACTAAATAGCCGGCCCAGGAAAGTACAGATAAGAACACCTGGGAGCTGTGCCTTTGAAACAGTTTCTCTAATCAAAGAAATTTGCTATTACTTACTGACACCCATCCTGTGCCAATCCTGAGTTCCTTGGTAAAATGGATACAATCTTTAGGAGAGATCAACCCAAAGGAATAGGTTACTGCCAAAACATTTTCCAAATCTGTTACCTCACAACAGAAAACAGTTTCTAACATGTTACCTTGACTAAATTTCATCATGTAGAGCCTAAACAGGCAGAAATCTTTGCCTAAAGCTTTTTTTAGGGTTGTTATTTTTATTTTTTTGGTGTTCAATAAGCACTTAATATGGACCAAGCAGTGTTCTAAGCTCTGGGGTAGATACAAGGTTATCAGGTTGGACACAGTCCCTGTCCTACGTGCGGCTCACAGTCTAGGTAGGAGGGAGTAGGGTTTAATCCCCATTTTTCAGGGGAGGAAACTGAGTCACAGAGAGTTGAGTGACCTGTCCAATGTCACACAGCAGACAAGTGGCAGAGTCGGGACTAGAACCCAGGTCCTCTGATTCCAGGTCTGTACTCTTTCCTCTAGGCAATGCTGTTTCTCTGCTTCTCCTGAGAGCCTCAGTTCTGTATCTCCAGATGTAATTTTCACCACCAATCTGAGTTTTCCTGAGCTTCCATAAATTAAACATGAACTTGCTACGTGGAGCCATTTGCCCATCCAAAGAAGACTTTTAACCCTGTGTCAAACCTGGGAAAAGATCGTTTGGCTCCCCATCCCTTCACTTAGCCAATTGGTGAGGATTGTGCTGTTCTTTGGTCAGATGCCTGATCATTGTTGCAGCATAGCAACAGGAAGGACAGGCTAAAATTAGCTAGACCATCCATACTCCCCTGATTTAATTTGGGGACATCAAAGGAATTAGAGACAACAAACCGGTAATTATCAGGATAGAAATGACACTTCACAGGAAAAGCGGAACTGTCCAAACTTCAAGCAAAATAACCTTGAAATACCTCGGCAACTGCCTTCCTGTGACAGTGAGCGAGATAAAACAAGACAGGTGACCGTGGGTTAAGGAAGGCTAGGCAAGGCAAGGACGGACTGTGACCCCGCCTAGTCTCTCATCTAAATGTCTTTGGTAATGGATGGAACTAAAAGGATCAGGAGACTCTGACTAAATGTGGGAGATAAATCAGTTCATGGGTTCTAATGATGTAATGCGTAGCCTAGTATCAAAGCACAGCAGAAATACGAATACAAGGCCGTGCAGCCTGGGGGCTTAAAAAGTAGCTTATTTGCAGAATTATTCAAACAGTATATGATTTCTAAAAGAGAACATGCATGCATCCAAAGCAATGTTTCTTTACGCCTTTCCATTGGTACATATCATGTCTGTCTCTACATATCTGTCAGTCTATTAGACTTAATTCCTGGTGTCATACTCTCCTAAGTGCTTAATAAAGTGTTCTGCACACAGTAAGAGCTCAATAAATACCACTGACTGACTGATGGATAGAGAAGGCATAACTTTTTTGTTGCTGATTTTCCAAGTGCTTAGTGTGGTGCAGTGCACCCAATGGCTACTTCATCATACTACTACTGCCACTAGTACTTGTACTACTACTAGTCGTACTGTTTTTATGCTATGGAACTGTGAACTCCTGGTCGGCAGAGAATAAATCACCTATTTCAGACTCCACAATCAGTGCAGTGCAATGCACACAGTGGATGCTTCATAGATGCTACAACAACTACTACTGTCACTACTGCTACTACTACTAATAATAATAGTTGTGGTATTTGTGAAGTGCTCATTATGTGCCAAGCACCACACTAAGTGCTGGGGTAGATACAAGGTAGTCAGGTGGGACACAGTCCCTGTCCCATGTAGGCTCGCAGTCTAAGTAGGAGGGAGAACAGGTGTTGAATATGTTTTCTATGAATGAGGAAACTGAGGCACAGCAAAGTGAAGTGACTTTCCCAAGATCACAGAGCAGATATTAGAACCCAGGTCCTCTGACTCTGAGTCCCATGCTTTATCCAGTAGGCCACCTGCTTTCCCATGGCCTACTAGCCACAGGGAAACAGTACTACTACTACTATTATTCCTAGGTATCCATGTGGGAGAGAGAGCACATAGACATACACATGGCCACTCTCACATCCAGGGAAATTTAGAACTGGTGTGGGACATAGCAGCATTTACCACCTGCTGTTTTCAATTTTACCATTCTTGATTGTGATCTCCTCGAAGCCTCTGTCCTAGCACCACCTCCACCCCATATCTAATTGTCTAAATCAAACCAGTCTGTTGGACACTGTCACTGCCTCTCAGTTCAGTAAAATGGCAGATTGCCTAAGGTTTTGCTTCATTGTCCCTTAATGTTTCTACCTTGTTAATGGCTCCTTCTCCTTGCTCATGCTTCCTCCATTTAAGATAACAGTTGTGGTATTTGTTAAGCGCTTTCTATGAGCCAAGCACAGTATAACCCAGCCCGCACACTTCACTCCTCTGGTACTAACCTTCTCACTGTGACTCTATCTCTCCTGTCTCTCTGACGACCCGTGGCCCACATCCTACCTCTAGCCTGGAACACCCTCCCTCCTCAAATCTGCCAGACAGTGAATCTCCTCAGCTTCAAAGCCTTACTGAAGGCACATCTCCTCCAAGAGGCCTTCCCAGACTAAGCCCCATTTTCCCTCATCTTCCACTCCCTTCTGCGTCACCCTGACTTGCTCCCTTTACTCTTTCTCCCCATTCTCCACCCCACAACACGTCCATATGTACCTGTAATTTTATTTATTTGTATTGATGTCCGTTCATTTGTATTGATGACTGTCTCACCCCACTCTAGCCTGTGAGCTCGTTGTGGGCAGGGATTTTCTCTCTTTATTGCTGTATTGTACTTTCCCAAGCACTTAGTTCAGTGTTCTGTATGTACTAAGCACTCATTTAATATGATTGAATGAATGAAATAATGAATCAGTGAATTCTAAGCGCTGGGGTGGTTACAAGTAAATTCGGTTGGACACAGTCCCTGTCCCAAGGTGGGCTCGCAGTCTCAATTTTACAGATGAGGTAACTGACGCATAGAGAAATTAAGTGACTTGCCCAAAGTCACACAGCTGACAAGTGGCAGAGGCAGGATTAGAACCCACGACCTCTGTCTCCCAGGCCCGGGCTCTTTCCACTAAGCCACGCTGATTTATCCAGCCTGACAGGGGAGGAGCCGTAACAGAGGGCCAGACCTTCAGAAAATATGCACGTGAAATTTTGACAAATAAGAACCAAATCCCCACTTACAACGTTCAAGCAAAACAGAAGGTGCTAAGAAAATCCAGATCTGGACAATGACCCCCTGAGGCAATTTTATTGATTGCTGCCTCTCTCATCAAAAAATCAGAAAGACTCGAGCTCATCAAGCCCATTGTTGGGCAGGGATTGTCTCTATTTGTTGCCAAATTGTACTTTCCAAGCACTTAGTACAGTGCTGTGCACACAGTAAGTGCTCAATAAATACGATTGAATGAATTAATGAATGAATGAATCACAGTCTCAGTTACAGATGAGGTAACTGAGGCCCAGAGAAGTGACGTGACTTGCCCAGGGTTATACAGCAGACACGTGATGGAGCCGGGGTTAGATCCTGTGGGGCTGTCATCCCAGGCCCAGGTTCTACATCATATTGCTAAGATCTCAGCTTAACAGCTGTTTGGGCATCCCGCTGTTGGCCATTTCTCATGTGTCCCATCCAGTGGGGCTGTCATGGTTCGAGCATTTGGACTGGGCCTGCTCTTGGCTCCGCAGTCTAGGCTTCCCAGAAGACCCCACTCACTGGAGCCATCCCACTGCTGGCCCTGGGCGAATGGTCCATCATGGACTACATCTCTCCCAGGGTCACTGGGCAGAGGTGGTAGAAGGACAGTGGTGGAGGAAGCCAGTGAGTGCTTCCCCTTTCTTCAACTCTGCTTCAACTGTGATTGTACTCTCCCCAAGCACTTAGATCTGTTCTCTGCACACAGTAAACTCTCAATAAATGCAATTGATTGATTCGTTGGTTGATTGGTTCCCAAGTCTGCTGCTGCTTTCTGTCCCTTCTCCCCCCTTTTTCTCTTGGTCTGCTTTTCTCTGCACCCACACCTCTAGTTCTGCCCCCTGTCCTCATCTTTCTCATTCTCCCCTCAACCTTTTATTCCCTTTTCCGTCTCCTTGTCCTTTTTTTTCCTCCACACCCACAGTTCTCTCTGGTTTCGCACCTTTTCCTCATCCCTTTTTTGTCCTGCCTAACGTAACCAGTGTTGCTTCTCATCTTCAACTGAACAGTCGTGGTCCCGAGCTGCCCTTTGCAAATGACCCAGATGTATCCTTGGGCCCAGTTTCCATGCCAAATTGATCCTGGATGCCCTCTGCTTCAGTTATCAGGTTTCCTGCTCGTGGCTCCTTGGAGAAATGACAATTAAAACGGGCACATACATTAATAGGGCTTCAGACTTTCAGATGAAGCTGTTTTGGGGTAAAGGTGGGCCGAACTGTGACCTGAGCCGTGAATATTCTTATCGAAAAATGACCAGCTGCTTCTCCTCTCCAACCTAGAGTAGTTTCTAGCCTACTTTACTATCTTAGCTGCCTACGTTCCTGCGTGAAGACCCTGCCTGAGGTATTTCCAGCATAGAGAGAAGATTGTTTGTGTGTGCATATGTTAAAGTTAACTTTCAAGTGGTTGGGAAAAGCCGCAGCGTGGCCTAGTGAAAAGAGCACAGGCTTGGAAGTCAGAGGCTGTGGGTTCTAATCCTGACTGTGCCACTTGTCAGCTGTGTGACTTTGGGCAAGTCACTTAACTTCTGTGCGCCTCAGTGACCTCATCTGTAAAAGGGGGTTGAAGGCTGTGAACCCCACATGGGACAACCTGATACCTTTGTATCTACCACAGTGCTTGGCACATAGTAAGTGCTTAACAAATACCATTGTTATTATTATTATATGACATCTGGTTCCACACTGGGAGTGATTCCAGAAAGCTGGGCCCATTCATCATCAGTGGTATTTGAGCACTTTATGTGTAAAGCACTATACTAAGCGCTTGGGAGAGTACATTACAACAGAGTTGGACCATTCCACTGCCACTGGCAGTTTGGAGAGGAAAGTAGAAAGAGGCTGAGAGAGTGAGAGCAGTATGAAGAATCAGTGGGGAAACAGCTGTCATCTCTGAGCTCTAGGAAGCAAATCAATTCATTGAATGATGTCAGAGCCTTTGCCGTAGAAGCACTCTGCGCATGAATTGTAAAGTAATTCTTAATGGGTATAATGAAGTGTAGGTGTGTCTCTGTGGGTAAGGGTCAATATGGTTGTGCCTGTAAATATACTGAATATATTGAGGCATCCTTGTGCGCAGCTGAATTAATCTATTAATCTATTAATTCCACCATAGGGTCAGGCATATTTTTTAATCAGAAGGAGCAAACCTTGCTCCAAGCTGTAAGCACATGTTAGCAAGTAGTGCCCTGGTCAGATATAATACTGTTTCTATAATAGTAATGATAATAATTATGATAATATTTGTTAAGCACTTACTGTGTGCCAAGCACTGTACTAAGCACCGTGATAGATAAAAGATAATCAGGTTGGACTTAGTTCCTGCTCCGCCTGGGGCTCACAGTCTAAGTAGAAGGAAAATACCCCAGCCTTATTTCAAAACCCCCCAAAACCCTGCTGCCGAAAAAAGCACTCTGATGATCAAATTGCATTTCTGGGACCCTGCTAGATTGTAAACTCCATGAGTTCAGGGATCGTGTCTGCTAACTCTTTTGTACTCTCCCAAGTGCTTAGCGCAGTGCTTTGCACACCCAGTAATTGCTATTGATTGATTAGTTGGTTCCCAGCCCAGGTTCCTCACCCTGTTGCCAATCAGTAGGAGCTCAGAGCAGACAGGAGAATGTACCACATTCTGAGGGATACTGCATGTCTCTTCAGCTTCCATTCCCCCCGCCCCTCTCCAAAGCGGTAGCCATGGTATTGATCTCCCACTGAGTGCAATGCACTGTACATACCCTTAGAAGAGTTACTCTTCCCCCTTTCAAAGTCTTGTTGAAGGCACATCTCCTCCAAGAGGCCTTCCTTGCCTAAACCCTCTTTTCCTTTTCTTCAACTCCTTTCTGCATTGCCCTGACTTGCTCCTTCATTCATTCCCCATCCCAGCCCCACAGCACTTAATCGTATTTATTGAGCGCTTACTGTGTGAAGAGCACCGTACTAAGCACTTAACATATCTGTAATTCATTTTTTCACGTTAATGTCTGCCTCCCCCTCTAGACTGTAAACTCATTGTAGGCAAGAATGTAGTTGCTGTTATATTGTACTCTCCCAAGTGCTTAGTACAGTGCACATAGTAAGTGCTCATTAATTGCAAATGAATAGCGTTAGCTGACAAATGAGACTGATTTGGTCATGGCCTCTATAGAAACAGCTTGGTTCTGTGCGGAGTTTTTTTTAAACGTACCAGCTTTTGTCTCCATACAGACTTATCCTATGATTTGGATATTTTCCTACCTAGATGATATTTATTAAGCCTGTTCTATGTGCCAAGCGTGCATTAAGTATTGGAGTAGATAGATACATGCGAATCAGATCTGCTGTACCACGTAGGGCCCTCTTCGAGCCCAAGCTCGCTAAATAGCTGCATTTCTAATTCTAGGACTTGGCAACATAGATACCTGGCTCCTCTTCCTCTAGGGCTTAGTTAAAGGACGTGAAATTCAATCACCGCCATTGACGAGAATCAATATAAGGGATTGTATGGAAAAGCTTCACCCATTTTTCATCTAGATTTCTAGTATTAATAGGTCGGCTTCCTCCACCGCTCCGTGTTGAGTTTTAGGTCCCCGAGATCTGTTAGGACAAAGTCAATCGATGCCTTAATCCTTTTAAGAGGCTGTTTACTCATAGAGTCTTCCATCACCTTTTCTTTACTTGAAGGCTAATCTCATTCTCCCTTCCCCAGGACTGAACCTTCCCGTCGGTCTGGTTTAAATCTTGTCAGTCCCTCCGCCATTCCGGTTTGGAAACTCCCTTGGGTAGGTTCCTCTTGGGGAACCTTGGCACTCTGATTGTTCACCATTCCCCTGGGGAACTGACCTGCCCGTGCCCAGCCTGTCAGAACAGGCCTCCGTGTGGGGATCCGCCCGCCTATTGGGGTGCTTTTTCAGGCCTCTCAGTGGGATGGGCCCAGAACGCTCATGTCATCCGACGGGCAACTTGTCAGTGGAGAAACACCCCACCCTCCGCCGCCCAGTGTGGGGGTTGCCAGAGACCTCGAAAAGGCCCTGGGGCACATCTTGTCCATTTACAACCACCACCCCACCTCTTCCAGCAGCAGCTGGCCCAAAAGGCTGCCCCCCTGGATGGCGGTGGTTGTAGTGGTGGTGATGGTGTGCCGCCGGGTAAACATTGAGCGAAATGTCCCGCAATGTGCTGATTGCCATTCAGAATCTGTGCACTCCAAAACCTTCAAAGCCTTCCCTTTCAGACCAGGTTTTGTCAAGCTTGGGATCACAGACAGCAAGCTCTTGGGGCAAATCTGCCCACAGTTGCTGGCGATAACAGAGTGGCAGGTGGTAGCGATCCCTTCTCTAATGAGGTTCTGCTGGGAGGCCCAGTGGCCCTGTTGGGAGTAGCCCTCGTGAGGGTATACCCAATCCAGCCAGAACTGGTTTTAGATGTCTGGAACAAATAGGGGCTGGAAACAGACTTTCCATTGCCTAGGCCCCAGCTCATGACAGTCATGGGGAAACTGTGGTCCTTCTTGTAGTCCCCTGTCTGGGGACAGAATCTGCAATCCCTGGGGAGGATTGGGTTTTCCTCTTCTGGCAGGCTCCAGGTGAGAGCCAGCGACTGGAGTCAGGGGCTGGCGGAGCAGTGGCAGAGAGTTTGGGAGGCAGAGTGAGAAGCAAACAACTGAGGAAGGGACCTCTAGATATGCGATCTAGAGCATCGACACTGTTGTTGAATTTGTTTCCTTCACTGAATTGGCCTAGGAGCTGAGAGTTATTATTAGCAAAGATGAGATAAGGTCTAGGCCCATGAGAAGTTTACGGGCTAATGAAGCTGGGAGAGGCTTTGCATGGTGTTGCTTTCTCTGTTCCTGAAAACTGGTTGCAATGGCATTAATCTCCCTTCATGCACAGCCTTTTGAGATTTGTGCTGTTTCCAAAAAATATTAACTGTAGCAGTGCCTAAACTAGCCCCAATATGTATTCGTTTGAATTGGGATAGCATGTGTCCTCTGTGGCCGGAATCAAAGAATATTTTAAAGGTGAGTAAACATGTTACTTGACTTTTGGTGTAATGGTGGGAAGGAGGGAGAAAAGGTGAAAAGGGTGGCAGGGAGCAAGGTTCCTGAGAAAACGAAAGAGGGATGAAACAAAAGGGAATAGGTAGGATGGGGCAGGGAAGGAAAGGAAGGTTTAGGTTTCCCAACTAAGCCCGCTTTTCCATTTCTTCCACTGCCTTCAGACCTTCTTCATTGCCCTGGCTTGCTCCCTTTATTTATCCCCCTCCCACCCCACAGCACTTACATAATATTCTTAATTTATTTAAGTTAATGTCGGGCTCCCGCTCTAAGCTGTTTGTGGGCAGGGATTGTGTCTGTTGCACTGTTATATTGTACTCTCTCAACCAGTCAATCGATTGATTGAGATTAACGGCCTAAAAACCCGGTCCCTCATCACAGAAAAGTTTTGTGATGTTAAACACAAGTGGGTGGCTTGCTGTCTTCTTGTGGCCCCTTTTTTGGTCTTTTTTTTTTCTTTCTCTTTGAGATGGCCCCAGTGATTGCTGTTTCTCTTCCATGGATTGTGTGTGAAAGAGAGAGAGAGTTTGAGCAACCCTTTGCCTGGAGTTTACATTCTAAGGCAGCACATGCTACCTAGAGGCTAAGATTCACCTCCCACCAAACAAGTACTAATCAATCAATCAATCAGTCATATTTATTGAGTGCTTACTGTGTGCAGAGCACTGTATTAAGCGCTTGGGAAGTACAAGTTGGCAACATATAGAGACAGTCCCTACCCAACAGTGGGCTCAAGGGTCGCATTGCTGGATTCTGAAGAAGAAGAAAAGTGACCTCTTTGTCCTCCTCTTCATGTGATGGGGTTTTCACCTCCAGTCCATTAGTGGAGGTGACACAGAACTACCAGTATTTGTTCTTGTATTAGTTCTAATGGTAAGAAGCAGCGTGGCTTAGTGGATAGAGCATGGTCTTGGGAGTCAGAGGTGTGGGTTCTAATCCGGGCTCTGCCATTGTCAGCTCTGTGACTTTGGGCAAGTCACATAACTTCTCCGTGCCTCAGTTACCTTATTTGTAAAATGGGAATTAAGAGTGTAAACCCCATGTGGTACAGGGACTGTGTCCAACCTGATTAGGTTGTATTTATCCCAGCACTTGGAACAGTGCTTGGCACATAGTAAACTTCATTCATTCAGTCAGTCATATTTACTGAGCACGTGCTGTGTGCAATGCACTGTACTAAGCGCTTGGGAGAGTACATTATAACAACAAGCAGACACATTTCTCCCCACAACAAGCTCACTGTCCAGAGGAGGAGACAGATATTAATATAAATAAAGGCTTTGCACACAGTAAGCGCTCAATAAATACGATTAATAAATATGGTACATAACAGATGTATACAGTAAATAATAAGAATAATGGTATTTGTTAAGTGCTTACTATGTGCCAAGCACTGTTCTCAGTGCTGGGGTAGATACAAGGTAATCAGGTTGGACACAGTCCCTTTCCCACATGAGGTTCACACTCTTAATCCCCTTTTTATACCTGAGGTAACTGAAGCACAGAAAAGTTAAATGACTTGCCTAAGGTCACACAGCAGACAAGTGGCAGAGACAAGATTAGAACCCACAATCTCTGACTCCCAAGCCTGTTCCCCTTCCACTAGGCCATGCTGCTTAACAAGGACCATAATTAGGATTATTATTACTACTTTTTGGCTATTTCCTGGACTAGATTTTATGTCCTTTGGGGGCAGGGATCAAGTCTACTAACTCTATCATGCTGTAGTCCCCCAAGCACTTAGTACTGTCCTCGGGCCGCACTAAATGCTCAATGCACCCTTCTGACTGGCCTGGGCAAGCCAGGTGCCTGGAAAGGTGGGGGTCCCCAGCCTCAAGAGGTCACAGATGGCAAGCTCTGTGAGCTGACTGTTGATCTCTTCAGTCCTGAGTTAATTGTCCTTTGTAGTTTTCCTTTCTCATGGTTCAAGGAATCTAACAGAGTTGACCAAGTAAATGTCTTCCCCAGTGCTCGCATTCCTTTACATTTCATGACTTCTCATCATGCCAAGGCATTTGGAGTTTGAGTTGCCGCCCAGTGTCTTGAGCTCTTTGGGGGAAAGTGACTCCTTAAATCTGCCAAATAAATGTTCCTCTCTCTTCCTTATCTCAGCTTGTGGTAAACGGTAGGGAGCTTGCTACAGGGTTGGAAGGATAGAGCCAGTGGAGGATTTATTTAGCTCCCTTTAAAAAGCAAATTTGTTCATCCTGTAGGCTTTGAAAATGGTGCCCTGGCCTTTGTCATCATCAATTATTGCCAGTTTATTGATCATTTCCTTTCCTGTCCTCCTATCCTGCACTGGCTTAGTGGAAAGAGCATGGACTTGGGAGTCAGAGGTTGCGGGTTCTAATTGCGGCTCTGCCACTTGTCAGCTATGTGACTTCGGGCAAGTTGCTTAACTTCTCTGTGCTGTAGTTACCTCATCTGTAAAATGGAGATTAAGACTGTGAGCCCCATTTGGGACAACCTGATTACCTTGTATCTACCCAAGTGCTTAGAACAGTGCTTTGCACATAGTAAGCGCTTAAATATCATCATCAGTATTATTATTAGTATTGTTATTGCATAGCTCCCCTTGAAGGGACTAGTGTAAAAAGCTGAACAGGTAGAACTCGGGAGTGCAGCCCAGCATGACTGGAGCCATTCCCAGCCTTGCCGCCATTTCCCCCACTCCAATTTTCACTTGACTTAGCACCTAAATGCCTGTAGACCGACCCTGCTTGATTGTAAACCCACTGAGGGCATGGAGGGTGGCCAATTGGAACAAGAATGGCCCCGGGAATCAGAGGATCTGCATTCTAATGCCACTTGGGTCATGTTCACGTTGTGGGACCTTGGACAAGTCTGTACCTTAGTTTCCTCTACTGTAAAATGGGGATTTAATACCTGTTCTCTTTCCTCCATGAAAAGCAGCAAGGTGTAGGGGAAAGAGTATGGGCCTGGGAGTTAGAGCACCTGGGTTCTAATCCCAGATCTGCCATTTGCCTGCTGTGTGACATCAGGCAAGCCACTTAACTTCTCCGAGCCTCAGTTCTCTCATCAATAAAATGAGGATTGACTGTGAATCCCGCGTGGGGCATGGACTGTGTTCAACCTGTTTGCCCAGCACTTAGAACAGTGATTCATACATAGTAAGAACTAAACAAATACCATAATCATTATCATAATTAATTATAATTAGATTGTGAGCTGGGTCTGAGCCGATTACCTTTTATCTACCCCAGCACTTAGTGCAGTGCTTGGCACATAATACATGTTTACCAAGCCCACAGATGTTACCATCATCATGTCTATTAACTCTGTCTTACTCTCCAAAGCACATCATACACAGTAGGTACTCAATAAATACTACTGATGTGGTGGGATGCTGGGCTATTTGGACCAAAATGGGAAGAAAAGACTGGTCTTTGCCCCTGAGGAACTACCAACCGAGAGAGGTGGCCGGAGTGAAGACGTCATACAGACAGGCCGGTGGGGCATAAGTGAGGGTGATTGAACAGGGATGGCTGGAAGTTTTCTGAAATTATCGGAGTGGTTCAGCATCATGAGATAGCTCATCCTAAATGAGAAAAGCCAAAGGACCAGGCTAAACCATGGTACTACAGGTAGGATGAGTTGAAGGAAATTCATTCATTCATTCAATCGTATTTATTGAGCGCTTACTGTGTGCAGAGCACTGTACTAAGCACTTGGGAAGTACAAGTTGGCAACACGTAAAGACAGTCCCTACCCAACAACGGGCTCACGGTCTAGAAGGGGGAGACGGAGAACAAAACAAAACATGTGGACAGGTGTCAAGTCGTCAGAACAAATAGAAATAAAGCTAGATTCATTCATTCATTCAATCGTATTTATTGAGCGCTTCCTGTATGCAGAGCACTGGACTAAGTGCTTGGGAAGGACAAGTTGGCAACATATAGAGATGGTCCCTACCCAACAATGGGCTCACAGTCTAGAAGGGGGAGACAGACAACAAAACAAAACATGTGGATGGGTGTGAAGTCATCAGAACAAACAGAAGTAAAGCTGGATGCACATCATTGACAAAATAAATCGAACATTAACTATGGACAGTACGTGTCTGTGTGTCCCCCCGGCCCCTGCTGACGTGGTGCACTATTCATGTGACACAGCCTATTGCACAGGCAGGTCAAACTCATTTCCATGGATGGACTGCCTGTGGGTTATTAGTTTGTGCCAGTTATTAATTATAAATTATTAGCATTATATAATAATTGTTATTAATTAATAGTTATTAGTTGGCCCAGCGAACAAGTGGTGGAGTCAGCATTAGAACCCACGACCTTCAGACTCCTAGGCCTGGGCTCTTTCTACTAAGCCGTGCTGCTTCGGTCAGCGTCTCCTCCAGGCGCACTGACAGGGCAGGTCGGGACCGGGTGGATTCGGTGATGGTGGCAGTTCTCGGCGGTGCGGGGCCCTCGCCACGGCAGCGGCCTCCCTCTTCCGTGGTGTCCCGCAGGCTCAGCCCATTCTGCTCTTTAAACTCACCGCTTATTTCCGGGAGGACGCGGACCCCCGCAAGGTCAATCTGGGGGTGGGAGCCCAGCTCGGTCCGCACACTCCACATCTCTGCCGCTCACCTCCTCACTGTGCCTTGTTCTCGCCTGTCCCGCCGTGGACCCCCGGCCCACGTCCTATCTCTGGCCTGGAATGTCCCTCCTCACATCTGCCAAACTAGTTCTCTTCCCCACTTCAAAGCCCTACTGAGAGCTCGCCTCCTCCAGGAGGTCTTCCAAGACTGAGCTCCCCCTTTCCTCTGTTCCTTCTCCCCTCCCCATCACCCCTAATCCCTCCCTCTGCTCTACCTCCTTCTTCGTCCCACAGCGCTTGTGTATATTTGTACATATTTATTATTCTATTTATATATCTCTAATTCTATTTATTTTGATGTTATTGATGTTATTGTTTTATTTTTTTGTCTGTCTCCCCCTTCTAGACCATGAGCCCATTGTTGGGTAGGGATTGTCTCCATCTGTTGCCGAATTGTACTTTCCAAGTGCTTAGTACAGTGCTGTGCATACAGTAAGCACTCAACAAATACGATTGAATGAATGAATGAATGAAAACCAGGCCGCACTTTACAAATGCTGTAAATCGCTAATGCACTGTTTTTAACATAGTAACCCAATTGTTCATTGTTAAAAAGACGAAAGGCTAGAGACTACTATTGCAGTTTTGGTGTTGGCAGTTAGTGCTTCCGTTGGGGCAGGGTGAGTGGAAAATGAAGTGGGGAGAGAGACAGGGACAAAGAAACTCACCCTTCACATACCTCACGCCTATATATGCTCATCCATGCTGCGAACAGCTGCGTGTACACACACACACACACACACACACACGCACACCCACACCCACCCACCCACACCCCCACTACCCTAAATCCTCACTTAGATGATCTTCCTGGAAGGGAATCGCTGGCTTAGCTCTAAACAACTGAATTTTTTCATTCGTCACTTCTCCCATGCCCACCTTCTAGCTCAGTTGTAGTCTCAACTCTCCCAAATCTGATCCCACAGCTTAGTCAACCAGTAGTATTTATCGAGCACTTACTGTGTACAGAGCACAGTACTAAGCACGTAAGAAAGTACAGTACAACAGAGTATGTAGATGTAATCCTGGCCAATAAGGAGCTTACCTTCTACAAGAAAGAGTTTATAGTATACCGGAGCTCATGCTATTTTCTCTTTCCAGAATTCCCTCCCTGTTTCAAATTCCCCAGGTTACAGCTCTCCTCATCTTCAAAGCCTTAAAACCCCACCTCCTCCAAGAAGCCTTCCCCGATTAATTCCCTATACCTTAAGTTGCACCAACCCAACGTCCTCCTGTAATGCTTTGTATACCTAGCCAATCCCAGATTTTATGGGCATATTCATTTGTATATTCCATGGTTTATTCAGTCATCTCATCCGAACATAAGAATGCTACTCCAGAGTATCCTTAGTCTTTCTCCTGCTCACACTCTTTGTTTGTAATCTAAGTCTGTTTTCTCCACAGAGGGCAAGACCTATGTTGGTTACTTCTACTTGGGAGAGAAGGCACTCAGTAAATATGATTTATGTTGATAAATCTGAATGAGACTTTGTAGTGTAGGACACATGAAAAAAAATGTTTATTTGTACTGTACAGTTTCAGACATTAAAGCCTTCCTTTAGGAAGTGATTATTTACATTAAAGCCTGTTGATTTCATGTTCTGTGACATTTCTCAGGCCGTGAATTTCTGGTATGTCCTGGTGATGAATGATGAGCACACAGAACGACGTTATCTCCCCTTCTTCCTTCTGAGTTGGGGACTTCCGGCTTTTGTTGTGATCCTGCTCTTGATCGTTCTGCGAGGGATCTATCATCACAACATGTCTCAAATCTACGGCTTGATCCACGGTGACCTGTGAGTACTTCTGTACAAAGCCCACTGGGGTCCTTGGCCCTCGCATGATTTTATATGTTATTGGCGATCTAAAAATTTGATCCAGGTATAAGATCACACCACCTCTTTCCTG
Source organism: Tachyglossus aculeatus (assembly GCF_015852505.1). Lineage (NCBI taxonomy): Eukaryota > Metazoa > Chordata > Mammalia > Monotremata > Tachyglossidae > Tachyglossus > Tachyglossus aculeatus. The sequence goes on from NC_052088.1 coordinate 24,454,087, forward strand.
TAAGTGAAGCCAGTTCTTGTGAAGGCAGGATATTGGACGGGGAGAGTGACTTTTGGGAGATGGGGTTTCAATCCATTGGTGACACCCCTGTGGAAATTCTTAGGAGCTGGGGAGAAGGGAGAGCTTGATATCTGATTACTAATGCCTTTTCATGGTCCGGAGATAGTCCAATTATGATTTGATCTCAAGTCCCTGTTGAGATGTTACAGAGGTAGAGTCATCACCATGTTCCCTCTTTGGCCACGGAGTTACCCTCTCCCCTAAAGCCCTATCCTTGAGAAACTTGGAAACTGATGGTGGTAGTGATTACTTCTTGTTCTCAGAGTCCAGCCATTGACAGAATAAAACAATTGTGCTTATAATGGCAAAGATCTGTGGTTAGGATTCTCCTTGGCACTTTAGTATTGCAAAGGACATAGACATAGAAAGTTTACTTCTTTTACTCCAGGATTCTTCCAACCTAATGAGAATGCAGGAGGTTAGTGCATCGTCAGTATATAATTGTGGATGTTAATTTGGAAAAAAAAATCCAGGATCAGTAGTGGCTGGCAGGTGGGCATGGCTACCATTTTCTGAGACAAAGTTAACTTCTTTCTTTCCTCCTCTGAAGAGCGTAGCTTCCATTCCATGGGACTGAATTATGTTGAATAATGGCAGTCATTGAGTGTTACACTCTTTGGGGAGGGAGGGTGGCCTACTGGAAAGAACATAGAACTGTAGGAGTTAGGAGATATAAGTTCTAGTCCCAGCGACACCACTTGCCTGCTGTGTGGCCCGGTCAGTTCAACCGTCACAATGTGGCTAAAATCCACCTTTTCCTCTCCATCCAAACTGCTACCACGGTAATCCAAACATTTATTCTGTCCCACCTTGATTACTGTATCTACCTTCTGTCTCTTCCCACTCCAGTCCATACTTCCCTCTGCTGCCCACATCATTTTTCTACAAAAAATGTTCAGCCCATGTTTCCCCATTCCTCAAGAACCTCTGGTGGTTGCCCATCCACTTCCATCTAAAATAGAAACTCCTTATCGTCGGCTTTAAAACATTCAATCACTTTGCCCCCTCAGCGTGGCACAGTAGATAGAGCACAGGTCTGGGAGTCTGCTTTGTGACCTTAGACAAGTCACTGAACTTCTCTGGGCTTCAGTGGCCTCATCTGTAAAATAGGGATTAAGAGTGAGAGCCCCATGTTGGGCAGGGACTATGTCCAACCTGCTTACTTTGTATCTACCCCCATGTTTAGAACAGTGCTTGTAGTGCTTGGCACAGAGTAAGCACATAACAAGTACCATGATTATAATTATTATTATTATTACCTTACCTCACGGCTCTCTTCTACAACCCAGCCCACAGACTTTGCTCGTCTTTTGCCAACTTATTCATTCATTCATTCAGTTGTATTTATTGAGTGCTTACTGTGTGCAGAGCACTGTACTAAGCACTTGGGAAGTACAAGTTGGCAACATATAGAGACGGTCCCTACCCAACAGTGGGCTCACAGTCTAGAAGGGGGAGACAGAGAACAAAACAAAACATATTAACAAAATAAAATAATTAGAATAAACATGTATAAATAAATAAATAGAGTAATAAACATGTACAAACATATATACATATATACAGGTGTTGTGGGGAGGGGAAGGAGGTAAGAGGGGGATGGGGAGGGGGAGGAGGGGGAGAGGAAGAGGGGGCTCAGTGTGGGAAGGCTTCCTGGAGGAGGTGAGCTCACAGTAGGGCCTTGAAGGGATGAAGAGAGCTAGCTTGGCAGATGCACGGAGGGAGGGCATTCCAGGCCAGGGGGATGACGTGGGCCGGGGGTCGATGGCGGGACAGGCGAGAACGAGGCACGGTGAGGAGATTCCATCTCGTCTGTCTCACCGCCAATCCTCTCACCCACATCCTGCCTCTGGCCTGGAACTCCCTCCCTCCCTCTTCAGCTGTGAAAGACAATTACTCTCCCCCCTTTCAAAGCCTTATCGAAGGCACAGCTCCTCGAAGAGGTCTTCCCTGACTAAGCCCTCATTGCCTCTTCTCCCACTCCCTTTTGCATTGCCCTAGCACTTGGATTTTCTCCCTTTAAGCAAAGCAAAATTGACTTGTGACTTGTGTCAGTGCTTAAAGGGCCTTGGTATTGGTAGTCTTGTCTTTGCCATTCGGGGCAGCATTTGGCTTAATGATGATGTTGATAAAGCCATTCAAGTAGCCAAATGGATCTTATGTGATAAGTCCAGGTCTCATCCATCAATTGGTCATATTTATGGTGCTCTTACTGTGTGCAGAGTATGGTACTAAGTGCATGGGAGAGAACATTAGAACAGAGTTGGTAGACATGTCCAGTGACCACAGTGAGCTTACAGTCTTGTCTTATACCTTCGAGTCATCTCTGACCCATAGCGATGCCATGGACACATCTCTCCCAGAATGCCCCCCTCCATCTGCAATGGTTCTGGTAGTGTATCCATAGAATTTTATTGGTAAAAACATGGAAGTGGTTTACCATTGCCTCCTTCCACACAGTCACCTTGAGTCTTCAACCTAACTCTCTCCCATGCCGCTGCTGCCCAGCCCAGGTGAGTTTGGACTTGTAGCGGATTGCCTTCCTCTCCCTAGCCACTGCCCAAGCTAGGAATTGAATGGGTAGGCCTCTGCTTGACTCTCCCTCCCATTGTCAAGACTAGTAGAGTACTGGAAACTCTCCAGGTGCGACCCTGAGATGGGGGCTTACAGTCTAGAGGGAGAGAAATAGCCTCATAGCCAAGTAGAAGGCTAGACAGCACCTCAGCCTTGTCAGTTTTTATTTCACTGCTAAATATGGTGTTCTCAATATTGTCAAACCCCGACACAGCCTCCTCCAAAGGACAGAGTTAATTCCTGCAGTCTCCTTAGGCCTACAGCCATCAGTCAGTCAGTCTTACTTACTGACCACCTACTGTATGCCGAGCATTGTACTAAGTGCTTGGAAGAGTACAATATAACAATAACAGGCACATTTCTGGCCCATAACTTTCATTCATTCGATTGTATTTATTGAGCACTTACTGTGTGCAGAGCATTATACTAAGTGCTTGGGAAGTACAAATCGGCAACATATAGAGACGGGCCCTACCCAACAACGGGCTCACAGTCTAGAAGGGGGAGACAGACAACAAACAAAACAAAACAAGTAGACAGGTGTCAAAACCCTCAGAGCTTACAGCACCGCGATAACTCTGTTCAACACTTGGTAGTCATCATACATCTTTCTGTTCACGTGTCCCTAAACTCAGTCATCAAGGTGTAGCAATTCTTGGATAATGGAAAGATGCTCATAACTTGTCGAGTGGGAAGAATTTCTCGATGGACGGGAAGCATTTTTGACAGCCTCTTCCAGTTTGCTTGCTGCAACCTCACTATTTGTAGAATAGACCTGTGGGCTGACCACCCACATCCAGGTTTATTTCAGCAGTAATGGGTCACCCTAACCTTCTCAATTAAAAATAAGAAGCTGGTATGCTTTGGTTTAAGATAGAACTCCTGGTCTTCAGATTATACCACCAGCCTGGATGGGGAAGCATTGACTTTGTTTTTGGAGACCTATTCAAAAGGAGTCTACAGTCTTCTTCAGAGATAGCTTCTTTTCAAAGTAAGGTTCTCGGTTGGGACACTTGGACTTTCAGAATAGGTAATATCAGTATTAAGTGCTCTTATTCCCCATTGAATCTTCCTCCATTAATCGAGCCTTTCTTTATAAGCCTCACATCTCCCGAGTTAGGAAAGTGTGAGATTAAAGGCATACTAGTAGATTGATGAGGATGTTACTTACAAGATATGTAGTTATTTGGTGAAATAATAGCCCACCTGCTGTGATTGTAGTAATTCTCTTTTAGTGAACAATCTACACACTAGATTCTCAGGACATAGATACACTTTATAACATAATATAGCATAATACAAGGATGAACTTATTCAGTTTATCCTGTCAGCTACGTCAAGTAGCAGGATTCTATGGGAAGTGCAAATGGTGTTCTCTTGACTAATGGTGTTGAGCTTTGCAAAGGAATCAGAGCAATGCCTTTTTCCGTAGTCACTTAGAATGGAGCCAGAACAGAGTCTACACAGCTCAAGAGTAAGTTTCTTTTCAAAGATAAAACAGAATAGCCTAATAGAAAGAGATTAGGACTGGGAAACCTGGGTTCTAGTCTTGATTCCACCCCTTGCAGGCTCTGTGACCTTGGACAATTCAATTAACTTCTCTGGTGCTCGGTCTCCTTATCTGTAAAATGCGGATTAAAAAATCTGATTTTCCTTCTCTGACTGTTTATCTCCATACAGGACAGGGACTGTGTTGATTCTGATTGTTTTGAATCTACTGCAGCATTTAGCACATAGTAAAAGTTTAATAATTATTATTAAAAAGATAACATTGACCATTTTACTTTCAGAAGAAAGTACAGTGCAAGGAGGCAGTTAAAGATGTTTGTTATGCTTTTTAATTCAATATCTCAGTTATTACCTTTCTCTTCCTCTCGATCATTGGTTTTTATTGAGTTACTATGTGTTAGTGCACACTATTAAGCACTTGGCTGAGCGTCCAAGAGCTTAGTGGGATATGGACTTATAAAGTGCATAACCCCCCCGAGGTACCTTACCATCCCATACTAGACTCTCTTACTTTGGAGCCACAACATGCTATTCCTTGGTCTGGAACATTGCCCACTCCTACCCTTCTTCAAATCCCTACTCCAAATCCCCCTCTAATGTGAAGTCTTCCCTTACGCACCTCCTCTCCTGTTACCCTTCCTGACATTTGTATCTACAAGTCAAAGCACATGCTTCCTGTCATCTTCCTTCCTCTCCCGATAGACTGTGCGTTCTTCGGAACAGGAGCTTCTTGAATGGCCACTACCAGAATGGCTCCTTGATGGGTTGTTACTGTTCAAGTCCCCTTTCAGGGTCGCAGCTGGAGAGTTTCCAGTACTCCATCGGGCTCGACTAAGAGAGGGAGAGTCGAGCAGAGGCCTGTCCATTCCATTCCATTCCTAGCTTGGGCAGTGGCTAGCAAGTGGAAGACAATCTTTTACAAGTCAAAACTCACCTGCGCTGGGCAGCAGCAATATGGGGGAGAGTCAAGGGCGGAGACTCATGTTTACTGCGCGGAAGGAGGTAATAGTAAACCAATTCCATATTTTTACCAAGAGAAGTCAATGGATACACTACCAGAGAGATTGCTGGTAGAGGTGGGGTGTTCTGGGAGAGATGTGTCCATGGCGTCACTATTGGTTGGAGGAGACTTAACGGCATAAGACAGGACTGTTCAAGTAGTTTGAGCCAGTCCTTATGGTAAGGTGAATTGCCCACAGTAGGTGCTAAGTAAATACAACTCCTTGCCTGAAAGAATCAATTCACCTCCCGGATTGCCCGGCGTCACATCATTCAGCGATTCAGGAAAGTTTGGGGGCTTTATATGTTGGTTTGTATGGTATTAGGAAAGATATCAATATATTTTTGAAGGGGGCACTTTGGTGTTTTAAAACTCAATACCCTCTCCACTCAGTGTCAGATGAATAGATTTTACAGAAAAATCGATGTCCTCCTGTTCAACAATGGTGGTTACATCTGAAGAAGCAATGTACTTTGCAGCCAAATTTGCTGCTTTTTCCTTCAGGGAAACTAATCAATCATTCAGTGATATTTATTGAGCAACTATTGTTTGCCCAAACAGCATGGTACTAGGCTTTTGGCAGATTTCAGTAGAATTAGCAGACATGATCCCTGACTTCAAGGAGCTTACAATCTCGTTTCAGGAGACAGACACTAAGATAAATTCAGAGAAGGGGAAGTAATAGAGTGTTTAAGATATTTTCACAAGTGCCATGGGGGCTTGGGAGTAGTTAAAGGTGTAGTTGGTGCAGAAGTACTGCAGTAAATGGCAGTTGGGGAGAATAAAACCTGGTGGAGTAGAAAAAATAATCAAGGAAGGCCTCCTAGAAGAGCTGTGAAGAAGAAAGGAACTATGCAGGAAGCAGGAGTCCCCTTTCTAGACTGTGAGCCCATTGTTGGGTAGGGACCATCTCTATATGTTGCCAACTTGTACTTCCCAAGCGCTTAGTACAGTGCTCTGCACACAGTAAGCACTCAATAAATACGATTGAATGAATGAATGAATGAATGACTGCTGAGTGAGGCTGAAGTCCATAGTTATTTTCTGCCGAAAAGTGTCACGTGCTTTCCCCACTTTTGTTTGAAGAGGTTTGCTATTACTAGGCCTTGGGCCATCCACCACCAAGTTGAAACCACAACAGTTAGAAAACCGAAAAGTTGTTGTGTAGAGGAGGTTAGAGGAGGCATCTTCAATGCCAGAAGGAAATGTGTAGAAAGGTAAGCAGTTCTCAAATGTGTTCCATAGTGCAGCTTGGGTAGACAGTCTGGGGACAAGGGATTTTTGGGACAGTTCAGAGTATTTCTTTTGACCACTCTGGTTACAAATATTTTTATGTTTGTGTCCTCCTTCGAGTGTGAGCTCACTATGGTCAGGTAGCTTGTCACTTCTTTATTCAGTACAATGTACCTGACCAATACTATGACCATCACTATCCTTACTATTAGTGCTTCTACCACCACCACCATTACTAGTAGGATGTCTCCTCTTCCCACCCATTCTACTGAAAAAAACAATTTTCGTTCTGGTTTCTTCTCTCAGTGGATTTGCAGGGGATTTTTTTTTCTAAAGCTAAAATGATAATAAAATCAATTAGAAGCACTGCTTAAAAACAGAAGTCTAAGAATAGCATTTGTCAACTGATTCAAGATGGGTTGAGCTATTCTTCCACCAAAAAAGATAATGATTATAAGAAAAAAATATGGAAAATAATCACACTAATCCTCTCTCTCAGCCTCTTTCCAAAATCAGAGACATTTATTGAGCACTTACCATGGGCAGAGCACTGTACTAAGTGCTTGGGAGAGTACAGTATAACAAAGTTGGTGGACACATGTCTTGCCCACAATAAGCTGTATTGGACTATTGCTGTATTGTACTTTCCAAGTGCTTAGTATAGTACTCGCACACAGTAAGCACTCAATAAATATGATTGAATGAATGAACAAACTCAGTCTAGAGGAGAAAAAAGTGGGTTTTCAGTTTGACAAAGAGCTACTGTACAACAGTACTGTACAACAACAGGTGTTAAACAGGTAGACAGTGGGAAGAACAATGTCTCATTTACAAAATTTTCATACTTTCCCTTGTGAAACAGTGACTCAGCATTATATCAGGGATGAGGTAAAACGGTAGATGATAGTGAAACTGTAAAGTTATGTACTTGGAGAAGACTTAAACCTGCAATCAAAAACCAAATGGGTAAATATAAGCATATAATATATTTTTCATCTCCAAACATATGCAAACATGCCTACACCCTACAGGAAGAACTTCTTGATTAAAATAGATGTGACTACCGTGATGAAGCAGCGTGGCTCAGTGGAAAGAGCATGGGCTTTGGAGTCAGGGGTCATGGGTTCGAATCTCAGCTCTGCAATTGTCAGCTGTGTGACTTTGGACAAGTCACTTAACTTCTCTGTGCCTCAGTTCCCTATCTGTGAAATGGGGATTAAGCCTGTTAGCCCCCCGTGGGACAACCTGGTCTCTTTGTAACCTCCCCAGTGCTTAGAACAGTGTTTCGCACATAGTAAGCACTTAATAAATGCCATCATTATTATACCAGTTCACCCAGATACCTCTTACGTGAAATGGATGAACTGAACGTATGTTTAAAACTAATACTTTGTTAGCTATCTACTAAATCCTTAGTGGGGGCCAAGCTCTGTGCTAAGAGGTAGAGTAAATGCAAGACAATCATATCATAATCATCAGTGGTATTTATTGAGCACTTACTATGTGCAGAGAACTGTACTAAGCACTTGGGAGAGTACAATGCAACAGAGTTGGTAGACACATTCCTTGCCCACAGTGAGCTTGCAGTCTAGAGGAGGATCAGACACAGTCCTTGTCTCACACACAGTTCACCGTCTGAGAAAGGGAAGCGGATGTCTTTTTCCCAGTCAACTGATGTAGAAACAGAGGCCCAGAGAAACCAAGTGAGCTCCCAAAAGTCACACAGCACTCATGTTTATATAATGCTTTTTATCTTTCCCAAGTACTTCCAATCTTTTTATCCTCACAACATCCCTCCTGGGGATATATCCTTGTTTACCCTGAAACAGAGACTCAAAGAGGAAAAGGAATTTGCCCAAAGTCACACAGCAGTCCCGAGACAGAGCTGGAACTCAAATCTAGGTCTTTTAGCTCCCAGTCCCATGCTCTTAACCTTAGACTACACTGCTTCCCGTTTTTGAGAAGCCATTTGAGAAGCCTATAGGGTAACAGATGAATGGTTTGACCAGAAATTTCCCTTCACTGGGGGGTTCTGATTTTGATGTTTAGTTGTTGTAAAGCTGTGTAAAGAATGCCTTTTACTGAGATGATTACCTCCATTCCCCATTTCCTTTTGCACGCATAAAGCTCAGGGACGTTGGCCACATCTGCGAAGGGAACCAAAAAAAGAACCCATTAAAACAACTGGAAGTTGTTTGAGGCTGTATAGACAGAAGTGTTTGGTCACAACCATAATCTCTGTGTGTATCCCAGGTGGTCTGGGAGTCTGAGTGATGGACAGTTGTTCCCTCAGGTTGGCAGCTCCCCATCACTGGCCTGCCATGCCAGAGCAGAAGGAGAGGACATTCTCTGTCAGTCAGGAAGAGGTCAGTGCCCCTAGAGGGTACCATTGGTTGCAACCAGTGTATCTGTATCTGTACAACTTCTTTTGCTGCCCAACATAATCCCTGAAAATGGGTGTTTGGTGCCAGAGGTTTGTTTGGTTCCACTCAAGCCAGACATTTTCAGTGACAGTAGGCTCATTTCATCCCCACTTGCCATTATTTCAAAAAGTTCCGTAGCATCCTATTCATACGAAGAAAATGATTTCATTGAGTAGTCCACAACATCATCTTTTAATGCAGATCTTCTGACAAGACTGCCCATTGGGAATTGCCTTTATGAAGGGAAACAAACAGAAAGGACAGGAACAAAAGCCAATTACAGTGTGACACACACACTTCCTAAATCATGAATAATGGCTACATTCAGAGGTTCTGAGAAGCCAAAGTCTATTCCAAGGGCAGATCAAAAGGAGCACCTAAAAATATGAGTTGATCATTTCCATCCATCTTCTAAGAAGGGGGAAATGCTTAAGTGTACACAAAGGATCTGCCAAAACCGAAGACTTGTTCTCAGTGGTCAAATGATTTCTGAGGAGCTTTTCATTGACCTTTGTTTGGCATGTTCTGACTTATCTGAAGATTTTTAGTGAAAGACAAATTGCCCTTTGAAGTCCTAATGCTTGGGAAAGGGAAGGTCAAAGTTTGCATACCTCACAAATGGGCTGAGTAGCAGAGCAGGCCAGAGAAGGCCCAGAACCTATTTCAACTTGTGGGAGGAAAAAAGGGACCATAAGTAAAATTCACTCTGTGTCCTATAAAAATTTGATCTGATTTCTAGTAGAAGCACTCTTGAAAAGCAAGAAGATACACTGAGGGTTGATGCCAAATTTTTATATTTGTATGCTAGAAATCACTTCCCTTTGCCTTAGTCTCATCGTCTGTAAAATGGGAATGAAATGCCTGTTCTCTGACCCTCTTAAAAACAGATCCCCATGTGGGAGAGAGGCTGATACACACACAAACACACACACACGTGATTTTCCCACAGACGCCATTAGCAGCAGCAGGAAAGAACGAGAGGTGTATGTATTTTCCCATGTCTGCCAAGATAGCTGATTCTGTGCTCCTGGATTTCCATTGTTGGAGGAGCGTACCTTCCAAGTGCCATTTGGAACTCCGGGAATGCCGGGTCAGTATCTGACTCCCACCTGGATTGGGACAGGAATCCAGTTGCCCAAGATGGTGCGGAGAGGACCCAATTCAGACTGTCTTTATCCTGTCTGGCCACTCAGACCCTCAGAGCGGAGAAGTGGTGGTCCAGGGTGTGTCCGGGTTAGAACTGGAATCTCCATTTTGAGAAGGGAGCATAAGACTGTGAGCCACCCGTGGGACTTCCTGATCGCCTTGTCACCTCCCCAGCGCTTAGAATGTTGCTTTGCACATAGTAAGCGCTTAATAAATGCTATTATTATTCCCTCACCTGTAAAATGGGGATGAAGACTGTGAGCCCCCCGTGGGACTTCCTGATCACCTTGTCACCTCTCCAGCGCTTAGAACGGTGCTTTGCACGTGGTAAGCACTTAATAAATGCTATCATTATTATTATTATTTGTTTGCTAGGCACTTACCACCTGCCAGGCACCGTTCTAAGAGCTGGGGTGGAAACCAGCCAATTGGGTTGGACCCCCTCCCTATCCCACGGGGGGGCTCACGGTCTCCATCCCCATTTTGAAGATGAGGGAACTGAGGCACAGAGGAGTTGAGTGACTTGCCCAGGGTCGCACAGCAGGCAAGTGGCAGCAAACCTTGTGACTCCCAGGCCCATGCCCCAACCCCATGCAGCAGACAAATGGCAGCAAACCTTGTGACTCCTTTTAGAATGTGAGCCTACTGTTGGGTAGGGACTGTCTCTATATGTTGCCAACTTGTACTTCCCAAGCGCTTAGTACAGTGCTCTGCACACAGTATGCGCTCAATAAATACGATTGATGATGATGATGATGACTCCCAGGCCCGTGCCCGAACCCCATGCAGCAGACGAATGGCAGCAAACCTTGTGACTGCCAGGCCCGTGCCCCAACCCCATGCAGCAGACAAATGGCAGCAAACCTTGTGACTCCTTTTAGACTGTGAGCCTACTATTGGGTAGGGACTGTCTCTATATGTTGCCAACTTGTATTTCCCAAGCGCCTAGTACAGTGCTCTGCACACAGTAAGTGCTCAATAAATACGATTGATGATGATGATGATGATGACTCCCAGGCCCGTGCCTTAACCCCATGCAGCAGACAAATGGCGGCAAACCTTGTGACTCCTTTTAGACTGTGAGCCTACTGTTGGGTAGGGACTGTCTCTCTATGTTGCCAACTTGTACTTTCCAAGCGCCTAGTACAGTGCTCTGCACACAGTAAGCGCTCAATAAATACGATTGATGGTGATGATGATGACGACTCCCAGGCCCATGCCCTAACCCCACGCAGCAGATGAATGGCAGCAAACCTTGTGACTCCCAGGCCCGTGCCCCAACCCCATGCAGCAGACATATGGCAGCAAACCTTGTGACTCTTTTTAGACTGTGAGCCTACTGTTGGGTAGGGACTGTCTCTATATGTTGCCAACTTGTACTTCTCAAGCGCTTAGTACAGTGCTCTGCACACAGTAAGCGCTCAATAAATGCGATTGGTGATGATGATGATGACTCCCAGGCCCATGCCCTAACCCCATGCAGCAGACGAATGGCAGCAAGCCTTGTGACTCCCAGGCCCGTGCCCCAACCCCATGCAGCAGACAAATGGCAGCAAACCTTGTGACTCCTTTTAGACTGTGAGCCCACTGTTGGGTAGGGACTGTCTCTACATGTTGCCAACTTGTACTTCCCAAGCGCCTAGTACAGTGCTCTGCACACAGGAAGTGCTCAATAAATACGATTGATGATGATGATGATGACTCCCAGGCCCGTGCCCGAACCCCATGCAGCAGATGAATGGCAGCAAACCTTGTGACTCCCAGGCCTGTGCCCCAAACCCATGCAGCAGACGAATGGCAGCAAACCTTGTGACTCTTTTTAGGCTGTGAGCCCACTGTTGAGTAGGGACTGTCTCTCTATGTTGCCAACTTGTACTTCCCAAGCGCCTAGTACAGTGCTCTGCACACAGTAAGCGCTCAATAAATACGATTGATGATGATGATGATGACTCCCAGGTCCGTGCCCCAACCCCATGCAGCAGACAAGTGGCAGCAAACTTTGTGACTCCCAGGCCCGTGCCCCAACCCCATGCAGCAGACAAATGGCAGCAAACCTTGTGACTCCTTTTAGACTGTGAGCCTACTGTTGGGTAGGGACTGTCTCTATATGTTGCCAACTTGTACTTCCCAAGCGCCTAGTACAGTGCTCTGCACACAGTAAGCGCTCAATAAATACGATTGATGATGATGCAGCAGACAAATGGCAGCAAACCTTGTGACTCCTTTTAGACTGTGAGCCTACTGTTGGGTAGGGACTGTCTCTATATGTTGCCAACTTGTACTTCCCAAGCGCCTAGTACAGTGCTCTGCACACAGTAAGTGCTCAATCAATACGATTGATGATGATGACTCCCAGGCCCATGCCCTAACCCCATGCAGCAGATGAATGGCAGCAAACCTTGTGACTCCCAGGCCCGTGTCCCAACCCCATGCAGCAGACAAATGGCAGCAAACCTTGTGACTCCTTTTAGACTGTGAGCCTACTGTTGGGTAGGGACTGTCTCTACATGTTGCCAACTTGTACTTCCCAAGCGCTTAGTACAGTGCTCTGCCCACAGTAAGCGCTCAATAAATACGATTGATGATGATGATGATGACTCCCAGGCCCGTGCCCCAACCCCGTGCAGCAGACAAGTGGCAGCAAACTTTGTGACTCCCAGGCCCGTGCCCCAACCCCATGCAGCAGACAAATGGCAGCAAACATTGTGACTCCTTTTAGACTGTGAGCCTACTGTTGGGTAGGGACTGTCTCTACATATTGCCAACTTGTACTTCCCAAGCGCTTAGTACAGTGCTCTGCACACAGTAAGCACTCAATAAATACGATTGATGATGATGACTCCCAGGCCCGTGCCCCAACCCCATGCAGCAAATGGCAGCAAACCTTGTGACTCCCAGGCCCGTGCCCCAACCCCATGCAGCAGACAAATGGCAGCAAACCTTGTGACTCCTTTTAGACTGTGAGCCCACTGTTGGGTAGGGACTGTCTCTATATGTTGCCAACTTGTACTTCCTAAGCGCTTAGTACAGTGCTCTGCCCACAGTAAGCGCTCAATAAATACGATTGATGATGATTAGACAATCCCTATCCAACATAGGATTCACAGTCTTAGATGGGGGAAGAACAGGTACTTTAAGCCCATTTTATAGATGAGGAAACTGAGAAAGACCTGCTGTAGTTTAAGTGGAGGAGTTGGGATTAGGACCCAGGTCTTCTGGCTCCCAGGCCTGGGCTCTTTTCAGTAGGCCACATTGCTTCCATCCTCATCATCTCCTGCAAGACCTTACCACAAGGGCATGACTCTCCTTGCCCTTATTTCAGTATCCTCTCCACAAACCCACACACCATTTCAGATTTGTCTGCAAGCTGGGTCCTGTCTAGAAGAGAACTGTGGCTGCCTCTGTGCACTTCCCGCACCCCTTGACTCACCAGCGTGGTCTCCTACAGATGCCTTCCCTGGGTCCCTAGCCTTTCCCCCGCCCACCACCCCCAGGTCCTCTTAGGAGCCTCCCTTTGCTACGCTAAGAGTTGGAGAATGTGATGTTCTCAAAAAGGCAAAGAAAGTTACAGTTCCATAACAGAATTGGAAAGGCATACTCTATTCTAAGGTTCTAGCCCATGTTCTAGAAGTTGTACATAGTATCAGTGGTGGTATTTGTTTATTCGTTCATTCATTCAATCATATTAAATGCTTACTGTGTGCTGAGCACTGTACTAAGCGCTTGGGAAGTACAAGTCGGAAACATATAGATACGGTCCCTACCGAACAACGGGCTCACAGTCTAGAAGGGGAAGACAGACAACAAAACAAAACATGTAGGTGTCACAATCGTCAGAGCAAATAGAAAGCACATAAGTTTAGCACTTATGTGTCAAGCTCTGTACCAAGTGCTGGGGCAGATGCAAAATAATCAGGTCAGATAGAGACTTGGAGGCTCACAGTCTAAGTATTGTTCCATTCTAAATTATGTATGATGAACACAAATGAAGCACTGGGGGGAAGGCTGCAGAGAGAACCTGAAATATGGTTAAGAAAACCTGCTAGCTCTATTGTCAAGATGGAATTTGGCAAAACTTGGTCAGGATCTCAGACTCTGAGATCTGATCACTCCTTCATTCATTCAGTCATATTTATTGAGCGCTTGGAAAGTACTTGAGATTTTTTTGAGGACTCCTGAGGATGCCATGATGGATGGGATGCTTTGTATAAACTATTTCACACTTAGTCTTGAACAGCTTCCTTTCACGGGAAAATTAGACGTTATCAAAGCCTGTCATCGTTTTGAAGGAAAGCCTCTTCCAGCATGTGTGTTTTAGTTGTTTCTGTAGTACACCTGAGAAAAAACAAAAAACTATCACTTCCCCAGCATCCTTATAATAGGTGTGAGGGGATCACTCTCAACCAAATAAGTCTTAAAGATGCTGAAATATTCTCTAGAGCTCTAGGGTTCTGGGATCTTGAAAGATTGGAGTTTCTAGTAATAAAATCAAGTTGTGCACTGTGTTAATGATCTCAGATGCAAACTGGGTGCCTGGTCTGTGTGTTTGTGCACGCTACTTGTATTCATGCTGTAGAGGAGTAAAAAGATCCTTTATCGGTGACAAAAACATAACCAAACCAAATAAAAGTTAGTGAAGTAAAACCTACACATGAGAGAAGATAGTATGTAGCGTATTTTAAGCCAGTGATTGAATGTAAGTGGGGGGGAAGTAATTGCCTTTAGAGGAAAACATGCAGTGGGCCTGACAAAACAGCTTTTTGTCAGCTAGACCTTTAGTTAGTCCAACATATTTGTCTAGAGAGTGGTTCATGGGTGGAGTAATCTTTGTTCCTTGAATCGGATACTGAAACCAAATCCCAAATCTTTTCCGAGTGCCGATATCTCCTTTCCTTCTCTGTCCTTGGTTCCTAGGTGAGAATGTGTGCCCTCCAGCCAGTCTGGAGGGTCTCTGGGATGGGGTCCCAGTCTCCCTGGGGTGGAATTTCATCCCTGGCTCAGGCCCCGCATCTCACCCCATCCCCGCCCCCACCACCCACACAGATCTTAAATGCTTAAAGTTCATGGAAGAAACAGACTGTCTCAGTGGCCGCGTTGGCCTGAGGAATAATCCCCTGTAACTTCATCCCAGGAACCTGCCCGAGTTGCCACGAGAAATGCCAGCAGCAAAGTGAATATGTGCTCTCTGAAGAGTAGTTTAGTAGGCACAGGTTGTTGGCAGGGCACCTTCGAGGAGCCTGTTGGCAGGACACTCCAGGGGAGGTGTTGAAAGAGAGGTTAGATTTATATAGCTCAGAGCCTTGGTCTTGCACAATTTGTGTCCCGAGCCCCTAGGTTAAAAGCAACCTCTGTCCTGACTGAAGCTACAGGAAAATGGGCCCAGCTTTCTCAGGACAACTGAGTATTTAGCTGAGATCCCGTGACCGCTTCCGGGCCTGGTTGTAAAATGTGCTGGCAGGCGGGTGGGTGGAAAGTGAGGGTTGAGAGGGGGAAAGAGAGGCAGACTGCCCCAGGTTTGGCAGGAGACACTTTGGGTGGGAGATGAGCTCTTAGAGGAATCCTTGGACATTTGCCCGCAGAGAGTCTGGAGATATGGTTGTTGACAGCTTTGTAAGAAAAGTCCTCTCGGAGGCTTGGATGAGTTTGCCATTTTTAGCACAACTAACCCAGAAATAGTCCTCGGAAATCAGAAGGGACCTGCACCCCCTTCCTGGGAATTCAGGAGACATGGGTTCTCCTCTGAGCTCTGGGCACCAAGGGAAAGTGGGTTGGAAGCCTCTCATTCCCAACTGTCTCAATAAACTGGCGCAAGCAGCACTAGAATTCAAATGAGAAAATAGCCCAGAAAATATTTTAGGCTCTTAGGAATAACTTCTGTTTAAATACCCTTCATCTCCAATCAGTGAGCTTGAGGGGAAAAATATTCAAGCTGATAACACTTACTGGGGCTTCTTGCTTTTTAATAATAATGATGATGGTATTTGTTAAGTACTTACTATGTGCCAAGCATTGTTCTAAGCACTGGGGTAGATATAAGATAAGCAGGATGTCCCAGGTGGGGCTCACAGTCTTAATCCCCAATTTACAGATGAGGTAACTGAGGCACATAGAAGTTGTGACATGCCCAAAGTCACACAGCTGACAAGTGGCAGAGCCGGGATTAGAACCCAGGGTCCTCTGACTCCCAAGCCAGTGCACTTTCCACTAAGCCATGCTGCTTCTCTGTAATTGCCTTTTGTAATTTACCCGTGGGAGTAATAGGAGTAGTAATATTTATCAAGCTCTCACTGGATGCACTGCATTGTAATATTATTGGTGGTATTTAAGCACTTACTATGTGCCACGCACTGTAATAATCAGATCAGACACAGTCCCTGAACCACTTGAACTGTGACACCCATGTGAAACAGGGACTGTGTCTAACCTGATTAGCTTGTTGCTACCCCAACACTTAGAACAGTGCTTGACTCATAGTAAGCACTTAAAAATACCATAAAATTAGAGAAAAAAAACACCTGGGGCTCACAGTGTAAGAAGCAAAGAAGAGAACAGTACTGAATCCCTAATTTAAAGATGAGGGAACTGAGGCACAGAGATTGTTGGGTAGGGACCGTCTCTATATGTTGCCAGCTTTGTACTTCCCAAGCACTTAGTACAATGCTTTGCACACAGTAAGCGCTCAATAAATACGATTGAATGAATGAATGAATGTTAACAGACTTGCCAAAGGTCACACAGCACGTAAAGAGGTAAAGCTGGATTAGAACCTCCAAACCCCATTTTCTTTCAGCTAGGGCTAGGGCCCGCTCCTGCAGCCGAGGAGCATATGCTATTACAGGGAAGACAGACACAAAACTAGTGAAATCAGAATGAGTAATTGAATGTACCGTTGAATAAACGTATAGATAATTGTTGGGTGTGTGTGACCTTGTGGGTACTAGACTGAAGGCAGTAGACTGTAAGCTTGTTGTGGGCAGGGAATGTGTCTGTTTATTGTTATAGTGCAATAATAATTTGGTATTTGTTAGGCACGTACTGTGTGCCATGCACTGTATTAAGTGCTGAGGAGGATACAAGCAAATCGAGTTGGACACAGTCCCTGTCCCACATCAGGCTCACAGTCTTAATCCCCATTTTACAGATGAGGGAACTTGAGGCTCAGAGAGGTGAAGTGACTTGCCCAAGATCACACAGCCGACAAGTGGTGGAGCCGGGATTTGAACCTATGACCTTCTGACTCACAGTCCTGTGCTGTATCCACTACACCGTGCTTCTTCTCCCAAGTGCTTAGTACAGTGCTCTGCACACAATAAGCACTCAGTAAATATGTTTGAATGAATAGAATGGGCCACCTAGTTTGCTCTGCTCAGTGTGTTGGTATGTTTGTTTTACATAGGAGAATAACAGATGTTTTCAGATATTTGAATATTTTGATGTCTTGTGAGAGTTCAGTCAATCAATCAATGGTATGTATTGAGCGCTTACTGTGCCAAGCACTATATTAATAATAATAATAATAATGGTATTTGTTAAGCTCTTACTATGTGCAAAACACTGTTCTAAGCGCTGGGGAGGTTACAAGGTGATCAGGTTGTCCCACGGGGGGCTCACAGTTTTAATCCTCATTTTACAGATTTACTGAGGCCCAGAGAAATTAAGTGATATGCCCAAAGTCACACAGCTGACAGTTGGCAGAGCCGGGATTTGAACTCTTGCCCTCTGACTCCAAAGCCCGGGCTCTTTCCACTGAGCCACGCTGCTTCTCATATAATAATGGCATTTATTAAGTGCTTAGTATGTGCAAAGCACTGTTCTAAGTGCTGGGGAGGTTACAAGGTGATCAGGTTGTCCCATGGGGGGCTCACAGTCTTAATCCCCATTTTACAAATGAGGTAACTGAGGCACACAGAGAAGTTAAGTGACTTGCCCAAAGTCACACAGCTGACAGTTGGTGGAGTTGGGATTTGAACCCATGACCTCTGACTCCAAAGCCTGTGCTCTTTCCACTGAGCCTCGCTGCTTCTTAAATGCTTGGAAGAGTATAACAGGGTTGGCAGACACGTTCCTGCCCACAACGAGCTTACAGTCTAGAGGGGGAAACAGACATTAATATAAATAAATATTTTACAGATCTGTACATAAGTGCTGTGGGGCTGAGGGTGGGGTGAATACCACAAGTGCCCAAACGGTACTTACCCAAGTGTGTAGGTAACACAGAAGGGCGAGGGATTTGGGGTACAGAGGGCTTAGTCATGGAAGGCCTCGTGGAGGAGATGTGACCTTAACAAGGCTTTGGACGAGGGGGACAGTGGTGGTTTGCCGTACTTGGAAGGGAGAGCATTCCAGGCCAGAGGAAGGAGGTAGGCGAGGAGTCAGCGGTGTGACAGACGAAATCAGGGCACAGCAAGCAAGTTGGTGCTAGAGGAGCAGAGTGTGCAGGTTGGACTGTGGTAGAACAGTGAGGAAGGGTAGGAGGGGGCAAGCTGATTGAGTGCTTTAAAGCCGATGATAAAGAGTTTCTGTTGGATAGGCAAACATTGACGGTTCTTGAAGGTGGGGAGATGTAGACTGACTGCTTCTTTAGGAAAATGATCCAGGCAGCAGAGTGAAGCATGGATTTGAGTGGGGAGAGACAGGAAGAGGGGAAGTCACCAACAAGGAGGCAGATGCAGGAGTCAAATCAGTGGTTCTGATTGAGCGCTTACCGTGTGCAGAGCACTGGACTAAGCACTTGGAAAAGTACAAAATAACAGATGTGGTGGACATGCTCCCTGCCCACCAGGACCTTTCAGACTAGAGTTCATTCTTCATCATCCTGAATGCCACCCTGCTGGAGTTGTGGAGGCTGGACACACGGCACCCCGCTACAGCAAGGGAATATTGTGCCCTCCCAACTGTTTAATCCGGTGCTCTGCACATAGTAAGCGCTCAATAAATATGACTGATTGAGCCAGGCCTATGGTCCTGGTTCTTCTCCAGAGGTGGTGACTGGGAATCCCTGCATCAGAATCAGGACCCTGGGGGCCTCTTCCCTGGTTTTGTTGCCTGCTTCTCCTCTTCCCTTCCCATTCCCCCCCCCACCCCCACCCCATCCCATTCCACCTTTGTGAAGAAAGGAGGGATTCCTGGGTTCTGTTCTAAAGGTGGGGGTGAGGACTCCCTGCAACCCTGCTTCCCAAAGCCTTCCTGAATTTGAAATGGCACCCAGAGGACACTGACTTTGCCAGACCTGGAAAAAAGCCGGATATCTGAAATCCATACCCACCTTTTGGGTTGTCGTGAGTGAGATTCTGATTCCCCCATTTCCGTGGTAGCTCTTGTGGCAGCCCCTGTTGCAAACCCATTCACTTCTCCTCGTCATTCCCACTTCCCTTGTTTCCTTTGCCAACTTTTGCCACCCCCTACCTTTTTAGGGTGCCATTTAGAAGTGCCAGACAGTAACCCAGCCTCCTTGGCCTAGTGTGTCTATTCTAAGAGCCCTGGAGGGAACCTGGTCAGTTCCATAGACTGGTACTCATGGGGATTACAGATAAAGTTATATTTGTTCAACTCTTTTTACCTAGATTGGAAGGCATTTCACAACTACAATGCTTGTACTCCTATCGGGTTTAGGGATGTTGGGCCAGGCCTGGAAATTCCATTTGTCAGATTGCCATCAATGAGTGGGATTTTAAGCCTGGAAATGTTCCAAGGAATGAAAACGGGCACTCTTACCCACATCCATCTCCTCCCTGATGTATCGTGTGACCCCGGTCGGAGCTGGAGGAGTTCCTGGCATGTGTATGGAAAGACTTCAGGCTCCTTGCCCACCTGGATCAAGTGCTGGGATCTTACTCTGGCTCAGTCGGGGAAGTAGCACAAAGCTGAGCACAAGGCAAAGCACACAACTCTGGTCCATGGGCTCAGAATCTGGGCCCTGGGACCACTGCCCAGGTGGCAATTGTGAGAGAGCTAAATTGGTCAATCAAGAGTATTTACTGAGCACCTTCTGGACACTGAGCCCAGTACTAAGCATTTGGGAGAGCAGAATTAGAAGATATGATCCCTACACTCAAGAATAATAATGATGATGGTATTTGTTAAGTGCTTACTATGTGCCAAGCAATGTTTTAAGCGCTGGGGTAGGTACAAGGTAATCATGTTGAACACAGTCCCAGTCCCACATGGGGCTCTCAGTCTTAATCCCCATTTTACAGTTGTGGAAACAGGGCCAGAGAAGTGAAGTGACTTGCCCAAGGTCATTCGGCAGACAAGGGCCAAGGAAGGTTATAGCCTCCAGGTAAAAGAGACACCAAAAAATTTACGGATAGGAGAGAGAAAAAATGGATACAAATATGAGTGAATGTTGCAATAAGAGGGCATCAGCCATGAAACACTGAAGAGCTTTGGGGTGAAAAGGTAGAAAAGGACAAGAGGGAGGGAGAGAGAACGGTTTGGAAAAGGCTGAGAGAGTAGGAGGGGAATATGCTAAGTATGAAAAGATCAGAAGGAGTTATAGTAAAGGAATGTGAGGACAGTGCTACTACTGGCAACTTAATCTCCAAGGAAGTTTTCAAGTATTGTTCAGTACTGCCTTGAAAACATATTTTGCTTTCAAATACTTTCACTCCCTAATTAGGAGAAAAGACTAGACTGGGCATTGAAATACAATATTAATCCCCTAATCACTCACAGAAGAGAAATATGCTTTTCTCTTGAGCTCTTTTGGAGTTGCATAGTCACATTTCAGTGTTAATTTTAAATAAATATGTCTGCCTAGGTCATAGATCTCAAGTCAAGATTCTTGAACCCTGAAACCCTCACACAGTCAGTTGATGTATTTTGGTGCCTTAATGTTGAAGTGCAGAAGAGAAAAGAAAATGAGAATATTTTTCAGAAATTCAAATCCCCCACCATTAAAGAATCATAAAAAAGGCCAGAAGCTATGTTTTTGAAATGTGGCAGCACAGGAAGCGAAGATGAAGTATTGACATTCATAAGTGATGTAGGGATGACTTCATTTCTGAAGGGCCCCTGCTGAATCTTTCCACAGCTGATACTCATCCTTCGCCCTCCCCCTCTGGTTGTACCATCCTTCTAGAATGTGAATATAGAAAATTATTCCATTGCTACTATTCTTTGAGTGCTTTCTCTAGGCACATCATTGTTAATAACAGTCCATAGCTATGATCCCTGCTCCCAAGGAGCTTACAGTGTACCAGTGGAGACCTATACTAAAATAAAGTAAATGTGGAGTGAATAGCAGAAAAGATATGTCCATAAGCAAAACTGCTGGGGAGGAAGGCGACAATGGCGGCAGCGTAGAAGAGT
Source organism: Tachyglossus aculeatus (assembly GCF_015852505.1). Classification (NCBI taxonomy): domain Eukaryota; kingdom Metazoa; phylum Chordata; class Mammalia; order Monotremata; family Tachyglossidae; genus Tachyglossus; species Tachyglossus aculeatus. The sequence goes on from NC_052088.1 coordinate 24,475,342, forward strand.
ATTGAAGAGCTTAGAAGATGAGGGCCCAAGTGCATAGATGATACCAGAGTGTTGAAACTACAGTGGTGGGGGTGGGAGGGGAGTGGATAGGATGAGAGATTCATCAGGGAAGGCGTTCTGGAAGAGGTGGGATTTCAGAAAGGTTTCAAAAGCTCATCATGGGCAAGGAAAATGTCTACCAACTCTGTTGTACTCTTGTAAGTGTTCAGCATTTGTGCTGTGCACACAGTAAGTGCTCAATGAATACAATTGATTGACTGATGGGGAGGGTAGTAATCTGCCTGGTATGGAAGTGAAGGGAGTTCCAGGTAGGAAGAAAAACGCAATTAAGAGGTCAGTGGTGAGAGAGTTAAGAAGTAGGCCCAGTGAGTAGGTTGGCCATAGAGGAGAAGATCCAGGTAAATAGATTATCTAAATTGGTAAGGAAGACACCAAAGAGTCTCTTCTAGCTCTCCTGAAACCTCAGTAGTCAGAAATTAGAAGGAGAAAGAGCTCTCAACAGACTTGAACAGAGTGCAGAGGCAAGTATAACTGATCTTCAGAATAAATCATTGTGTAGACAAGAGGTCAGCAAGTATAGGAGTGAGTCATTGTCCCTTTGGTCTTTTTCCCAACCTCAGCACATTTTGAATACACGTTCATTTGACTGTGCATTCGATTATTTATCCTGGCTACTCTATTTGTAAATATTTTTTGTCTCTCTCCCCCATTAGAGTGAGAATGTCTTATGGGCAGGACTTTGTCACTTTTTGTTCGATACTCCCAAAGTTCACAGTATGTACAGTCCATTGCATCAACAGGGCACTCAATTAAAAGAAAAAAACAACAAAAAACCCCTTCTACTACTAACAATAATACTACTTCTACTAAAATCACAGTGAGATCAAATTGGATGATCTGGATTCAGGACACTAAGATTTTAGGACCCCCTGTCTGCTAAATTGAAAGTAACTTGACAGTTTCCCACATAACAATAGTAATAATAATATTTATTAAGCACTTATTATGTGCAAAGCACTGTTCTAAGCGCTGGGGAGGTTACAAGGTGATCAGGTTGTCCCACGTGGGGCTCACAGTCTTCATCCCCATTTTACAGATGAGGTAACTGTGGCTCAGAGAAGTTAAGTGACTTGCCCAAAGTCACACAGCTGACAATTGGCGGAGCTGGGATTTGAACCCATGACCTCTGACTCTAAAGCTTGGGGTCTTTCCACTGAGACACGCTGCTTCACGTGTCTGTCCCATATCTGCATTTACATAGATTTGCCCAACTCTAGTCATCAAAAATCAGTATGTCTTCCTAAAAATTCCACTTTAACCATATCACCCTAGGGTGAGCCATCACCCACTCATATTAGCTCAGATTTAGCATAGAGAACTGGGGTGTAGATCTGTGGAAATTTCTCCCCCTCCGTCTCTACAACAGGATTTTAATCAGCTTTATATTGGATCCGATTACATCCAGAACTGGACCTTTTGAGCTCTGTTTCTTTTGAGGGTTTTATGGGTTGTTTAGAATTGCTAGAGCATAAGCATCTTTAAGGCAGGGATTTTTGCCTAACTATGTCATAGTACTTGCCCAGCACTCATACATGCTTACTTTATGCCAGGTGCTGTACTTAAAATCCTGGGATGGATCAGATAACCAGATAATTAGGTTGAACACTCTCTGGTTATCTGATAATCAGGTTGAACATAGTCCCTGTCTTCATGGGGCTCACCAGCTAATGCTAAGTGGGTTAGCATTTACATTGCAGCATTACGTAGTAATTGCCCATCTAGTAACTAAATTAGAAAGGTTTGGACATTTGAAAATACCCAAATGTCAGAGCTAAATTCAGCAACTGAGAAAAGAAGAAGGAAGAACTCTGAGGTGTATTGTTTTTTCCACAGTTTTCTGTGATGTACTGTACCTAAGTGCTCACCACTTCCTTCCTCAGCTTTGTAATAGCTGAAAGAGAAACCCCTTTTTCGACTTGGTGCAGTCTGGGAAGGTGATTGTGAAAGAATGATCTTCTGCATAAATAAGGGATCCTTAGACTGTCAGCCTCTTTCGGGACAGGGCCTGGGTCCGAGCTGATTATCATGTATCAATCTCAGTACTTAGAGTGCTTGACATAGAGTAAGCGCTTACCAAACACTGCATCAAAATCAGGATGTCCCCACCTAGAAAGCAAGGTTGAAAAGGTTGAGAAATTTTTAGGTTGGAGGACCAGTAACTAAATCGGGAGCCCAATAATTCCCTTTACAATCTGCAAGGCCAGCAAACTTCTTTTTGGTGAGAGAACACATTTTTTTTTCCCTTTCCTGCCCAGATTCTCTCTACAGACCTAGTTAAAGATGGGATTGCTACCCAGGCATAGTTAGTGATGCATTTATTTGAGGGACTCGGCGGGAGCTGGAAGGAGGCATTAAAGGGGTTGTTACAGTGTCTACATGGAAATAGCCGGGAGGGATCACCCTCCAAATCCCACTCTCCTAAGCCCATCTCAAATAGCCCTACAGGCCACTGCAATTTGCAAATAAGACCTCCCTCCTATCCTGTGTAAAGCTGAGACACTTTGCATCTTTAGGTTTTTGCCAGGAAGTAGAGAGCCTAGTGGAATGAGCACAAAACTTGGAGTCAGGAGATCCGGGTTCTGTTCCCGGCTCCTTCATGTGCATGCTGTGTCACCTCTGTGACCTTAACCACTCTGTTTCCTCATCTGTAAAATCAGGATAAATGCTTGTTTTCCCCTCCTCTTTGACTGTGAACCCATATGGAACAGGGAGCGTGTCCGATCTGATTGTCTCGTATCTACCCCAGCTCTTTGCACAGTGCTTGGCACACTTGGAAATGCTTAATAAAGAAGCATCATGGCCTAGTGTATAGACTAGGGACTTGGGAATGAAAAGAACCTGGGTTCTAATCCTGGCTCCACCACTTGTCTGTTTTGTGACCTTGATCAAGTCATTTCAATCCTCTGTGCTTCAGTTACCTCATCTGTAACATGGGAATTAAGACTGTGAGCCTCACATGGGACTTGGACTGAGTCCAATCTGATTATCTTTTGTCTCCCCTAATGCTTAGTACAACACCGGGCACATAGTAAGCGCTTAACACATACCATTTAAAAAAAATAGGTCCACCCAGCCTCTGCCCCTTAGACTGACTATTCAGTCTACCTACAGAAGGCTCTCCCTACCGTTATCATTCTCCAGCTCTGTCAAAACCTTCTTACAATGCAGGGACCAGGTTTTCATCCAGAATTTTGGAGGTTACACAGGGTTATAGTTGGGAAGCCCTTCATGCAATCAAGGGCTTTTGTAATAATAATAATAATGATGGCATTTATTAAGTGCTTACTATGTGCAAAGCACTGTTCTAAGCCCTAGGGAGGTTACAAGGTGATCAGGTTGTCCCACGGGGGGCTCCCAGTCTTAATTCCCATTTTACAGATGAGGTAACTGAGGCCTAGAGAAGTTAGGTGACTTGCCCAGTCACACAGCTGACAGTTGGCAGAGTTGGGATTTGAACCCATGACCTCTGACTCCAAAGCCCATGCTCTTTTCCACTGAGCCACGCTGCTTCTCTTTAATATCAGCAACAACACCACCATCAAATTTTGAGCTGCCAGCTGCTAGTCAGTGTGCTGCCCTGTGATGCTGAGAGAGATAAGGAGATGGAAAACACAACTTGAAAAGCCAGTACCGCTTTTGACAGACTGCAGAGTAGGACATGGCAACACCTGGACATCAAACTACCCAGCAGAAGCAGTAAATGATAATACTAATAATGATGGTGTAAGCACTGTACTAACTGCTGGGCCACTTGTCTATTATGTGACCTTGAGCAAGTCACTTCACTTCTTTCTGCCTCAGTTACCTCATCTGTAAAATGGGGATTGAGACTGGGAGCCCCACTTGGGACAGAGACTGCATCCAAACCGATTTGCTTGTATCTACCCCGGTGCTTAGTACAGTACCTGGCACACAGCAAGTGCTTAACGAAAACCACAATTATTATTATTATTGTTATTATTACAAGATAATCAGGTTGGATATGGTCTTTGTCCTACATTGGGGTTCAGTCTAAGGGGGAGGTTGTGCAAGTATTTTTTTATGGTATCTGTTAATTGCTCACTATGTGTCAAACACTGTCCTAAACATTGGGGAAGGCTCAAGTTAAATAGGTCAGACACAGCCCCTGTCCCACATGGGCTCACAGACTGCAGTTAATCCCCTTTTTTGCAGATGAGGAAACTGAGTCATGGAGAAATTAAGTGGCTTGCCCAAGGTCACACAACAGGCAAGTGGCAGAGTGGAATAAGCCGTCAAGTCCTCTGATGCCGAGGCTCTATCCACTAGGCTATGCTGCTTTTCAACATGAACAGTATTTACCTCAACACTCTTGTCAATAAATTAGACTTACTATTGTATAATCCAGGAAAAAGCAATGTTCCTTGTTTATCTTTAGCTGCAGTTTACTTTTAGTTCCACTGTGGGAAAAATGAACTGAAACAATGGACAGCTTTTCCTTTATGAGATCCCGATTAGTCAGGCTCTTGGATTAGACTACACAGGCCAGTACAGCCTAGACTTCTTATGGCATTGATATTGCCGTGAAACTGAACTACGGCCTGTTAATGACCGATATCTTTCTCTGCTAACCAATCCTTAGTTATTTATGTAGTCCGTGCATAAAGAGCATGTGGAAGGTTCCTAAATCAAGTGAAGTTTGGAATGTTCCCCCATTTGTGAGACCCTTCCCATCTGTCAGTACCTGTAGAGGAATATACTGAAAGGGAATCCAGGCATGGTAGAAAATGCTAGTTTTGTAAACACAACTAATCAATCAGTTATTGATATTTATTGAGTCCTTACTATGTGCAGAGCACTGTACTAAGCACTTGGGAGAGTACAATGATGTTGGTAGACACAAACCCCTACCCTCAAGATGCCAGTCTAGCTGATATGGCTTCTGGGGTGGGAGGTTCCACATCGGCCTGGAGGAAATCGCATGATCTCGAAACGAAAACCACATGAGGCTTCTGTTTTGAAATTACTCAGGGAGATAACCCCATTTCTTTCCCTTAATCCAAACCTCCCGTAGTTTTTGGCTTTTCTGGTACCCCTCCCCATACCCAAACATGCCCCCCTTTGTCCCTGGCGTCCCCATCCCCTCACATGGCGTGGTCTATAGAATACAGGCCCGGGAGTCAGAAGTTCATGGGTTCGAATCCCAGCTTGGCCACTTTTCTGCTGTGTGACCTTGGGCAACTCACTTCCCTTCTCTGTGGCTCAGTTACCTCTTCAATAAAATGGGGATTGAGACTGTGAGCCCCACATGGGACAGGGACTGTGTCCAACTCGATTTGCTGTATCCACCCCAGCGCTTAGTACAGTGCGTGGCCCATAGTAAGTGCTTAACATATTCCATCATCATTATTACCTCTCTCCTCTATATAGTCCCATTCCTGTGCCAATCACGGCTGTTTCCTTGGTCAGTTGCAACTGCTCTTGGGCTAGCACAATGCTACTGTAAACCTAGGTGCTGTGGACTCTCTCAAGGATAAAGTGATGAGTTTAATAAAGGACCTGTTCCATTGGTGGAAGTTTTAGCCTTTATATGCCAGCCCTCTAAACTTTTTTTGCAGCCAATCTGTGGTATATATTGAGCACTTACTGTATGCTGAGTACTGAGCTAGGGCACTTGGGAGAGAGCAATAAAGTATTGTTGATTGGCATGGTCTAGAGAGGGGGATAGCACAGACAGCACACCTAAAAACAACTTTTCCCCAGGTGGAAAAGAACCCTCAATCCCATATCTTTCTTCTCAGGATGGAATACACCCCAAGCAGTGTCGTCCCAGGTGATTCCAGGGCATTGACTGCCTACCAGTTAGAGACAGGGCCTTCTATTGGCTGTGCTTAGTACAGTGCTCTGCACACAGTAAGTGCTCAATAAGTACGATTGAATGAATGAATGAATGCTGCTGCCATGTTCTTGTTTCCAACCATTCGTATTTATTGAATGCTTACTATGTGCACAGCACTGTACAAAGTGCTTGAGAGGGTACATTGTAACCATATAATAGCCTATTATTCCCCGCCCACAATGAGCTTACAGTCTAGATGAGACAGACATTAATATAAATAACAGATATGTACCTAAGTTCTATAGGGCTGAAGGGGGACGAATAAACGAAGCAAATCAGCCTTCTGTGCAACTGTGGCTGAGGCTGCTGTCAGGGGCTGGGGGGAGCAGAGGCTCCCATTAGCCAGTATCACTTTACAAAGGGTGTAAACTGGAGTTCCACAGTTTCAGGCCTCCAGTGACCCTTTGGGCAAAGGTTCAAGCACGAGGGAGGTTAAGTCTCAGGGAGTTTAGTAGCGTCAGAAACTCCCTTAGGCACTGAATAGCACTCACCTCCCTGCTCTCTGTGGACCAGACCTGTAGTTTATTGCCAATTTCTTCTGCCCGCTCTCCTGCCTCCAAACCATTTATCCTGCCACCAGACCAGGGCCTGAACAAGGAAAGACAGCTGAGCCACAGTCTGACTGAGGAGGGGTAAAGAAACCGGCAAACGAGAAGGTGGAGCAGGCCAACGCAAGGCCCCTTGGGGACGACGCGGGCGGGGGAAAGAGGCAGCAGCTGTCTCTGCTCTTAGACATTCATTTAGAGGGGCCTAATGGAATGGCATTCATACCAGCTACTCATACCAGAAGCAACGTGGCCTAGTAAAAAGAGCACGGGCCTGGGAATCAAAGGACTTGGGTCCTAGCTCTGCCACTTTCCTGAATATTAAATACAGCAGTGGACATCTTAAAGCGGCTACTTGCCTCTCCTTTCCCAGGCAGAAAACTTGACTGATTGACTTTCATTCTGTTAGCCTATTCTCTAACAAACAATTTCTCTAAAGCAGCCTTTTGTCTTCCGAAGGGCCCATCTATTTCTCCTTTTGATATGCCAGTGATTGGCTGGAGTTTAACCTCTGTTACTTTTGTCTCATTTTAAAAAGGAGACAAACTTGGAGAACAAAACAATAGGATGCTTGGTTCTGCAGCAGTGCTAGAACCCAGAGAAGATGAAAATGTGAAACAACCGAGACTTATCTGTAAGATACTGTCAGTGCTTGGCACGTAGTAAGAGTTTAATAAATACCGTCAGTAAGCCATTCAGTTCAGGTTCACAGATCAAGGTCCTGGCTGCCCCATTTGTAAAATACTAAGCAGCCCAGGCTTAGAAACCATGCCCCTTTGTCCTAATTGATGACACAGATGGGTCCTTCCCAGTGCTTGTGTTAAAACAGGATTCATGTTTCTGAAGGTGAGGCCCCCGCTGTCTCCAGGCTTAGAGTTCCTCAGTTCCCCTACTTTCCCTTCTTCAGAAACCCATCATATTTGGAAAGTGCAACCCGGCAGCAGGCAGAGGACTTAACGGTGACAAGGAGAGCTATTAGGAACCAAAGTCACCTGTGGTTTTCCTGACACCTGCCCACATGGCAACGCCTATGCAACTGAATGACTGCAGATTATAGGCTGGGGCCCAGTCTAAGCCTCAGGCCCTCTCCATTGGGTTGTTGGCTCATTTTAATGTCCATCATATTTATTGAATGCATACTATGTGCCGAGCACTGTACTAAGTGCCTGGGAGCCTACAGTACAACACAGTAAGCACTCAATACGATTGAATGAATGAGTGAATGAACAGTATAACAGGCACATTCCTTGCCCACAGCAAGGTTACAACCTTGAGGGGGAGACAGACCTTGATATAAACAAAATTACAGATATGTACCTAAATGTTGTGGTGCTAGGAGGGGGATGATGACAGAGAGCATGTCAAGGTGATGCGGAAGGGAGTGGGAGAAGAAGAAAGGAGGGCTTATTAAAAGAAGGCCTCTTGAAGGAGATGTGTCTTTAGTAAGGCTTTGAAGGTGGTGAGAGTATTTGTCAGATATGAGAAGGGAGGGCGTTCTGTGTCACCACCTAGAATTACCAGAAGTAATGAGTAGAGAGGAATTGTCTAGCTTGTTGTAGTCTGGGAGTGTGCTTGATGTTATATTCTACTCTCCTAAGGACTTAGTGTAGTGTTTTGCACACAGTAAATGCTCAATAAATATAAATAATAATAATCTAGACTTCAATGTCTCATCTGGACATTGGAAGGTGGAAGACACTAAACAGACCATACCCATTGAAACACTTAAGGGACAGGGCCCTGGCCTCATTCCCATATCCATACTCTTTCCCATTGCTTAGTACAGTAAGAGCTTAATCAATCAATTAATCAGTGGTATTAACTGAGCTCATACTGTGCATAGAGCATTGAACTAGGTGTTTGGAAGAATACTGTACAACAGGGTTGGTATAAATGTTCCCTGCTCATAGGGATCTTACAGTCTTGAGGGAACGTCTGCTCTTCAGGAGTAGAGTTCTTCGATTGTGGGAGCCCTCAGCAGGTTTCAACTCAGAGCCATTTACCATTCAAGAGAAGCAGCGTGGCTCAGTGGAAAGAGCCCAAGCTTGGGAGGCAGAGGTCATGGGTTTGAATTCTGACTCTGCCACATGTGTGTTGTGTGACCTTGGGCAAGTCACTTTACTTCTCTAAGCTTCAGTTCCCTCATCTGTAAAATGGGGATTAAGACTGTGAGCCCCGTGTGGGACAACCTGATCACCTTGTATCCCTCCCAGCACTTAGAACAGTGCTTTGCACGTTGTAAGTGCTTAACAAATGCCATTATTATTATTATTATTATTACTATTATTATTCAAGAGTAAATCAATAGTATTTACCGAGCCTGTGTGCAGAACATTACACTAAGCACTTGGGAGAGTACAATATAACCGAGTTGGTGGAAACATTCGTTGCCCACAAGGAATTCACAGTAAATGAAAAAGATAGGCTGAAATTCCTGCTGTAAAACCTTTCTTCCGCCAGTTGTGCTTGTGGGTTGCCTAGCTAAATACTAATGCTCTTATTACTACTACTAATAATAATAACGGCATTTATTAAGCGCTTAGTATGTGCAAAGCACTGTGCTAAGTGCTGGGGAGGTTACAAGGTGATCAGGTTGCCCCACAGGGGGCTCACAGTCTTAATCCCCATTTTACAGATGAGGTAACTGAGGCCCAGAGAAGTGAAGTGACTTGCCCAAAGTCACACAGCTGACAAGTGGCGGAATTGGGACTTGAACCCATGACCTCTGACTCCAAAGCCCATGCTCTTTCCATTGAGCCACGCTGCTTCTCAAGCTCGTTGTGGTCAGGGAACATATCTACCAACTCTTTTGTATTGTACTCTCCCAAGTGCTTAGTACAGTGCTCTGCACACAAGAAGTGTTCAGTATACCATTGATTGACCATTAATTGATTCATCTTTCCTGCCCTGGTATCTTCTCTTCTATCTTGGTATACCCCATCGGAGTGACTATTTGTAGCCATAATTCCACGCATAACCCACTTCCCACTTGGTTCCCCCTCTAACAAGCAACAGTTGAAGGGTGGGATCGGCCTACCCTGTGTAAGAGCCTGGCTATTTGGCACTTACCTGGTTTTTGTCCCTTGTTTCATGATCCTCGAAAAACTCCCAGCCAATAAATGCCTGAAAAAAATGTATGAAAAGGCATCTGACCTCTAATATTTCTTTGTACGAAGAAGGAAAGTTCTTTGATGACCTTTTGACTTTTGACCTAGGTAACCCAAGTGGAATGAACTTCACTCTGGGATGATGGTTCAAGATGACTGAAGTCTAGAAATGTATTGGAGTTAGGCATGTTACGAGTTTTACAGCTGCCTTGTGGTTTTAGGGTCAGCTCTGGTGGGTTATCAGAGGTCTGAGCTCTCTGACCCATATAATAATGATAATAATAATAATAATAATAATAATAATAATAATAAAAATAATGATGGCATTTATTAAGCACTTACTATGTGCCAAGCACTGTTCTAAGCTCTGGGGAGGTTACAAGGTAAACAGGTTGTCCCTCGGGGGGCTCACAGTCTTAATTCCCATTTTACAGATGAGGGAACTGCGGCACAGAGAGTAATAATAATAATGATGGCATTTATTATGCCATTGTCACCTTCAACTGTGTGCCTTGCCAAGGAAATCTTCCCATGCCATCCCGTTCCCTGGCTGGATACTCCACCCTGAGGGAGAAGGGGCTAAGCATTGTATGACGAAGAGACAGAAAAGTGTTAACTTCTGGATGGAGATGCACAGTCCCAAGCCTCAGAAAACATTTGTTTAAGGATTTAAAGCTCTTTGAAAACCAGACAGGTCGGGTTGATAGAGGGACAATGTGGTTTAAATCGAAATCCCATTAGAGTTAGCTGATTTTAAATGAATTTATCCTGCCTCACCCTTCCTTCTCCCATCCCTCCCACCTCCCCCCACCCCCCCAGGTCTTTACTTTTAACTTTTCTCTGTTTAGCGGCAACAAGGGGATTTGGGGAGTCCAAGCCTGTTCGTTTTTAACACCAAAGTCATGCCTGCCACTTCTTGCCAGGTGCCCGTGATATATGCTTAAGGACAATGAATTTTGGCTGTCGGCCAATCAAATTTCAGAAGGCTGTCAGTATATTCAACAAATCAGCGTGATTTATTCTGCAGAGAATTTCAGGATTAGAACATACAGTGCAGCTCTATTGAAAAAAAACAGTGTAATAAACAATGTCGGTCTTGTTTCTTTTACACAGCTTTAATATTAGGGGATAATAGGGCTTGAACAAAGTGGGGTTTGTAGTTTTGACTGAAGCTCTCTTGGAAAATGCAAGGGGTTCTAGAAGGCAACTTTCATGAATGTTTTACATATGATTCACAGGACTGAAAGGGATTGCTGTTTGCCACAGTTCTTTGTTTGGAGCTAAAACCGCCAGAGTTGTCTGTCTTTTTTTTTCTTCTTCTTCTTCTTAGAGAACAAACAAGCTATAGTTTGAGCCAATGCTAACCCCAAGCTTTTTCTATTAATGTTTGCTCAGCAACAGCATGAGCCCCAAGAAGCCAATAGAAAAGCTTTGTATGACTACTTTACATATAGTTCAGTGCGTGGCTGTAATTTCCTGTTCACCATCTGGGAAAACCAGATGCAGCTCTTGTGATAAGAGGCACTAATATTCTGTCCGAATGCATCGGTATTTCAAATGTAAATGCAGATGGGGTGTAACTGAGTCCATCTTTGCATCCTCGCTATTAGCGTGGTCTAGTTTTCAGTTAGTTACAAAACACAGTGTTTTGTGCATCATTTTCCTTTTTTTTTTTTTCCCGAGGCAGCTCAAAGCCTCTATTGTACATGGGTATGGCCTATATCGGGTCCTGCATTTATAACAAGCAGAGGAATCTGAATGAATCTTTGGAGCCAGGCTCCAAAGCCTTTTTGGAGCACTTTTTAACAAGAGACACACGTGGTTAGTTATGGCTCATTCGGCTGAAAATCCAGCTTGTTTTGAACTGTAAACTTTTCCATCTTCCAAGTTTACAATATAAAACATTGGCATGTGGTGGGATGCTTTTAGCCGAATGCTGTGCAATATAAAATATCTTATTGCATGCAAGAATGTTGCCCCACGTCCATTTTTTAATAACTTGCTCTTCCTGTCAAAAACCACCAAGTACAGAATGCAAATGTGATGGTGATCGTAAAGCTCTCTGTTGGGATTGCATTTTTGGTAGAAAGGTATTGTGCCTCACTGACTGCTATGGACCAAGTACTGTGTTAAGCACTGGGGTAGAAAGGTGACAGTCCAATTAGACACAGACCCTGTCTCACTTGGGGCTCACTGTCTAACTGGGAGGGAGACCAGGTATTTAATCTCCTTTTACAGGTGGAGAAACAGAGGCACAGAGTGGTTAAGTAATTTACCTTATGTCACCCAGCAGGCAAGTGGTGAAATCGGGATTAGAACCTAGGTGTCCGTTTTTTAATGGTATTTGTTAAGCACTTCTTATATGCCAGGCACTGTTCTGAGCGCTGTACAAGCTAATCAGGTTGGACAGAGTCTGTGTCCCAGATGGGGGTCACAGTCTTAATCCCCACTTTAGAGATGAGCTATCTGAGGCACAGAGAAGTTATGTGACTTGCCCAAGGTCACACAGACAAGTGGCAGAGCTGGGATTAGAACCCACAGTCTCTAACTCCCAGTCCTGTGCTCTTTCCACAGGCCACGCTGTTTCTCATCCTTAATAGATGAGGAAGAGCAATTCGGCCTAAGACTCTTTCATTCATTCATCCAATTCATTCCATCATATTTATTGAGCGCTTACTGTGTGCACAGCACTGTAGTAAGTGCTTGGTAAGTACAAGATGGTAACATATAGAGACGGTCCCTACCCAACAGTGGGCTGAGTTCCTTTTAATCCTCACTAAAGTCCAGCCACAGTGGAGGAATGAGGAGTTGTAAATCTGCAAGAGAAATACCTGATTGAGCTTCCTATTCGAAGAGGTTACCGGTGATGGCAAGGCACTTAGTACAGTGCTCTGCACACAGCAAGCACTCAGTAGTAAATAGCACCGACTTAGTGACTGAAGTCTTCTTGTGGTTTCAGCGTGGCTGAAAGGGTCCGTGGGGACCGCGAGGCCATGCACAATCCCAAATTACTCATTGTTTGACTCTCCCATTTGTTGTGTGCAGGGCCTGACCCTTTTTTCTTCCACCTCACACTCTCCTCGAACCTTCTGCCTAAAGGGAGCTGCTCATCTCTTGATTGCATTTTGCCAAGCTCCACTGTCTGCGGCAGTTCATTCACTCATTCAATCGCATTTATTGAGCACTTACTGTGTGCAGAGCACTGTACTAAGCGCTTGGGAAGTACAAGTTTGGGCAGTCCCTGCCCAACAGCGGGGCTCACAGTCTAGAAGGGGGAGACAGCCAACAAAACGAAACATTTAAACCACATAAATAAAAAATAAGTAGAATATGTACAAGTAAAATAGAGTCTTACAGGTTTCAGCCTCCTTGCCACATTGCCTTAGGTTGCACCTTACTGCCACCTCAAAACCTTTTCTCTGTTCATCTTCCTTTGGCAAGCAGCATGGCCTAGTGGAAAGAGCACAGGCCTGGGAGTTAGAGGATCTGGGTTCCGATCTCAGTTCTGCCACTTACCTGCCGTGTGACCTAGGACAAGTCACTGGGCTTCTCTGTACCCCATTTGCAAAATGGAGATTCAGTAACTATTTTTTTGATGGTATTTAAGCATTTACTATGTGCCAAACACTGTATGAAGCACTGGGGTAGATTCAAGCTAATCAGGTTGGACAAAGTCCATGGTCCATTTGGGGCTCACTGTCTTAATCCCTTTCCCTCCCTCTTAGACTGCGAGCCCCATGTGAGACCTGATGATCTTTTCATTCATTCATTCAATCGTATTTATTGAGCGCTTACTGTGTGCAGAGCATTGTACTAAGTACTTGGGAAGTACAAGTTGGCAACATATAGAGACGGTCCCTACCCAACAGTGGGCTCACAGTCTATAAGGGGGAGACAGAGAACAAAACAAAACATATGAACAAAATAAAATAGAGTAAATATGTACAAATAAAATAAATAAATAAATAAATAGAGTAATAAATACATACAAACATATATACATATATACAGGTGCTGTGGGGAGGGGAAGGAGGTAAGGTGGGGAGGAGGGGGAGGAGAGGGAGAGGAAGGAGGGGGCTCAGTCTGGGAAGGCCTCCTGGAGGAGGTCTTATGGACATAAGAGGATCTACCCCAGTGCTAGTACACATTGCATGCACACAGTAAGTGTCTCACAAATACCACAATTATGTAATTTTCTTATTTTGGTTGCCTCTTGCAGCTCGCCCTTCCTCTTCACGTGTTCCAGTCGGCAAAGTTGTATTGAGACGGGCATAGCCTAAATGTTTGTGGTTGACTTAGGTGCAGAGCTTGGTTGCGGGGGGATTGAGTAGATGACATAAATGATGCTCCAGGAACCTGAGTTGGCATTTGGATTTGGATTGTGCAGCCAATGGGAAGGTTGCACAAATAGCCAAGTCCCGGGCCCATGTTGTCATTACAGCCTACTTATTGTCTTTAAAAGGATCCGTTGTCCTTCTTGTTTTGGTTTTATTATTCCTCATTGATTGTGTCTACCAACTCTGCTGTATTGTGCTATTCCAGGCTCTCAGTTCATGGCACTTCACACTTTAAACACTCAGTAACTACCATTGACTGATTGCATCATTATACAGTGTGCTGCCCTCTGGTTGTAGGTAGATTTCTCCAAAAGAAGTTGATACTTCATTTTGCTTTTTTCAGCCTTGCTTGTAGCCATTGGGGCAGGGCTGACTCGGCTGAATGATTGTTTCGGATTTTGTAAATGATATTTGTTAAGCACTTACTATGTGCCAGGTACTGTACTATGTTCTGGGGAAGTTATGAGCTAATCAGGTTGGGCACAGTCTATGTCTATTAAGGGGCTCGCAGTCTTAATCCCCATTTTACAGATGAGGTCACAGAGAAATGAAGCGACTTGCTCAGTGTCAGCAGACAAGCAAGGTCAGTGAACAGCAGACAAATGGCAGGTCCAGGATTAGAACCCAGGTCCTTCTGATTCCCAATCCCTTGCTCTATCCAGTAGGCCACACTGCTTCTCAGTTTACAGTTAGATCCAGGCCCTCCTGGGTATGTACCTCCAGGGTGCAGTTGTTGCATTTAGTGAACCTTTAGTGTACGGTGCTGAAAATTTCGTTGATGGCAAAGAAACCCAGTAGGGTTTCAACTCCAGAATTTCCAATTTATATAGTGAATGTACTGTTCCAGTAGAAGTAGAGAAGTAGAGTGGCCTAGTGGAAAGAGCACGGGCCTGGGAGGGAGAGGACCTGGGTTCTAATCCCAGCTCTCTCACTTGTCCGTTATGTGACCTTGGGCAAGTCGCTTCACTTCTCTGTGCCTCAATTTCCTCACCTGTCAAATGGGGAATTTAAATCCTACTTCCTCCTACTTTGACTGTAAGCCCCATGTGGAACAGGAACTGGGTCCAACCTGCTTATCTTGTCTCTACCACAGCACTTAGTACAGTACTTGGCATATAGTAAGTGCCTAACAATACCATAATTTGTATCAGTGCTATTAAGTAACAAGCTTCTGTATGTATCACGGCTCCTGCACAGTTCTACTACACATTCATTCATTCATTCAATCATATCTTTTGAGTGCTTACTGTGTGCAGAGCACTGTACTAAGCGCTTGGGAAGGACAAGTTAGCAACATATAGAGATGGTCCCTACCCAACAACGGGCTCACAGTCTAGAAGGGGGAGACAGACAACAAAACAAAACATGTAGACGTGTCAAAAGTCGTCAGAACAAATATAATACACACCGAGCTCCCTTTGAAGTAGGTGAGAGCTGAAATCTGGGAGAGATGCCCAGGGTAGGAACGATGATCAGAATACCTTATGGGTTGCGAACACTTTTAGAAAAGTAAATTTAACAAAAATTATAATTTAGGTGGCCTGTAGTCATTGGTGAGTTTATCACCACCAGAGAGAATCCTTAGCTATTTTCTGCAGCCTAGTAACCCAGTAGCCAATTAAGATGCATTTTCAACTAGGTAAAAACACTTATGTTGATATTACACTGACTTTTTTTTTTCAGTGGACCATAATGAAGCATGTAAGATCTCTGAAGTATCTTTCCATTCTATTCTACATTTGGCATTTGTTGGGCCGTTTTTGATGATTCTCAAATCTACCTCTGTAGCCCTGACCTCTTCTGCAGTCTCATGTTTCCTGCTGCCTTCAGGACATCTCTACTTGGATGTCCATGGACACCTCAAACTTACCGTGTCCAAAACAGAACTCCTCGCATTCCCATCTGAACCCTGTCCTCCCCCGTGACTTTCTCGTCACTGTAGACAGCACCATCATCCTTCCTGTCTCACAAGCCCTTAACCTTAGCATTTTCCTCCACTCCTCACTCTCTTTCAACCAACATATTTAATATGTATTGAAGCAGCAGCACGCCGAGAAGCAGTGTGGCTCAGTGGAAAGAACACAGGCTTTGGAGTCAGAGGTCAGGGGTTCAAATCCTGACTCCACCAGTTGTCAGCTGTGTGACTTTGGGCAAGTCACTTAACTTCTTTGTGCCTCAGTTACCTCATCTGTAAAATGGGGATTAAGATTGTGAGCCCCCCGTGGGACAACCTGATCACCTTGTAACCGCCCCAGTGCTTAAAATAGTGCTTTGCACATAGTAACCGCTTAATAAGTGCCATTATTATTATTATTATTACTAGCTCTGTTGTGTGGGTACTCCCCCAAGCATTACATTGAGTACATGTAAGCGCTCAGTAAATCCCACTGATTGAATGACTGGAGATTGCCTCTGCACTTTAAAAATAATACGCTGGAACTGGAGAGGGTCCAGAGAAGAGTAACAGAAATGATTGAAGAGAGGAAAATAAATCCTAGGAGGAAAGACAAAGAAAATGGAGACTGTCTGGTCTAAAAAAATGTTTTTATAAGGAAAATACTACAGAAGAATGGGCAAGAGGGTTAATTAAACCAGGGGGGAGGTCATTTGGTCAGGAACTTCTCGGTGGGCTACTGAGTCTAGGCCACATTGTCTCCTTCCTTGAAACTCCTTAAGGAAAGGAGAGCTATTCACTTCTCTCTCGCTTCTGGATGCTTTAGCTACTCCTCTGCCCAGAGTCAGGACCCCCTGACGCCTGAAGATCCCATCCACGTTTGTGATCAGGGAACATGTCTAACAACTCTGTTACATTATACTCTCTCAAGCACTTAGTGTAGTGCTTTGCAGTTAGTAAGTGTTCAATCAGTGTGATTGAATGATTTTAGACTGTGAGCCCACTGTTGGGTAGGGACTGTCTCTATATGTTGCCATCTTGTACTTCCCAAGCACTTAGTACAGTGCTCTGCACACGGTAAGCGCTCAATAAATGCGATTGATTGATTTGTCCCTCCCAAGCCAACCTTCTAGCTGTGCCTCCCTCTTGACTCTCCCACCTCTGTCTCAGGGAGAGGGGGAATAATGCGTAAAAAGAGCAATTAGGTAAGGTGGGGGCTGGTGATGGAGGGCCTCGAAGATGCCCGGGAGGAGTTTTTGTTGAATGTGGTAAGGCACAGGAAGCCAGTGGAGAGTCTTTAGGAGAGGTGAGCTGAGCGATGCTTCAGGAAGAAGCAGGAGCACGTAGTAGAGATCGGAGAGGCTGGAGGCTGGGAGACCAGTGAGGTGGCTCATGCAGTAGCCTAGCCAAGGCAAGACCAGAGCTCATACCAAGGTAGTAGCAGTTTGGGAAGAGAGGAAGGGGTGGATCTGGGAAGTTTTTTTCTGTAGAACCACTCAGTCCACATTTTCCCCACAAACCTCCAGTGGTTTCTCCATCCACCTCCACATCAATCAAAAACCCCTTACCATCGGCTTTAAAGCTTTCAGTCACCTTGCCCCCTCCTACCCTACCTAGCTGCACTTTCTTACTAAAACCCAGCCTGCACACTTTGTCCTCTAATTGCCCACCTACTCACTATACCTCCATCTTGACTATGTTTGCTGCCGACCACTCACCCTCATCCTATCTCGGGCTTGGATTGCCCTCCCTCTTCATATCTGACAGACGATCACTCTCCCTGCCTTTAGAGCCTTAAGCTCATCTCCTCTAAGTGGCCTTTCTTGACTAGGCCCTCGTCTTTTCTTCTCCCACTCCCTTCAGCGTTACCCTTGCACTTGGAGTTGCACCCTTTATTCACGCCTCCCTCAGTCCCACAGCACTTATGTACCTATCTATAACTTATTTATTTATGTTACTGTCTCTCCCCTTCTATACTGTAAGCTCGTTGTTGGAAGGGAACATGTCTACCAACTCTGTTATGTGGTACTCTCCTAAGCGCTTAGCTGCCCACAGTAAGTGCTCCATAAATACGATTGATTGATTGACTGAGGTGATATGAAGGAGTTAGAAGGCATGGTTCCTGCCATCGTGGAGCTTACAATGCAGTGTGGGAGCCAGACACAGAATAATTTACCAATGGAAAAAGAAATAAGGGTGGTTCCCTGGTGGCTTAAAAGAGTTCCTCGTGCACCCTTCTGGAAGAGTTTATGCCTAGGAGAATCTGAATCAACATGCCTCTTTTCAAATGCTCTTCACTTTAGAGATTGTCATCACATAACACTTTTCAGGTCCTTGCTAAGCCTTATTTTTGTACAGCGGTGAGCACATTATAATGACCCATGCAGGTCTAAGCCCTTATGCTCATTTTATATTTTCATAATATGTAAGCTGTTTCACAAGTACAGTGGGAGATTACAAAACCTTTAAATTCACCAAGGACACAGAGGCACTCCTGGCCTCATTTGACCTGTCTCCTGGCATCATTTTACTATGCAAAAGACACACCCAGGGTACGAAACTTTCTGGTTTCTTTGTTGTAAGTCTCTGTGTGGGTCAGAGACAGTGTCCCACTTGAAGCTCCAAAAATGTAGAGGTCAATGTCGATAACTGCCTCCTGAGTTCGGCATTCTGAGCTGGGATACAGGGGAAGGGGCAATAATAGCATTTTTTTTTTTTTTTAAGGGAATCATAAGGTGGGTTCATCATTTAATTATCGTGTCAGGTCTTTCTTTAGCTCCCAGAAAGAGGTGCTGTTAGCAACTCATTACCTATTTGGAAACTTCCGGTTTCATTTGAAGTGCCAATGATAAGAAACCAGCTGGCTCCTTCCAAGTGGCAGCTGCAGCTGCCCGTCACATTCCGTAGCTCATGATTTATATTTCAGGTACATACATTGTGACCACAGTTTAAGAAGCAGTTCAGGGGTATTAGGTATTTATTGTTGCATTAGCCAAGCTCACCAGCAGATGGTAAAACATTGAAAGTTCAGCCACATTTGGAGATTCCCTGGCCTACGTTTCTTTTACTGGGCCACCCAGAGAGCACAAGGATTGACTGAAATGAAATAATAAAGCAGTATTGTTCATGCTTTCTTGTATCTCCTGCTATATCCACTGACTTGATGCTAACTTGAGGTATCCATGTCCAGGAAGGAATTTTATGCAAGAGGGTACACTCACATCACCAAGATTCATTCTGAGTCACCCTATGGTATTTCTTCTAGTGGTTGCCTTATCTCTGCTGAGCCTGCCTCCATAGCGTACCATCCACACACATCTACACACACACACACACACACACAAACACACTGTCTCACTCTCGCTCTCCTTGTTTCTTGTTCTACACACATATTTACATGCACACTCTCACATTTTCTCTCCTCTCTCGTTTTGAACATCCATACCCTTAATCACCTTTGCTCTCCCTCTCCCATTCAAAATACAGAATCACTCTCACAATCTCTCACTCAACACACACTCCCCATTCTATACACCCTCACTCTCCCACTCTTCACACACACACTACACCATTTCTTACACTCTCACTCCACACACTTCCTCAACAAATACTCTTGCAGTCTCTCAAGCATGCACTTGTGTATTTTTCAGTGTTGTGTTTTTGACTTTTGATGCCATTCCTTTGGTGTTTATCACGTGCCAGGCACTGTACTAAGTGCTGGGGTTGAATCAAGATGATTAGGCTAGACACAGTCCCTGTCCCACATGGAGCTCACCATCTGTCAGAGAAAGGAGGATTTAATTCTCATTTTACAGATGAGGAAACTGGGGCACAGAGAAATGAAGTGCCCAATGTCACACACAAGCAATTGTCAGAGTTCAGATTAGCACCCAGGACCCCTGATTTCCAGGACCGTGCTCTTTCCACTGGACCATGCTGCTTGATTTAATTAACAGATTGGTCCTTTATCTGTGATGGAGGAAAATGGGAGTGCATATTGGCCCACCAGCCTGCTCTTTTCTGAAGGAATGGATCCCGTGAGCTCTGAAACCTTCCCCAAGCCTGAGTCTCTTTTTGGGGGGCTGATTTTCAGTATGCCTTGCACCACCATTGACAGTGCTGAGCCATCGCTGTAGTGTGCCACAGTTAAACAGTGTGTAACTCTGGACTGCGAGCTCCTTTCTTGAGAATAGGGCAGGGTACCGTGTTTGATTCTTGGGGCCAATTAAATGGGCACTTCACTGTCCTCACTGTGCCTCGTTCTCACCTGTCCCGCCGTTGACCCCCGGCCCACGTCCTCCCCCTGGCTTGGAATGCCCTCCCTCCACACATCCGCCAAGCTAGCTCTCTTCCTCCCTTCAAAGCCCTACTGAGAGCTCACCTCCTCCAGGTGGCCTTCCCAGACTGAGCCCCCTCCTTCCTCTCCCCCTCCTCCCCCTCCCCACCCCCCACCTTACCTCCTTCCCCTCCCCACAGCACCTGTATATATGTATATGTTTGTACATATTCCCCTCCCCACAGCACCTGTATATATGTATATATGTTTGTACGTATTTATTACTCTATTTATTTTACTTGTACATATTCTATTTATTTTATTTGTTAATATGTTTTGTTTTGTTGTCTGTCTCCCCCATCTAGACTGTGAGCCCGCTGTTGGGTAGGGACCGTCTCTATATGTTGCCAACTTGTACTTCCCAAGTGCTTAGTACAATGCTCTGCACACAGTAAGCGCTCAATAAATACGATTGAATGAACGAATGAATATGATTAACCATGGCGCCATCCGATTCATTTTTGTGTGAGAATGTACCAGCACCAAGCCCTTGACCCTGTAATCCCTTTGGTGGAGAAATTTATCATGATTATTATCTCGGTGGAAATCACAGGCTCTGCTTCCTGCCGCAAAGCGCAGCACAGGAATTCCTTTCCATTTGACGAACGGGAAACAAAATGGAGAAACTTGTGAGCATTGCCCTTTCTTCCCCACGACAGAGGAAAGAGAGGGTGACTCTCCCTTGCTGGTTCGGCTCAGTTTTAAATTAAATTTTAAATTGAGTTATTTTAAGGTCAGGTGTCCCTACAGCTTGGTGTCACTCATCTTAGTATCAGCCGGATTTCAGCCGTGTCAGAAGAGGATCACAACATCGTGGATGAAAGAACCCTCAAAGAGTTATCTGGCTCACTGCCCCCCTACCTGTGGGCAAGGTGCAATCAAGCCATCCAAGAAGGAGATGGCAATGTTTTTCTGAAGTGTCTGGAGGAATTTCCACAACCTTTCCTGGCAATCTCTGTGCCGATGTCTCACCACCCAGATAAACTGTGCTGTGTTCTCAAATTCTCCCCTCAGTCCTCCAATTAATATTGGTGTGTGAAATGATCAAAACAATGAGGAGTCTATTCTCCTGTTTATTCAGACACGTAATACCCACCGATACAAGTAAGTCGAGGTGGACAGGCTCTGACAGCTCTAAATGACAGTTTTAATTAAGCAGTATTTCCTTGACATAAAAGTAGATTTGGCTACCAAGCGCCTTCCCTTGAAGGCAGATGATTGTGATATGTTCAAGGACCATTTCCCGGATGGTGACTGGACAAACTACCCCTGGGGTTTCGTGGTGGGGGAGGAAGGGCAGGAGGGGGGTAGTCAGCCACCTCTGCCCTGTATTCATGGCCTTGTTTGTGGAGACTGAACGTTGGCGGCCCGGAGAACTCGATAGCTCGACGTGATCACACCTCAGCTACACTGGCCCAGAGGGCCTACCAGAATTCTCCCTGACCATCCGGGTCAGCTGTGGGGCCCCAGAAAGGCTAGTAGCGGCCTTGCCGGGGCTAGTGGAACTGCTGACCAACTGGAGCCACCCTACGGTTGTTAGTCTTTCAGCTGCCTTGTGACCATCATCATCATCATCAATTGTATTTATTGAGCACTTACTATGTGCAGAGCACTATACTAAGCGCTTGGGAAGTACAAATTGGCAACATATATAGACAGTCCCTACCCAACAGTGGGCTCACAGTCTAAAAGGGGGGGACAGAGAACAAAACCAAACATACTAACAAAGTAAAATAAATAGAATAGATTTGTACAAATAAAATAAATAAATAAATAGAGTAAAAAATATGTACAAACATATATACATGGGCCCTGGGGGGAATCTGGAATCCAGTCTGCTCTGAGGAACTCGCTCCAGGTAGGCTCCAGTGGGATCCAGGCTCTTGGCGCTCCCTACCACCTGGGAATCCAGGAGAGCCTCTGACCAACCCCTCACTAGTTGGGGGCCGGCCAGACTCAGACTCGGCCTCAGACTCCAGGCTGCTGTGAACCGAAGTTAAGTCCCTCGGGTCTTAAGTCTTGCGGTAGTTTCAGCCTGTGGTGGGTTCTCTGGCTCAGGAGTGTTGGCTAGGGGCAGCCATTAACTGTAATCAGTGATTTCCACCATGTCTGTACCACCTTTGCCCTTGGGTATGAACCCCTGAAGTACTTTATTTGCCTCAAGTCTAGGCCCGCAGCCCCTACTTACATTTCCTTACACTCTGCCATGGCCAGGATCTATAATTTATACTAATGTCCATCTCCCTTTCTAGACTGTAAGCTCCTCGTGGGCAGGGACCTTCCTTACTGCCTCTTTTGTACTGTCCCAAGAGTTTAGTACTGTGCTCTGCACACGACTATCGATAGATTGGTGTCAGTGGCTTTAAGTCCACCTCCTGGGTCACCAGTTGCTCAGTGTGTAGTGACCAGCGGCGCTCAAGATTCTGGTGCCTCTTGGGAATGCCAGCTGTAGCCTGTTCAGTGGGGTGATGATAAGTCTCCTTAAAGACTGTACTTCCCAAGCACTTAGTACAGTGCTCTGCACACAGTAAGCGCTCAATAAATACTATTGATTGATTGATTGATTGACTGGGCTAATCAGGCTGTTCTGGTAAAAGAAGCCAAGATGCCTTAAGAAGGCTTCTGTCCACAGTGGATTTTAAGGTTCTTCATAGTAGAACACTTTTAATGTGCATATAAATAATAACTTTAGATGTACTGTAAGAAGGTATGGAAAACCACAGGGCAGAAAAGAGTGAGGCCAGATGGTATTTGTTAAGCTCTTACTATGTGCCAGGCACTGGGGTGGATACAGGCAGACTAGGTTGGACACTGTCCATTTATTGATTGGTTTTTATGAACACTTACCGTGATCAGAGTACAACATAATAGAGTTGATAGACATATTTCTGCCCACAAAGAGCTTCCAGTCTAGGGAGAAGATTACAGATCACATTCAGTCATCTCTTGGCAGGGAAGGAAGCGGGAAGAAAAGGACCAGTAGGGAAGAAGTCTGGCCTAGGTCACGCTGCAGGTAAACGATGATCTTTTAGGTTCAGAACAGTGCTTTTTGGAGTCAGGGTGATTTGAGGGAAGCAGTCTGGCCTGTGGAAAGAGCACAGATCTGGGATTCAGAGGACCTGCCTTCTAATCCTGGCTCTGCCACTTGCCTGCTGCGTGACCTCAGGCAAGTCACGTAACATCCCTCTGGCTTAGTGTTCCCATCTTTAAAATGGGGATTCAATACCTTTTCTCCCTCTTTCTTAAGCCGTGAGCTCCATGTGGAACAGGGATTGTGTCTGACCTGACTAAACTAGCATTTAGTACAATGCTTGGCATATAGTAATCACGTGCAATTATTACATTATTATTAATATTATTTTTTACCTTATCCACCCCAAACATCAAGGACCATGAGTGAAGACATGTGTTTTATTTATGCATGCAGTGCATTTCAGTACACGCCCAGAATTATGAAAGAAATTCTGCTGATAATCATTTTCCAGTTGTTCCTGCAGCCTCAGCTTTGTGCTCTAATATTCAAAAGTTGCTTTATGTTTTCCAGGAAATCAGAATGTCTTTACTGTTCCACATTGCTAAACTATGCGGGCAATTGGAATGTCTAGTGGTTGGTGGGAGGGTCCCAACTTCTGTTTTGTGAACGTTCTGGTTTTTAAAAAGGATAGGTCCCGCGAATGATTATTGAAGTATTCTGCCACCCTGACAGGAAGTTTCATAACTAGCTCCCTTTCCCAAGGCTTATTTTGGATCAATTGACCAAACCTGTTAAGAGTCTCAGCAACATCTGTTTTGAGAGCCTGCAGACTCTTTCTTTTAATAGCTGCAAAGTCTCACTGAAGGTTTCCAATGTGAATCACATCTGTGTGTACTTTCTTCTTGTACAGGGTGTCTAGAACATTGGCTTTTCCAAGAAACTGCACTAGGCAGCTTAGAGGGAGTGATGAATTGGTTGATTAAAGCTCCTGATAAGCTTGCTTATGCTCAAGGGCATGCTCTAGAGAATCCCCAGGGTAGCATGAGGTGGAATCTGAATTAAAATGAAGCAGCACGGTGTTTTTTTGGTACGTGTACAGGCATATAGGCAGGGTATGTGTCTGTTGTATTGTGCTCTCCCAAGTGTTTAGTACAGTGCTCTGCAAACCATAAGTGCTCAATAAATATGATTCAACAAATCCCTCTGTACAGGGGCATATAATTATCTGAACAGCCCTGCTGTGTGGGAGAAGGAAAAGAAAACTCCGGCATTGTGAAATCAGCACTTTCCGCTCTGTGGTTGTTTGCAGTGCCCTGATCAAAGGTTCATTCAATTCAATCATATTATTTATTGAGCGCATACCGTGTGGTTGAGAGGGTGCTCTCACTTTTAATCCAGTCAGTCAGTCAATTGCATTTCTCAAGTGCTTATTGGGTGCAAAGCACTGTACTAAACGTTACAGTGTAACAGACACATTAAGAATAATTATGGTACTTGTTAAACATTTACTTTTCTAAGCACTGGGGTAGATACAAGCTAATTAGGGTAGACACAGTCCCTGTCCCACGTGGAGCTCACACTCTTAATCCCCCTTTTAAAATGTGGTAACTGAGTCCCAGAGAAGTGAAATGATTTGCCCAAGGTCACTCAGCAGACATGTGGCGGAGTCAGGATTAGAACGCAGGTCTTTCTGAATTCCAGGCCCGTGCCGTATCCACTAAGCCTATCTTCCCTGCCCACAATGAGCTCACAGTCTAGAATCAGAGGTGACCTTTGGTTGATGACAGGAGTGTTCGAATCCAGGGAAATAGGTGGGTTCACTCCTCTGCATTGACTTGAGGCCTGCAAGGATCCATCCCTGGCAACTACAAGTCCTGTGCAATGACTGGCCTTGTGTGTGGGGAAGAGGCTGCACAGTTGGATGGGAATCGAAAAGAGAAAACTGCGGGGAGTTCTCCACCCCTGGGGCTCCCACTCCCTTAAACCAGGTGCTGCCTCGAGCATTGATCTGTGGCAGTGCCAAGTGAGAGAGCCATGCTTTCCTCTGGGCCTTGCGAACGTTGGGCATCCTCTGAGCCACGATGAGAAAAGAAAGCAGAGCTGGGGCAGCAGGATGCTGGCTGGCCCATTCTGAAGCTTCGCCTCCCTGCCTGAGCATGAAGACTTAGCTGATCAGGACACACAAAATAGAGCCATGGGATTTAGTAAGCACTTACCGTGTGCAGATCACTCTGCAGAGAGCTGGGGTAAAAAAAAAAAATTACAAAGGTGAGAATGAGAGGCGATCTCTGACCATCCAGAAGCCTACAACCTTAAAATAGGTAGGGAAGGGTTTGGCGACAGACATGTTAGGAAGGATGACATGAGTAGTATCTGTAAAGTCATTTTTGTCCCATGGGTTAATTTGAGGGAATCCATTTTTAGGCTTGGTCTTTGGAGGTGGGGTTTGGGTTTCACTTAGGAAACATGTTGCCTTCTGTGCAGTGGAAGAATCTTTAGTAACCTCATACCCACCCCAGCCACTTAGCAGTTAGGAAGGTCTTGAACACTCATAATTGGGAAGCAGTGGGGCCTAGTGGAAAGAACTCAGGACTGGGAATTAGAAGAGCTGTGTTTTTGTTTAGTGTTGTTTTTTAATGGTGTTTTTTTTGTATGCAACCACTGTGTGTCAGGTCCTGTACTGGGATAGATACAAGATAATGAAATTGGACACAATCTGTGTCTCACATGGAGCTCATGGCTTTAATCCTCATTTTCCATATGAGCGAACTGAGGCCCAGAGAAGTTGTGACTTGCCTAAGGTCACACAGCAAACAAGTGGTGGAGCCAGGATTAGAACTCCGCTACTTGTCTACTGGGTGACCTCGGGTATGTCACATAAACTTCTCTGTGCCCCAGTTACCTCATCTGTAAAGTGGGATTTAAGACTGTAAGCCCCATGAGAGATATGGACTTTATCCAACCTGATTACCTTGTAACTACCCCAGTGCCATTGCCTGACACAGAGTAAGCGCTTAACGAATATCATTAAAAAAAACAACAAACAAAAGCCCCAGGTCTCTGACTCCCACGCCTGTGATCTTTCCACTAGGCCAAGCAGCTTCTCCATCTTCTGTTCTAAATCAATCAATCAATCGTATTTATTGAGCGCTTACTGTGTGCAGAGCACTGTACTAAGCACTTGGGAAGTACAAGTTGGCAACACATAGAGACGGTCCCTACCCAACAGTGGGCTCACAGTTCTGCTACCCCCTTGCTTATGATCTTGGACGAGTCTCTTGTCTGTGCTTCACTTTCCTCATGGGTTAAAAGGGAATTCAAGACCTGCTCTCCCTCCCCACTTAGACCGTGAGTCCTATTTGGGAAAGAGAATACCCCAGCACTTAGCATATAGTAAACGCTTAGAAATACCACAGTTGTACAGCCAGCCATTCATCTTGTAAAGAGAACACATCACAAACCCCATCTGCTTGCGTGCCTGCTACAAGCTTAGCACTTCCTTGGCCCTTAAGAATGGAAACATCCCACTCTGTGCCACAAACACCTTTTCCTAAGTTAAAAAAAAAATTGTGAGAATCACACACAATAAAGGGAAGTTCTCAAGAAACTGGCAGGCCTCACTGAACTACTTTGTTAGCATAAGGTACTTGGAGGCATTCAGCATATACTTCTCTCTCTCTCCCTCTCTCTCTCTTTGTCTCTGTCTCTCTCTCTATGTGTGTGTGTGTATATACGCATATATATATACACACACCCATATATGTATATAATGTATATTGTATATACACGTATGTGTGTGTGTACGACATTTTGTCCATATTGCTTATAAAACCTCCGGAAAAGATTCACAAAGGAGATCACCTTAATTCAGTGTAACTTGGCTTTTCAGTGACTGTTGGATTATTCCGTTGTTTTCACACATCACGGGTATCCCCAAGGAATCAAGATTGCTACGTTGTTCCCATTTCAGTTTGTTGCCTTGAAATCCTGTTTTTGAGATTAGAGGACTTGAGAATAACAGGAACATCCTGTTGACAAAAATAAATTCCCCACGATAAAATATTGATTCAACTGGAGCCAGTGATTTCTGTGGCGGGGTAACAGGAGGACTGAGATTTGGATATGTAGCTCTTGGTAGTGTGGCAGCATATTGATAAGTGTTTTTTGATTCTTTTCAGAAAAATATCCCGTGTCCTTTGGTCTCCGTTTTTATGTTTTCAGTCATTCGATGTGCTTGGTCCTTTGCAGCCTTGAGGGGAGTCAGTGAAGGGTGCTTTTTCAGGTTAGCCGGGGGAGAAGTTGATGCCACTTTGTCCTGGAGAAATATATGTAGTCTCAGGGGTCCCCAGGAGGTAGGTGACCTACTGGAGGTCCAGGGGAAAGAGGCCAGTGCTGGGAACCGGGAGGCCAGGGATCTCATCCTGCTGGGGCATGGTCACCGGGGGGAAGTTCTCTGACCTAAAAAGTACCCAAGGTGTTCTGCGAGGGGGACCCAGCCCAGCAAGAGCCCTGAAAGCTGTCTGGCTGACTGACTAATGTGAAAGGCAAAGACCACAGCTGCTCCCACACCAACCGCCAGCCGGCTAGTGGCCCCATGGCTAAGCCTAAGCAATGCATTGTTGTCACTTTACCTAGAAAAATACAGCGCTAAGCACTTCGTACAGTGATCCGCACACAGAAGTGCTCCATTTGGGCCATCATTTACCCAACACCTCCTGGGTGTACAGCACTGGACTGAGGAACAATGTTCTAAAGAATCCGTACAACTCAGTGTCTGACTTGAGGATTTTAGTTTGGGGCAGATGGGAAAGATATTCCTGAGGCAGAGAAGAAAGGAGGGAATAGTGAAGGATGGGAGCCCTTTTGGCAAAGAAAATGACCTCTGGCTCATCCCACAGGAGGAATATCTCACGTGAAGACTGAGAGCACGTTAACCATATATCACAAAGCAGCCTTGCAGGAATACTTTGGAATTGCCGGTGCTGAATTTTATAAGCTAGACGAACTGGTAATGATTATGATCACACTGTGTATCGTCTTTAAGAAATTAATAACACATTGCCTTTTCTCTGCTGAGGTACCTGGGATTTAGTCTTTACAAAAAAAAATAACAAAAGAAATAAAACTACCAAGCACTCCTGTATGCACAGCATCTGGATTTACTCAGTCACTGCATTTCACACCCTTTCCCCAAGAATTTGGTTTCCTGCTCTATCTCCAAAATGATTCTGGGAAGATGAGCATCTTGTCCCAACTCTCCAAGTATTTCTGAGATCTTTGAGCTGAAGGAGCCTTTCAGTTTGGAAGAACTTTACCTAGTCGGGTTGGCTCAGTGCCTTGATGATGGCCAACTGGCCAGTCTTTCTCATGGAGTAGAGAAGGTTTTCATCGGGCAGACTTTTGACCAACTGCCCGAGAGAATTTTTTTTGATTCTTTCTATTTTCTCTGTCACCCATCCAGCAGCAGCAGCAAGCAGGAGCTACCAATTGGGTGGAACAATTGTACCCAGCAGGAGGCATGGTGCTACTGATGTTTATTTACTTGTTTTGTTGTCTCTCTCCCAATTCTAGACTGTGAGCCCACTGTGGGCAAGGATTGTCTCTATTTGTTGCCTAATTGTATTTCCCAAGTGCGTCGTACAGTGCTTTGCACACAGTAAGCACTCAATAAGCAGCGTGGCTTAGTGGAAAGAGTAAGGGCTTGGGAGTCAGAGGTTGTGGGTTCTAATCCCACTTCCACCACTTGTCTGCTGTGTGACTTTGGGCAAGTCACTTAACTTATCTGGACCTCAGTTACTTCATCTGTAAAATGGGGATTAAGACTTCACACTGCTGCCCGGATCATCTTTGTGCAGAAACGCTCTGGGCATGTTACTCCCCTCCTCAAAAATCTCCAGTGGCTACCAGTCAACCTACGCATCAGGCAAAAACTCCTCACTCTTGGCTTCAAGGCTGTCCATCCCCTCACCCCCTCCTACCTCACCTCCCTTCTCTCCTTCTCCAGCCCAGCCCGCACCCTCCACTCCTCTGCCGCTAACCTCCTCACCGTGCCTCATTCCTGCCTGTCCCGCCGTCGACCCCCGGCCCTCGTCCTCCCCCTGGTCTGGAATGCCCTCCCTCCGCACACCCGCCAAGCTAGCTCTCTTCCTCCCTTCAAAGCCCTACAGAGAGCTCACCTCCTCCAGGAGGCCTTCCCAGACTGAGCCCCCTTTTTCCCCTCCCCCTTCCAATCCTCACCGCCCTACCTCCTTCCCCTCCCCACAGCACCTGTATATATGTTTGTACAGATTTATTGCTCTATTTATTTTACTTATACATATTTACTATTCTATTTTGTCAATGATGTGCATCTAGCTTTACCTCTGTTTATTCTGATGACTTGACACCTGCCCACATGTTTTATTTTGTTGTCTGTCTCCCCCTTCTAGACTGTGAGCCTGTTGTTGGGTAGGTACCGTCTCTATATGTTGCCAACTTGTACTTCCCAAGCGCTTAGTACTGTGCTTTGCACACAGTAAGCACTCAATAAATACGATCGAATGAATGAAAGAATGAGACTGTGAGCCGCACATGGAACAACCTGATAACCTTGTATCTACGCCAGCGCTTAGAACAGTGCTTGGCACATAGTAAGTGCATAACAAATGCCAAATTATTATTATTAATAAATACGATTGAATGAATGAATGAACGAATGACCAGATCCAATACCAAACTGCCTCTTCTACAGGTCTCAGGCCTAGTGTTTCTTAAGTCCCAACCTGCTGGACTTAAACAGAATTCTCCTGTCATCAGTTGCCTCTCCAGTCATTCAATCATGTGTATGACTCTCTGTCTCTGTCTCTGTCTCTCTCTCTGTCTCTCTCTGTCTCTCTCTCTCTCTCTCTCTCTCCCTCCCTCATATTCTGGGTGCAGATGACTGAATCATCCAGGAGCTGTCTTGGACTAGTTTGTAGTAAGTGCCAGAGACTCGGTCTCTGTTATATTCGACCCCTGGTCCTTATGGACCCTGGCTACAGATTAAAAGAATAACCCACTTAAAGCCAATGTCCATTTAGGTAGATAGCCAGAGATATCTTTGTTAGCACTAGCCTAATAATAGAACTTTGGATAGCCAGGATCAAGGCCACTTATATTTGTCCGTTGTATTTGAAGTAATCACGTTCTGGGGAATAGTTGCAAGAGCCTTGGCACGTTGTTCTGTGCATGGCTTCTGGCCACAGGCCAGTCAAATTCAGTTCTGGGAGCCAGGAGTGGAGCTACCCTGACATCTCTCAGGATGGGAAGCAGCGTGGCCTAGCGGAAAGAGCACAGGCCTGTGAGTCAGAGGACCTTGGTTCTAATCCTGGCTCCGTCACTTTCACTGTATGACCTTGGGCAAGTCACTTCACTGCACTGTGCCTCAGTTCCCTCCTTTACAAATTGGGGATTTAGTAGCTGTTCTCCTTTCTACTTACTGGTGAGCCCTGTGTGGGATATGATTATCCCGTATCTACGCCAGCGCTTGCTACAGTGCTTGCCATTTAGTGAGTGTTTAACAAATACAACAATTATTATTATTATGATAGCATTTGTTAAGCAAGTGTGTGCTAAGCACCGTGATTAATCAAAGATGATCAGTCAGACCCTAAAGCCACCCCACACGGAGCTCATAGAACAAAAGTAATCACATTGCTGGTACAGATTCACCTAGCAGCAGAGAAGCAGCGTGGCTCAATGGAAGGAACACGGGCTTGGGAGTCAGAGGTCATGGGTTCAAATCCCAGCTCCGCCAATTGTCAGCTGTGTGACTTTAGGCGAGTCACTTAACTTCTCTGTGCCTCAGTTACCTCATCTGTAAAATGGGGTTGAAGACTGTGAGCCCCACGTGGGACAACCTGATCACCTTGTATCCTCCCCAGCGCTTAGAACAGTGCTTTTCACATAGTGCTTAACAAATGCCTCATTATTAGTAGCTCTGGCATTGATAATCTGGTGCATGAAGGTCACCATTGTCCTGTCTTTGACAAGGAGTCTCCTATCAGCACGTGTTTATTTTAATTTTGTATCAATAGGGAAAAGTCTTTTTTCAGCAAGCAGGCAGTGTATTTGCTCTGATTACCTCATTTCACAGTTCTGACACTTCCTGTTAGGCAAATGAATTCCCCTCAGTTTTCCCACTGCTACAGTTTAGGAGCCCGTTTCTGTGACTGAACTGCAGTTTCTCAAACTGGGTCTCTGCAGTTGTGGTTTGAGGTGCCAAGGACTGTAACGGGGCAAGGTAGGGAAATATATGTGCGAATGGGTAGCATTAGACGGCACTTGGTAAAAGAGGAAGAGATGATTTCTGATTGCTGCACTAAAAGTAACAACATTTCACAAAAACCTTGCAGGCAGATTTCCAGGACATATTAGCCCTTGTTTCCCCTCCCCTTTTTTTTTTATCCCCCAGGGGAAAAACTATGAGAATAGGTAGAAAGCATAATTTACATTTTGAACATTTGCGGGCGACAATGGCCAACTAGGGAGTGAGGACCAGGGGTCTCACTGCCGTCTGGGGAATAATTCCCCCAGAACATTTACAGACAGACACCACTTAAAGTCATTATCTTTAGATGTTTCTAAAGTCTGGGAAATTGTAGATTGAACTTCTGGCATGTTGTAATTCAGATCATGGGACATACATTCTAATCCAGCTAAGCAAACCCCAAAAGTACATCATTTGAGTTTGTTTTTTAATATATTTTTTTCTTTTTATGGTATTTGTTAAGCACTTGTCATGTACCAGGCACTGTTTTAAGTGCTGGGGTAGATGCAAGGTAATCAGGTTGGACACAGTCCATGTCCCCCATGGAGCTCACAATCATAATCCCCATTTTGCAGATGAGGTAACTGAGGCGCAGAAAAGTTAAGTGACTTGCCCAAGGTCACACAGCAGACAAGTGGAGGAGCTGGGACTAGAACCCAGGTTCTTCTGATTCCAAGGCCCATTCACTGTCCACTAGGCTGCTTCTCATGCCTGGTGATGGTCAGTTTGGCAGTAATATGTATAATTTTTGGAAGCCAGTCAATCAGCAGTGTTTACTGAGTATTTATTGTATGCAGAGCACTGTAACTAAGTGCTTGGGAGAGTACAATAGAACAGATTTGCGAGACATTTTCCCTGGACACAGTGAGCTTATTTCCAGCATGTATTATTCAAAATGTCACTGAGAAGCAGCATGGCTTAATGGAAAGAGCATAGGACTAGGAGTCAAGAGCACCCAGGTTTTAATCTTAGCTGTGTGACCTTGGGCAAATCACTTAACTTCTCTGTGCCTCATTTTCCTCAGCACCTAAAATGGGATTCACTACCTGTTCTCCCTCCTACTCTGACTGTGAGCCCCTTGTGGGACAGGGACTGTGTCTGACCTGATTATCTTGCATTTACCACAGACTTGGAACACAATAAGCGCTTAACAAAAACCCAAATTAAAAAACATGATTGGGTTGAAGGCCCAAGTGATAAAACATTTAAGAGCTAGGTTTGATCATAAAGTCCAGGTCTCCAAGATTCTAGTGGTCTGTGCCCTGAACCTGAAGCAACCCACTCTTCCTGGATTTCAGAAGCAACATTTTAATGGCATCTCTTTGGTACACTGAACCTGCCCCAGCCGGCTGTCTCTGGGGTCAGAGGGCAGCTTCTCAAAGATGTCCAAATTCCTTTCTTCCCTGTCCTCCCGTCATGCATTCTGGAGAACCAGCGTGGCTCAGTGGAAAGAGCATTTGCTTTGGAGTCAGAGGTCAGGGGTTCAAATCCCGGCTCCACCAGTTGTCAGCTTTGTGACTTTGGGCAAGTCACTTAACTTCTCTGTGCCCAAGTTACCTCATCTGTAAAATGGGGATTAAGACTGTGAGCCACCCGCGGGACAACCTGATCACCTTGTAACCTCCCCAGCGCTTAGAACAGCGCTTTGCACATAGTAAGCACTTAATAAATGCCATTATTATTATTATTATTATGATGCATTGGGCATCCCAAGATCATTGCACAGTCTGGGTGCCACTGACCCAGAGCGCTCGATCACATAACCCTCCAGCTGAGATATCTGAGGCGCTTCCCTAGGGAAAGGACGCTGCAGTGGTATGATCAATGGTAATGATGCCTGCATTCTAGGCCTGTCAAAGAAGGGGAAAGGCTTACGATCCGTGTTGCTTCTCTGTTCCAGGTGCTTTATCCCAAACGTCTATGTGGCCCTCTTTGCTGCGGCTCTGATTCCCCTGGTGTGTCTAGTGGTGGTGTTGGTGGTATTCATCCATGCCTATCAGGTGAAGCCTCAGTGGAAAGCCTACGATGACGTCTTCAGAGGGAGAACAAATGCGGCAGGTATGGAATGAGAGAATGATGTGGGGTGGGATGGGGCCATCTCCACCTAGGGGCAAAAGTCGTCTTGTCTAATTATTTCTGGATTTGCTCTCCTAAAGAGGCCGAAGGATGCCATGTAGATCAAACTTGATACTGATGGTTTGCTGGGTTGTAGTGCTGAGAATGACTTGAATTCCTTGAGTGACTTGAGAAGCAGTGTGACCTAGCGGAAAGCCTGGGAATCAGAGGACCTGGGTTCTAATCCTGGCTCCACCACTTGTTTCTGTGTGATCTTGGGAAAGTCACTTGACCTCTGGGCCCCAGTTTCCTCATCTGCAAAGTGGGGATTCACTACCCATTCTCCCTCCTACTTACACTGTGAGCCCCATGTGGGGCCTGGTTATTTTATATCCATGTACAGTGTTTGGTACATAGTAGATGCTTAACAAGTACCATAATTATTACAGGTATTATTAATTTCTCATCCTCCTTCACCGTCACCAACTTTCTTCCCTCTGGATCTCTTTCTGCACTTCAAGACTGAAAGTTTGTTGTGGGCAGGGAATGTGTCCCTTATAACGTTATAGTGTACTCTTCTCAGTGCTTAGTACAGTGCTCTGTGCACAGTAAGCACTTAATAAATACGAAAAATCCAGTTGACTTATCTGCCAGGAGCATTTCTGTTTTGTCCAGGTCCTCGTGGCCAGTGTTATCATCAAGAGCTTTCAGATCCCTCTGCTTCAGCTGAAGTTCCTCAGAGCCCAAGCACTATACAGTGCTCTGTCTCCAGGGCTCTCTCGAGTCTCCCAAATCCCCTTTAAAGTGAAATAAGCCTATTGAATGGCCTTGAGTGGCACGTTCTGCATCTGGAGATTGATTTTCCTGACAGCGGTGCAAGAACATATGTAATCAGCCAGCTGCAGAAATGACTACACATGTCTGGACGTTGAAGAACACAAATTTTCCCGCCTATGTTGGCATGCATTCCAGCTCATTTTTTCCCTGCTGAATCATCATTTTGAGTCCGGTTTTTTGAAGATGATTGACTTTTGGTCAGATAAGGTTCTTTTGGGGATTCTCTCAACCAGGAAAGAATAGTAACTCCTCGCCTTGGGCCCCATCATGGGGAGAAGGGTTGGGCTAGGCAGGTGGGAAGAGTCATACAGGTCTAGGAGGAGCAGCTGCCTAGCTATTCACTGCTGCTTGATGTTGTTGAGTGCTCACTCTGTGCCAAGCTATGTACTAAGTGTTGGGGTTAGATACAATGCAAACAGGTTGGGAGCATTTTGTGAGCTGCTTCTCACAGTCTAAGAAGGAGGGTGAACAGGTATTGAATCCCCATTTGACAGATGAGGAAACTGAGGTCCAGAGACGTTAAGTGACTTGCCCAATGTCATACAGCGGGCAAGTAATGGAACCAGGTTTAGAACCCAGGTCCCCTGACTTGCAGGCCATTACTCTATCGACTAAGCCATGCTGCTCCTTAAGGGAATTTCCCAAAGGGAAATTTCGGTTCTTGGTCAAGGTAAACTTGGTCTTGGATCACGTTTTAAGGTCTCCACCGAAATCTCAAGTTTTTTGAGATGATTAACGAGACTAATAATTGGTTGGGTGAGAGACCTGTTCTGAAATGACATCCTCATTGCCATGGATTTAAAAAATGTAATGCCTCATTTCTCCTTAGCTGTGTAATTGTATTATTTCATTGCTCAGACAAATATTCTGAAGACAGAACAGGAAAGAAAAGTCCCGTCTTTGACTTTGTCTGTTGTCCTGACAAAAATTCTATCTTTCATGTGGATTAAATGTTATTTTCCCATGTATTTTAAAAATGTGGACCCTGAGGAAATTTAGCTGGTGGAGATGGTTTAGGGGAATTCCCAGCTTTTGGGAGAGAGGCCCCAGGATGCCCAGTGCTCCTCCAGGGCCAAACCAAGCAGGCATGGCCTCAAACAGGACAGGAAGACACCCCACCCAACCCCACACCCACTTGCAGGAAATGCTCTGTCATTATATGTCCAACCAATCCAATAGGTTCTGGAGACTTAAATTTCCAGTGGTCTGATGCAGCAGCTGCCCATAGAGTCAGAGTTCTATTTCTTCCTGGTTGCCATCCCTCATCTTCCCCATCCTAAAATGGCCCCCAAAGCGGGAGGGTTGCAGCAATCCCAAGCCAAACCGAATTGGATCAACCGTAGGGAGTAACTACCAGAAGCAGCATGGCTCAGTGGAAAGAGCACGGGCTTTGGAGTCAGAGATCATGGGTTTAAATCCCGGCTCCGACAATTGTCAGCTGTGTGACTTTGGGCAAGGCACTTCACTTCTCTGGGCCTCAGTTCCCTCATCTGTAAAATGGGGATTAAGACTGTGAGCCCCTTGTGGGACAACCTGATCACCTTGTAACCTCCCCAGCGCTTAGAACAGTGCTTTGCACATAGTAAGCGCTTAATAAATGTCACCATTATTATTATTATTATAAGTAGGGCCATGAAATGACCCAGAACTGGCATCTCAGTACAGACACTGGATTGGAAGTCTTCTGGGAGTTAGACGAACCTTCTTGTGTGACTTCACACAAGATTTTGCCCCAGTCAAAGCACAGGGGAAAGGAATCCTTCATGTAAGCGATTCCGGAGAAATCTTAGGAGAAGCCTGAAGTTTCTGCTAAGTTTGGCCTATGAAGAAGTAGTGAAGGATAGTTCTTTCTATTGGTGTCACATAATGAGAAATGCCACTGAGGGGAATATCAACTAGTTTATTCGGTCCAGTGTTCAGGGGCCAACAGTGACAACAAGATGCTTGAAGGAACCCAGCGATGGTTGCCCTTCTTGATGTCCTTCTCGTAATTATGGATAAACCAATTTTTCCTCTCTGTGTTCATAATGCTCCTATTGTCATTGCATGTTATGGATACTCACCCTTTAATTTATCTGAAGTCATTGGCAATTCACCGATCATTTCAATCCACACCCCTTCCTGTGGTAGCGAAATCCAGATCTTACCACCCACTATGAGGAGAAATGTGGCCTCTTGTTTGTTTTACTCCACATGTCGGTGGAGATGGGGCTTCTGAAGGTTATTTTGGTGCTACTTAGGTGGAGGTTCTCTGAGAGCGATTCATGTTGAAGACACATTCCCTAAACCAAATTTCAGTGATTCAACAGAATTTTAATCAAAGCTTGTCATTGTACCATTTTACAGATTTTTAGTCAAAGCTTGTCATTGTACCATTTGATTTTGATCTCTGGTAATGATAAGCTCTTTCAACAGGATGAACTGACAACTATCTGATTCTTAAGCCAGGGTTTTATATGAAAAATGATTTATTTATTGCAGAAGAAAAATAATTAGAATTAAAAGGGGAAATAAATGATGGCAAATCTGTTTGGTAGCAGTTGCACTCATAAGCTTCTCTTTGGTTGTTATGAATTTGGAAAAGTTTGAGTGAGATGGCAGTACTGAATATGAGTTCTGGTTTTCTCCTGAAATTATAATACCTTGGTTTTTGGATAGACAAAACACTTAAATATCTCTTTTTATCATCACAACATCCCTGTTAGGACTAGGCATGAATCATCATCTCCACTTTCAGATGAGGAAACCAAGGTTCAAAGTGGTTGAGCAACTTGCTCAAGGACACCAAGAAAGCTGGGGTTAGAACCCAGCCCCGAGCTCTTTCTACACACCTCGTGTCACACAACCTATTAGAACGAAAGCTGAAAGATGAGTTGAGTTGTTCTAATTTGGGTCTCTCTTCTCTGAGACTGAGTTTCAGTGCCTTCAAAGTGACTAAATTTGCCTTTCCTACCTCAAATGGATATAACTGACTTTAAAAAAACACGTATTTCTAGATTTCCACTTTAAAAAAAATGAAGTAAAGAAAAAGACTGCCATGAGTAAATCTCACTCAAATTCTCGGCTTTTTTTTTTTCAGACAAAGATTAAGTCAGTCGGCCTTATTTCCAATGCATTCTTTCTACACATTTTCAGTGTGAAAATAGAAAGAAAAGATCGGCTATGTGCCGGGTGCAATTTTTACACAAATGAAGAAATGAAAGCAGGAAGCGTAGATTGACTGCCACCTTAGCTAGTAGCAGGTCGTGTTTGATTCAGCTCCAGAATGACCAACATAACAGGTTTCAGGTGTCCTTGACAGAAAGTGGCTTGTTTGCCATCTGATCCCAGGGTTCATTGGAGAGGAAAAAAAAGAAAGAAAGCAATGCCTACAGCTTGCAAACGAGTATCAGGCCTCACTGAGAAGCAAACAACCACCTCCTCTTTTTACCAGTGAATAATGTGAGCCCATGTTCCAGAAGCATCACCTATGCTGCTGGTCAGGAGAGGGGGAATAAAAAAAGCAACTCTAAATCGTTATTTAACAGTGAACTACCTAGTATCATCATTGCATCCTGTTGACGAGATGTGTACAGATCAATTAACCCATCTTATTCATTCATCCAGTCATATTTATTGAGCACTTACTGTGTGCAAAGCACTGTACTCAGCCCTTGGCAGAGTACAATTGAGTACTTACTGTGTGCAGTGCATTGCACTAATTCTAGGAGTATACGGCATAACATAAAAGGCTTATTCTTTTAGACTGTGAGCCCACTGTTGGGTAGGGACTGTCTCTATGTGATGCCAATTTGTACTTCCCAAGCGCTTAGTACAGTGCTCTGCACATAGTAAGCGCTCAATAAATACGATTGATTGATTATTCTCTGTCCGCAACGTGCAGTCTGGAAGGGAGTTTTGTGGACAGAGTAACGTGTCTTTCAGCTGTTATATTGTAGCCTCCCAAGTGCTTAACACAGTGCTCTGCACAATAAGGGTTCAGTAAATATGACTTTTTTTCCTCTTACACACCTAAAATATAGTCACTTTTAATGGCATCAAATAGGCTGAAAGCTCTTTGTGGGCAAGGATCATGTTTTCTCTCTGCATTGTAGTCTCTCAGGTGCTTGGCACGCAGTTGGTGCTCTGGAAATACTATTGATTGATTAATTGATTGCTCAAAAATGAAACAGCCAACGATGCAGTTTGTTCGTACAATGGATAATATGTACCTCACTCATACACACATATTATTAGAGAAATGTCACTCTTTCGCAGCTGGTTTCACTGACAGATATGTAAATAATAATTTGAAAAACTATGTACATGCACGTGTGTATGCATTTTTTTCTGGGTCACCTCTGAGTCTTCTGGAGGCTCCCAGGTATAGGAGGGTTGAGTCATAGAATAATGATAATCATAGTAATAATAGTAGTAATGATAATAATAATAATGGTATTTGTTAAGAGCTTACTGTGTACCAGGCACTGTACTAAGCGCTGAGTGAATACAAGCAAATTGGGTTGGACACAGTCCCTGTCCCATGTAAGGCTCACAGTCTCCATCCTCGTTTTACAGGTGAGATAACTGAGTCCCAGTTAAGTAAAGTTGTGGCTTAGTGGAAAGAGCCCGGGCTTTGGAGTCAGAGGTCATGGGTTCAAATCCCAGCTCTGCCAATTGTCAGCTGTGTGACTTTGGGCAAGTCACTTAACTTCTCTGGGCCTCATTTACCTCATCTGTAAAATGGGGATTAAGACTGTGAGCCCCCCGTGGGACAACCTGATCACCT
The DNA here is from genome assembly GCF_015852505.1 of Tachyglossus aculeatus. Classification (NCBI taxonomy): domain Eukaryota; kingdom Metazoa; phylum Chordata; class Mammalia; order Monotremata; family Tachyglossidae; genus Tachyglossus; species Tachyglossus aculeatus. The sequence continues at coordinate 24,514,399 of NC_052088.1, forward strand.
TGTAACCTCCCCAACGCTTAGAACAGTGCTTTGCACATAGTAAGCGCTTAATAAATGCCATCATTATTATTAAAGTGGCTTCCCCACGATTACACGACAGACAAGTGGCAGAGCCGGGACTAGAACCCATGACCTGCCGACTCCCAGGCAGGCCCGTGCTCTATCCACTACAACATTCTTCTTCTTTACAGAAATAGGAGGGGAAAGGGGGGCTGGCGTTTGGAGGAGAAAAAAGACTCTGTGAAGGAAGGAGCCGGAAAGGCAGGAGAGTCTGGGCCTAAAATCTTGGGATCCTTAGGACAACTGGGTGCGTGAAGAGCAGCAGAGTCTATTTCTGGAGCAAGCGTGCAACCTTCAGAGGGTGGGAAAACAAAGACAGAGCAGAAACCCCTGCAAGAGCACTCAGTGCAAGAGGGGGAAGAAGGGAGACAGGAGCAGGGGTCGGAGAGGGTCAAAAGTTAGATATTTTTGCCAGTGTGTACATATACACCCACACAATGATTTTGATGAACACTGAGCTTATGCACCAGTTGGCACCTGGCCAACACTCCCACAGTGTCGCCTGAAGTCTGTCAATGAATTCAGATCCCTGGGCAGCCTTCTGTCCAGTGATGCAGGGAGAGACAAGAAAGGAGAAAACCCAAACGAGAAGGCTGGCCTGCGCTTTGCTCTAGACTGTGAGCTCGTTGTGGGCAGGAATGCACCTGTTTGTTGTTATATTGCACTCTCCCAAGCGCTTAGTACAGTGGTTTACACACAGTAAGTGCTCAATAAATATGATTGAGTGAATATGAAGGAATGAGAGTGAGGCACCAATATGACCTCAGGATTCAGAATCCACGGAGAATCATTTAGAGCAGTAGTAGTAGTAATAGAGAGCTGATCAGGCAATCAATCAATCAGTGGCATTTATTTAGTGTCTACAAAGTGCTAAACCCTGTACTTAGCACTTGAGAGAATGCAAGTGTAGCAATTCACACATTTCTTGCTTTCAATGTCATTGTTGAGATTCTGAATTTTTTTCGAGCCATCCAGAAACTTCGCCATTCTTTCCCTCCGGGCCAGTAGACTGATTCTTCCAGTTCAGCATTGGTCCAGTTTAGCATTGAGAGTGGCCTAGTGGAAAGAGCGTGGGCATGGGAATCAGAGAACCTGGGTTCTAATCTTGGCTCTTTGACTTGTCAGCTGTGTGACCTTGGGCAAGTCACTTAACTTCTCTGCGACTCAGATACCGCGTCTGTAAAATGGGCAATAAGTTGGTGAGTCCTATGTAGGACAGGGACTGTGTCCAACCTGATTATCTTGTATCTACCCCAGCGCTTAGTCCAGTGCCTGGCATATAGTAAGTGCTTAACAAATGCTATTAAAAATACTGCAGAGTACTGTTAATAGTAATAATAATAATAATGGCATTTATTAAGCGCTTACTATGTGCAAAGCACTGTTCTAAGCGCTGGGGAGGTTACAAGGTTATCAGGTTATCCCACAGGGGGCTCACAGTCTTAATCCCCATTTTCCAGATGAGTTAACTGAGGCACAGAGAAGTGAAGTGATTGCCCAAAGTCACACAGCTGACAGTTGGCAGAGCCGGGATTTGAACCCACGACCTCTGACTCCAAAGCCCTTGCTCTTTCCACTGAGCCACGCTGATACCGTTCTAGTATCCCCTACCATTATTACGGTCTGGAGGCTCAGGGCTAGTTTTCGATTCAATGTTGCAAGTGTTCACAAGAGTGTTTTTAATGCCACTGCAAAGGCTACTTTTAGTGCCATGGAGAAACCCTGAGAAAAGTGTCTAATCCGGTCGTGTTTTAATAAGATTATGCAGTTGGCCCATGTGTGAGTTTGAGGGGAATCCAGAAGTGGGGAAAGAGTCAGCCAGGAGCTTGAAAGTGTATAGGAGGAGAGGATGTGCAGGGGAATGGAGATTTCTTTTAAGCTCCTTCTCCAGGTCAGGGGTATCCACTTGAGCCTTGGTCTATTCAGAAAAACAAAACAAAACAAAAAATCAAATGGAAAACGACCTGGATGGAAACTGCATTTCCACACTAGGGCCCCTCCTCTAGTAACCACTGTATAATTGAAGAAAGGGCAGTTGCATTTGGTCAGAGAGATCAAAGCTTGTGCTGATTCTAATTTTTTTCCAAACCAGTTTGCTCCACCCTGATGTAAATACATTCTTATTGACTCTGAGAGCATCATATTTAAACAGAAAATAAGTAAGCCCTGACTAAAGCCAAGTGAAAAGCGCAGAGTAAATAAACAACTCTTAAGAGAGTAAATGTTGAGATTTATAATTAGGCTGACTGGTATCACAAGCAAAATAGAGAATCAGTTCACATAGAAGACTAGAGATGATTAGTGGTTATTTAAAGCCTGTCATATTTAGGAATAAAGAGTTAGGGTCAATCGATATGGTAAAAAAAAATAACTTGTAATTGTTCTTTTTAAATGGTTTTAAGTGCTTATTATGTGCCAGACACTGCTCTAGTGTAGATAAAAGCTAATCAATTTGGGCACATATGTCCCATATGGAGCACACAGGCTTAATCCCCATTTTACAAATGAGGTAACTGAGGCACAGAGAAGTTGTGACTCTCCCAAGGTCACCTAGCAGACAAGTGGCAGAGATAGTTTTTGTACATATTTATTACTCTATTTTACTTGTAGATATTTACTATTCTATTTATTTTATTTTGTTAATATATTTTGTTTTGTTGCCTGCCTTCCCCTTCTACTGTGAGCCCGTTGTTGGGTAGGGACCGTCTCTATATTTTGCCAACTTGTACTTCCCAAGCGCTTAGTACAGTGCCCTGCACACAGTAAGCACTCAATAAATACGATTGAATGAATGAATGAACCCAAGTCCTTGTAATTCCCAATCCCAGGCTCTGTCCACTTGGCAACACTGCTTGACAAAACACATATTCGACTCGAATATTCACTTCTTTATGTAACCTGTCAACGAGTTCGAATTTTTTCCCACTCTTTCTGATGCCAGTTTATTTTGCAAATATATTTTAGTATAAAAATTCAGCTTCTGCAAATTTTAGGGTGTTGTCCCATTAGAGAAAACAGGGCATGTTTTCCAAAAAGAGTAGAAGCTCCAATTAACCACGTGCTCTCTATGTACAATAAAAGCACACGAAAACGTAAAGTTACAGAACCTTGGGCATAAATGAGTAGTAGAATTTGCCTGACTTGGACATTTAGTAACAACCATCTGTGAAGCAGCCTGAGCTAAATTAGCCTCTATCAGAAACCAGATCTTAGACTGTGAGCTAATTGTGGACAGGAATGTGTCTGTTGTTATATTGTACTCTCTGAAGTGCTTAGTTCAGTGCTTTGCACACAGTAAGTGCTCAGTAAATGATTGAATGAATGAATGAATCTTAGACTCATGGCTTTTAGAATGCCCAAAAAATAGAACCAATTGTGAATTTAACCCATGTGCATAGAAACTGCTGACTGGTTTTCTTTAATTAGAAATGCCCTTGTCGAATGGTATTTCTAAGAACCACCTACTTTATCACCAATGTAGGTAGTACATATTGAACAATCGCAGAACATTTCCTTACGAACCTTTGGGGGATTTGAGGTGGGCTCAATATTCTAACAATCAGCATGCATTTTAGGAGCTCTTTGGGGTTTGTACGGCATTCCAGTAAACAGTTCCAAGTTTATCATTAGGCATTCCTGGAAACGGTTCCAAAGGGTAATTTTTGTGTTATTGTTTCCTTAAGACAAATGAGGAAATTTCAGCTTTCGACACCTAATTGCTTGCCTGAAAGTTTCACAGTGTACTATGGGTCACAGGTTGGTTAACCTCCTGGAAGAAGACCGTAATTCTCACAACTGCAAGATCCAGAGTGAAACCCTGAGAAGGCAGAATTGGGAAATGGTCTCTTCTGCACCCCTAGTCTGTAAACTCCTTGTGGGCAAAGAACGTGTCTACCAACCCTATTGCATTGTACTGCACACAGTAAGTGCTCAGTAAATACCATTGATTGATTAATAATAACGGTGCTTGCTAAGCACTTACTACGTGTTAGGCACATAGTAAACTTCTATTTATCCATCAGTGAATCTATCCATCAATGGAATTTTTTTAACGCTTACTGTGGTGCAAAGCATTGTACTAAACACTTGAGAAAGTTGAGTGGAACCAAATAGGTAGACACAATCCCTGCCCAAAAGGAACTTACATTCTGACCAGAAATCTGAATTGTATGTCTGCCGGGCCCAAATAAGGATGTTTGCGTCTGAGCTGCCATCTTCCGGACCAGAGATTTCTGCCCATGTCCCTAGAGGCCTGGGTTAGTGGTTGTGAATCTTGAGCAGATTCAACCACTCCAACAGGCACTTAGTACAGTGCTTTGCACACAGTAAGTGCTCAATAAATATGATTGAATGAACAGGCTTCAAATCAGAGCTCACAGCCTGAAGCTCCTGATGGTAGCCCCTGGACCACACTGCACTGCCTCACTCTATCCTTACTATTTTAAGGTAATAGTAGTGATAATTTTTATAACCGCTTACTGTGTGCAAACCTTATACTGAGCACTAGGAGAGAATACACAGGTGGGAATTAGACACAGTTCCTAACCGACTTTAGCACTCCTGAATTTTGCTGGCAGAGCAGAACCAGAAGAGTCTCAAATAATATGATCCCATATGCTTTCTAGGCCAAAAAGTTACTTTCTGCCTCCCGATATCTCTCCCTTCCTGGTTTTCTTACATTCACTTCGGTAGTTTCAGCATGATTTTCAGTCCCTGGCCATTGCAATGATTGGTTGGTTGAATGCTCCCATTTTCTCTATTCTCAGGGATCTTTACAGTGGGATGACTAAATGGCTTTTTTACAAATTAGGTTATGCACAAAAAAAAGCTCAAAATCATATGGTGTCATCATACTTTGGGGCCAGAATTACTCTCTGCTCTGGAAATCTGGCCTCCTTTGTCTGCAGTCTGTTGCATCTGTGTTTTGAGTTTTGCCTTTGAGATGAAAGTCTCCTGCTGTCGAGTGTCCATCATTTTCATGTTTATATTCTTCCAGAGCCTTGATGACACTTAATTCCAGATTCTGTCTTATTAGTTTGACCTTTTATCTGAACGTTCAAATGCCGAACTGCCACACAGTGCTTTTAAGAAAGTTGCCTTTTAAGCCAAACAACTGATTATCTCCAGGCATGTGCCCAAGGAGCTGGATTTTTCAAACTTTCCTGATTAGGACATCTAATAGGGATTCTTAAATCTGGCTGCAGGCCTTATGTGGGAAGGTGCCCGTCTGAATTTTCATTGTATTGCAAAAGCCACTCGGTGTGTTGAAAGTTGGTAGAGTTGGATGTCTGTGCTTGCCTGCATATGACTGTCTTGAGCCTCTTACCTGCCGAGTTACTGGGAATGCAGTTAAAGGCTCTGGGTTAAGCTGTCATCCCATTGTTAGCTGGATGACTTCATGTTTGTTCTAGAAACAGTGCTGTTTGGACAGCTTTCTTCCTACCTGTTACAGGAGCTAAGATACTTCTGAGAGCCCTAAAATGGCCGGCTTGGTCTTAAATAGGATGGAAATGCACTCTCCTGTGTTTCTGGGACAGAAGAAAATATAATGTGATCTTTTCCCAAAAAAGCACCAGGTTTCCTTGGTCACTGCAGTTAACAGTTAATCAATTAACATTGAAGGACTTACATGCATATTGTTATGTACATATCCATAAATTATAAATTGTAATTATTTATATTAGGTCTATCTCCTGTTCTAGACTGTGAGCCTATTGTGGGCAGGGAGCGGGTCTACGAACTCTGTTGTATTGCACTCTTCCAAGTGCTTAGTAAACACCATTAATGATGTCTGACAAAGGCCTTACCTGCAGTCGGAATTCCTCTGGGTAGCGGTTAGTGTGAGATCTATGTGTTTGTCTGAGCTCAATATACTCCATACTCATGCCACTATTGCTTGTAAATGGAAAGGTGGAGTCGTTTCTAGACTTGTACAGTCTCTAGACTATAAACTCATAATGGGCGGGAAATGTGTCTGCTGATTCAGTTGTATCGCACCCTTCCAAGCACTTAGAATCATGTCCTGCACATAGTAAGCACTCAATAAATACCGTTGATCTGTTGATTGATTGATTTCAAGGCCAAGCCAAGGCTTCACCTCTAGCTTTTGGTCGGTCCCAGCTTCCCCATTTTGAAAGACTGAAACTATAACAATATTTTATTTTGATAGTTCTGTTCTTTCTCCCAAACACCTTCACATCCTTTAGCTCGTTTTGTCCTGTATACACCCCTGTATGCACTTATTATTCTTTTAGATACAAGTGAGCCCCCAACTGAGACCTGATTATCTTGCATCTACCCCACCACTTAGTACAGTGTTAGGCTCATAGTAAACACCTACAAATACTACAATCATCCTCCTTCTCTTCTTCCTCCTCCTCCTCCCTCTTCTTCTACTCCTCTCCCCGCCACCTCCTCCCTCCCATCCTCCCCTCTTCCCCTCTCCTCCCCTTCCTCCTCCTTCTCCCTCCTCCTTCTCCCTCCCAAATGTCCACAGGTCTTAGAACTTTGATATCTTTGGCACCCTGGAAAAAACTTCCTTGCTCCATTCTTTTGACTGACAAAACTTCCAAAATGTCCAAGGCTTGCCTACTACTGGATGGAAAAGTCTTCCCTCTAGAGAGACAAGACAACAATGTTCTCATAGTCTGAGGGTTCTCTGTGCCTTGGTCATGAGAATGAAGTGATGAAGGGGAAAACTTCATAACAATAATAGTAGTAATAATGATAGTGGTATTTGTTAAATGCTTGCCATGTACTAAGCACTAGAGTACAGAAAAGATAATCAGGTTGGACACAGTCCCTATCCCACATGCATCTCCGAGACTGAGTCATTCGGGAGCATGAACAGGATTAAAGAGTCCGGAAAGGGTTTCAAAAACAAGAAGATGTATTGGAAAAAGGCGATACTTCCTGGTTGCGAGTTTCATGGTTAGTAGGCCCAAGCCCCACTTACCCTCCATAACTGCTACACTAGCTGGATTCTTCTTCTGGGTTCCACCCACACCATACCCTGATGCCCATTTGGGGGTTGTATGAAATGCATGAGCTGGTTTTCATTTTAGATCTGAGGTTTATTCAATGAATAGAAAGGGAGGAGGCGGAATCCTGTTTGTTCATGAACTCATTAGAGACTTAACGTGCTCTAAAGAAAGCATGCTAGGCTTGAAACACAGTACTTATTTTCCACTAAGAAACAGCAGAGAAGTGCACTCTCTCTGCCACAGTCCTGATGAACCTAAAATTGAGGACAACAATATCTTTTCTGTATTTCTCGGGCAGGCTATAAAACATTTGTTTTACACTGAGTTGTCGAAAACCCAAGTTGACACCAGAGTGAATGACTAAGCCCTCATTTCCCCTGGTTGCCTACTGTGGCACCTATGCACTTGACTGTAATAATCCTTAAGGACTTTAATACTCACCCTAGTATTATTAGTGCTCTACCATTTCCCCTATCTAATTTATTTTCTTATCTCTAGACTTTAAGCTCCTTGTGGGCAGAGATAACCTTTAACAGCTTTATTGGATTGTACTCTCACAAATGCTTAGAACAGTTCTCTGCACACAGTAAGGGCTCAGTCAACAGCACTAATCATTACAACCCATCAATCAATCAAACAACTCTAAAAGACTGAGTGTCAGCCTGAGAAACAGGTTACAATCTCAGCAGTGGAACCATAACTCTTTACAAGAGAACAAACATGTGAATAGAACCAAGCCTACTCTTACTAAGAAAATAAATACAAAGTATGCACTAGGTTCCTTTAGTATTATAGGTAACTATGGCCTAAATGCAAGGCTTGCTATTAGCATCATTATGATTATATTTTCCCCTAAAAATGGACAGATGCCATCATTGGTTCCAACTACCATTTCCCAACCACGATGGCACTGTTGATGTTATTTAAAAACTGCTACGTAACAATTCAATTAGTTTTTTTCTCTTTTAACGTGATTATTCTCACATTTTATTCTCAAGAGGTTGTTAAAGGCAATTCATTGTTTTCTCTGATTCTCTTTTAACCTAGTATTTTTTTTTCTTTTTCTGGATGATCTCAGCATTATAACAAATTATAATTTATTAATTATATAAATTAATAAGGGGTATTTATTGAGAACTTACTATGCATGGAGCACTGTACTAAGTGCTTGGGAAAGTAAAATACTATATTTGCTTTGCTTAATTTCATCATCATTTTATTTTCTCCCTCCAAGAGAAAAACAGTTACTAATTTATTCATTGTCATATTTATTGAGAGCTTACTGTGTTGTGAATGATAGAAATTACCTCATTTTTAAATTGGCATCTTAGGCCATGTGTACATTATTTACCTTAAAATATCTGTTGTATTTTCAAGCCAACTTAATTATGGTAATCCTGGTTTGATATGCAGTCTTATTTTAAATGGCATGACCAGTTTTACCGTGAAATAAGTGAGCGAGTAACCTAGATTCCAAGCATTTAATTTTTCACTGAATCAAAAATTGACAAACCAGTTGTTTATTAAATGTACAGCATCAGCTTTGAAAAATGTGATGCTGTTTCTACCAGAAAGGAGTTCATTATTTCTGGTTTTTCAAAATGGGAATGTGTCTTTTTATTGTTGTACTCTTCAGTGCTCTGCACACAGTAAGTGCTCAACAAATATAATTGAATGCAAATATACCACGTAGCAATTTCATTTGTTGCTGTTGTTCAGATTCAAAAAGAATCATATTTGTCTAGAGTATGAAAAAAGTGCCAAGAATTTCCAAGTCAGTGATTGCTTGGTAATATTCTTTCCCCTTTAGGTGGACTAGAAGTGTCACTGTGATTTAGGATTGTAGGCTCTTCATGTATGGAGCCTCTGGTGTGCTTTATTGAGCACTTCCTATTTGCCAAGCACTGTTCTAAGGCTTCTGGAAAGTACAACAGAGTTGGTAAACACAGTCCCTGTCCTTAGGAGCTTACCATTTAATAGGAGAGACAGATGTTAAAATAAATGCCCAAGCGGCAGAGTATAAGGAGATGTACACAAGTGCTTCAGGGGTCCAGACACAGAAGGGAAGGTGAGTTCATAGAGAGATTCAGGGCCAAAGGACAGATCTGCCCCCTCACTCTGTAGAGACCAGAATTACCCCCAGGCATCAGCAAGAAGCTCATTATGCCAAGAGGAAGGCCTCCCCAACTCTGGCTCTGCCGACACACACCTGCCTGCATTGTACTTTGCTCTAGGCTACTGAGGGAGCGGCCAAATTTTCCAAGATAGCTGCTTCTGTTGTGCACACAAAATCGGCCCGGCCTCTGTACTTGGTACAGATTCCATAAATAGAATTTTGTGCTTGCATAGTGGACACAGAGCCTGCAGGTTCCAAGTTTGTATGCACAAACTGTGGGCTAATTTGGCCAATTCATCTGGGCATGGGTTTAATAGTTAAACTCCCCTCTGGGCATTGTGCTGGGAGTTAAAAGGGGCATATGAACCAAATCATCAGGTAACATTAACATATGATCACCTCAGCAGAAAAGCGTTCTGATCAAAAACTCAAACCCTTCTCTCCTACTTTTCTGCAAGGCGGTTGGGTTTGAAGGCTCCTATAGCCTTGCCTCTTTTTTGACTTTGATGATTGTGCTCTTGTTTACCCTGAGTGGAGGGAAATTTGCTCATTCTCAGCACATGGAGCCCCGGAACCAGCGTCCTCTTCCGAACCAGGCCTGAAGCACTCCCTGCCCTGCTGGGTTCCTTTGGATCCCGCTGGGTCCCATTCGGCGGATGTTCTGGAGTCGGGTTGAGGCCGGGATGAGGGGGACAGCACTCCTTGGGGCAGTTGAGGTTCAGCTTGGAACGGACGGAGCCTGGCAAACATGGACTTTGTGGTTCGGCCATCTGAGCTGTCAATAGCAGAGTCCACTGGGCAGTCACTTGAGTGCATGGAAGAAGATTTTGTGTGTTTTGGGTTTTTTTTAGCTTGTTTTTTGTTTTTAGTGCCAAAGTCTGCTTCCTTTCCTGTGTCTTACATAACCTTATCACATGGCCCCTTTAATCCTCCTTCTAGCCAAGTTTCACCCCCCACCCCCACCACCTGCCCCCATCCCATCCACCTGAAAACCAAAAAGGAATAACGTCTCGGGTCTGAGGGATGTGGACAAAACCAGTTGAAAGGAAGGGTACTTAAAAGTCTTTGGATGCCTGTCTGCGGCGGGGAGAGGACTTTGGAGGCTTGATTTAGCTATTCTGCCTGAATAGCAATGAATCAGCTTTGTTTTCAACTTTGGCTGGGAGCTGCATGCTAGCTGCATCCCTAACATACCCCATGTCAGTCAGCATTTCTCTCTCCCTTCTGGAAGTGGTTTTCCCCCCACTGGTGTAGAGTGATGGCTGCTTCCCCCCATTTCTCCCCCGACTCTTGGGAGGCTCTTCAGCTGGTTCCCGAGGTGGGAGCAAAGACCCCCCCACCAAGACCAACTCTTGGGGAGCCCCCACAGGGAAGCGTTGGTGTGGATGACGTTGTCCTGGTGGTGGATCTCCCTCTCTGTCCATTTGGATGGCTCTTTGTGGGCAGGGAATGTGTCTGTTTATTGTTATATTGTACTCTCCCAAGCATTTGGTACAGTGTTTGGCACACAGTAAGCGCTCAATAAATAGGACTGAATGAAGGGCGGGAGCACCAACTGGCTTTGAAGTGGCCATTAGCAGTTCTGCTGTTAGGTGATGTGCCCAGCAGAGGGAAGTCCAGGAGAGGAGCAAATCCAGGCCTCCCCGCATCCCGTGCGCACCCTTAGGATGTTAAGGTCACCTCATCACCGGGTTGGGGAATTAAAGTAGAGGGAGCCTTTTTTAAGCAAGAGAATCGGACTTGGACTTACAAGAACGACACCCAAAAGGGAATGTGTGCATACTGTCATGTCCCCTTTCGGATTTACGACATCCCGCTGATTGCTTTCTACCTCTTTGCTTTGATTTGTAGAAGTCCCGCTGATCTTATACCTCTTTGCTCTGATTTCCGTCACCTGGCTGTGGGGCGGACTGCACCTGGCGTACAGGCACCTCTGGATGCTCGTCCTCTTCGTCATTTTCAACAGTTTGCAGGTAAGAGCGTCCCCTGTCCTTGCTGTCTCTGACTCCCAGCCGTGAACCCAAGAGTGAAAGTGGTAGTTGGCGTTGCAAACTCACTTCCAACAAGTGGTCAAAGGTGACTGTATTGTTATTATCGACCCTGGGTTAGGAAAGGTTAAGGATCATGGCTGGTTAAATCTCCATGGCCATGCCTTGAATAATCATCATCATCATCATCATAATTTTCATGGTATTTGTTATGAACTTTCCGTGTGTCAGGCACTGTTCTAAGTGGTGGGATAGATACAAGATAATCAGATTGGACATGATCCCTGTCCCACTTGAGGCTCACAGTTTAAGTAGGAAGGAAAATAGGTGTTTAATACCCATTTTACAGACGAGGAAACAGAGGCAAGCAGAGTGAAGTTATTTGCCCACAGTCACATGGCAGGAAATTGGCAGAGGTGGGATTGGAAGCCAGGTCCTCTGATTCCTAGGCCACTGCTCTTTCCACTAGGCCATGGTGCTTTCCGTACAGCCCCAGGACATTTCCTGAAGCTCTCTCTGATTTCTTTTCATGGAGAATCAAGTTTATGAACCCAGCTGAGGCCAAAGGTGCATATGATGGGAAGATAACTTTGAAACAGGTTTGGGACTGGGCCCCTGAGACTTGTGAATTGAACCATGCTGAAAAGTGAAAGAAAAAAATTGATGACAATGCAGTTTAAGACAAACTCACCTGCAGCCCAAGAGCTTAGTCAAATGTGATCGCTTTGTTGAGATTGCACGAAGGTTGGCATTCCCCAGTTATTTCTAGCCTAAACTGTCATATTAATAATTCAGTAAACACACATAAGAGAAGCAGAATGGCCTAGTGGAAAGAGCCAGAGGACGTGGGTTCTAATACGACCTCTGCCACGTGTCTGCTTTGTGATTTGGGGGAACGTCACGTCCTGCCTCTGGCCTGGAGTGCCCTTCCTCCTCAAATCCGAAGAACAATAACTCTCCTTCCATTCAAAGCCTTATTGAAGGCACATCTCCCAGAGGCCTTCTCTCACTAAGCCCCCCTTTCGTCGTCTTCCACTCCCTTCTGCATCACCCTGATTTGCTCGCTTTATTCATCCCTCCTCCTGCCCAGCAAAACTTATGTACATATCTGTAAAATATATCTGTAATTTATTTGTTTATATTAATATCTGTTTCCCCTTCTAGACTGTAAGCTTGTTATGGGCAGGGAATGTTTCTGTTTATTGTTAAATTGTACTGTCCCAAGCACCTGGTACAGTCCTCTGCACACAGTAAGTGCTCGGTAAATGTGACTGAATGAATGAATAGGGGAAAGCAGAATCCTAAGAGAATTTTCGTCGAAGAATTAGCAAAGGATTCCTGATCACTTTTCCTAGGATGGACTTGGAGCCATGTAGACTGCTAGTTTCTGGTGCTTTCCTGCATTTGATCTTCATACCAGTGACTCAGATGTTTCCTTGGTGGAATAGCAAAATGAAGCAGTGAAATTTTGTGTAATGAGAACTTTAACTCCTGTGCTTCAGTTTCCTCAACTGTAAAGTGGGGATTCAATCTTCCTACTTCCTACTTAGACTGTGAACCCCATATGGGACAGAGACTGTGCCAACCTGATTAACTTCTATCTACTCCAGCACTTAGAACAGTGCTTGACTCATTATAAGCACTTAACAAATACCACAATAACAATATTACCCTAATAATTTAATTAGGGAAATAAAGTCTGCTTCATAGTATCACTGTTCTTAGCAAAAGTTAAGTGGATTGCTTGGCTATTGTTGCTAAATAGTAGTCACACAAAAAGTGAACACATGCAATTGGATTGGTGACCTTTGGGTATTGGATATTTGCTCCACCCTCAACCTCATAGCACTTGTGTGTATTTCTCAAATTATATATTATAATTTTCTCCCTTCTAGACTGTAAGCTTGTTGTGGACAGAGTGAATGTCTGCCAACTCGGTTGCATTGAACTGTCCCGGGCACTTAGTAGAGTGCTCTGGACATAGCACTCAGTAAATACCATTAATTGATTGATTTTCCTTAATTTTGCAAGGTGAAAAATCTGTCCTAGAGTTGAACCACTTACTTTCCCAAAAGTGACTAAGTATTTGACAGTATTTTGTCCTCCATGCCGCAGGTTTGGTAGGGGGTGACTGGAGGTGATGAAGTGCAGTAGCACAAACGGAAGATGAAGTGAACCTACTGCAGTATGTTTGTAACTAGGTTCGGGTTTGAGTTTCAGGAGGAAGAACTGATTGATGATTCTTTGGTTCAGGCATTTGTTTAGGGGCTTGTTAGGTGTTGTAGAAATGACTGGGAGTGATGAATTGCAGTAGTCCACATGAAAGATCATATGAACCAACTACAGTGAGGTTAGAAGTAGGTTTAGGTTTAATTTTTCAGGGGAAGAATTGGTTGATTCTTTGGTACACTCATGGCATAGTGGATAGAGCCTGGGAATCACAGGGTCATGGGTTCTAATCCCAGCTCCACCACTTGTCTACTTTGTGACCTTGGGCACATGCCTTTTCTGTGTCTCAGTTAACTCATCTGTAAAACGGGGATTGAGACTTTGAGCCCCACGTCGGACAGGGACTGTGTCTAACCCAATTTGCACTTAGTACAGTGCCTGGCACATAGTAAGTGTTTAACAAATACCATAATTATTGGAAGGCAGCGTGGCTTAGTGGAAAAAGCATGGTCTTGGGAGTCAGAGGTCATAGGTTCTAATCCCAGGTCCACCACTTGTCAGCTGTGTGACTTTGGGCAAGTCGCTTAACTTCTCTGTGCCTCAGTTACCTCATCTGTAAAATGGAGATTAAGACTGTGAGCCCCGCGTGGGACAACCTGATTACCTTGTATCTACCCCAGTGCTTAGAACAGTGCTTGGCACATAGTAAGCGCTTAACAAATACCATCATTATTAGGGTTGAAAATCACAAAATTAATCCTTGGAGCCAGCAGCACCTGCATGGTTAAAGTCTAGGACAAGGAGTAGTAAGATACAGAAGAGATCACCTGTTCCTTTGAAGGTCAGAATAGCACAGGACAGTAATGATTCTGCTGAGTCCAACCGGTGAGCCATGGTTGGAATGCTAGGGGAAAGGAGATCCCAAAGATAATTTTAGCTGGAGAATTAGCAAAGGATTCCTGATCACTTTTTCCTAGGATCGACCTGGAGTCATGCAGACTTGCTAGTTCCTTGTTCTTTCCTGCATTTTATCTCCATGCTAGTGACTCAGATGTTTCCTTGGTGAAGTATCAAAATGAAGCAGTGAAATTCTGTGTAATGGGAACTTGTCAGTTGGAGGAATGGGCGATTGGTCTTTCACTCTGCCACTTCCCCTGCCTGTAGTATCTGTCTCCCCTACTAGACCGTAAGCCCCTTGAGAGAAGAGATTGTGTCTTCCAACTCTATTCTATTGTGCTTTTGCAAACATTTAGTTCAGTGCTCTGTAAGCAGAAAGGGTTCAGTAAATAGCATTGATTGATTGATTGATAGACTGATGTTCTTGGCTCCACCATTCCTCCAGTGACCTGAGATTAGGTCCCTTTGCTTGCCTTAAGCCTCTCTCCCGAAATTCTTAACCACCCTGAAGTCATCTAGGTGAAGTGTGGTTACACTCTCAGAGGGAAAAATTGTTTTTGGCTTCGGATTTACATTTAAAATCCTCTGCCACTGGTTGTCAAGTGCAGAAGAGAGAGAAAGGAAAGGGACTGCTCACAGACAGATTCTCAGCCTAGTCTTCTACGATTTAGTAGAAGCTATAGTATTTACAAGGCACCAGGGTCTGTTTCTCATAAGAGGAATTTGGGGGCTCAGGTTTTATTCATTCAGGACATTTTGGCACTGGACATTTGTGTATTATTTTCACTACCTGGGCTTTTGCCAATTGGTTTTTTTCATAGCTTACTATATTTAAAGCTTAATGTTTGGATATACAAATTGGGAGGCAGAAGCTTGGGACCCTGATACCCACTATGAAGGCATCATCCTGTGTTTGAAATCGTAAGGAGATGTGTCTGCTCTCCACCCACTGGACACATGTGTCTGTGTGTAAGTGTATAAGTGGAGAAGCAGCGTGGCTCCGGGGAAAGAGCCCGGGCTTTGGAGTCAGAGGTCATGGGTTCAAATCCCAGCTCCGCCAATTGTCAGCTGTGTAACTTTGGGAAAGTCACTTCACTTCTCTGTGCCTCAGTTACCTCATCTATAAAATGAGGATTAAGATTGTGAGCCCCACGTGGGACAACCTGATCACCTTGTATTCCCCCAGTGTTTACAGCAGTGCTCGGCACGTAGTAAGTGCTTAACAAATACTATCATTATTATTATTATTATATACATCGGTCAATGGTACTGAGTGCCTACTGGGTGCAGTACACTGTACTAAGCTCTTGGAGAGTACAATACAATCGAGTCGGTAGGTATGTTCCCTGCCCACAAGGAGCTGACAGTCTACAAGGGGAGACGCACATTAAAACAGATTAGGGATAGGGGAAATAGTAGAGGATAAGTATATTTACCTAAGTGTGGTGGAGATGGGGAAAAGGAGGCTATATGGCATTACAACTAATAATACAACTACTAATACAACTTACAAAATAGGAATGATCACCCACATTAGTAATAATTGTAGAATTGGTGTTTATTGAACACCTACAGGGTGCAATATGCTACATTAAGTGCTTGGAAAAGCACAACTGCTCAAACGATTTGTACAGAGCTCTGCTCACAATCAGCATCCAATAAATACCACTGATTGATTGATTATAACAGGAGTCTGGGGCATGTTCCTTGTCCACAAGGAGCTTGACCTCTAGCACGGGGAACAGGGATAAATAAATGTTTACAGATAGTGCAAGCAGATTAAATCATTGCCTGTCGACTTAGCCCCACATAAAGGCAAGGGTTGAAGATGGCTAGAAGTGAATATGCGAGTGCTAGAGGTTTGCCATCGGGTTGACATGGCACAGGGCATTGGGAATTACTTGGGAAAAGCTTGTTGGAGGAGGTGGAATTTAAGGAGGGCTTTGAAGATGGGGAAATCTGGGATCTGAGGCATTTTGGGTGAGGAGGAAGGCTAAAGGCAGGTGAGTCAAGAGCGAAGCCCAGCTAGAAGATTGGCTAGGGAGGAACGAAGGATGAGACTAGGGTGTCATGGCTGAAGGGAGCCGATATATAAGAAGGGGAGACTTAGTGGAGGTGGCCAGGGTCTAGATGACAAGCTAGAACCAGTGTATCCTCTGGCACCAGCATGTGTCTGTCCTTCTGCATAGCGTCGGTCCTGGGTAAGCCTGCCAGCTCAAGTGTGACTCCAGGTATGCACATGGCTGCAGCTGGCGAGTTCCGTCAGCCAGTCAATCGTATTTATTGAGCGCTTACAGTGTGTGGAGCACTGCACTAAGTGCTTGGGAGAGTACAGTAGAATAATGTAACAGGCATATTCCCTCCTCACAACAAGCTTACAGTCCAGAGGGGGAGGCAGACATTAATACAAATAAAGTATAGGTATATACATAAGTGCTTTGGAGCTGGGATGGGGATTGAATAAAAGGAACAGGTCAATCAATCAATCGTATTTATTGAGTGCTTACTGTGTGCAGAGCATTGTACTAAGCGCTTGGGAAGTACAAGTTGGCAACATATAGAGACGGTCCCTACCCAACAGTGGGCTCACAGTCTAGAAGGGGGAGACAGAGAACAAAACAAAACATATTAACAAAATAAAATAAATAGAATAGATATGTACAAGTAAAATAAATAAATAAATAGGTCAGAGTGACGCTAATGGGAATGGGAGAAGAGGAAAGGAGGGCGTAGGGAAAGTGTCTTGGAGGAGATGTGTCTTCAACAAGACTTTGAAGTGGGGGAGAGTAATTGTCTCTTAGATTTGAGGAGGGAGGGCATTTCAGGCCAGAGGCAGGATGTGGGTGAGAGGTTGGTAATGAGATAGATAATAATAACAATTATGGTATTAGTTAAGCGCTTACTGTGTGCCAAACACCGTTCTAAGCTCTGATGAGATCAAGGTTCAGTGAGAAGGCTAGCATTAGAGGAGCGAAGTGTGTGGATTGGATTGTAGTAAGGTTCAAGAAAAGCTCTTCTTCGACTTACAGGCAGAAAGAGTGGGCTGCTACCCCCTCCACCTCTGACCCCTGACAGAAAGTTGTTGCACAAAGTCAGAGCACTGGACTATAGAACAGTTATGTTTGTAGGCACAACCCCTGCCCTCCAGGAGCTTCGTGGCCTAGTGGATAAAGCACAGGCTTGGGAGCGAGAGGACCTGGGTTCTAATACCTGCTCTGTGAATTGCCTGCTATGTGACCTTGAGCCAGTCACTTCCCTTCTCTGTTCCTCAGTTCCCTCAGCTGCAAAATGGAGATTCAATACCTGTTCTCCCTGCTATTTAGACTATGAGCCCTATGTTGGGACTGTGACCAGATTCGGCCTAATCAACCCCAGCAGTTAGGACAGTGCTTGACATGTAGTAAGCACTTTATGGACCATAAAAAAAAAATCCAAGAAGGTCTTCCAGGGCTGATCCCACTTGAAGGAAAAATGCAGGTATTGGAGGGCAGAATAGAAATGCTCTTCTCTGCTCTGGCCTCAGGAAACACACATTTTCCCAGCAGGATGTGGTAAATCAATCTCATCACTGTCTTGGTTGGGCCAGTAAAGGTACATTTTCAACTATGTCAAAAGCTAGTTTGGGGTTGGCATTCAATGTGCATCCTTTCTTCAGTATATTTATGTTCAGCACACCGGCAGTGAAGCCAAACAAGGTCCTGAGCCCTGAAAGGAATTAGGGTGGTGAATTCCAAGAAAAGCTGACAGCTGGAATACATTTTCTTGAGTTACCATTGATGGGGCTGGCCCAGGGATACTGCTGTTGATAACCTGGGCTGTCTTCTCAAAATGCTTAAATTCTGTATTTATTTCATAGACAAAGCTTGCAAGCCTGTACACAGTGGACACAGTTTGTTAAGTATCAGCAAGCAAACACTGACTGCACACACACGGAGATGAAACTGTTTTGCCAATGACAGCTTGGGGTTAGGATATACAACTTCTTTCTGTCAGTTTGGGAAAGATCTCCTGGAAAATTTCATAGAGTTTCAAGTAAACTGCCCCTTTATTCATACTGCCTTTTCGTCTTCGGTCCAGGGAAACTTGGATGGTGGAAAAATTCAAGGGGAAAATATATGCTAGGGGAGAATTTGTGTTGTTAAAACTTATTTGTCGTCTCGGGCTGATGCAAGGCGGAGAAGGTAGAAAGGATAAGTAAAGAGACCTGGAAATGGTTAGGAACAGATGAATAGAAGAAATGTAGTTATTAGGACCACCTCCATAACCTACCCAGTTTGGTATTCTGTCTCTAACAGTGGCAGTAGGCCGTCTGAAGGAATGGCAGACTACTCGGGTCAAAATTGCAACATCTTACGTCCCTGACTTTCACTAGTGACCAATTCTGGCTCTCCTGTCCACAAATGGATCGAAACGCTTTTGTGTCTACTGCGGTGTTGGGCCAACACCAGTTCCTGTATTAACAAGCCCCAGACTTTCACCTACCACCACCCTCTGGGGCAAGAAGTATGTTATATTGTTTTCAACCTCACATCTTTAAACTTCAACAGGAAGCCCCTGGTCTTGGTGTGGTGGGATCTGATGAACAATTCCGTGTTTGTGATCTCCGCCTCCTTCACAATTTTATCAACGTTAATCCTGTCCCTTCTCAGCCTTCCTAGTTCAGACAGAAGAGCCCAAATCCCTGGGAAAGGGAGAGGCTGAGTTTGGTAATCACAGGTAAGACCGGTGTACAGTTTGGAGGCTTTTGAGAATTTATTTCAAATGTCTACTGACATTTTGAACTTGTATAGAGGCTCATATAAGTGACATAAATTAAATAAAGCCTTTGGCCCAGAAACAAACATAAAAGGGGCGGTAAAGATTTGAAGACAGTGGCCTAGTGGAAATAGCATGGGCCTGGGTATCAGAGGACCTGGGTTCATTTATTCATTCATTCAATCGTATTTATTGAGCGCTTACTGTGTTTAGAGCACTGTACTAAGCACTTGGGAAGTACAAGTTGGCAACCTATAGAGACGGTCCCTAATTCTGACTCTATTTGTCTGCTCTGTGACCTTGGGCAAGTCACTTCACTTCTTCTGGGTCTCAGTTTCCTCATCTGCAAAATGGGGATTCAATACCTGTTCTCCCTCCTACTTAGACTGTGAGCCCCATATGAGGCCTGATAATCTTGTATCTACCCCAGCACTTAATTCAGTGCTTGGAACATAGTGCTTAAGAAATACCATTATCATCATTATTATTATTATTATTACTTATGCCAGGATAGTCCTAGAGACCTGCGAAGCTTCCCTTCTCTCCGTCACTGTGTTGATTCCAGAGGATGGCATTGGTTCCTCCGTAAGCAATGTTGGAAAGGCCATTTGTGGCCCAAGCATTTCTCTTTCGCATGACTGCCAAAGTGCACTCAAGTCTGAATCAAACTACTTCAGATTGCATAGGCTAAAATATATTAGTGGAAGATTAACCAGAGTTTCTGGAACTATTTCAGGAAGCAGTGCCCAGAATTTTTTTAATGTAGCGAACTGTGTGTGTGTGTGTGTGTGTGTGTGTGTGTGTGTGTGTGTGTGTGCGCGTTTGAGCGTGCTACATGCACACACATATATCTAAGTTTTCTGGAAAATATCTAGGGAACTTGTGGACAGCTAGGCTTAATATAAGGAATTTTAACAGGATTTGGATGAAGGATTGTACTTGATAATTAAAGTAATACAAAATCCAGAGAGCTATTCTCTCTCTCTCTCTCTCACTCACCCTCTCTCTCTCTCTCTCGCTCTGTCTCTCTCCCTCTCTCTCTTTCTTTTTGTCTCATCTCTACAGAGGACACATTTAACTTGTGAACTATGATTTTCTGCTCTCTCTCATCATTCATTTTAACCAACCACCTGGAACACTCAGTCCCACAAATGGGTGTCATGATGGGGCAGAATTTTCTAGTAATAATCTTATGCAGTGAGCTCCGTTAGGTGCAATGTGCTGTGTTAAACATGTGGGGAGATACAACAGAAGCCTGGTACGCAGTCCCTGCCAGAGCTTAGACAGTGAGCCCTGAGTGGGATAGGGACTGTGTCTGACCAGATTTTCTTGTATCTACCCCAGCTCTAAGCACAGCGCTTGACAAACAGTGAGTGCTTAACAAATACCATTTATTACTATTATTATTTAGAGTAGTTAGAACCAAATTGGGAAGGAAGGCTCATATGATGGACAGCATATAGTACCATAATGAGGTTCACGGTCTGAGAAACTCCTGAAATATAATGGGGTTTCAGTGGATAATAGGAATGTTTCTTATTGTGCATTCCCCTTTTCTTGACATAGACTCACTATGCTCTGAGCATTATACTAAGAACTTGGGAAAATATAGAAAAAACAGGGTTGGTGGATAGGTTCCCTGCTCACAACAGGCTTAAAGACTAAAGCACAGAGAAGATATTCAATAAAGGTTTGGTTGGACTAAATCTCTGAGTAATAGTTGAATTGGTGAGTTTTCCAGTCCTTTTATTGCTTCCAAAGCTTTTCTATTCTGGTAGTGAACTTCAAGCAGTTGTGTAGGTTAATTCAATAAAACCACTCAGTACAGCTCCATCCTATTCAAATTCTACTGTTTCACTCTAAGGATAGGTCCACCACTCTGTCTCTTGCACCATTAATTATGCACCAGTAGAACATCCAAATCAATCAATGGTACTTATTGAATACGTACTGTGCGCAGAACGCTCAAGTAAGTGCTTGGGAGAGTACAATCAACAGAGTTGGTGGAACATTCCTTGCCCACAGCAAGTTTACAAATGATAGAAAAGTCTAGTTAGAGGATTCTGCTTTTGGATAGAGCCAGAATGGGGGATGCAGAAGCTTCCCACTTGGGCCAATGGATGTTTTGGAGAAATTGTGCCTTAAATGACTTTACTGTGGAACTCAAGGCTCTGAGCCTCAAAGCTTGAAAAGTATTTCCATTCTAGAATGAATAACTCTTAAACTTTAGGTGTGTTATATATATATATATGTATTGCATGGCTTCGTGCGTCCAGGAGAAACGTTAAAGGCTTGTGTGTTTCCAAAATGAAAATTTTCTTCCTTTAGATGGAAGATGTTAAAAAGTATATATTGTTTCCACAGTTTCACTCATCCAGTAGAAATATGCAAGGCTTGAGTTTCTCCACAATGAAAAGCAATTTTCTTCATTTGGGCAGAAATATTGATGATACCCTCATTCAAAACCAGAAACAACTTTTTGAGCTTTGGTGGGACTCCCTAAAACACTCTAATACCTCAGTTTGGGACATTGTCATTTTCTAGCAGCTGGGGTTCATTGTTTTTCATTTGCTTTGGCCAGGGGAATGACTTTGTCTCAAACTATCAATTATTATAAAAAAGAAAAGAAAAAAAAAGAATGTCTGGCTTCATCATGGGCCTTCCAGTGTGTTGAAAATACTGACTAAAGTGTTTCATTTTTCAGTTGTTTATTCAAGTGCTCTTGCCGGCATGAATGTTCTTGCAAGTTTCTACAATGGAACATTCTAAAAAAAGTCTTCCAAATGAAGAACTGCTGTGAATGTTTAGTAAAATGTTGCCTCCGTTCATCTCTATTTAAAAAAAATTGAATATCAGTCAGATGCTCATCGGAAAGACCTGTTTGTTATGCGTCTTCTCCAAGCCAGTCTGTGTATGGGTTTAGCTAGAACCTGTCCCCCCGGAGTCTGGCACTGTCGTGCCCAGCCTGGTTCTCGGAAGGAAAGCCCAGCAGTGTATGATGTGCTAAGCTATCCCTCCCCTCTTTGCTTGGCGTTCCCGGCAGTTACGGCATCAAAGTCGGGCATTTTCCCCATTTTCTTGGCTCTCAAAGCAGTGGAGACTTGTATTTAACCATTTAAACAAAGACCCTACTGACATTTGTTTGCAGGTTCCCCAATCCACTTAGATCCCTGACTCTGATGGGGGAAGGGATACGAAGAGGGCTGTTGAAGTCATCGTGCCATCTCTAAAAGATTTCCTTTATTTTGGTGATGAGGGTGAGGGCGGCTTACTCTTCAGTGTAGGTTTTCTGAATGCAGGGACCGGGCTGTTTATCAATCAGTGGCATTCATTGAGTGTTTTCCGTGTGAAAAGCCCTGTAGTATCCGCTTACTTCTGATGTCCTCCCCCAAGTGCCTGGCACAGTGCTCTGCCCCAGTTGCTTTGCCAGATTGTAAGCCCCTTGGGGGCAGGGGTCATTTGTCCTAATTCCCTCATTCTCCCCTAATTACGTAGCACACTCCTCTACCCCCAGTTGATGGTCAGTGATTTGGTGGCGTGGTTAGTCCCCATAGCCTCTATGGTGACGTATAGCAGTCCTGGTTTTGGTGGCAGCCCCGTAGCGTCCCTCCAGGTCAGCAAATCATTCCACCATGTGGTGCATATTCCTGAACTCGATCTGTATTTCACAAAGGCAGGACCCCGAGGGGGAACACGAATACCCAGCATGAGTATGCCTGGAGAAGCAGTGTGGCCTAATAGAAAGAGCGCAGGCGTGGGACTCAGAGGACTTGGGGTCTAATCCTGGCTCCTCCACTTGTCTGCTGTGTGACCGCAGGCAAGTCATTTTACTTCTCTGTGCTCTGTTACCTCATCTGTAAAACGGGGATTAAGACTGTGAGCCCTGTGTGGGACAGGGACTAAGTCCAACCTGATTAGCTTGTAACTATTGCAACGCTTAGAATAGTGCCTGGCACATAGTAAGAACATAACAAATACTACAATTATTATTATTATTATCGCCAGGGGTGGGCGACTGAATGCTCATTTGGCTGCGGGTGGCTCTTTGATCCTATAGCCGCTCCCATCAAACTAGTCCCCAGGGTCTTTCCTCCCCTGGGTCCCCAGCTGGTAATCCCATAGAGGGACCCATTCCCGTTCTGGGAAGAGGGGGTGGACGCAGAGCTTGGCTTCAGTGGGGCGCCTTCAGTCACAGCAGCCCCTGTAAGTGACTAGGAGTTCAATCGCAAAGCCCTCTTGGGGGTTTGATCGCCACACTGTGATCCATGGGGCAGTTACCGTCAACTACACAGTTCAGCTACAGTTTGTGCAGATCTGTGTGCTTGTCAGTCCCAAATGCTGTCCCCAAAACTGTGTGTGTGTCACAGTAGCATAGGGAGAGTCAAGAGAGGAAGTAGTAGCACTCTTTAAACTCCTTTTAGACTGGAAGCTTATCCTCTAGACTGTATGTTTGTTGTGGGCAGGGAGTGTGTCTGTTTATTTTTATATTGTACTCTCCCCAGCACTTAGTACAGTGCTCTGCAAACAATAAATGCTCAGTAAATGTGATATATATTATACAAAATTAAATTATAAAAAGTATAAAAGTAGATTCTACTACTTGGGCAGAGCACTGTACTTAGCGCTCAGCTGTAAGCATTAAGCTCCTTGTCAGTCAGTTGTATCTACTGAGCACTTTGTGCACAGCACTGTACTAAGCGCTCAGGAGAGTACAGTATAACAGTAGATACATTCCCTGCCCACAGCAAGCTTATAGTCTAGGGACAAGCTTACAGGGGACGTGTCTACCAACTCTGTTGTACCTTCCCAGCTGCTTAGTACTGGTGTTCTACACATAGTAAATGCTCAGTAAATACCACTGATAGATTGTGGGGGAAAACTACAATGGGAAGGGCAATTGGGAACTGTTGGAGGGGGGCTGAGGAGAGAGGAGGCGTGGAACTCTTCCCAGAAAGATGGTCTTCATACCATCTTGGAGGAATGATGAGAGGGAGTGGGTGGACAAGCTGAAAAGTTGATGAAGTCCCAAATTGCAAAGTGGGAAGACAGTATGTCATCTGGTCCTCCCAACTGTAAGCTCGCTGTGGGCAGGAAATGCGTTTACCAATTCTGTTGTATTGTACTCTTCCCAAGAGCACAGTAAGCACTCGTTAAATGCGAGTGATTAACCAATCTTCCTTTCTGGCCTTTCTGAAAATGGCATTGGCCTTCAGTGATTCTTTTGAGTAAGGGAAGAGAGCGGTAGGATTCCACAAAGAATTTGAAACGGGACCCTTCCAGGGGGATGGGACAAGGCATCTCTGGAGCCCTGGATGAACATTCTGCTCTAGCAGCCTTATACCCCATCAACACTTGACCCAAACATCTGGTCTCCAGATCGTCCCAGACAGCTTCAAGACACGGAATCCCCCAAATGGAAACTCTCGCTAAAGTGTGCAACCTGTTTTCCGAATGACCCGGAGAGGAGCCAGCCTATTACCAGCACTAGTTAGTTAAAAATCATTATCGTTCCTGGTCTCTTAGGTCTTGACAGCTGGATTCCCGGGAAGCTGATAGAAGCCAGTCAGAGCTCCCACCCATCCCCGTTATTAAATGTTGTTTTTACCACTCAGATCTATTGCACTTTTGCTGGATGCGAATCTTAACGGCAGCTTCCAGCCGAAAGCCACTGTTAGTTTAGTGTGCGGTCACCAGTGAGCGGGGTCCATGGGGGCTTTTGAGAAGTGGAGCGTTGGTAATGAAACCATCCGGAATCAGAAGTGGTTGGAGTCCAGCAGCAAATTTACAAATATCCCTTCGAATACGTTCTCCTGCAAGAATTCTCATTTAGCAGCCAAAAGGGGCTCCGTGCAGGTGTTTGGGTAGATACCGTTTGCTTTACAAGTTGGCTGCTTCCTTCTGAGGATAAACAGCTCTTGGGAAATGTACATTGTACAAATAATCAGCAACAGAGGACAAACTGTTTCTTGTGCACTTCCTTTGCAGTTGCTTTCCAACAGCTAACAGGAATAAGAAATGTCACTGGTTTCCACTAGTGCATGAACTATTCATGAAGGGTGGAAAGGAAAGGATCATTTCCCAGGAACTCATGAAACGAGCCTGAAATAGCCAGTGGAAGGAGCCCACTCCAGCAGTGTGCCTCAACCCCTTAAAGGTGGAGGGAGGCAGGGGAGAAACAGAATTAATGGCTCAGCAGAATGAACTACAGAGAGGCGAATGAAGCGTGAGTGGTTTCAGTTACAGTATTGAGCCCTAGCCTTTATGTTCCTGGCCTGAAGGAAAAAGAATTGGACTGGAGTCCGGAGATCCAGCTTCAAGTCCTGGGTCTGCCTTTCGTCTGCTGTGTGACTTTGGGCAGGTCGCTTACCATCTCTGAACCTCAGTTTCCTCATCTGAATAATGGGAATCGAGACATATGTTCGCCCTCCCTCTTATACTGTGAGGTCTGTGTGGGATGAGGACCCTGTGTGATTTGATTATCCTGTATCTACCCCAGCACTTAGCATAGTTTGGGACCCATAATAACCACTTAATGAGTACTGTTTTTAGTATTATTATTGTTGTTATTATGTGACCATGTGTCACAGTTAAGGTCGAATAGTTGACGATTTTATTGGGAATGCTGTCCTGGGAAATTCAAGGAAAATGCCAGGTAGCCCAGAATTAAGCCTGTTCTGAGTCCTAAGAGTCTCTCTCATCTTGTTTCTGTGTGACAAGCACTGTGTTAAACAGTGGGGGATATAAAAGATAAAGTCCCACAGGGGATCTCACAGCATGAAACGTAGGGAGAACAGGTATTTTATCCCCATTTTGCGGGTATTTTATCCCTATTTTTACAGGTGAAGAAACCAAATCACGAGAGTGGTTAAATGACCTTCCAAGGCCACATGGTGGGCCAGTGGGAGACTTAGAATTAGAATCCAAGGTCAACATGCCTACCAAACTCTATCGTATTCTCCCACGCACTTAATACAGTGCTCTGCACACATTAAATACACAGTAAATGCCATTGATTGAGTGATTCGTCCCATCTTCTTTCCACTAAGCAATACTATCTCTCACGCTTCTCTGCCCGAGCTGACCTGCATAGTATTCATTCAGTTCAGCCAGTCAGTCAAGCGGGGGACTGTACACCTTCCTCCGCACTCCAAATCTTGGCAGGATGGGAATGTTGGGAGCACAGGATCGGAATGTATCTTAATGACTCACTTTGCAACAAATGCCCTCTGATAGATCTCTCTGTATACATGTTCTTACCTCTCCACTCTCAGCTTCAAGGCTGTCTATCACCTCTCCCCCTCAATCAATCAATCAATCAATCAATCGTATTTATTGAGCGCTTACTATGTGCAGAGCACTGTACTAAGCGCTTGGGAAGTACAAATTGGCAACACATAGAGACAGTCCCTATCCAACAGTGGGCTCACAGTCTAAAAGGGGGAGACAGAGAACAGAACCAAACATACCAACAAAATAAAATAAATAGGATAGAAATGTACAAGTAAAATAAATAAATAAATAAATAGAGTAATAAATATGTACAACCATATATACATATATACAGGTGCTGTGGGGAAGGGAAGGAGGTAAGATGGGGGGATGGAGAGGGGGACGAGGGGGAGAGGAAGGAAGGGGCTCAGTCTGGGAAGGCCTCCTGGAGGAGGTGAGCTCTCAGCAGGGCCTTGAAGGGAGGAAGAGAGCTAGCTTGGTGGAGGGGCAGAGGGAGGGCATTCCAGGCCCGGGGGATGATGTGGGCCGGGGGTCGACGGCGGGACAGGCGAGAACGAGGTACAGTGAGGAGATTAGCGGTGGAGGAGCGGAGGTTGCGGGCTGGGCAGTAGAAGGAGAGAAGGGAGGTGAGGTAGGAGGGGGCGAGGTGATGGACAGCCTTGAAGCCCTCACCTCCTTTCTCTCCTCCAGCCCAGCCTGCACCCTCCACTCCACTGCTGCTAACCTCCTCACTGTACCTAGTTCTCACCTGTCCCGCCGTTGACCCCCAGCCCACGTCCTTCCCCTGGCCTGGAATGCCCTCCCTCCACACATCCCCCAAACTAGCTCTCTTCCTCCCTTCAAAGCCCTACTGAGAGCTCACCCCCTCCAGGAGGCCTTCCCAGACTGAGCCCCCTTTTTCCTCTCCTCCTCCCCATCCCCCCCAGCCCTACCTCCTTCCCCTCCCCACAGCACTTATATATATATATTTGTACAGATTTATTACTCTATTTATTTTACTTGTACATATTTACTATTCTATTTATTTTGTTCATGATATGCATATAGCTTTAATTCTATTTGTTCTGACGATTTTGACACCTCTCTACATCTTTTGCTTCATTGTCTGTCTTCCCCTTCTAAACTGTGAGCCCGTTGTTGGGTAGGGACCGTCTCTATATGTTGCCGACTTGTACTTCCCAAGCACTTAGTACAGTGCTCTGCACACAGTAAGCACTCAATAATACAATTGAATGAAGTGAACAATAATAATAATAGCATTTATTAAGCGCTTACTGTGTGTAAAGCACTGTTCTAAGCGCTGGGGAGGTTACAAGGTGATCAGGTTGTCCCACGGGGGGCTCATAGTCTTCATCCCCATTTTACAGATGAGGGAATGGAGGCCCAGTGAAGTGGCTTGCCCAGAGTCACACAGCTGGCAATTGGCAGAGCCAGGATTTGAACCCCTGACCTCGGACTCCAAAGCCCGTGCTCTTTCCACTGAGCCATGCTGCTTCTCTAAATATATATATCACACCAGAAATAAAACAGGAAGAAAAAGTGAGAGTTCTCGTGAAATTCATTTTGGGGGATTTTCCTGAAGTCAAACTCCACTGCTGTATGTTCTTAATTTTTCTTTCTTCAGCATCTGAAATACCTCATTGTTCTCATGTGAACAGTGTTGGCTTCTCCATTTGCTTGACTGTGCAAAACAATGACTAAGATTTGCCTTCTCTCACTCCAATTGATTGGCCAAAGAGAACTACTCAAAAGTCTTTTCCTAGGGTCCAGGAAGTCGTTTTGTTTGTTTGTTTTGTTTTTAATAATGGCACTGCTAGATAAAACCGCCAAACCCCAATGTGCCAACCTGCACGGGCACAAGGGATCTACATAAGAGAAGCAGCATGACTCAGTGGAAAGAGCAAGGGCTTTGGAGCCAGAGGTCGTGGGTTCTAATCCCAGCTCCGCCACATGGCTGCTGTGTGACCTTGGGCAAGTCACTTAACATCTCTGAGCCTCAGTTCCCTCTTCTGTAAAATGGGGTTTAAGACTGTGAGCCCCACGTGGGACAACCTGATCACCTTGTATCCCCCCCAGCGCTTAGAACAGTGCTTTGCACATAGTAAGTGCTTAAAAAATGCCATCATCATCATCATTATTATTATTATTATAGTTTCAAACAGTTTCTAGTATGGCACAAACCAGACCCACCTTCTGAAGCAGAGTATCCAACTCCCATCTTCCCCTTCTGTCCCTCCAGACTGTAAGCGCGTTGTGAGCAGGGAACATGTCTACTAACGCTCTTGTGTTGTATCCTCCCTAGCGCTTAGTGCTCTGCACACAGTAAGCCCTGAATAAATTGATGGATTAATTGATTCCATCTTTCCCATCAGCATCTTCTGATTTACTTTCACGTGGTTCAGCAGCACCTGAGTCCTCTCCACAAGTTTTCTCTTGGCTTCCTCTATGGCAGCTCTGCTGCTCTTACTTTCTCTGCTGCAAACTTCATGGCAAATCTTGTGCCTCCCTGCCACGTGGCAGGCCAACTGCAGTGGATGTCACAGGCAACAAGAGGCACTAGGGTGCTGCCGATAGGCCAAAACGAAGACAAGACCATAGAATGAAAGGAGAACATCCGAGTTCTGATATCTTGATCGTGTACCTGAGCTGAATAATAATATTAATAATAATAATTCTGGTATTAAGTGCTTACTGTGTGCCCAGCACTGTACTAAGCGCTGGGGTGGATACAAGTAAGTTAGGTTGGACACAGTCCCTGCCCTACATGGGTTCACAATCTAAATCCCCATTTTACAGATGAGGTAACTGAGGCACAGAGAAGCCAAGTGACTTGCCCAGAATCACACAGCATACAAGTGGCAGAGCTGAGATTAGAACCCATGACCTTTGGACTGCCAGGCCTGCTTTATCCACTGTGCCATGCTGCTAAAGAGATAAACAGTGAAATAGCTGTTGGGCATTGCATTAGTGACACACAGTAAGTGCTTAACAAATACCAACTCCATATGTCCAAGACCAAACTCCTTATCTTCCCTCCCAAACCCTGCCCTCTCCCTGACTTTCTCATCACTGTAGATGGCACTACCATCCTTCCCATCTCACAAGCCCGCAACCTTGGTGTCATCCTGGACTCTGCTCTCTCGTTCATCCCTCACATCCAATCTGTCACCAAAAACTGCTGGTCTCACCTCCGCAACATCGCCAAGATCCACCCTTTCCTCTCCATCCAAACCGCTACCCTGCTCATTCAGTCTCTCATCCTATCCCGACTGGATTACTGCATCAGCCTCCTCTCTGATCCCCCATCCTCCTGTCTCTCCCCACTTCCGTCTATACTTCACGCTGCTCCCCAGATCATCTTTGTGCAGAAACGCTTTGGGCATGTTACTCCCCTCCTCAAAAATCTCCAGTAGCTACCAATCAACCTATGCATAAGGCAAAAACTCCTCACTCTCAGCTTCAAGGCTGTCCATCACCTCGCCCCCTCCTACCTCACCTCCCTTCTCTCCTTCTCCAGCCCAGCCCGCACCTTCCTCTCCTCTGTCGCCAACCTCCTCACTGTGTCTCGTTCCCGCCTGTCCCGCCGTCGACCCCCAGCCCACGTCCTTTCCCTGGCCTGGAATTTCCTCCCTCCGCACATCTGCCAAGGTCTCTTCCTCCCTTCAAAGCCCTACTGAGAGCTCACCTCCTCCAGGAGGCCTTCCCAGACTGAGCCCCCTCTTTCCTCTCCCCCCTCCATCCCCCCAACCCTACCTCCTTCCCCTCCCCACAGCACCTGTATATATGTTTGTACAGATTTATTACTCTATTTCATTTGTACATATTTACTATTCTATTTATTTTATTTTGTTAATATGTTTTGTTGTCTGTCTCCCCCTTCTAGACTCTGAGACCGTTGTTGGGTAGGGACTGTCTCTATATGTTGCCAACTTGTACTTCCCAAGCGCTTAGTACAGTGCTCTGCACACAGTAAGCACTCAATAAATACGATTGAATGAGTGAATGAATGAAAATTAAAAACTAAGTGCCAATTCTTGCACTGTAGTCCATTTTATCAATAAGTTCTATATAAAATCAAAAAGGAGTGGAAGTACTATGCATGTTGCCCTTGGGAAGCCCTGTGTGACATATCCTGAAGGGCTTCTGTGAAGACACCTTCCTTCCGCAGTTGGTCTCACAAGCCACTGCCAGTGACAGTTCAACTTGTTTACTCTGTATGGTCTTCTCCGGCAGGAGAACAATTTTTGTGTCTTTTCAGTTGGTAATTCAAGTAATGTATTTACACATTTTTATAATGCATATTTCCCCAAGGTCATTGGCCAGTGAAACACTTCAAAGTAAGGCTAGTAAAGAAACAGAATAATATTACAGAGAGAGGCTTGGTGACATCATTAACAATAATAATAATTATAATGGTATTTATTATGCACTTAATTATGTGCCAAGCCCCATGGTAAATGCCGTTGTGGATATAATCAGATTGCACACCATCTCTGTCCCCTATGGGACTCACATCTAAAGAGGAGAGAGAACAGGTATCTTTTTCCCTGATGAGGAAAAAATAATAATAATAATTGTGGTATTGTGCTAAGCCTCAGGTTGGACACAATCCCTATCCTTCAGTATAAGTTGGAGGGAGACATCTGAGGAACAGAGAAGTTAAGTGACTGGCCCAAAGTCACACTGCAGGCTAGTGACAGCATTTTTTTTTTTATCTGCAAGGACCATTTCAGAAGTTCATTTCACTTGCTAGACTCTCACTGCAGTTCTGTCCATACAGTGAATCTTACACTGTAATTGCTCTAGACTTTGCTTCCTTCTGTGGTCTTTGTATGTGAACCCACTGAGAGCATCTTGGAAAAAGGCAAAAATGCCTATGGGGGGAAGGTAATACTTATGATAGATGTTAAGCACTTACTATGTGCCAAGCACTGTTCTAAGCACTAGACAC
This sequence comes from Tachyglossus aculeatus, assembly GCF_015852505.1. Taxonomy (NCBI): domain Eukaryota; kingdom Metazoa; phylum Chordata; class Mammalia; order Monotremata; family Tachyglossidae; genus Tachyglossus; species Tachyglossus aculeatus. Next base: position 24,545,548 of record NC_052088.1, read on the forward strand.
AGGAAGATGCAAGTTAATTGACATTTATTTTGCGGCAACTAAAGTGTCCTGCATTCATTTGCTTACACGCTCTGTTTTTGGGGTTTGTGTCCCATAAGATTGTTTTCTTTTGTGGTCTTTGTGTGTGAACCCACTGAGAGCATCTTGGAAAAAGGAAAAAATGTCTGTTGGAGGAAGGTAATACTTATGATAGGTGTTAAGTGCTTAATATGTGCCAAGCACTGTTCTAAGCAGTAGACACAGGATGATGCAAGTTAATTGACATTTATCTTGCGGCAGCTAATGTCTCCTGCATTCATTTCCTTACATGTTCTGTGTTTGGTGTTTGTGTGTCCCTTAAGATTGTTTTAAGTTTTAGTAAGGCACATTTTAAAGCCTGGTTTGACTCCTTTGGTTTCCTGCTTCAGTGTTTCACTATTTTAGAATAAATGGTGGAAGCCGCAGTGTTCCGTAACTGGTAAGTTTCTGTTTGTGTGCTATGATTTACAACTTCATCTTTTTTTGGCAGAGTCCATGGTGGGGTTCTTTATGCTGCTTAGGAATATAAATCAAGCATTTTATTAGAAAAAGTAGAATGATAGAATCAGAGAGCTGGAATGGACCTGGAAGGATGAATTCCACTTAAAGCAGAAAAGCCACTGGCACTGGAAAGGGCACAGGGCTGTGAGTCAAGTGACCCAGGATCGAGTCCCGGTTCTGCCACTAGCTACTGTATGGCCTTGGGTAAGTCATTTAACCTCTCTGGGCCTCATCCTCCTCATCGCTAAAAAAGGGGTAAAATGGGTTACCCAAACAGGCAGACTGTGTCTGACCTCATCTCCCCAGCTCTTAGCTTCTAGTAAGCATTTAGTAAGTGCCACGATTCTTCTTCTTGTGATCAGACCCTCAACTCCCTTCTTTTCCTAAGCAGTGACTACTTGTGGTGTGTATGTGTTACCTTCCGCAACACTGATAGAACATCACAAAACCACCTTTGGTTTTGGTGGGGGACTTTGTTGAAAACAGATTACTCTGTGGGTTTGACTACTGTACTTGATACACAGGCATAACACGTTAAGGTCAAAGAACTTGATAAACGTTTTTTCTTCATTTCTCCTCCCACTTGGGCAAAGAGAGTACCATACGGAATTGGATATTGATGTTTCCATTTCTGAACTGGCAGAACTCAGTCACTCAGTACCCTGTGGGAGTCAGGAACCAACACAAATCTCCCAGTGTGTAGTCCCCAACTCAAACTGCTTGCCCATCCTCCTGGTGAGGAATTTCCCCTTCTCTCTGGGCCACTCCTCTCTCTCTCTCTCCTTCTTCCCATCCCTTTTCCTCCTTCCTTCTCTCTCTTCTTCTGTGTCTCTCACTCCTCCCTCTATCTCTCTCCGCCTCTCCCAAACTCTGCGAACGTCTCCCGCTCTGCCTCCCACATATCCAAGTCCTGCCAGGACTCTGAAACCGAACAGACAGATAGAGAAACAGAAGAATGCATCTTGTCCATCAAAGCCCAGCTGGAAGTTTCATTAAGGCTCATTTGTGTCCGTGGGGCTTCTTTTTAAGGATCGAGAAGCCCAAATATGACTGGCCCGCTTTAAAACGTTTTCCAGAATGTTTTAAGTAGTCACAGCCGTTTGCTCCTTCGGCCTGGGCCCCATTCATTCATTCATTCAATCGTATTTATTGAGCGCTTACTGTGTGCAGAGCACTGTACTAAGTGCTTGGAAAGTACAATTCGGCAACAGATAGAGACAATCCTTACCCAACAATGGCCCCAGTCGCCCACGCCCCCAGGCCCTGCCCTCTGGCTCCCCACACTTGGACAGTTTCCGCGGGGTTCATGTTCCCATCACTGCTCCTTTACAGTTGTCACGTGGGAACTGGCCACCCTCTGACACCACGGACCACAGTTCTTGAGGGTCTCCTGTTGGTTTTATTGCCTCTTCCTTTAGAGCAGAAGCTCACTGTGGGAAGGGAATGTGCCACTTTGGGATTTTCTTAGTACGTAGTACAGCAAACTGCACCAAATGGAGTCAGAAGGACCTCGATACTAATCACCAGCTCTTCCACATGTCTGCCATTTGACCTTGGGCAAGTCACTTAATGTCTCTGAATACCTCATCTCAGTTACCTCATCTGTGAAATGGGGATTAAGAATGTGAGCCTCATGTGGGACAGGGACTGTGTTCAACCTGATTAACTGCTATCTATTTCAGTGCTTAGAACAGTGCTTGGAACATGGTAAGTGCTTAACAAGTACCATAATCATTATTGTTATTATTACTTTAATTTTCCCTACCACTAATCTATTTTAATGTCGGTCTCCTTTGTACACTGTAGGCTTCTTGCGGGCAAGGATCAACTCTGTTGATTTGTACATTCTCACGCACTTTGTACAGTGCTCGGCACACAGTAAGGGTTCAGTAAATACCACTGATTGATTATTGAGTAGTACCCAGCGTTTGGGAAAGTATAACACTAGCTTGAAACACATCACCTTTCCCCCTCCCGCGGCTTGCCCTCTGCTAGTGGTAGGTGAATGATCGTCAGTGCTAGGACTGCAGTTGGATGGAGGTGAACTGGAGTTTAGTTAGGGAAGGCCTCCTGGAGGAGGTGAGTTTACAGGAGGGCTGTGAAGATGGGGAAAGGTGGGGTCTGGAAGATTTGATGGGGAAGGGAAGTCCAGTCTCCTTTGCCCCCATTTGGAAACAGACAAGGTGGTTAGTGCTGAGGGGTAGAAAAGGTGGGATTGGAGGGATGGGTAGCTGGCTGCGGGGGCACCTTACCTGGCTCGGGCCGGGGACACTGAGGCACAGGAGAGAGAGCAGGGCTTTCCAAGGGAGAGGTGGACACATGGGCCTTGGCTGGATAAGCTGGAAGAATTCACCGTTTTTCCACCGGTTGAGACAGCGCGGTTTAATGACATCACATTGTGTGTCACTTAGTAACCAGTGGGTCTGATGACATCACATAGCACACGGTTTAACATCATGCTTCATCCTGTGGGTGCCATGGGGAGATGTGCCATGAGTCAGGTTGAGGAGCGACACTTGGAGGCTTACCATAGGGGCCCCATCTGGGGAAGGACAGCCCAGGCTTGGGGAAGGTACTGAGGGGAAGTGGGGCCAAGAAGAGAGGTTAACAAAGATGGAAGCTGGGAGCCAACCTGCCCCACTTCAGGGGAGTGAGTTCTGCTGCTCTGGGAACCTCAGAAGTAGGAGTAACTGGATTTACTTAACACCCCTTGAGTAAAATGCACTATACTAAGCTATGAGGAAAGTGCAAAGGCGCAGAAGTCATATTCTGTGCTCACAAAGAACTTACCCCCTAGCAGACATAAAATCTTGATGAATAGGAATAAGGGGTGCCGGGGAATAGAAAGGGCCAAAAACGTCCCGGGAGTGGGGTCAGAGGGTGGGCTGGGCCAGGAAGGAGGGGATTGAGCTACTCCCCTCACAGATTCACCCAAGCAGAGATGTGACCCAAACCCTGATCACTCCCAGATGATGTGGTTCCCGTCAGCCTGGCATGGATGAAGCCAGCAGCTTTGACATGGGCATTGCCAGGTGGCTGACATTTCCACTCCAGCCATCAGTGCTGCATTCAGACTCACCCAGCTTTGCAGACCTGGGATTGGGGGTGGGGAGACATGGGATACTCTCTTGTCAGTGGTTCCCCAGAAGGGCAGATCAGTGTGAGGTTTAGCGACCAGTTCATGATGTGCTTCGGGAAAGAGGGGGGACCTTGATCCAGAGGCCCTAGGCTCCTAGCCAAAAGCTGACCCCCACTCCTAAAGTTGCCCTGGGTTTGCCCTGCTCCTTGCTGGGCTCCAGAGCCAGTCAAAACCCAGAACTAGGCCAAACCTTGGTGACTGGATACCTGGCATGGGCCACTTGGAATTGACCTTGCTCCAAAGGAGCTGACCTAACCCCCAGATGGGAGGAGGCATTCATCAATCAGTGGTGTTTATTGAGCTAAGCACATGAGAGACTTCAATACAATAGAGCTTGTAGACACGATCCCTGCTCCTAAGGTGCTTACAGTCTAGTCATTCAGTTGAGCTTCAACTTGGCAGCTCTGGGCATATTGAGCTAGTCCAGGGGGACCACCAAGGTGGCAGGCTCTGAGCCAGAGACCAGAGTTTTGCAAAGGGTTGGTGGGTGACACATACCGCAATGGGCAGAGTTCAAATCAGCAAATAGAATTTCCCACTGGCCAGGAAATGCAGCAAAATGAAAATTCGGATCTCATCCCCTAATGGGACAGGGTCTCAGGGATATGGGAGGGGCAGGAGAGGGAAAAAGTTTTTTAAACTTTTTCTCCTTACATGCAGCGAAGCTAAGTCTGGATTCTTAAAATGGGCCCTGAAAGTGAAATTCTAAGAAATTCCTCCTGAATGAAGCTCTGGAGATGTCTCCTTTGCCTTAAAGGCCTATGGAAGGTGATCCAGGCAGAAGCTAATAAGTGGTCAGTTGCTGGAATGAGGAAGAAACCCAACTCATTTCTGTTCAAGGAAAGGGCCATACAAAAGATGGAACCACAAGTTAGGTTTGGGCACGTCATTCACCAAGGGCCCCAGATGTATTTATTCTTTAAAAACCGGATGTCAAGACTGGCAGTGTCTACAGTTGCTTAATGATAATAATGATTGTGGTATGTGTTAAGCACTTGCTGTGTGCCAAGCACTGTACTAGGTACCGGGGTACATCCAAGATAACTAGGTTGGACCCAGCCCAAGGGGGAAGGAGAACGTGCACTTCATCCCCATTTTACACATGCGGAAACTGAGGCCCAGAAAAGATAAACGACTTGCCCTCAGTCACCCAGCAGGCAAGCTAAGGGAAGCAGCGTGGCCTAGTGGAAAGAGCACAGGCCTGGGAATCAGGAAACCTGTGTTTTATCCTGGCTCTGCCATTTTCTTGCTAGGTGACTTTGGGCAGGTCATTTACCTTCTTTATGCCTCAGTTTCATCATCTGTAAAATAAGGATAAAATACCTGTTCTCCCTCTCCATTAGACTGTGGCCCCAAGTGAGGCAGAGACTGTGTCTGACCCAATTTATTTTGTAACTTTCCCCACACTTAGCCCATAGTAAGCACTTAACAAATATCACTATTATCATTATCATTTTTTATTCTCCCAACTTCCCCAGGATATTGGGCACTAATTTAGATAATGGATTTTAAGGTGGCATAGAAAACCTGAGAGCAGTCTAGAAAGCCAGGTATGAGAGAAAGCACAGTCCTCTCTCCTCAGTTTCATCTGTGCTTTATTTTCTTTCTGAGAATGGAAAAAAAAAAGATTGTGGATTTTTTTTTTCCTCAAAGAGAAGGTGACATCAGTTAAATATGAGCTGCAGGCAGATCTAATAAATAAACCTTAACCCAGGAAACCATTTCCTGAATAATCTAAAGCCTGCAAATTATTTGTGTCTGGAAAGAGTTGAGCAACAGCAAAGCTGGAGCTGACCACAATTAGTTGAAAATTGCTAAATTATGTTTCTTCATTTTCTGCAAAATGTCAGATGCTGCTCTTTCGTCTTGACAAAGGTCAATTGGATTTGAAAAGGAAAAAACCAAAGAGTTGTCCCCTCACCATTTTACTGGATGAATCTTCAATTTGCTGGTTATGGTTACTGATAGGTACCACTTTGGACAAGTCACTTAACTTCTCTGTGCCTCAGTTACCTCATCTGTACAATGGGGATTAAGACTGTGAGCCCCATAAGGGACAATCTGATCACCCTGTATCCTCCCCAGTGCTTAGAACAGTGCTTTGCACATAGTAAGCACTTAACAAATGCCATTATTATTATTATTATTATTATTATTATTATTTGGGTAGCACTGAGATATGATTATGAAGTAGAATGAAATTTTGGGTTGCGAAAACAAGTCTGTTGCCCATGAGACTGCTTGAAGGCAGGGAACGAGTCTACCGACTCTGGTATAGTACCCTCTGAAGCACTTAGTACAGTGCTCTGCACACAGTAAGTGCTCACTGCATACCACTGATTTGTTAAAAAAGATACCGCTGATTAATTGGAAAAAGACTTTTCCTTAGCAGAAGTCTGCTGTGCCTATATGCCTTTGTTGGAGGAATCAGTCAGTTAGTGGTACATATTGAGCGCTTACTTTGTTCAGAACACGATACTCTTAACATTTACAAACTGTTGTGTCTTCACGGAAAGCCTAGTGGTTGAAAATAGCTCAGTGCACAAGAGTGAAAGAGAAATTGTGAGACGTCTAAGAGAAGGAATCAAAGGAATATAAAAGTCATCCAGTATTTACAAAGGGATTTGAGAGCCTTAGGTTTCCCAACAAGAACCTCCAAATAATGATAATAATTGGGATATTTTATTAAGCATTTTGTTTGGGCCAACACTATACTAAGCACTAGGGTAGATACAGTAGAGTCAGATTAGACCCAGACTGTCACCCACACAAGACTCATTAGTCTAAGAAAACAGATATTAAATTCCCATTTTATAGATGAGGATACCAAGGCCCAGAGAAGTCAAGTGATTAATGCTGGTCATTCATTGTGGAAACGCATTTGGGTTTATGCTATTTTCATGAATTCTAGAGACTTCAAATAGATTTATTCTTCCAGTAGCAAAAAAAAAAAAAAAATGTAGGAATTTTAGGGACTAGTAGATCCATCCTTTGAAGAGGAAAATCATTCTGAAAATTTGTCAGAATCAGAAAAATACTTTGTTAAAATCCACAAACACACCTATGATCCTGACATACAGCACACTGGTGCAGCTTCACAATGTGCAATTTTTAAAATAGTATTTGTTAAACTCTTACTACATGCCAAGCACTATCCTAAACACTGAGGTAGATATGAGATAATGAGGTTGGGCACAGGTCCCGTCCACACAAGTCTCACAGTCTGAGGAAGAGAGAGGTGGATTTAATCCCCATTTTATGGACAAAGTACCTGAGGCACAGAGAATTAAAGTGATTTGCCCAAGGTCATGCATTTGTGCTATGAAGTGTATATCACTTTGCGACGATCCTTTAGAGGTGGGGCAATAGCAAATCATCATTCCCATTTCCCAGAGAGGTAAAGTACAGTGCACCACATCAGTGTGTGCTCCATAAATGCTGTCACTACCACCCAGGGACTCCATCCACTCCATCGATTCAGAGAATTCAGCAGTGGGTTCAGAACGCAAGCCAGATCTCCCTCCCAGATCTGTGCCCGTGTCTTTTTGGAAAATGAGTCAGTGGGCAGGTTTTGCTGTGCCTCGCCAATCTCCCTGGGTAGATTGCAAGTGCTTGTCTTCAAAGGCAAACTACCGTTCAGGGACGAAGCAAGTGTTCACTTTGCTGAGCCTCCAAAACAGCAAGTTGCCTTGGTCCTTTTAGATTTTCTCTGTGAAAAGATGCCCTAGTTGAACAGTTGTTCTGGGGCCCAGCTCCACCATCTCCGACACATTTCTCAGGGGGGAACGTCGAAGGCACAGTAGCTGAACGGATGGGCCGTGTGGGTTTTGCAGTCATCGAGCTTAGCACCTCCTTATTTATAGACTCCCTATTAACCGAAAGCAGAAAGGAGCCCTTCCAAGTGGAAGCGGCATTTGTCTGTTGGCTTCTGCCCCGGCCTCCCGGACCATGGAAACAAGATAGTGCCCCGTTCTCCGCTCCACATCCACCCAACCTGTTTGACAGAACCCTTCCCCTCATCTGTCTGGTCTGATAAAGTTCCCAAGGGCAGGGACCAGCTTTCTTGTGGGTTATGTGAGACCTAAAAAGCCAGGTTAGTGGTATGATCTTACACCGTTCCCATTACGTTTACTTGTTCTTTCTTTAAACTACAGAGCTTTCTACCTAGTGATTTTAGAAGGTGCTTTGAAGCTCTTATCAGAGACTTGAGCCATTAGAGAGGAACGGTTTTTTTTTTAAAATCTTGGAAAGAGTTTCAGTGTAGTTGAACAAACATGCCGTGAATTCCAAGTCCTCGGTAACAATTCAAATAGGACTGGCAGAAATCTTGAGGTTCTCTTATTCTTAAGCATTGGATTCACCTGAATAGTTACTATGGGGATTTGTGTCTTAGTTCAGTTGTCCTAACCCTGTAACTTAGTGTCTCATCTCCTAAACGGTAAGCTCCTTGAGGGCAAGGATCATGTCTACTCACTGTATTGTACCCTCCCAAGCACTTAGTTCAGTGCTCTGCGAAGAGTAAGAACTAATTATGTACTTCAGATGGATGAATATTCCTTGGATCCTTTGATTACTCTGCCGCAGTGTGGGTTGAAGTGTGTCAGTTAAGTATAATGATAATAATTTTAGTATTTAAACATTCACTGTGTGTCCAGCACTGGGGAAGATACAATATAAACAAATCAAATGAAGATCCTGCCCCACATGGAACTCACAGACCAAGAGGGAGGGCGAGCCCGCATCTCATCCCCATTTTTACAGCCGAGAAGTATTTCTTAGGACTCTGGCAAGAATCCCCCATTCTTTACAAATGTCAGTCCGCCTGGATGCCCACACTCCCCATCTCCCCCTGCAGTCCAGCCATAGTTCCCATCTCCCCGTGCGGCCACCCACACTTTTTTTTGTGGCATTTATTAAGCGCTTACTATGTGCAAAGCACTGCTGTAAGCGCTGGGGAGGTTACAAGGTGATCAGGTTGTCCCGCAGGGGGCTCACAGTCTTAATCCCCATTTTGACAGATGAGGGAACTGAGGCACAGAGAAGTTAAGTGACTTGCCCACAGTCACACAGCTGACAAGTGGCAAAGCCAGGATTTGAACCCATGACCTCTGACTCCCAAGCCCGGGCTCTTTCCATTGAGCCACGCTACCACACTTCCCATCTCCCCATGTGGCAGTTTGCAGTATGGGCCGAGACCCTGTACTGCCCTGTTTCATCACCTCACATGTTGGCCATGGGCCCAGGGACGCAGGTTTCCGCCCGGCACTGACATTCCCACTTTCTTCTTTCGGTTGCTTATCGTAGACCTGGGAATCAGGCAAAAGCCCTCTCAGACTAAACCCTCATTTCCTCTTCTACCACTCCCTTCTGCTGTCACCCTTGCACTTGGTTTTGCTCCCTTTAGTCACCCCTCCATCAGAGCTTATATACATATCCGTAATTTACGTTTATTATCATATGTCTCCCCATTTAGACTAAGCTCATTGTGAAGAGAGCATGTGTCTACCAGCTCTGTTATATTGTACTCTGCCAAGCACTTGGTACAGTGCACACACTAAGTGCTCAGTAAATATGATTGATTGATTGACCTGAGTTGGGACCTTTCTAACCTCTCTTGGAGCTGCCTCCAAACCATAGTTACTGATCAATTGTGATAGAGTCGAGTGGAGACTGGTGTGAGGAGCAAAGAGAAATGCTGGTTAAAATTTTGGAGTTGAAAATACTCCACAAATTCCAAACATGGAATTGACCTAGACACCAAGATATTCTATTTGTGCTGGGAGGCATTGTGTCTTAGTGGACAGATCACGGGGGTGGGAATCAGAGGACGTGTGATGGGGTCCCAAATCTACACCTGGCCTGCTGTGTAACCTTGGGAAATCACTTAAACTCTCTGGGTCTCTCTTCCCTCATCTATAAATCAGAATAAGATATCCATACTCCCTCTGCCTTAGATCCTGAGCCCATATGGGACACAGACAACTGAGTTGGCTCTGATTCTATCTACCCCAGAGCCTAGCACACAAAATGCATTTGTTAAATAGCATAATAATAATTGGAAAACATACCCTGGAGGCCGAAAGAACTAACAATGCTTCTGAGAGCCTAGAGGTGGAAATATTATCAAAAGTCTACTTATCCCCGCAGGCAGCATGCCATCCTCAAATCCTATCTTCTCAATGAAGCTATCCTCATTCTTTGACTTTCAACCTTCAGAGGCTCCTTCAATTAGTCAATCTTCGGTATTGACCGATTATTCTGTGCAGAGCAAAGTGCTTAGAGGAGTATAGGAGAGTAACTAGGCATGATCCCTGTCCTACAGTCAGGTCGGGGAGACATGCTCTAAAATAAATTGCAGTTAAGGAGCCACCCTGGAGTTTAGAGAAGCAGCATGGCTCAGTGGAAAGAGCACGGGCTTTGGAGTCAGAGGTCATGGGTTCAAATCCCGGCTCTGCCACTTGTCAGCTGTGTGACTTTGGGAAAATCACTTAACTTCTCTATGCCTCAGTCACCTCATCTGTAAAATGGGGATTAAGACTGTGAGCCCGCTGTGGGACAACCTGTTCACCTTGTAACCTCCCCAGCGCTTAGAACAGTGCTTTGCACATAGTAAGCACTTAATAAATGCTATTATTATTCTTATTATTATTTAAAGAAGCAGTGTGGCTTAATGGAAAGAATACAGGCCAGGAAGCTAGAGGATTTGGATTCTAATCCCAGCTCTGCCACTTGTCAAATGTGTGATCTTGGGTAAACCCCTGGTGCCTCAGTTATCTCATCTGTAAAATGGAGATTAAATTTTCCTCCTTCTCAGACTAGGGGCCCCATGTGGAACAAGGACTGTTGTCCAACCTGATTGTCTTATGTCTACCCCAGCGATCAGTACAGTGTTTGGCATATAATGAGTGCTTAATAAGTCCTATTAAAAAAAATAAGTCCTACTGGCAAAGGAGGATGGTGGGAGAGAGGGAGGCATGGGGGTAGGAGTACCCAAGTGCATAGGTGTTGCAGATTGCTGAAATGGTGACAGTGGCAAAGTTGGTGGTGGAGATGAGAGATTAATCAGAGAAGGTTTCCTGGAGCACATGTGATATCAGATGGATTTTGAAGATGGGAAAAGCAGTTGTCTTTGAGGTGTGAAGTGGGAGGGAGTTCTAGGAAGGAGAAAAGGAACGAGTAAGAGGTTGAAAACAAGAGAGGCAAGTTTGAGGCACAGTGATAGGTTGGCTTGAGAGACATGAAACTTGCACTGTGGTGTAGTGGGAGGAGAGTGGATGAGTAGGAGGAGGGAAGCCAAGAATGGGGAAGTGGATGGGCAAACATTGGAAGAATGGGGAAGCACATGCAAAACAATATTTTAGAAAAATGATGCAGGGAGGAGGCTGATGGAGTGTTCAAGTTGGGCCATGACAGGTGCGTGGACTGGAGTGGAGGCAGTTTGGATGAAAAGAAAGAGGCAGATTCTGGATATGTTGTGAAGAAAAATTTTGGTGACAGTGAATTTGGCGGCTGAAAGAAAGAGAGAGGAGTCAAGGCCAATGTTGTTTGCAAGCTTGAGAAACACAGAAGATGATGGAGTTGTCAACTGTAATTGGATAGTTAGGTGGAGGAGATAATTTGGGAGAGAAGATGATGACAAGCCTAGTTTAACATGTTGAGCTTGTGGTGTCATCAGGACGTCCTTTTACAGATGTCCTGGTGGCACAGAAGATGTGAGATTGCCAAGGAGGAGAAAGGGCTTGGTAGTGAGGTAAAATTGGGGATCATTATATAGAGATAAGAGTTGAGAATGAGTGAGCTCCCTGAGGAAGTGGGTATAGCTGGAGAATTAGAAGGAGACCTAGAACTGAGGGACCCCCACAGTTGGGGGAGGGAGGAGACAGAATAGAAGCCAGCCAAAGAATCCAAATAGGAGCAGCCAAATAAATATGAGTAGAACCAAGAGAGGACAGTATCAGATAAACCAAGGGGTGTCAACATGCAACCCTACAGTGGTTTAGAAGAAAATTCACCTTTCAGTATCTTTTGGGGGCCTAATCCACCACCCCACTCGTCCTTCAGTGCCCTCGTCCCTGCCTGTATAAGCAGATCTGTATATTTATGACAAAAATTGATATTGAAATTTCATGACTATATGGAGGGGGAAGTAGGTAGGGGCATAGGTAGGGAGGGTGGAACCAAAAGTTATGAGGTGTCTCACTGAGGTTTAAAGCCATTTTTTCCAAAAGCTTTTTTCGGTATTTCATGGGAGGCGGTAAGGCTATGTGGGGGATTTCAAGAGTGAAATCAAAAGCAGTGAAATTTTAGTAAAGGGACGCTTTTCCAGGAAATCACAGGGACCATAAAGAATCACAGGAGATTTCCCAAGGGAAGCCTATAAATCAGTCAGTCATATTTATTGAGTGCTTACTATGTACAGAGCACAGAATTAAGCACTTCAGAGAGTACACTATAACAGAGACAATAGACATGTAAGCTCCTTATAGGCAGGGAACGTGCCTACCAACTCTGATGTATTGTATTTTGCCAAGTGCTCAGTGTAGTGTTCTCCACACAGTAAGTGCTCAATCAGTTCCACCAATGCACTGGCCAGGTGGTTTGAGCCTGGACTCCAGCCTCCGCTTCTGGATCTCCTGGCCCTGCTCTGGGGAGGGCAGCCACTTTGACAAAAGCCCAGAAGAGGCAGGCCTGTTGGTCAGAGCCTCTTTAGATGAGGACAGGTCCCTGATGGCAGAAATTAGCATGTGGCTCTATCCCCCCATCCAGCCCTGGATCTGTAAATGAGAGAGAGGATGCCAAGGCTTGAGGAGAACTCCCCCTCCCTCTGCAGTTCTGGGAAATGGGGCGGGGGGGAGAGGGGGAACGACACATTCTCAGTCAGGGGAAGGGTCCAACCCCCTACACTGTCATTTAGCCTTAGAAGGCTGCTTTATTTCCTGGAAGGCAGCACTGTGTCTTGGGCCTGTGGGCCGGGAGGCATTTTCTGTACAAAGGATTAAATCAGCTGGGTTAGGAGAGTGACTAAGAGGATGTGGAAGGCCAGGGAATGCCTGCCAGCCATCAGAATGGCACAGTTTCAGGTCGGGGTGGGTGCAGGGAGAAGGGGGCACCTCTGCCGAGGTGGTATTTTAGAATCCTTGATTACAAAACAACCATCCCTGCTTGGGTTTAAAGGGCACCATGAAATGAATCATTTTCAAGCACCCTGTGGGCCTCAGTTACTGACCATTTCACCAGGTTGTATTTGTGTAAGAATGAGAGATAGTTTATTTTAAAGCAACTGCAGAGGGAAGGAAGGTTGATTCCGATCTTTATATTTTCTCTATTTTCGGGAGACCTGGTTGGAGGGACTTTCCTCCCATTTTGCCAGAGTGTAGGAATAGTGAGAATTCAGGTTCCTGTCTGACAGAGTGTCCCAGCAGGATTCAGCAGGTGTGGAGGGAAACAGCAGGTGGCAGAGAAAGTTGGAGAACTCTGTGAGTGGAAGGATGGAGCAGCTAGGGTGAAGAATCTGTTATGGTATTTGTTAAGAGCTTACTGTGCACCAGGCACTGTTCTAAGTGCTCTAGAAGATACAAGATAATCAGGTTGGACTTAGTCCCTGTCCCACATGAGGCTCACAGTCTTAATCCCCATTTTACAGATGAAGTAACTAAGGCACAGAGAAGCAAAGTAACTTGCCCAAGGTTCCACAGCAGACAGGTGGCAGAGCCAGAATTAGACCCCAGGTCCTTCCGACTCCCAGTCCCGTGCTCTATCCACTAAGCCATGCTGCTTGCCCTGTTTTCCCTCCCCGTTGGAACATAAGCCCCATATGGAACAGGGACTTTGTCTGAACTGATTACCTTGTATCTGCCCCACTGTTGGCACACAGTTAGTCACATGGTAAGTGCCTAACAAATACCACAATTAGTAAAGAACAACAAATGAGAGGGAGGGGCAAAAAAAACGCATTTATTCCTCCCTTTTCAAGCTGTAGTGATGCCAGGTTTATTGTGGAATCACCAAAGCATTATCTGATGGTTGACATTGGGACAGGAGGACGGGGAAGAAAATGACAGGCATACCCTCTAGTGAGGAAAACGGGGCGGGGGGGAAGGTTCACTGGCTAACAGGTGGAAGTGAAATCTCACCTGGGCTTGGATCAGCTCAGGGCTCCCCGTAGCCTAACTGCTGCATAGCTAAATTTTGTGCCAAACTTTGGCAGTATCCCCTTAGCTCCCTAAAATGTTGGACCAAAGAAGCACAATACCATGCGATGGCTTTACACATTCATTCATTCATTCAATCGTATTTATTGAGCACTTACTGTGTGTGGGAAGTACAAGTTGGCAACATATAGAGACGGTCCCTATCCAACAGCGTGCTCACAGTCTACATGCAAGCTGAAGTTAGCCAGGCAAATTTATGTGGGGGCAGCCACGAGCTGCATTCTGAGACATGGCATTCCTTGCCAGGGACCATCTTAATCAGAAGCCATTTCCAAGAATGCTCCTGGCGTTCCAAAGAAGAGTGAGTCAGACAGAGTGGCCCGGGGTGGAGCAATGGTAAGAGAAAAGGTGGCCAGATCACTTGCTTGGCAATTTCAAAGCAGGTGGTTTCTGGGAAGAGTGGAAGAGGGAGGCTGGGTACTGAGCCACCTGGACCGGTAACTCGATTTCAGTGGGTGGTGCCTATCTGTCCTTTACTGGTGCGTGGGGCCAAAAAGCAGACCTGGCCCTGAAGCTCCCACAGTGAGCCAGCGCCGCTCCGGGGTGGGGCCAGGGGAGAGCACCAGACCACACTCATCCTCCTCCCACTGCTTCTCCTCCTCTTCCTCCTCCTCTTCGACTCACCACTCTTGTTGCTCCTGCTCCCTCTGCTCCCGCCCACCCCCTGCTGCTCTCATTCCTCCTCTTCCTGTTGTTCCCACTCCACCTGCCATTAGGATGCGCACAGCTCCGAGCTCAGCCTTAGGGCATGACAGTTGCTTCTCTCAATCCCTTGGCCCCATCTTGCCTTCCAGTATCAGTCAATTTTTACATAAATCCTGGAACCTTCCCTGCTCCTTAAGGAATCAAGGGCTGGGCACATGGATTCCTAATTTTCCAGGTCCTAGCCCAGATTTGGGATATGAGCAAACTGGGTCAGGATCTCACCAGATTAGGCCAGGCCAGGCTTATTCTGGGAAGGCCTCTTGGAAGAGGTGCATCTTCAGTAGGGCTTTGAATGGGGGAAGTGTGATTGTGTGGCAGATTTGAGGAGGGAGAGCGTTCCAGGCCAGAGGTAGGATGTGGGCCAGACAGGCAAGATGGAGGCCCAGTGAGAAGGGCCTCACCTCCCTTCTTTCCTTCTATATCCCAGTCCACAGCCTCTGCTCCTCTGGTGCTAACCTTCTCACTGGGCCGGGATATAGAAGGAGAGAAGGGAGGTGAGGTAAGAAGGGGCAAGGTGATGGAGAGCTGTGAAGCCAATAGTGAGGAGTTTTTGGAGTGGTTGATAGGCAACCACTGGAGGTTTTTGAGGATGGAGGGGTGACATGCCCTGAACTTTCTGTAGAAAGATAATCCGAGCAGCAGACTGAAGTATGCACTGAAGTGGGGCGAGGCAGGAAGTTGGGAGGTCAGAAAGGAGGCTAATGCAGTAATATAGGTGGAATAGGATGAGTGATTGAACTAACATGGTAGCAGTGTGCAAGGAGAGGAAAGGGCAGAGCTTGACGATGTTGTGAAGGTGAGATCAGCAGGATTTGGTGATGGCTAGGATATGAGGGGGGGAATGAGAGAGCGGAGTCAGGCATGACACCAAGGTTGCGGGCTTGTGAGATGGAAAGGATGGTTGTGCGGTCCACAGTGATGGGAAATTTTGGAAGAGGTCAGGGTTTGGGAGGAAAGATAAGGAGCTCTGTCTTGGATGTCCTCCCACTGCCTCAAACTCAGCATGTCAAAGTAGAGATGTCCTGAAGGTAGGAAGAGATGTGAGCCTGGAAGGAGGGAGAGAGAACAAGGGTGGAGTTAGAGATTTGGGTGTCATCCACCTAGAGATGAGGTTGAAGGTGTGGGAGCAAATGAGTTCAAGGAAGTGAGTGTAGATGAAGAACAGACGGGGACCAAGAACTGAACCATGTGGGACTCCTACAGTTAGGGGATGGAAGGGGGAAGTGGCCAGAGAAATAAGAGGAGGACCAGGAGAGGATGAAGTCAATGAAGCCAAAGTTGGATAACGTTTTGAGGGGAAGGGGATGGTCCACAGTTTCAAAACTAGGTGAGAGGTTGAGGAGGATTAGGATGGATAGGAGCCCTTGGATTTGGCAAGAAGGAAGTCATAGGTGACCTCTGAGAGGGCGGTTTCAGTGGAGTGAAGGGGGCGGAAGCCAGATTGGAGGGGGTTGGAGGAGTGAGTATAGATGACTCACTCAAGGAGTTTGGAGAGGAAGGGTAGGAGGGAAGTGGTGATAACTAAAGGGGGCTTTGGGGTCAAGGGCGGGGTTTTTTTAGGATGAGGGAGACGTGGGCATGTTTGAAGGCAGTGGGGAAGAAGCCATTGGAGAGTGAGTGTTTTGGTTAGAAAGGCATCATATTGAGAGAACCATTTCCCCAAATATGCATGTATTTTTCTGTTCTTGTATGGAAATAAACTGAGAAACAGTGTTATCCTGGGCAACTTTTCCAGTACTTAAAAACTGTGGTCATCCAGCTGAACAGACCAACTGAATGTTGCATTGAACCGTTTCACAGATGTTTTTCAGGGGAAAATGTGGATTGTGAAAGAACTTGTATTAGTCCATTATGTATGCGTTGTTTGGCAGGGTGGAGCAAGAAGGGTGCTAGAAGGAAAGAGAAGCCATAAACGGGCTGCTGAGAATGGTCTTCATAAAGCCTGAAATTTGAAGGCAGGTTCTCCAGAGGAATTGGAATGAGCCCAAGAGCGTGGCCCTTGGCTCCTCTAGAGACATAGCATGGTCTTCACCTCAGTGATAAGCCGACGGGGAGAGCACACTCCACTTGCCCTGGTAGAATTCAGACCAGGAAGGTTGAGTGAAGGCGTGATTGAGCTGTGACTAATGACCAGTGTGAAAGGTGACGTACTAACAGTCAAAAGGGGTTTGTCGACCAGCTGTTTTCCACGTTCACGGAGGTCAGAAAAACAGAAAAGAACCTTATTTTGCAACAGGAGAAAATAACCATGATGACTGTACAGGGGCATTAAACACTGGGGTAGGCCACTTTTGCGGGCGGACTTGGGGAATATCTGTCCCTAGAGCTTTTTAAGAAAAAAGGTTGCTAACTCCACTCAAGACTTTAAACTCCTCCCTCTAGACTGAAAGCTCCATGTGGAAAGGGAACACATGGAATGGGAGATGGGACCCTATTTTTTGTTCTCTCCTAAGTGCTTAGTACAGTGCTCTGCACAGAGTAGATGCCCAATAAATACATTGTTTGATGGATTGCACTGGACAGTTGAACAACAATAATAATGAGAATAATTGTGACATTTGTTCAGCACTAGCTTTTTCCCAAGCCCTGAACTGGGGTTGATAGACCATAAGCAGTTTGGACACAGTCTCTGGCCCACATGGGGCTCCCAATCTAATGGGTACTGAGTAGGCCTAAAACCCCATCCTGTGCTCTTTCCACTAGGCCAGCCTGCTTCTCTAAACGAGGGCCAGCCTCTGTGAAGGCAACAAAGAAATCTTTCAGATTTCCCCAGCAGGGCTTGGTGCAATAATTTCTAACTAACCAAAATAATCCTCTCTTTTTAAGCAATTGCCACCATAAAACAGTCTGGGGTCTGTAGGATCCAGCTACATTCTAATGTGAATCCAGAAACCTCTGTATTGTGAGAGGCTTGTGCTTTATCAACACAGGCTGGGTATATCTAACTTAGTATTCTTTCCTCTTCTGGGAATTTGAAAGTTGTTGGTTTCCTTTTCTAGATTTCCTTTTCCAGGGTCTTGCTGGTGTAAAAGTTATGTTTGTGTAAATCTGGGGTTTCCAGGATCCTCCCTCCTTCTTTGTTTGTGACCTGGCTAAAGTGCACTGAATATTTGGAATTTCCACTGGAAAAAGACCGATAGCGGTGTATTTGAGTATGAAGAACAAGAAACACCAAAAGAGTAGAGGCAGTAATACCTAGTGGGCAGGGCCCAGGATTGGGGTCGGGAATCCTGAGCCATAGTCAAGTCAGCCACTTTTTTATTTTGTATTATATATGGTATTTGTGAATCACTTACTATGTGCCAGGCATTGTAGGAAGCACAGGGGTAGATACAGGCTAACTGGGTTGGACACTGTCCAAGTCCCACACGGGGCTCACAGTCTGAATCCCCATTTTACAGATGTGATAACTGAGGCACAGACAAGTTAAGTGGCTTGCCCACTTACGTGCTGGGTGAATTCGGACAGGTCACTTCATTTCTCCATGCTTCCATCAATCAATGGAATTTAATGTGAGCACAGTACAGCAAAGTAGGTATAGATGATCCCTGACTACAGGGAGTTTACTGACTAGAGGGGGTTTGCTCATCTGTAAAATGGGGATTTAAGTGCCTGTTCTCCCAACCTCTTAAACTATGGACCCCATGAGGGACAGCGACTCATCGTATTGCCTTCTTTCAACCCTGGCTCTTAGCACGTAATCAGATCAGACCCAGTCCCTGTCCCATCCGGAGCTCATGGTCTAAGAGGGATAGCGAACCATTTTATAGATGAAAAAACTGAGGCCCAGAAACGATAAATAAGTTGGCCACAGTCGACCAGCGGGCGAGTGGCAGAGCTGGTATAGGGGCCAGGTCTAAAGGCTCCCAGTCCTGGGCTCTTTCCATAAGCCGTAGCTGCTTCTCCCAAGAGACTCAGCGTGATTGACTGTGAGCCCGTTGTGGGCAGAGATTGTCTCTCTTTATTGCTGAATTGTGCTTTCCATGTGCCTAGGACAGTGCTCTGCACACAGTAAGCGCTCAGTAAATACAATTGAATGACTGACTGCCCAACAAGACTGATCCAGTTTCCATGAAATTCACCCATTTGGGCTGCAGAGTCCTGTGGGGTGCAGGGTCCGGCTCAGTTCCCGGGGGCTGGAGGGGTCTGTCATGGTCAGCACGGAGGGAGTGGATCAGGAGCAGGCAGTTTTCTCCCCAGGTCTTCGGGTCCAAGATTCACATCTGCAGCTGGGAAGTTGGAGTCCGAGTCTTTTGGGTTTCCGGGCAGGGTGCAAGGCTCCCGACTGTTTGGTTTGGCTCTCTCTTCTTTGCAATGGGGCTGTCCAGCCTCTCTGTTTATTCTGAACTATGCCCAGAGACTTTTGGTAATTTGGGTGAGTGTGAAAGCCTAGATTTCTAGGTGATGATGTTTTACATATATTCAATTTTTTTCAGCACTGCAGTTTTTAGGCAGTAATACTCCCATGTGCCACTTGTCTGCCACTTGTCTGTGCTGTGTGGCCTTGGGCAAGTCACTTCACTTCTCTGTGCCTCAGTTCCCTCATCTGTAAAATGGGAATTAAGACTGTGAGCCCCACAGGGGCCAGGGGGACTGTGTCCAACCCGATTTGCTTGTGTCCATCCCAGCGCTGTAGTACAGTGTCTGCCACATAGTAAGCGCTTAACAAATACCATAATTATTATTATTATGTGACCTCACTGCTTGGGGAAGCTGTGTTGCCTAGTGGATAGAGCCCGGGTCTTGGAGTCAGAAGGTCCTGGGTTCTAATCCTGGCTCCACCACTTCTCTGCCTTGTGGCCTTGGGCAAGTTACTTAACTTCTCTGTGCCTCAGTTACCTCTTCTGTAAAATGGGCATTAAGACTGTGAGCCCCATGTGGGATAGGGACTCTTTCCAATGTGATTAGCTTGTATCGACCCCAGCGCTTAGTACAATGCCTGGTGCATAGTAAAATAATCTCCCTGCTTGCTCAAGGCCTCTCTCTGTTCCCTCTCCACATTGCATCACCCCATGGGATCCAGAGCAAATAGGTGGGGACTTGATCTGATGACTGTTAATGATGTGCATCTATCTTTATTTCCGTTTGTTCTGACGACTTGACACCTGTCCACATGTTTTGTTTTGTTGTCTGTCTCCCCCTTCTAGACTGTGAGCCTGTTGTTGGGTAGGGACCATCTCTATATGCTGCCAACTTGTACTTCCCAAGTGCTTAGTACAGTGCTCCGCACACAGTAAGCGCTCAATAAATACAATTGAATGAATGAATGAATAACTGTGTATCTAGCCCAAGGGCCTAGCATGGTCCTTGGCACAGAGGAAATGCTTAAACAATCCCATTTTATCAAAAGAAAAAAGAGCAGAAAGGGAGCTGGGGATAGTGGATAGAGCTTAGAACAGTTCTTGGCACATAGTGCTTAATAAATGCCATAATTATTATTATTATAGAGGGAGACAGTTGGAGGAGAAAAATGGAGGGTTAAATCATGGGAAGGCACAGGAAGAGGAAGCGAGACATAATAGAGACAGGGAAGGAAGGGGTGCTGAGACACAGAATGGGAGACTGCCCACAGTGGAGCAACTCCTCCCTTCACGGCTTTGTGGAAATTGTGTACCTTCCATGTGACCTTAGGTAAGTCACTTAGCTTTTCTGTGGCTCTTTCCTCATCTCTCAAGTGGGTATTGAGTACCTGTTAAATGCCTCCATCTTAGACTGTGAGCCCCCCGTGGGACAGGGACTGTGTCCAACCTGCTAAACTTTTATCTATCCCAGTGCTTCGACTAGTGCTTGCCATATAGTAAGTGATAATCATGGAACGGAGAGGGAGCTGGGGAAGAGGGGGTTCATTGGAGAAAGTCTCTTGGAGCAGATATGAACTCTGTTGTAGTGTACTTTCCCAAGCGCTTAGTACAGTGCCCTGCACATAAAAGGTACTCAAATACCCCTGGTTGATTGTACTACGTCTTAGGCAGTTTTCCTGTGTGGGGGAATGAAGATCTTCATCTTTGTCCCCTATGTCTCAGGGAGCTCTCTGGCCTTAAAGATTCAATCAAGCAATGGTATTTATTGTCGGCTTACTGAGAACGGGGCCCTGTACTAAGCGTTGGGAGAGTACAACCCAACAGTATAACAGACACAATTACTGCCCCTTCATTCTCTCCAAGCATGCTGCTCCCACAGGGCTTAGGGGGTGACGGGAAGTGAACAAATGGCCAGGAGCGAAAGGTATAGTACAGGGCTCTGCATATAATAAGCGCTCAATAAATTCCGTCAGTGATGAACGAGGGAATCAAGCCGACCGCAGACGAACAATAGGAGAGGACAAACGAGGTGGGCCAGTGGAAAGTTGGCTGCAGTTATGGTCTCCCTACCCACGCTTGGTGAGTTCTGACTAATCCACATTGCCCTAGGGTCCGTTAGTTGAGAAGAACAAACTGGGTATTTGGGGAAGTTCAGTAACTCTCTTTAGATTATCTGAGCATTGGTGAAACTTGGATGAACGTAGGGTGTTTTGATATCCCTGAATGGAGGGAGCCATCGGGAACGAGAGCAGGGCTCGGGAATCTTGTTTCTGCCTCCCCTGTGCTCTGGGAGCATCCGGTAAGTCATGGAACATTTCCAAATCGTGGTTTTCATAATAGTAATGATGGTATATGCTCAGTGCTTATAATGTGCCAAGCGCTGGGGTAGATACAAGAAAGTCAGATCAGATGATGTCCCTGTCCCTTTAGGGGCTCACAGGTTAAGTGAGAGGGAAACCAAGGACTGAATCCCCATTTTACAGATGACAAAATTGAGACCCAGAGAAGTTAAGTGATTTGCCTAGGGTCACACAGCATGCAAGTGAAAAATCAATCAGTGGTATTTATTGAACAGCACTGGGGGAAATACAAGGAAGTCAGATCAGGTGACGTCCCTGTCCCTTTAGGGGTTCACAGGTTAAGTGAGAGGGAGAACAGAGATTAAATCCCCATTTTACAGATGACAAAATTGAGACCGAGAGAAGTTAATTGAATTGCCCAGGGTCATACAGCATGCAAGTGACAGATCAGTCTATCAGTGGTAGTTATTGAGCACTTACTATGTGCAGAATACTGTACTAAGAGTTTGGGAGAGTACGATAGAATTAGCAGACACATTCCCTGCTCATAATGCGCTTACAGTCTAGTGATTAGAACCCAGGTCTTCCGACTCCCAGTCCTGCGCTCTTTCTGTTTAGGGGCATGTTGCTTCCCAGTGCTTTAAATGGAAAACCATGCCATTTACAAATCTTATTTTTTAAAAGCCTTTGCGTATGAATTTTTTTTAACTGGAACAAATTGTAGAAGTTTCATCTGGGTTGAGTGGAAGTGGAATAATGCCTTGATATCACTAAAGATATACACATGCATCTCTGTCATTATATACATATCTGGTTGTGTTCTTTCATTTCATACTAAAAGTTGTATAAGTTACCTTCATAATAAGAGAAGGTACTGATGTGGCATTTGCTATTTCTAACATCGACTTTCAGTTTCATATTTAAGAGATTTTTCAATAATACATATGTTGAGAATTTGCTTTTAAGAGTCCTAGAGAGGGAACTTTAGAAGAATGCAACTTCATTAATTGAAACCTTCCTCCCCCAAGCTGCTGAGCCCCTTTATTGAATGCTGTGTTTGGGATTCATTTTTCAGTGTTCATTTAGCAACATAATAATTTTGTTTTTGCAGGGGGAGTTGAGTGGGAGAGGTTGGGGTATTCGTTAAGTGCTTACTATATGCCAAGCACTCAACTAAGGATTAGAGTAAGTACAACATAATCAGATCAGATACAGTCTCTATCCAACATGGGGCTCATGGTCAAAGGGGGAAGGGAGAACAGGTATTAAATTTCCATTTTACAGATGAGATAACTGAGGCACAGAGAATTTAAGCAACCTGACTGGGCTCACACAGCAGGTAAGTGTCGTAAGTGGGATTTAGAACCTAGGTCCTAACTTGTACTCTTTCAACTAGGTCATGCTGCTTTTCAACAGGGAGATTCTGACTTTTTTGTTTTTTCAAAAATGTCAATGGCAGAGAAGTCACTAAACAAGAAACACAGTTTTTGGGTTGTTTTTAATAAAATGGCTGAATAGTAAGGTCAGAATTAGCAAATTTTCAGGAATCCCGACTGGAGGCATACAGTGAATACAGGGAAACCCTTGTAGAAAAGGAGAGCCCGGGTGGGCAATGGGCAGATTATAAATAAAAAGCCTTCTTGGCTGTCTCTGATGGAAGCAGTATGATGTTTGGGAGCTCGACGTTAGGATGAAAAATGTAAAGGCCTGCAGATCAGAAAAGATTCACAGACTCACTTTTGTTGCTCTGTAACCTCTGTGGAGAAACAAAATCTGTTTAGGGACTGAATCCCCTCTTCCTACATGGGCCTAGCTATGCCCAAGAATACATTTTGTCCAGTATCTTTGTCCAGATATTCAGGTAAAAGAAAAAGAAAACAACCACACACATCTACCTGAAACCTTTGCCTAATTGAAAACCGCATGTTTTTTTCCATGCGAAGTGCACCAAAAATTTCCAGGTGTAGACACAGCAACAGTGCGAGTCTCAGTCTCTGCCAAATGGCACCCTTAAAGGATTAAGCTCATTAATATTCCCTGAAAGACAGGGAAAGGTAAACCGGAGGCTGAAAGGAGGGGAGGAAAGTCAAACCTTTATTAGCTGGGGAGTGGATCATTTCCAAAGGAAAATGAGTAAGACTGACTCCTAAGGTCGATTGTCAAGTGGACACTAATCATTTTTTTATTTCCTGACTGCTGGGAAACTTGTTTTCCCTGTGAGCTTGGCTTGATTTCCCAACTGCGCGGGCTGAACCAGGAAACGAGACTTCTCAGTTACTCGCTTGTTTTGCTGGAGGACATTGGCTCAGTTCATTGTACGGGGGCTTCTTTGCTTGCTATTCCCACAGTGGGCCTCCTCAAGAGCCTGGAAATGATCACATGGCGGGGGCACAGTGAAGGCAAAGTTTACCCTCCTGGAAATTCAAATTCAAATGCGAGATCTCTGTTTCTCTCCTCAATTTCCTTTGCTCCAGGGCCTGTATGTGTTTGGGGTGTATTTCATTCTGCACAACCAGACCTGCTGTCCCATGAAAGCCAGCTACACGGTGGAGATGAATGGGCACCCGGGGCCGGGGGCAGCCTTCTTCACCCCGGGCAGCGGCCTGCCTGCCACCGGCACTGAGATAAGCAAGTCCACTCAAAACCTCATCAGCGCCATGGAGGAGGTAACCGCTGCCTGGGTCGGGCATGCTGAAAATGGACTTTTGGCAAGGAAGGGTCCCAGCTGGGGGCCGGTGCACCATGCTGGGCTCACACCTGCCTCGCTGGCCATTGGTGCAGTAGGCTGCCCGAGGACCGGCAGAAGGCTAGGGCCTGTGCCAGCTGGGACCCTGGGCCCTAGTGAAGCCTATTTCTGGAGAAACTATCAGGCAGTTAAATCAGCTTTGGACAGTCATTCATTCAGGCATATTTATTGACTGCTTACTATGTGCAGAGCACTGTACTAATCACTTGGGAGAAGACAATACAGCAATAAACAGGCACATTCCCTGCGTACAGCGAGCTTACGAAGACTTTAAAATTCGTCCTCCCCAGTATTTTCACCAGTCCCTTTCCTCACCCTTTACCTGTCTCCCGCTCCACAGTAATGCTGTAAGAGGGACAGAGAGCCAGGTAGTATTCCTTACAACAATAATAATAATAATGGCATTTGTTAAGCGCTAAGTGCGAAGCACTGTTCTAAGCACTGAAGCCACTTGAGAAGTAAGCCCTGGGCAAAAAGTACAAGGATGAGATAGAGACATGGTTCCTGGTCCCCAGAGGGACTCAAAATCTAAGTTAAGGGAGAGGAGTTAGCGACAGACACGTAAAGAACAACAAAGGTAAAAAATATAGGAGACAAGGACGGTGGTAAGCCCCGAGTGAGGCAATAGGCCCTGCTTAGGTCAGTCTAACCATCACAAAAGTCACAGCCACAGTTGCGGCCTTTCCAGACTGAAGCAGGGGTGGGGATGGGACTTCCATTCGCGTGAGGAGAGGCAGCTTCTCTCTGGAGCAGGACAGAAGAGCCTGGCAGTCGGGCGTGAGGGCATCAGTCATGGGCTTGCCCTGCTGTTGCCATTCTGGAAGAGGAGAGAAAAGAATAAGAGAGAATGAGTGTGTCAGCATGCTTGTGGGCGAGAGAACCACAGGACAGCAAAGGAGCAAACATACGGGAGTGAGAGCATGTGAAAGCAAGTAAGTGCGTGAAAACAAGAGTGAGAGGTTGACAATATGCAAGAGAGTGAGTGAGTGCAAACAAAAGTGGGCACGTGAGTGGGCGGGCATGTGAGGGCAAGGAAGGGTGAACAAACACAAGTAAGAAAGTGAGCATGAGAGTGAGCAGAAGAGAAAGTGTGAGAAAGCCAGCAGGAGCTGACAGAATGAGAGCGCAAAAGAGATGACAAGCGAGACACTGAGTAAGCAAGTGAGCATGAGAGTGTGTGAATAATAAGGTGACTAGCAAAATGGAGTCCGAAGACAGCAGTGTGGAGAGACGAGGATCAGGAGAGTGGCATGAGGCAACTATGCAGAGAGAAAGTTAGAGGAGAAAGAAGGTTATCCTCTTTATACCATGGAGCTTAGCACATGGTAAGTGCTTAACAAACACCACAATTCTCATCCTTCAAGAGTCAGGGAGATGGACCTATACAAAGGGTTGAGCGGCCTGAGGGGAAACCAAAAAGGAGGGAAAGAGGGAAGGATGGACACCTGCCCCATCTAGTCAGAGGGAAGCCTGGCCTCTTCCGGGATGAGCTGATGGGTGAGCCAGGGGATAGCTAGGGGGGAAACTCAGCACTCTCAGGAGCCCGTTGGAGCCAGGACATTTGGGGGGCCTACCCGAAAGCCGAGAAGGGGTTAGGTGGGAACTGCGGTCCCTCATGTGCTCTTGCTCACCTCTTTCTCTCCCAGGTCCCGGCTGACTGGGATCGGGCCTCCCTGCGGCAAGCGGGCCGGGCGAGCCCAAAGACCACTGCTGCCTCCCCTCCTTCCGCTGGCACCGAGGAGGAGGAAGCCCAGGAGTTTGACGACTTGATCTTCGCATTAAAAGCCGGTGAGCATCCTCCTGCCTGCCCTTGCTCCCCCAACCTTCTTCATGGGTTCTTGGCCAAGATGAGCACCACTTCCTTGTAACAGAGTGGGTCACACACCATCAGAGATGACTTGTAAATGTTAATGTTCTAATCACTTAATTGTATTTGCTTAGTTTAGAGTACAGTACTAAGTACTTGGGAGCATAAACTACAGTCAAGGGGGGGAGAGAAACACTAGAATGAATAGGTAAGAAAAGCAGCCAAATTTCGAGGGAGTGACCAAGTGCATGGTGGGCAGGGGAAGGGAGATGAGCAATTAGGGGAAGACTTCCTGAAGGAGATGTGATTTTAGAAGGGCTTTACAGAGGGTGAGTTTAGTGGATGTGAAGGGGGAAAATGTTTCAAGCATGAGGGAGGATGTGAACAAGAGGTCCACAGAGAGATGAAAGTGAGGCACAGTGAGGTGGTTGGCAGAGGAGTGAATTGTGCAGGTTGTGTTGTAGCGAGAGAGGAGCAAGGATAAGTGGGAGGGGATAGAGAGCTGATTAAGTGCCTTAAAACCTCTGGTCAGGGGTTTTTGATGAGTAGGGAGACATGCATAGAATTGTTTTAGAAAAATTACATGGGCAGCAGAATGGGAAGTATGGACTAGAGAGAGGAGAGGCCGGAATCAGCGAGGTTCAGCGAGGAGGTTGATGCAGTAGTCAAGGTCAGATGTGGCAGGTGTGTGGGCCAGCAGCAATGTAGATGGAGAGGAAGAGGTGAAGTCTGGAGATGCTTGGAATTGAGAACCAATAGGGTTTGGAGACAGACTGGTTATGGAGGTTGAAAGAGAGAGCAGTCATGAACAAAACCAAGGTTGCAGGGTTGTAATACAGGGAGGAGAGTGGTGATAGTGTTGTCATCAGGATAGGAAAGTTGGAGAGAGCGTTTGGGTGTTGGCGATACTTCCAAGAAGAGATGACCTAAAGGCAAGAGGAAACTAGCCTTGAGACTCCAGGGAAGTTGAGAGGGCAGGGCTGCTTAGACATATTTGGGAGTCATCCACATTGAGGTGGGAGCTGAAACTCAGGGAGACAATAGAAGAGGACCTTGAACTGAGCCACAGTTAGGATGTGAGAGGCAGAAGAAGAGCTGGCGATAGGCGTGGAGTGGCCCGAGAAGTAAGAGGAGAAGCCAAGAAACCAAGGTTTGTGTTTGTAGGAGAAGAAGGCCAATAAAACGTAACCATACACAGCCCCCAAATCTGAAATCCTGACATCTGGACCTGGCTGGGTAATAGACGGTGCCCAGAAATACCTGGGGTCCCTGCCCCTACCAAATGACCTTAT
The DNA here is from genome assembly GCF_015852505.1 of Tachyglossus aculeatus. NCBI lineage: Eukaryota > Metazoa > Chordata > Mammalia > Monotremata > Tachyglossidae > Tachyglossus > Tachyglossus aculeatus. The sequence continues at coordinate 24,572,568 of NC_052088.1, forward strand.
AACATAATAATAATAATGACGGCATTTGTTAAACGCTTACTGTGTGTGAAGCACTGTTCTAAGCGTTGGGGGGGATACAAGATGATCAGGTTGTACCACGTGGGGCTCAGAGTCTTAATCCCCATTTTACAGATGAGGGAACTGAGGCTCGGAGAAGTTAAGTGACTTGCCCAAGGTCACACAGCAGACATGTGGCGGAGCTGGGATTAGAACCCATGACCTCTGACTCCCAAACCCATGCTCTTTCCACGGAGCCACGCTGCCAGACTCTTCCCTCAGGGCCGGTACTGCCTTCCCTGCCCCCAGAAATGCCTACGGCTCCTGGGTCCACCACACTCACCCCACCTGCCTCTCCAGTTCCCTCCTTCTCTTCCTCAAAGCACTTCCTTCTTTTCCACCCACCCTGCCCTCCCAGATACTCACCAACTGGATGTCTTCTCCTAGTGCATCAAAGACTAACAAACAGGAGAACCATTTTGTTTCATAAGTATACAGATAACAAATGTAACTTCATATTCAGATGTGGGTATGGCTGGATGAGAAGATCTTTATGCTGCCAATATTGCATTCCCCATCTGAATCAAAGTTTAATTATCTGTAATATAAAGTGGTCCTTCAGTCACCATGAAGCAGAACCACATAGATTATTTGAGCCTCAGTTCAGTCCGGAGGATTAATTAAAAGATTATTCCAAGAGAATCAGTTTCAAAAAATTGGCCATTGATTTACGCTAAAACCTTGTTTGTTTCTTGCTCATGTAAATTATGTTGCTTGAATAGTTACTGTAACTGCTTGAATTTTAGAATCCGTCAAAGGATGTTTTGGTTGAAATGGGCTAATTAATTCCTAATTAGTTGTTGTTAATGGCCTGAATTACTTAGTACGGCTCTTTTCCTTTGTTTGGATCATTTGAGATTATTTTTTAATACTTTTGAAAGATCTGTTTTGGTAGACCAGGAGGCCCATTCTTTCAGTAGACAATCCACTGTGGAGCTTCCATGATTATTCATTAGATTCAGGGACTGTTTTAAATCTACTTACTAGCATGGATATCTTGAGTCCAGGGCAGGGTTGGAGGGGAGGATATACAAAAGAGAAAGGATGCAGCCAAGAAGGGATTAGTTAAATAAGCAAATTATTCAGAGCTTGGACTCCTGAAGAATGTATGTTTTGTGCCAGGGTTAAATTCCAGGCCTATTGATACTTTTTTTCCTTCATTTAAACACCCCAGCGTCAAACCTGCTCTGAGCTTCACTTGGGTATTACGAAATTTATCTAAAAATTGGGTAAGTGCATCCCAAACCCTAGCCAGTAGGAACAATGCCTGAAAACAAAATGGAACACTGACCTTCTGTGTCTGCAGTTTTTACAAGGGTACAGACATTACCGGTAAGCCAAAAGCTCAAGTAATGAAACCACATTTCTTCAGTGATCCATGCAGTGCCCAGCACTCTGAACGCTAATGAGCCTGGGGAGAACCTAGGCTTCTGGTCATCCAAGGGCCAGCAAGACCTAGGGCCCCTGGCAGAAGTGCGGGAGTAGAAAGCTAGGGAGTTGGGAAAAGGACTAGAATAGGATTATCGCAATTCCTGGGGTGGGTGGACTAAATTCATAGACAGTAGTCCAAACTGAGGTGTTAAACCGAAAGTTAGGGGGAGGGTAGGAAGGTAGAAGACGCACCCACATCTCCTAGCCTAAAAAAATTATCTCTTCTCCCAACTCCACCATCGAGCTCTCGCATCTCCCGTCTACCGTTCTGTCCCGCAATCCAGGTTGTTTCTTCCTGCTGCCTCCACTTCCTCACTTCCAACTCCACAAACTTCCATCTCCAAAATCACCAATGACATCTTCCACCTCCCCAAATCCTAATCCCATTCCAATCAACAAATCATATTTATTGAACACTTACTGTGTTCAGAGCACTTTACTAAGCTCTTAGGAGAGTACAACACAACAATATAAAAGACAATTTTTCTGCCCACAATGAGATTACAATTTAGACGGGGAGGTAGACATTAATAGAAATAAATTACACATAAGGTAGACTTTCACTTCTCCTGGAAGCACTATATAATTTTGCTTTCCCTGCAACACACTTCGGGTCTTCCTGCTTTTTCGACTACTGTTTCTTGGTCTCTTTCGCTGGCTCTTCCTCTGCCTCCCACTTCTCAACTCTGGAGGGTCCTCATGGCTCAGTTTTACTCTCAATCTGTACCCTCTTGGCTGGTTAGCTCTTCTGTTCTCACAAATTCAACTACCACCTCTATATGGATGAGTCCAAAAATCTACCTCTCCCACACTAACCTCTCTCCTTTTCTGCAGCCTCACATTCATTCATTCGTGTTTATTGAGCACTTAGTATGTACAGAGTACTGCATTAAGTGCTTGAGAGAGTACAATATGACAATGAACAGACACATTCCCTGTCCACAACAAGCTTACAGTCCAGAGGGGGACACAGACATTAATATAAATAAATAAAAGATACAGACATTTCAGTGCTTAGAACAGTGCTTTGCACATAGTAAGCGCTTAATAAATGCCATTAAAAAAATTACAGATACATCCTAGGAGTCAGAAGAACGTGGGTTCTAATCACAGCTCTGTCACTTGTCTGCTGTGTAACCTTGGGCAAATCACTTAACTTCTCTGTGCCTCTGTTACCTCATCTGTAAAATGATGATTAAGACTGTGATCCTCATGTGGGACATGGACTGGGTCCAACCTGATCATCTTGTGTCTGCCCAGCACTTAGAACAATGCCTGGCACCTACTAAGTGCTTAAATACTATTATTATGAGATTCTGACTTCCAGGGAGGTAGAAAGACCATTTAGCTAATGTGATGAGATTAGACTTGCTGCAAATCAGTCAGTGGTATTTACTGAATTCTTTCTGTATGCAGAGCAATCAATCATATTTATGGAGTGCTTACTATGTGCAGAGCACTATACTAAGCGCTTGGGAAAGTGCAGTGCAGCAATAAAGAGAGACAATCCCTGCCCACAAGGAGCTTACAGGCTAGAGCCTGTACTAATTACTTGGGAGAGTAAAACAGAGTTGGTAGACACGATCCCTGCCAGCAAGGAGCTACAGGGAGAGACAGACATTGATATAGATTATGAATAAGAGAAATAGTAGAGTATACAGCCAAGTGCATAGTCGACCAAGAGGGAAGGGTGGATAGGGGAAATTGTTGCTTTCACATCTCTCTGACCCTGAAAAAAGGGGGGAACTTAGTGAAGTGCCTAGTCACAGGCAGCCCAGCTATGGAGCTTGCTTGGTCTGTGGGTTGTTGTGACAGGGATTATCTCCAGCAAGGACTTCCAACCATCCCTGAATCAATCAATCAATCATTCGTATTTATTGAGCACTTACTGTGTGCAGAGCACTATACTAAGCGCTTGGGAAGTACAAGCTGGCAACATATAGAAACAGTCCCTACCCAACAGTGGGCTCACAGTCTAGAAGGGGGAGACAGAGAACAAAACCAAACATACTAACAAAATAAAATAAATAGAATAGATAGGTACAAGTAAAATAAATAGAGTAATAAATATGCACAAACATATACATATATACAGGTGCTGTGGGGAAGGGAAGGAGGTAAGATGTGGGGGATGGAGAGGGGGACGAGGGGGAGAGGAAGGAAGGGGCTCAGTCTGAGAAGGCCTCCTGGAGGAGAATCTAAAGAATCTAAAAAAGACCCATTTCCCTTCCCTAACAATAATCATAATAATTGTGGAATTTGTTAAGCGCTTACTATGTGCCAGGCACTATCCTAAGCACTGGGGTGGACACAAGCAAATCGGCTTTGAACACAGTCCATGTCCCACCTGGGGTTCAGTCTTAATCCTTATTTTAAGACTGGGGTAACTAAGGCGCAGAGAAGTGAAATGACTTGCCCAAGGTCACACAGCAGACAAATGGCAGAGCTGGGATTAGAACCCAGGTCCTTCTAACTCCCGGGCCCACAGACTATCCACTAAACCACCTCCTGGCATCCTAGAATGCTGTTTCTAAAATGGCAGCCAGGTCATTCGTTCATTCAATCATATTTATTGAGCACTTTCTGTGTGCAGAGCACTGTATTGAGCGCTTGGGAAGTATAATTCCGCAACAAATAGAGAAAATCTGTACCCAACAACGGACTCACCACCTCAGAGGTGAGGGCTACAACCAGAGGATGGTCTTGGAGGGGACTGTTCCAGATGCCTTCACCATAAAGATGGAACACACTGTCCTCCTCTTGCTAGGGGAAGAGTTCCAAGCCTTCAGCTGCGGGTAATGAAATCTTTGAAGCAATGATCCTCTGTTTCCTTCGTACAATGTTTCCATGGTTGGAGACAACCTAGGGCATGAAATAAAAAAAAAATTCAGACTGCATTTCCTCTGTATGGTAATGGGCACAATTGTTTAGCCCCTCAGAGGTCATTTAAAATAGCCACTGTCATCGGAACAACATAAACTACTCTAAAGTGCTTGATTTAACTAGGAGAAACCTTTTTGATCTACAAATTAAGTAAGCTCTGGTAAGAACCAAGGAGGAAATCCATTGCCATAAAGGACAAGCAGAGAGATTTTTGCATAGAATTGAAACAGTCTTTACCAGAGGAGTTGGAGACAGTAAAGGAGGCGGCAATGAAAAGCAATTTTTGCAGTACTTCCTCCAAACCGATTTTGACACTGCTTTACCCTCTGGTGCCTGGGACCAAGGGTATTTTTTTTTTAATAACAGTTAGAGAGCTGCATGCTTATGAGCACATGGAGTGATATTTCACTCTGCCTGAATTGTGATAAAGTCACTGAGGGCAGCCCAGAAAATGACAAACCCCAAGGATGGCAAGAATTTCACCTTTCCAGAATATATGAGAAAAATGCATATTCCACTTTGCAAACTGAACTTTTGGAATACTTAAACTCTCATACAGAACTCAGAAGGCTCTGGGTTCTAATGCTGGCTCCACCACTTGTCTGTTGCATGACCTTGGGCAAGTCACTTAACTCCTCTTTGCTTCAGTTAAAATGTGTAAAATGGAGATTAAGATTCTGAGCCCTATTTGACATGGTCTGTATCCAACCCAATTGGCTTGCATCTACCCCACTACATAATACTACTATTCTAGGGCTATTTTTTCAGTGCTAACTCTATATCAGGCACTATATTATGTACTTGGCTTGCATCTACCCCAGTACATAATATAGTGCCTGATATAGAGTAAGCACTGAAAAAATAGCCCTAGAAAAAGTAAAGATAATATGACAATCTCAGGTCCTGCCTCTCTTCCTTCCCCTCTCTCTCTACCCAAACTGCTATCAGCCTGGTACTAGCTCTGATCCCCACCTTTTTTTTTAATGGCACTTGATCTTGCCTTGGCTACAGTATTTTATTAGCCGTCTCACTGGTCTCTGAGCCCCCACTCTTTTCTACATGCTGCTGTACCCGAAGCCTTGCTCAGCCCACATCTTTCCTCTCCTCAAAACCGTCCACCTCCCACCATTATTATTATTATTGTGGAAGCAGCCTGGCCGAGTGGAAAGAGCATATGGGAGCCAGAGGACCTGGGATCTAATCCCAGCTCCACCACTTTGCCTGCTGTGTCACCTTGGAAAAGCACTTAACTTATTTATGCCTCAATTTCCTCAACTGCAAAATGGGAATTCAATACTTGTCCCTCCTCCTACAGGGACTGCATCTGGCCTGATTAACTTGTATCTACCCCAGCACTTAGAACAGGGCTTGATACGTAGTAAGCATTTCACAAATACCATTAAAAAAAAACCATCAAAAACTTACAATCGGCTTCAAGGCTCTCCCCATTCTGGCCCCATTTTACCTACCTGCTCTTCCCCAAATGCAAGGAGATTCCAGCTTCTAAGGGAGGAGAGAAAGAAGATAATTTTCCGTTTGTCTCAAGTTGAGGGCAGCAAGCATGTCACTTTATACTATGCTTCCCAAGCAACTAGCACAGCGTATTGCACCAAGTGGGCACTCAGACTACTGCTGCCACTAATATAAAATGTAAATATCGGTAAATATGCAGAAAGATCTGGGCCTCCAATGAGTTGCGTTTTGGTGTTGTAATGCCGAGATGTGGGTTTATAGAGCACTATAACGTAGGTTTGTTAGCTGTGTGCCAGCTGGCCCACTGGAAATAGCCGAGAGTGGCGGATGAGGTGGAGATGAAGCAGAGAATTTGATGAGGTCCCAGAGGCTCACGGTCAATCCGGTAGACCTCGGATTTCACGAGCCCAGAGGCACCTAACTCTTCAAACCTTCTCCTGACAGCGTGACAATGGCCCCACAAACGCTTGGCCTAAAAGAAAGAGCACGAGCCTGGGGGTCAGAGGACCCAGGTTCTACTCCCGGTTCTGCCACTTCTCTGCTTTGGGACCTTGACCAAGTCACTGGACTTATCTGTGCCTCAGTTTCCTCATCTGTAAAATGGGGATTCAATACCTGATCCTCCTCCTCCTCAGACTGAGAGCTCCACTGTGGAACGGGGACTGTCTGGCCATGACGTTCTTATGTCTATCCCAGTGCTTAGTACGGTGTTTGGTGTGCAAAGTACCGTTACTATTATTAAACACTGCTTTGGTATCGGGTGCACCTTTTCTCTTCTGCAGATTCTGCTCAGAAATGAAAGGTTTTTTTTGAAAAGTTCCTGGCCAGGATTAACATCCCTGCCCGGGGCAGAGTTAGCCTAAGAAGCCTATTTAATATTCAGGACTGATCCCTTCCACACTGGCCTGGATTCTGTACAGAAAGACATATCCCCTCTCTCTCCCAACCCCTCTCCAGATCGTTGGTCCACACCCCCCCATCACCACCTGTCCAATCAATCGTATTTATTGAGCGCTTACTGTGTGCAGAGCACTGTACTAAGCGCTTGGGAAGTACAAGTTGGCAACATATAGAGACAGTCCCTACCCAACAGTGGGCTCACAGTCTAAAAGGGGGAGACAGAGAACAGAACCAAACATACTAACAAAATAAAATAAATAGAATAGATATGTACAAGTAAAATAAATAATAAATAAATAAATAAATAAATGAGTAATAAATAAATAGAGTAATAGTCCACCCATCTAGATCATGCAAGGCTGGGTGCCCGTCTGCTGAGCTCAAATTTGAACAGTGGTCAAGTATTGAACATAGTGTCATTTCCCCACTGGTGTTTTCCCTCACTGCATGTACTTACCTCCCTCTTGTATTGCAGGTGCCGGGCTCAGCATCAGCGATAATGAATCTGGCCAAGAGAGCCAAGAAGGCAGGACCGGGGCCGACTCGCAGATTGTAGAACTTAGAAGAATACCTATAGCCGACACTCACCTCTAGCGCCCTTAAAAAAAAAAAAAAAAAAATCAAAATCTCAGTATTTTTATACTTGTATTTGGCTTTTTGCCCAAAAACACCACAAGGTGACCCAGCTTTGTAACAGAACCCTGCGAGCTGTACTGAATGGTGAGCCCGGAAATGATGTGGGAAAATAAATGGTCTTTGTGGAATGGGCACATCAGCTGTTACAGTGGAAGATTGGCCCGCGTTTGTGGTGCTCAACAGGATGCCCCTAGTCCGTGAAGGGTAGATTGGGGTTAGTTGTTGTTCTTTTTTTTTTTTTTTAATTACCTTGACTGTATAACAATGTTAATAAAAATAATAGAATCTAGCTGTTGTACACCAGGCTCATTATTTTGTGAGTGGTATCGATGGAATTCTTTGACATTTTGTCTTTAATAGAGGACCTTTCCAGGAAATGAGTGAACATTCTCACTGTTGTTCCAGTGGAGGAGGCAGTGTGAACTAGTGGCAAGTTTGGGCCTGGGAGTCAACAGACCCGAGTTGTAATTCTCCCTCTGCTACCTGCATGCTGGGGGCTGGGCCTACTGGGTCCAGTGCCAGGCCACAAAGCCTGTACTCAAGGGAGAAACCCCCGCCTTACCCAGCACCCCCACACGTGGTTCCTTCCACCCTCATCAACCACAACCCTCCTTATCTCATACCAAGTGCTTGACCTTGTACAGGTATCAGAACCACTACCTTCAATGAACTAATTATTTGCTTTGATAATACTACTACCAGTAATAAATACATGGCATTCGTTAAGTACTAATAATGTTCCAAGCAGAGGGGCAGATACAGGATAATCACGTCAGACACAGTCCCTATCCCAACATGGGGCCCGTAGTCTTATGAGGAGGAAAACAATATTTCTACTTAATTATACAGATGAGCAAACTCAGGCCCAGAGAAGGTAAGTGATTTGCCCAAGGTCACACAGCACTGAGTTTTAATCTTGGCTCTGCCACTTGCCTGTGCTATAGCCAGGAGGCCAGGTTGCTTCCCTAATGATAATGGTAACTGCTCCTCACCAACCTTGGGGATAAGTAGCAGGTTTGGAGCGGCCTGTCGGTCTGTGCCCTGCAAGAGGACCCGGCTCACAAATCTACCAGGCTGGGGACCGGTGGAGGGGTTCACCACCGAGCTCAAGGTACAGTTTTGCAGTCCAGTCGGTCCTGTGTTTTAGGAGACCACATTCCCTCAACACACCTCTGTCACCCACAACACTTGCTTTACACATTACGCCATGGCCCGGGCCCACAAGAGAAGGGAAGCGAGTGGAGGGAGCCCTTCAGCAATGGAATGCTGGGGAGGTAGCAGGGCCAGGGTAGTGGTGGGTGAGTGGGCAGGACTTGCTCCAGGTAGTAACATAGAAAAGGGCTCAAATCCAGAACATGTGAGCCCACTTCTCTGATGTGCCACTTCTGGGGGAAGTAGTCTGGGGCAAGGACCACAGATCCCCCCGCCCCAACCCTCCTTCTGGTCCAATGGCAGGCAGAAGCTTCACCTGGGCGGAGGAAACCTCCCTTCACTCCGTATGTCCTCGCCCCTGGATTTCTGTGCCACCTTTAGCTCCAGCCTTTCTGCTCCTACTATCAATCAGTGGTATTTATCAAGCACTTACTAGGTGCAGAGAACTGTACTAAATGCTAGCTGCCACTCCAGCCGAGTCCCAGAGGCCTGCCCCTCCGATCCTGATGGAGCCAATCATCTTCCCATCTCCCTTTCCCAGGAAAATTCAAACTAGAAAATGAAACTAAACAATTAGAATGAAAAAGAAGAACAGGGCTTGTTTTAGTCACCTCTCAATTCCAAAAGAAACTGCTTTTTCTAAGTTCTGAGTATTGTTCCTCGGGTTTGGGGTCAACTGAAATCATCATCTCTGAGGCAAGGAAACTTAGCCGATTACCTGAGGAACACTACAATAAGCAAGGCTCGCTGTTGTTCTTCTAAACATTGTCTGAAAATTTAGAAAAGGAATGCTCCAAGATGGACTTCAGAGGAATTTTAAGCCCCCATCTGGAACTGCTACCATAAACCTTGACATTTTTAAACACTGTGTACCTTCATCATTGCCAATCATGGGCTCTGCTTTGCGAGATGAGTCAGTGGTTGGCGGAGACGGAGCTGAGGGCCCTCACCCAGTGGTCAACTCAGGGACAATACAGGGGCAGGGGGTGGAATGGAAAAGGGTTAGTGAGAATTACCTGCAGTAATTCCACTCTTAAATCCACGCCCTCTCTAGAATGAACCGCAGGAGCCATTGGTTCCAGGAACAATCAGACCACTGTGCATAGCCTTCTAATCTGTAAGCTCCTTGAGGGCAGGGATTGTGTCTACCAATTCCTGTCTCGTATTTTATATCGCGATACTATGTCGCATCTTCTCTGTCCCATAGCAACTCCATGGACACATCTCTTCCAGAACTCCCCATCTCCATCTGCGAACGTTCTGATAGTGTATCCATACGGTTTTCTTGGTAAGGATACAGATGTGGTTTACCATTGCCTTCTTCCTCGCAGTAAACTTGAGTCTCAGCCCTCAATTCTCTCCCATGCTGCTGCTGCCCAGCACAGGTGAGTTTTGACTTGTAGCAGATTGCCTATCACTCGCTAGCCACTGCCCAAGCTAGGAATGGACTAGGTATGTCTCGGCTTGACTCTCCCTCCCATAGTCAAGACTGATAGAGTACTGGAAACTCCCCAGTCCTGAGAGGGGGCTACAAATTCTACCTTAGTGCATTCTTCCAACTGCTTAGTACTGTGACATCCACAGTAAATTTGCAATAAATACCACTGATTGATTGATCTCTCTCTCGCCATCTCCCCCAGCTCACCTGCTCCCCCGGCCTGGAACTCCCTCCTGCTTCATATCTGACAGGCCACCATTCTCCCCATCTTCAAAGTCCTACTAAAATCTAAGAAAAAAAAACCAAAATAGAAAACCAGCATAGTAGTCCCAGGACACCAATTTCTGCCATCCTGTTTCCTCCAATGCCCAGCAAGATGGGCAACCCACCTGTGAAGTGCAGTAAAACATGGGAATGAACACCCACAAGCAGAAATGACAGTGGGAGAACAGAAGACACCAGAGTCATCATATCCTCCAGACCTCACCTGATTCTCCTCCTCCCAAAAACCCCCAGCTCATCAATTTTCACCTCCAAACTCCAATTTTTGCACTCTTGTTCCTGATTTCTCCGTCCGCTGCTGTGGTTTGCTTTTCTGCTTTCCTACTTCCCCTCTGCTGGGACAGTGAAGATGTCTCTTCCTCTAAGGTCCTGGGTGTTTGCCAGGGTTTCTGGCAAATTGAGTTATCGGGGAACATCACAACTAGTCCGAGGTTCAGAGAGAGAGAACTACTCTCTTGGCCCTGGGACTATTGGTCATGCCCTGTCAAGGAGGGTGATGCATGCAGATGCCCTTCTGTACCCCTGTGAGTCATAAGTGCAAAGGTGAGAGACCATCCAAGATGGAGTCAAGAACCCAAGGTGGTGACATCCGTTGGAGGGATGGGGTGGTGTGAACACATGACAGGGCAGAGTCCTTCCCACTGCCTGGTAGACCCACATGCTCTGTGCAAGCAAAGCGCAGTATGGTTCTGAAAAGGGAATTGCTATTTGTGTCACCATAATAACAGTAATTGTGGTATTTGTTAAGTGCTTACTATATGCCAGGCACTGTACTAAGCACTGGAGTGGATACAAAGGAATCGGGTTGGACACAGCCCCATCCCACTTGGGGCTCACAGTTTCAATCCCCATTTTACAGATGAGGTAACCGAGGCCCAGAGAAGCGAAGTGACTTACCCTTAGGTCACACAGCAGACAAGCGGTGGAACCGGGATTAGAACCCACAACCTTCTGACTCTCATGTCCATGCTTTATCTATCCACTTAGCCATGGGAAAGACTCCATCTATCTCCATCATGAACACCCAATAGGTCGGCTAATGGGACATCTGCTCCCAAACCTCCACGTCACTATCTCAAGCTTTGAACTGTTTTCTAGTTCTTGGGGGGATTTCCAAACTGTGGACTCAGACACCCATGACTTCAGGAAAAGTGGATTTTCCCAGGTGGTTCAGACTGAGAAAAAGCCAATCATATGCACCCAGGGATCCTGAAGAACAGTCGTTTGGTTTCGATCCCAAAATTTTCTTGTCATGTCAACAAGCTGCGCGGCAGCCCAGGCGATAGACTGACCGCAGACACTGAGTCTCAGCATTTTCTTCACCACAAATAAGGATCGAACAGAAAACCAGCCCTTGGAATGGCACCGGTGTTTACAGATCTGTTGCCTCCATGGTCAGCAGGCAAACATCATTTACCATCGGAGCCAACCATGGGACTGGATGAGGAAATGCCGACAAGAAGCAGTCCCCTTTCCCAATAGCCCACAACGGGAGCAGCGGCCACCGAACTTAGTTAACACCGCTGCTCCTCACAGACCCCACGGGACAATTGAGACGGGTTGCAGCCCTGCAGCTGTGAGAGCTCCATCACAAGAGCCTGGAAGCCCCACTGCTGAGAAAAGCAGCACTGACAGACCCGGAGTCACTGAAAATGAAATTCAGGACACCGCCAGCCCAAGTTTGGCCTTTGCTGAATGGTGAATGGTATTTCAATTGTCCAAAACCCCGCAAATGACACTTCAGTTGAACAGAGGGAAACTAGACAGTGTCAAAATACATATATATGAGATGTTTTGGTGTATAATATAGATCCGCATTTTTTTTAAGTTCTTACTTCACTGGGTTTTCCAGTGTTGTCCTAGCCTGCCAAAAAAAATCCAGACAGTCATTAGGGTTGCACGATGAACAGAAAACAAAATTCCCTTTAAGGATCCTTTAAAGAACCAGACTCTTAGGCATTGCCTCATTTTGAACAGGAGGCTCCTGGGTATTTTATAAGCGGTGCGGTGTTTATTTTGGGACTTTCTCCCAGCAGAATTTAAAAGCCGTTTGGTAAACGACACCTGGTTACTTTTCTTGAAATGCAAATGCTCGGCTGTGCATATGTGAGACATACGTCTTTGAGTGTGTCAGCTTTGATCGATTAAATTAGTTTAAATCATAAATTTGCCTTCCCGGTTCCTTAGGACTCCAAAATCACACAATAGGTCTGAAAAGATTGGTAGCATTTGGAGCACACCCTCTCTGTCATGTTGCAGCCTGGGGAGATTTTTTAACGATTGCTGAAAAGACACAAACCAAAGTGGTAATGGCACGAAACATACTTAATCTTCATATCTCGTTATCTCACTATACTCCACCAGTCAGACCAGCTTTATGGGCAAGAGCATTTTGTAAGCAAGGGGTGATGATCTACAAACCTCATTCCCTTATATTTGTTTGGTGCCACGGTAGGGAGCCAGGGGAGTGTGGATCTGTCATTTCACGGCTGATTTATCAGGCCTATGCTAAACAGCTTTGAAATAACAGTCTGCACTGGAGCATTCAAACCATGAAAACTTGGCATCATAGATGGTGGTGAACCAAATAAATGAGACCAATACCCCTGTGAAGGGAACAAACAATAGCAATCTAGGTTGATAGTAGGCAGCTAAATCCCAGATCTGGAAATTCTTACAAATGACATCAGATTGACTGAAAAACACTGTCGGTGTGTGCATGTGGAGGCAATCAACTTCACACAACTTTGCATTCATTCCCAGGCATATTTCAGAACCAGCACCGTAATGCCTTTGGGGCTTGGGCACATCCTGTCTTTAGCTATTTCTCAATTCCTCGCCCTTTTTTTAAAAAAAAAAAATTGTTAAGCTCTTACTTTGTGCCAGCCATTGTACTAACCGCTGAGGTAAAAACAAGCTAATCAGGTTGGACACAGTCCTTGTCCCACACAGGGCTCCACGGTTTTAATCCCCATTTTACAGGTGAGGTAACTGAGGCGTAGGCCCCAGGTCACAAGGCAGACAAGTGGCAGAACTGGGACTAGAACTCAGGTCCTTCTGACTCTTAGGCCCATGCTCTTCCCAGTAGGTCACTCTGCTTCCCTCGGTTAAGGAGTCAGTATTCCCGGCCAGCCCCCACTCAGGAGGGAGACTCTTCATCAGGGAAGGACCTAAGCTGGACCAGGCTCCTTGAGCCAGGCCTGGCAGGAAACGCTAGTGGAGCCAAGCCTCTCTACGCAGGCGACCTGGCCCAGTGAACCAAAACTCCCTTTGAATTCATGTGGAAGCTTCCCCCTTCCCAGAGCTGGGGCTGATATGAGATGGGGCAAGAGTGGTGCCCAGCGGGGTCTGACCACAGCTCCAGTGCTCTGTGAAACCCTCAAAAGTAGGAGGAAGTCCCCCATTAACCAGGAAAATTTTTGCAGTGGTCGAGTGCAAGCCTGTCTCACAAGCCTGCAAACTTGGTGTCATCCTCGACGCTGCTCTCTCATTCACCCCTCACAACCAATCCATCACCAAAACCTGCCAGTCTCACCTCCACATCGCCAAGATCCGCCCTTTCCTCTCCATCCAAACTGCTACCTTGCTGGTTCAATCTCTCATCTTATCCCGACTCGATTACTGCATCAGCCTCCTCTCTGATCTCCCATCCTCCTGTCTCTCCCCACATCAGTCTATACTTCACACTGCTACCCGGATCATCTTTGTGCAGAAACACATGTTACTCCCCTCCTCAAAAATCTCCAGTGGCTGCCTGTCAACCTACATATCAAGCAAAAACTCCTCACTCTCGGCTTCAAGGCTCTCCATCAGCTCGCCCCCTCCTAACTCACCTCCCTTCTCTCCTTCTATGGCCCAGCCCACACCCTCCGCTCCTCTGCTGCTAACCTCCTCACTGTACCTCGTTCTCTCCTGTCCCACCGTCAACCCCCAGCCCACGTCCTTCCCCGGGCCCGGAATGCCCTCCCTCCACACATCCGCCAAGCTAGCTCTCTTCCTCCCTTCAAAGCCCTACTGAGAACTCACCTCCTCCAAGAGGCCTTCCCAGACTGAGCCCCCTTTTTCCTCTCCTCCTCCCCATCCCCCCGCCCTACCTCCTTCCCCTCCTACAGCACCTGTATATATGTTTGTACATATTTATTACTCTATTTTACTTGTACATATTTACTATTCTATTTATTTTGTTAATGATGTGCATTTAGCTTTAATTCTATTTGTTCTGATGACTTGACACCTGTCCACATGTTTTGTTTTGTTGTCTGTCTCCCCCTTCTAGACTGTGAGCCCATTGTTGGGTAGGGACCATCTCTATATCTTGCCAACTTGTACTTCCCAAGCGCTTAATACAGTGCTCTGCACACAGTAAGTGCTCAATAAATACAATTGAATGAGTGAATGAGTACTAATTTCATACCAAGCACTAGACTAAGTGGTGGCTACACTCCCCTTCTCCTACCGGACTGTTCATTTCAGCCAGCTCTACTTGGGAGCCCCCTCTTTGTCCACCAAGGATGGAAATATGCTGGTTAAAGGATAACAATTCAGACACGAGCTCTGAGCCACTCTAACAAGGGGGGAAACTGGCAGTGGACACCTAAGGGCAAAGTGATAATTTCGGCAAAAATGCCTGAAGAAACAATTCAACGAAAAAGACAGAATAGCTGCTATAGACTGAGGCTAAAAGAATGGTTTTCAGGGTTTGCAAACACCCCATCTTTAGCCCAACAGCCCCGGCTGGATCAACATCCTCAACAGACAGCATGGGCATGGCCGCCCCGCCCCCCTTCAAAGGGAAAGAACTCAAAGATGGTGGGTGAAGGGAGGACCCCTCACAGACCCAAGGCCACAGGGTCAGTCAGTCCTGATCCATGATAAATGCAAAGGAGAATTGGCCATCGGGTTGGGCCCTGCTTTGCTGATCGCATCCATGCCTGGTCTCCTCCCTAAGCAGTGTAACGAGAGGCCCGGGGCTCCAGGACAGGGCAGACTGCTCTCATTCTGCCAGCTCAAAGAGAAATTGAAAATGAAGTGTCTGCGGTGGGCTCACATGCTTCCAAGTGAATTATCTGAATGTGCTTATAAATAGACTCTCGTTCTGGGGGCCAAGGATTCTCATGAAACAGGAAACCATTTATCATTAAAAAGGGTTTACTGTCTGCCATTCCTGGGATGAGGAAAATGGGCCCTAGAATCCCCTTCGATGGGAACTGATCCCCTCAGGCTCCTGTAGCTTCTTTCACTGAGGTCAGGCAGGGAACTTGTCTACCAACCCTGGTGTACTGTACTCTCCGAAGCGCTTGGCACAGTGCTCTGCACACAGTAAGTGTTCAATAAATACCACTGATGATGAAGATAATGGTGATGATGTGAGGTCACGGGTTTGCCGGGGATTGGAAAAGAGAAATTTATCTTCCCAAAATGATGCTCGGGGAGACGGGTAACATTATGCAACCCTAAAGAAACCCATTCCCCAACTGATCTATCTTATGGCACTGAAAGTCAAGTGATATAGCTCTTTATGATTGTTCAAAATGCCCGTTATTATGCTATTAGAAAACGTTGTTGCAGGGGGTGTGGTGGTCACGATTACACTCAAATGAAAAACTGAACAATTAATCAGACCTTGTGGGGATGACTTTAAAGATCACACCGATAGTGTCTTTAAAAAGCCCTGTAACTCAGGAGGAAAGCCGAGCTGATCTGTCTGTCACCTGGTCCCGTCACCAACTGGAGCATCTCCCCTTCGTAGCTGGAGCAGCCGTGGACTCTCCATACCTTGGGGTAATGATGTTATTTGCTTTGCTGCCTTTCCATTAACTCGGTGGCTGCACATCAATAACACTGCCGGCAGCCCAAACACGCCAGCGGCAGGGGAGAAAACCTGTTTCGCTGCTTTCTCAAACAACCTGGCCAAGGCCTCAGACGCAGATAGATTAGTCACAGAGAAATCTGATTCTGGTGCTGGCCACAGGGGAAGACGGAGAAAAAGGAGCGAGTTGGGCCCTTTGGAGGGCTGGAGAAAAGGGTTCGGGCCACGGTCTGCGAGGGGCAGAATGTTCCTCGGATGCCACTGATCCTGTCCAATCAATCAACTTTATTTACTGAACGCTTACTGTGTGCCGGGCAATGTGACTTCAGCTATCGGAAGGTGTTCGTAAGGGTTGCTGTTTCACATAACCTGAGGTACTGCTTAGGGGAAGGGCGGGTATAACACAGGGAACCCTCTCGTGATCTAGTGGAAAGAGCATGGGCCCGGGAGGAGGAGAACCTGAATTCCAATCCTGGCTCCGCCATCTGCCTGCTGTGTGACCTAAGGCAAGTCACTTCACTGCTCTGAGCCTTGGTATCTTCATCTGTAAAATGGGGATTCAATCCCTCTTCTTCTTCCCCTTGAAATCATGACCTCAATGTGAAACAGGGACTGAGCCAGACCAGTTTATCTTGTATCTATCCCTGTGCTTAGTACAGTGCATGGCATGTAGTAAGTGTCCAACGAATACCACAATTCTTCTCTCATTACTACGGTTATGATTATAGTTGTCATTATTACCCTGATTAGAAGAGGGTGGCCCCCACCATGACTCAGAGGGTGGGCAAGCAGCCATGGGGGTTCCCAACAGCTTCCAAATCCACTCAAGAAGCAATGAACGTTGTCCACGGGGCCCGGACACATCGGCAGCTGCCGTCATCTAGACTGGAAGCTCATTATGGGCAGGGAATGTGTCCGCTAATTCTGCTGTACTGTACTCTCCCCAGAGCCTAATCACCTTGTCTCCTTCTACCTCATCTTGCTGCTCTCCTTCTACAACCCAGCCCTCATGCTTTGCTCCTCTAATACCAACCTTCTCACAGTGCCTCGATCTCATCTATCTCACCGCCGACCCCTTGCCCACCTCCCAACTACCCACCCTCTTCATAGCCAACAGACAATTACTCTATCCCCCTTCAAAGCCTTTTTGAAGGCACATCTCCTCCAAGAGGCCTACCCTGACTACGCCCTCCTTTCCTCCTCACCCACTCCCTGACTTGCTCCCTTTATTCCTCCCTGCTCCCAGCCCCACAGCACATGTACATATCTATAATTTATTTATATTAACGTCTGTCTCCCCTTCTAGACTGTAAGCAATTTGTGGGCAGGGATTCTATTATATTGTTCTATTGTACTCTCCCAAGTGTGTAGTACAGTGCTCTGCACACAGTAAGCACTCAGTAAATACGATTGACTGGCTTAGTATAGTGCTCTGCATATAGTAAGCCTCAATAAATATCACTGATTGACTGATGTAAAGCCTCTCTCCCCTTCCCTCTTTTGGCGGGGGGTGGCTGGGCTCTCAGTGTCCTCCAAAAGACAGACAGAGATGAACTCTAGGCCAGCATAATCGCCCACCCCTGATCTAGACTCTCTGCTCAGTCTGAGGACCTGGCCGGTTTCCCTGGTAAACGATTCTTGAAGTCGTTGTTTAAAACTTCTCTGATATATAGGCTATATGTAATTCCTACCTGTGTATTCCCTCCCAGCACTTAGTACAGTGCTCCGTATGCAGTAAATGCTTAGTAAATAATATTACTACTATTACTAGGAGTTAAAATGTACTTTCTCCTGGGAGGGATTTACTGTTTCAGATGAAATTTCTTAGGACGACAGAGTGAACTCAGAAGACCAGGCCCACACAGTTCTGCCGTGCCTCCTGGCCATGCCCCAGGCCTGCAATCCAGACATGCCCCACATGCCAGCCTGGCCATCCCAGCATTCCGTGTTCTCATCATGTTCATGGGTTCAGGTCATCTCCAATTTCTCAAACCCGGAACTAAGAAATGCCCAGAAAATACTTCAGCATTCTTCCCCTTACTCAGGCTCCCTCAGGCCTGTGACTTTGATGTTTGATTTGTATGTTTTGTAATCACTGTCTTTTCATTACATTTGAATGTTTAAATTTCCTGCTGACATTTTGATCCAGTAAGGGACGATAGGAAAACACACACAAGTGAAACTTGGATGCCCTGCCGACACCTCAAACTTAACATGTCCAATACAGAATTCCTTTTCTCTCCACCCACATCCTGTCCTCCCTGATTTTCCCAATGCTATAATCAGCACCACCATCCTCCTCCCTACCTCACAAACCTGTAACCTTGGTGCTATCCTCGATTCTTCTCTCTCATTCAATCCACATAGTCAATCCATCACTAAATACTGTTGGTTCAACCTTTACATCATCGTCAAAAATCCATCCTTTCCTCTCCAACCAAGCTACTACCATACTGATCCAAGCACTTATTTTATCCCTCCTTGATTACTATATCAGCCTCCTCAGTGACCTCCCCATCTCCTGCCTCTCTCCACTCCAGTCCAAACTTCTCCCTTTTGTCCGGATCATTTTTCTACAAAAATGTTCAGTGCACATTCCCTCCCCCAAGAACCTTCAGTGGTTGCCCACCCACCTCCACAAACAGAAACTCCTTACCATCTGCTTTAAACCACTCAATCACCTTGCCCACTCTTACCTCACTCACTACTCTCCTATTACAACCACTTTGCACACTTCGCTCCTCTAATTCCAACCTTCTCACTGTGCCTCGATCTCATCTATTTCGTCTCTGACCCCTCTCCCACATCTGCCTCTGGCCTGGAACTCCCTCCCTCTTCATATCAGACAGACAATTACCCTCCACACATTCAAAGTCTGATTGAAGGCCCATCTCCTCCAAGAGGCCTTCCCTGACTTAGCCCTCATTTCTTCTTCTCCCACTCCCTTCTGGGTTGCCCTTACACTTGGATTTGCTCCCTTTACTCATTCCTCCCTCAGCCCCACAGCACTTATATGCATATCTTTAATTTATTTATTTATATTAACATCCATCTCCCCTTCTAGATCATAAGCTCATTATGGGCAGGAAATGTGTCTACCCACTCGGTTATATTGTATACTCCCAAGTGTTTAGTATAGTGTTGTGCACTCAGTAAGCGCTAGACAATGCTTAGGACAGTGCTCTGCACTCAGTAAGCCCTCAATAAATACGACTGATTGAAATCAGTTTGAAACACAAGAAGCAGCACTTACTGAGGTCTATGTTGAGTGACATTTTTCTCTCTCGTCAACTGCTGCTGTTGCCCTACTCCCGCCCATCTGTTCTTGACCTGTTAACACTGCCCTTTACATGGGTTCTTCCTCCTTCTTCCTCCTTTCTACTGGGAAGGAATCAACCCCTTCTGGATCTTGATTTTTCCTCTACAGTTAATGTATCTGTGGGGAACTCATCATTGGACGGAGCTTGGATAAGAAAAAGAAATACCAGTGAGACAGGTGCTAATGGAGGCACCATTCATTTTTTTGCAGATGAGAATTCCAGGAAATCTGTATTTGAGATGTTTCTCTGCATGCAAAAAACCCCTTCCAAATCCCCATGAGATAGGCAAAAATTAATCACCAGTCAAGCTGTACAGTTGTTTTCCTCTATGAAGCTGGGGCCAGAGAGGCAGTTATGAAACCAGCATGCTCCAAAGGGGAGACTGAATGAGGAAACAACATCTTGTCGTTCTTCAGACTCGAGGCCAACCACCCAGTAGAGGGGTTTGGATATCCTGAAAAACAATCTCTCTCTGCAGACGTCACTCCTGCAGATATTTTTTTCCAGCCACACAGAGATCGGCATACAATGAGACAAACAAAACAAAACAAAATCGATGTGCTCTTTGGGGACTGTGAATCAGCCAAAACACTGTTGGAAAATATGAAAAGAGAAAACTCAGTGGGAAATTCTGATGGAGGAGGAAGGAGCTGCATAAATTTTCTGAGAAGCCCAGCTGGCTTACTCAGCCTTCGGTCTTACTGAAGATATTAGCTTTGCACAGTGCAATTCAATGCTGTTATTGGCCTTCAGATACCTTCTAGGCATTACTGAAGCAGAAAAAGCATTTGGGTTGAAACTGTTGCAATGGGCTGTTGACACTGTTTTCCTTTTACCATTAGTTCCCCACTGTCTTTCACCAGGCAAGTCATCCAGTCAAATAGTCCTAGCTGGATGAGGTAAAACCCTCCAGCTAATGCTGATAGCTACTGCTCCCTAGTCCCCTACAATGATAGGGAACAACCTAGTAAAAGCTGAATTAAAGGGTTCCTTGCCACTCCTACTGCAGGAAAAGGCAGCCATAATTCTGCCCCCAAAACATTTTTGTGTCACATGCAACTCTATTGGACAAAATCATCATTCTGCTCCTCATGACCAACAGCAACAGTAACATTGCTTGAGCACTGACTGTTTACTGAACACTGCACTGGGTGTTGGGTTCGATACAGTGGAAGTGAAGTCCTGCTTTCCTGCCCTCCAGGAGCTTACAATCTATACTTTAATCTGTACATACTAATAGAGAGGTGGTTTGTGGGGCAGGAGAAGTGTGTGCCACTTAAAATTCACAAAGTACCTGGAAAGCAGATTTGGCAAACTCTCCCCATCACCAGTTTCAATATTTCACCCTATGGTTATGTTTGGACTCCTTCAGGCTTCCACCCAATTTCCTTTCATTCTCCCCTGGAGTCAAAATGGCAGCTGTGTGAAGGAACTAACCATGTTGCTAGTGACTGAAGTGGGGCCACTCCCCCAAGTAATAACAATAATAATAATGATGATGATGATGGTGTTTGTTAAGCACTAACTATGTGTCAAGCACTGTTCTAAATGCTGGGGTAGATACAAACTAATCCGGTTGGACAAACTCCATGTCTCAAATAGGGCTCGCAGTCTTAACCCCCATTTTACCCATGAGATACCTGAGGCCCAGAGAAGTCAAATGACTTGCCCAAGGTCACACAAACAGACAAGTGGGGGAACTGGGATTAGAACCCAGGTCCTTCTGACTCCCAAACCCATACTCTAGCCACTAAGCCATGCTGCTTCTCTAGTTTGGGGGAGATGGTGGGGAAGGGTGAGGGAGCCATCGCATAGAGTCCACAAAGGATCTTCACACTCAGGACCCATATAGGGCCGGGGCCGAAAACTCCCAGCTGCTCCACGCAAAAGGTTTCATCCAGGCAGAGCCATATCAATGCCATGTGGGCAGAAAATTCGCCTACTGACTCTGCTGCATTGTACTCCTTGCCATCGCTCAGTACCAGGCACACAGCGAGAGCTCAACAGTTATCACTAATGGATCGACTGATTTCTGGCTGAAGGGTTGAAATGTAAGGCCGGAGCACTAACTCAATTCCCAAATTATTTAATCTGGACCCTTGCCTAGGCAGTGACTAGGAGTTTGGGTCTAAACTGGGGTAACCCGTGGGGCCTCACACCAGACCAGAACTTCTGCCAGATTTCTGGGTGGCCCCAGGCACCCAAAGAAGGGCAGATTGGAGCTTGGGCATCCTGGGGCGAAGATAAACACTTAAATACCATAAACACCTGTCTACTTGTTCTGTTTTGCTGTCTGTCTCCCCCTTCTAGACCATGAGCCCGTTGTTGAGTGGGGACCGTCTTTATACATTGCCAAATTGTACTTTCCAAGCACTTAGTACAGTGCTCTGCACACAGTAAGCTCTCAATAAATACGATTGAATGAATGATGGCAATGATATTAAATTATATTATTATGGTTATTGCAATCATTATTATAATCCAAGCAACGGATGGTGGAGGCGTACGTGTGGGTTGAGAGGAAGGGGAAGGGAAAGAAAGTGGAGGCTTCCACGTTCTGAGCAGTCGGGTAAGTTCCACATGGCCTTGGGGCGGGGTGGGGGGAAGGACTTCAGACTGGAGCAGGTCTCCGGTGCCTTCTGCTCTCCACCTTTTGCAAGCCAATTTCTGAGGTCTGGCCTGCTCCCAGTCCAACCTGAACCCGGCCAGTTCTGTGTCTGGGCCCAGCCTGAGGTCTGGGAAGGAAGGAAGGGAGAGAGGAAGGACAGAAAGGAGCCTCCAGGCCTCAACCTCTCCCATGTCTTAGCTTTCCATTCCAGAGACAGGGATGGCAGTCACTGAATCATTCTCATCACCATCATCAGGCAGTTAGAGGTGTGCCCACTCCTGCCACATGCATCCAATTCCTTCATTCTTCTAACAGTGTTTGCTGAGCTTCTACTTTGTGGGTAGAGCACGGTACGAGTCCCTGGGAAGAGCACAATGAAAGTAAAACATGCAGGCTCTGCCCTCAGGGAGTTTACTTATATAAGTATCCTTAATTTATTTTAATGTCCAACTCCCCCTCTAGGTGGTAAGGTCTTTGTGAGCAGGGAACACGTCTACCGAGTCAGTTGTACTGTGCTTTCCCAAGCGCGTAGTACCGTGCTCTCCACCCATAGATACTGAACAGATACCATTCATTCATTCAATTGTATCTGTTGAATACAATACAGTGGTAAATTATTATTTACCACTGACTACTTGGGAAACATACGATGGAAAGGACACTGTCTCTGCCTTTGTGAACGTACAGTCCAAGTTGACCCACTGTCCAATTTGGGGATTGGGTGGAGGTAATTGCTATATGTGATTATCACTGGGGCTTCTGATCCCATAACTACATTGACTTGGGAAGGAAAGTCATTTGGGAATGGTTGGGGGATGCCAGGGCATGAATGGAAAATAAAGTAGGTTTTATTATTAAACCATGACCCTTCCCCACTTCTACTCCGTTCTACTCTCCCCTATGCACCAACTATGCATGTGGCTGTGTGCCCCTTAAGCACTTTGATGTTCACCCCAGCCCCACAGCACTGAGTACAATGCCACGCAAACAGTAAATGCTCAATAAATATGACTGAATATCAGTATCCTTATACTCTACTAATACCCAATACTCTACTATCTCCCCTATGTGTAATTGATTTGAATGTCTGCTTCCCCCTATAAACTCAAAGTTCCTTGGGGGCAGGGATCACATCTACCAATTCCATTATACCGTACTTTCCAAAGTGCCTAATACAGTATTCTGCACACATTAGGGGCTCAATAAATATCATTGATCGATTGATTCCTCCTTTCTGACTGCCGGGTATCCACCTTCTCTAATTCCTCTTGCCTCTTGCTGTCACGGGGTGAGCTCCACAGCCCGGGGCCCATTTCCCCCGGAGGCTTAGTGGCTAGAGCACAGACTTGGGAGTCAGAAGAACCTGGGTTCTAATCCATGCTCCACCAGTTGTCTGTCGCGTGACCTTGGGCAATTCACTTCTCTTCTCTGTGTCTCAGTGACCTCTTCTGTAAAATGGAGACCAGCACCAATGGAAATGCCATCCAGCAATGAACGTCAAGGAAACAAAATCTCCTGATCAGCAGGTAACAACTGCGGAACCTGTCGATCTGCCTCCCTTTGCCCACGGTCATCACCCGGCCCCTCCTTTGATCTCTTCCCTCTCACACGGGCAGCTCTTCACAACAACTGGACTTTCGACAGCCGGAAAGAGGGTGGAATGTGCCCCTTGCAAAGATGCCATTTACATGTAATTACCAGGCGTACGCCGATATCCGCCGGCCAGCCAACTGCCGCCTGCCGGCATTGGCGACGGAAAGATCCCGCTTAGGAGAATGCCATAATAAAGATGAGCTTCTCACCTTGGGAAGCAAAGGAATATTCATTCATTTAATAAATCATATTTACTGAGCACTTGTTTGCAAAACATTGTACTAAGTGCTTGGAACAGTACACTACAAATGCAAACAGACTTATTCTCTGCCCACAAGCAGCTCACAGTCTAGAGACTAGCTCACAGTCTAGATGAATATATGACGTTCACGGGTTGCTTAGATGGAGGGTGTGTTCCAGGCCCTTGGATGGCATCCCCTTCCTTATCCTGCCAAATTATATGCATGGCAGGGAAGCAGCGTGGCTCAGTGGAAAGAGCACGGGCATGGGAGTCAGAGGTCATGGGTTCTAGTCCAGGCTCCTCTGCTTGTCAGCCATGTGACTTTGGGCAAGTCACAACTTCTCTGTGCCTCAGTTACCTCATCTCTAAAATGGGGATTAGGACTGTGAGCCCCACATGGGACAACATGATCACCTTGTATCCTCCCCAGCGCTTAGAACAGTGCTTTGCACATAGTAAGTGCTTAACGAATGCCATTATTATTATGGCAAGGGCTTTCATTGGGGGCAATCTCTTGGGCCTTGATTATATGTGCTTCACTCCTATATCTACCCCGGTGCTTAGCACATAGTAAGCACTCAACAAATACGAGGATTATTGTTATTATTATTATTATAGTGTCACATGGCTTCCAAGGGACCAATGGCAATTGGGAGGGGGGTGGCGGAAGGCAGCACTCCCCATCCACCCCCCGCCTCTGACCTGCCTGGGAGCACTCTCCGGAGAAGAATCAGTCTTCCCCCGTGAGGAATATTAGGCCAATTGCTTTGGCCTGGGAAAAAACCCCAGGGGCTTTGGACCAGATACAGCTAGCGCATGGACCGAAAAACGTATCACCCATCAAGTCCTGGCAGCCTGCTGTCCCCACTCCTGTCCATCATTGGCTCCCTCGGAGAGAGGCAGGGGCGGGAATTTCTCGATGTCTATGCTACGGGATGGGGCTCCCTGTGCTACTGAACCCTGCCGAGTGCTTAGTCCAGGGCTTGGCCCACAGTAAGTGCTCTATAAACCTGTTGGATTGATTGACTGATTAATAGGGGAGGAGATGAAGCTGGGAGCACTTTGGGCTGGTCTGTTCTGTTTGCTACTACCTTGGGTCTCAACTTAGGGCAAGCTATGTAACAATCAATCAATGATAACTGATTGAGCGCTTACTCTGTGTAAAGCACTAGACTAGGCACCGAGGAGGACACCACAGAGTCAGGAGGCCTGATCCCCGCCTGCAACCTAACCAGCTGCTATTTAGCTGAGTGGGTAACCTCCTCAAAGGCAAGGATCTGGACTTTTACTTTTTAGATTGTGAGCCCCATGAGGGGAAACTACCATGTTTAATTCCCACCTGTGTATTTTCTCCCAGCCCTTAGTACAGTGCTCTGCATGCCTTAAGCACTGTAAGCATGTTATGGGCAGGGAACGGGGCTGCTAATTCTGTTAAACTCTCCCA